>NW_023458555.1:6956284-7077102 GCF_013731165.1 Rhagoletis pomonella
GCCAGAAGCTCTGCTCGTACGCTAGCGAAGCAACTGACGATGTTCGCCGTTATTTGTTTTTTTTCTATTTTCTTCTTTGTCGTTGTAAAGATACACGTATACTAAGTGCAAAATTGTTTATGTCTTCTCTGCTACTCATTTTATGCCTGAATGCATTTGTGCAGTAGGGTATTACTACTATTAGGGGTATTCACGATCCGGTGCATACTGTCTAGCATGGTGCATAGATAGCATGATTGGCTAATTTTGTTGTTGTTTGAACACATGAAACAACAACAATCGTGCTATTTATGTTATCTATGCACCATGCTAGACAGTATCCACCGGATCCTGAATACCCCTATTGTTTTCCCCTTTTTCAGCGCAACATGATCTGCTTGCTGCCTGCTAGCGATGCTAAAGTGAGTTCATGTATCTTACAAACTCACACAGCCAGACGTACATTTATACATACATACATATTAAATGTGTAAGTATTTGGGCGTTGCAAACTTCCAAATTGCGGCAGCAAGCCACCGCGCAGCAACAATCATTGGTTTTGGCGCCTGCAATTATTGCCGCCGGCTGTGGTTTAAAAATAGAAATATGTTGCAATAACTGTAACTGCTAAAATAGTAAAATAAACACAGTAACCCGGGTTTAATTATAGAAAATTAGTAGTTAAACAAAAAGTATAAAACTACATACAGCAAATCAAGCAGTAAAACTGCCACTGAAACTTGCTTGCATCAGCAGTTGTTGGCAATTCCTTGCTTGCAACAGATGATCTTTTTTTTTTTCTTGAGTGCAGCTGCAGCCGATATACGTATGTATGCAAGTAACTGCATGGATTTTTTTTGCAAAGCCCGCGACTTTGCCACAGAAATTTTACTAACCATTGTTGGAAACTTGTTTGGCAATGCATATGGAGACATACACACATACACAAACAAGCATGCATGTGTATTTATTTATAATTTCTTGTTTCCTTTTTCTGTCCAAAATTTAAGTTTTTTACTGCATTTTTTTTTTGTGTTTATTGCATGAACACTTTAAATTATATATATATGTGGTAGTCAAGTGCGTAATGGATATGTACATATGTACATTAGAGTGGTTCAATTTTTGTATGGGGAAAACAAAATTTCATCTTAGAAAACGGGGCAGCCCCTTAGTTTTTTTTTCCTTTTTATATTGGTAATATCTATTTATACCAACTTTCAGAGCACCCTTTAGAAACGTAAACTTTGACACCAGCATCTCTTTGGGCAAAGAGGAAAAATTGTGGAAGGTGCCCCAAACCCTATCTCGGAACAAAAAATTTTTTGGACCACTCTAATGTACATACATATGTACATAAGTATGCATTTTTGAGCGTTCACCAATCGCATTTGCTCTTTTCCAATTAAAAATCGAAATATAGCAATTTGTCACTTTTAATTCACTTCCTCTGTATTTATATAGTTATTTTATTCTCATAGCTAATGTGGGTTTTACTTTTTATTAAATAAATATACGAGCACGTTATATGTATGTTTTTTTCGAACTCCACGCTAGTCATCTTCCTGACGATGAATAGCATTTAGCAATTGCGGCTGGCCTTTTGACATTTCGCAAGTCATTTTGGTTTTTTTTTTCGCTTGGAAATAGCAACACGCAAAATAACTACAACAAAAAACTCAGCTCGCAACTCATGTCAAAAACCCATATGTACATACATAGCATTCACAAACAATGAAATTAAAAAAAAAAAATAAAAATCATGGGAAAGTACACGCTAAAAATGACTTTTAAGTAAGGAGTCATTTAACGCTTTCATGCATATGTACATATATATGCATTTGCGTGTAATAAAGCATATACATATGTATATGTATTGTGTTTTAATATAGAAATTATTTGAATGTAAATTTGTAGGGATTTGAGCAATCTTCCCTCATCCTCATTCCGACGCACGTCTTTAGTTTGCCGTTTTAAAGATCTTAGCGCCAACTTAGAGTGAAAAGTTACCAAGCCCATTTTTGGAAATTTTACAGGAGAGGAAAAAATTATTGCAATGAAATCTTGCAGGATTTTTTTTTTTTTTTAAATTTATAATAGACTCTTAAGGACAGGATTCCTGTTAAATATAGTTTTATTTGAAATTAGGAAAACTTCAATAATGACTTAGTGATTAACTTAAGTAAATTCCAGATGCCTTTTCTACACCGAAAACATATTTGCTCACATTTGTTCTCTTTCCGAAAACTCATTTTCGTTCCTCAAAGCGTTCATTTCATCAAATTTCACTTACTCTGTGCCAAAAAGCTCTGTCCTTTTGAAACCAAATTCAGCCAGCATACGGTAAGGCAGTGTTTTCATTTTCGTCAATTCCAAATCCAACGGTGGAAAAATTTTTTATCAAACTATATCGCTTTTAAATAACTTTACTAAGAAAACAACTTCTTCATATGTAGTTTTACTTAGTTAACAAAGCCACAATTTCAAACAAAACTGGTAAATGGTACTTTAAAAAAAAAATTTTAGTACCACCAATATTGACCTAAAAGGCGAACGCCGCTAAATAGAGATGATTCGCATGCTGTATACTAATGAGAGATCAGCGATAGATAGAGCTGACTACACAACACAAAAGGTTGCTAATTTCTGGTATTATAAAAAAATTATACTCGCATGTGTGTAACTATGTATGTATGTATGTACATATACTGTCACATACACACTTATCCGTAAGCATGTAGATACGTGTATGTACTTGTATTTTGCGTAAGTAATCATTTCACTTAAAACAGCTAAATGGCGCAGAATAAAAAGAGCAACAAAATTATAAAGTATATTTTATGAAAAAACGACACTTTATTTAAAATTAAAAAAAAAAACTAAAAAAAAAATATAACCAGTATTACTAAAAAACAGTAAGCAGCTCGGGCTTAGATCATTGCCCTTTCAGCGTTGTCGGCAACCTTAACATACATTCAAAATTAAAAGCTGTAATTTTTTAACTGTATTTTTTTTAATACAAAAATAATAATATTTTAAATATGGGTTTTTTTACACTCTCGAATAATTGCATGTAATTATAATGCAAGTTTAAAACAAAATTAGCACCGTGCAAAATTTTCGCATTACCTACAACACAAAAGATGATATCTCATCTCCACTCATGCTTTTCAGTTTTTTGTTGTTGTTTTATTTCCTTATTCTTTTTTTGATTTTTTGTTTTTCAGTCAACGAAATTGTTGGTTTTATTTTTATTACTGTAGTATATTTGATGTTCTCTGTTTATTATTGTTTGTTTGTTTTTTTTTTTTTTGATAATAACCGCAGCAATTACACGTCTGCATCGCCTCAAAAAATAAACACGAGTGAATTTTTTAAAGGCGCAAACATTGCGATTCTAGGTATGTATGCATATAACACTCTTATCAGGTACTAGCAGAGTTGCCACTTTGGTAAATTATTATCAAAATTGGTAGAAAACATTTTGTTTGGTAAAAGGGTAAATTTTTTCTCATTTTGGTAGATTTTTTGTTAAAGTATTTGGTTTGAAAAATAAATACAACTACACGTTATGATTGTTTGCTATAAAACAGCATAGCCAAAATTGTTCTAAAAATTCAGAATAAAAAGTTCGAAATTTAGGAGAATTTTTTTTTAATTTTTCTAATTGTAGTAAATAGATTTAATCTTTAATTTGTATGCGTTCTTACATAAAAATATGCCAAAAAAATTTTTTTTTTTAAACATTGTGAATATTAAAATAATTCATAACAGTTCGAGCCACTGTATTTGTCTATAAAAACTCCAGTTGCAGTTTTCTTAAATGATGAAGCTTCGTTGTTGCCTTTAGGTTTTATCACTTTCGTTTTAGGTTGAAGGAAATCGAGAAGATGCCATTAATATGATCTCAGATATCATATCATTACTTGAATGAAAAGCTCCTTAATAAACAATTTTAAAATGGGTAACTAAAAAAGTTGTTGGTAGCTATTTTCCAGATTTGGTTGAATTCTTTCAAGCAGATGGTAAGTATTTTTTTTTTTCGTCTGTGGCAACCCTGGGTACTGCATACAGTACATTTGTATAAACATACTACATGCATACATATGTACGTATGTATGTATATGCATATCTTCATTGCGCTGCTCAATGGCGATCTGTCTTAAAATCAAAAATATAACTCAACAAATGTACATCACACTCTCACTAGAATTCTTAGAAACACTGAAGGCTTTTAACAAAGTAGTATATAGAAAACCAGTTGCAGCTAATGCAATTATTGCGAAATGTTATCGAATATAAAACAAATAAGTATTGCGCACGATCATCGTAACTGGCAAACGATATTATTTATTCTATAAGTACATAGTTGAATAAAAATATGTAGTAAAAAAAAAAATAATAATAATTATCCAGTAATAAATTTTATACAAAATTTTGCACATACATAGCTACAAATGTATGTATGGATAGCTGCTAAAATTAATAATTTAAATATATCGTAAATGCACCGCACATGAATCTCAAAGTACCGAAGACGTATACCGAAATTCAAAATTTTCAAACTTCTGCACCAAAATTACCATTTTCTTACTGTACCGAAAGAGTACCGTAAATTAATTTGTAACGTAAACGTGTACTAAAATTTTAAAAAATTTTATTTAAATATATCTCACCAAAAAAACCTAAAAAATTAAGATATTTGCGAATATTATATATTAGCAATATTTTTTTTTTTGTTATTTGCACATTGGGGCTGGGACTAACCGCGTACTCGGATATTCGTGTATATGGATAACATCCGGATATCCGGTTAATATCAGTTCCATTCTGCTATCCGAATATTTTTCTACCCCGAAATCCGGTTAATATTCGGTAATTTTGTTGTACAGATATCCGGATATTCGATTTTTTTAGTCAGGTATTCGAGTGTCCGGATATTGAAAAAATTCAGTTATAACTCCCAGCCCTAATGAACATATACATATGTAGGTGTATTACCTCTTCTCCTCTTTGGGCCGCAGTCTTGGGTGTTCATCGCTGAGAGTATATACATACATACATACATAATTACACAAAAATCTTAAACAATTGTCTTTTTATTTTACAAAAAAAAAACTATTTATTCGTAGTCGAATACTCGACACAAGACTACGATAAAAAGTAATTACTATTTCATCCAACTTTTACGATCATCGTCACCACGATTTCCAATTAATTACTCAGACAGAATATAATATTTTTATTAAGTGGAATCTCATCTTTGCACAGATTTGAAGTACTCAGAGACCGGTTTAAAGTTTATAAGTATTGATTAAGCTGTAATGTGGTTTTGCGCGTAAACTCAATTGATCAGCTTGAAAGCTTGAATCCATATTTACATTGTGTGTACGTACATATATATGTGTACAATCTCACATGAACATATGTAAATGCATAAATACGTGCATAGTATGTATGTACATATGTATGTACTGAGTGCAACGTCCAACGACTCACTGAGAATCTTTATACTAGTATAAGAAACTTTCTTTACGTGAAAAGTGGTTTCTTCAAGCCAAGCTCTAACTGCTTTTTCAGCATTGCGTTTTAAGGTGACCAGCTTAAAGGCTTAACAGGCTCTAGGCATTGTAGAGGGCTCCAAAATACATACAGCAAAGCTGTCAACTCATGTTGATCATAAAAAACCTAAAGTATTGAAAGAATTTATTTAGTACAAAAGCCACTCAGTTCAGGGTCTTGCGCATTAGCAATTCAATTATCCGAATTCATTCATTAAAAGTAGGCACTGCGAAAATTTGTTGTACCTGCCATTGGAATTTTTTTTTTCGTCCATAGCTGTGCTCTCTATTATTTAGTGAGCAGGCTTTCTACACGCACTTATTTATGTACTTGCGTGCATATGTACTCTAATTTCGCCGTTTTGGCTCGCCAGTTCACTAACCTCTAATTGTTAATCATTTTGGAATTGATGTGGCGGAAATAATGGCAGACTGTGCATTTGAGCAATTATTTGCATTAAATACAAATAAATTTCTAAATATATACTTATATAAATATTAAATATGTATGTAAGTAGTTAACTGAATACAAATCTAAATGAAATCCATGACTTCTGTCTGCACACAACAATGTCGATTAAAAACTATTTACTAAGTGCGATTGGTGGCAGGAGCCGGATGTAGCACAGAGTTTCTCAGGATCATATCAATTGTTTACCTGTAGGCTTACCCGATATTTAATAGCCTTTTTAGACAAATAAAATAAATAAAGAAGAAATGGGTGAGTATCGTTGGTCTACAGAGATTCAATACAGACAAAGGAGGAGAAAATGCCCAGCGGTATTGGTCGACATACATGGAGAAATGTATAGAAGCTATAAGCTGTAAAGTAAAGACCGCATTGGTCCTGTTAAATGAGTCATCGAGACTATTTAGACATTGATCTGTGCAACACAATTCTGGTGTCTTCGAATTAGACTTTGACGCCATTTAATATTGATACCCGCAAAAAATTTACAACGTCTACCAGATTCTTCTCCTTTTTCTGCTGCTTCCAAAAAAACATCCCTGTGGGTGGGAGTGTCAAATTTTAGAACAATCTGCCTACAGGCTCTTAATAACTAAACTATAAATAACTACTATCTATTTATGTCTATATGGATGTACAAATATAAATCGGGTTAATTTTGTAGGTAGCGGCAATCGGGCTTTGAATAAATTGCCTTCAATTAAGAGTGATTGATATTCGCCGAACACATGCCATTAATTGCGAACAAATAAATACAAAATGTTTACCCTCCACCACAAAATACACACAAAATTATGATAAAAAGAAAACAAATTGTAAAAACTTAATTGAATAACTACGCAAATCGTGGTAAATGACTCTGCGGCTAAACAAATTTAGTGCCGCCACTGTTCCGCACAGGGGCGCCGCGAACCACTTGAGGGTCATCAAAGGTAATTAAAAAGCATAGTACAATACCAAAAGCAATAGAATAAATTATCTACATTAAAGCAGAAAAGAATCTTCGAAATTATTTTCATGGCATTAGGAATTTTTGTTTTTAGTTAATAAAAAGTAAAAGTAACTATAAAAAAGTACTTAATAAAGCAACTGTCGCAGAGCTTACAAGCATTCGTTGACATGTTGACGGTAGCTATAATCTGAACAGAAACTCACTGGGAGTTTTCTCTCTTTTCCCTTTCCTCCTATCATGAATAAAATTTCCCTGAGGATTTTTTATTTTAAATGGCAGAATTGAGCTGTCAAAAAAGTGTCATACAGCTCTTTCGAAGTTCCAATTTACTCCTCCCAAAATTTTCGGGGAATATGCTACTACCTGGGAGTTAATTATCGGAGGATTTCTTTCTCGGCAGAAACAAATTCCCGGAGAACAAACTCTCCGGGAGTATTCAGAATTGGGTTGAATATGTTTTTTTTTTCAGATTAATTTGATGCATTGTTGAAGATCATCTAGGCGAAGTTTCAGCAGAACTCATTGGAAAGCAAGAGTTTTTCTTCTGGGGACTCGGTTGAAGCTTTATAAATGGTTTAGTGCATTAAATATGCGACTCGAATTACTGCTCTCCAAGCAAAGAATTCGGAAGATAGATAGCCTTAACTAGAAAACTCGAGGCGCTATGACCAAAGGGAATCATCTTTTACCACCTCTGCATGGCTTCCAACCAAAAAAAAATACGGAAGCATTGTCCGGAGAATGCCATCAAATTATAAATTAAGAAAGTTTTATTACATCACGGTTGAGAAGTGCATGTGCAAAATTTCATAAATTACAAAAAGGAAATTTTCGCACATTCAGCATGCATTTAGGCGCCCGTTATTAGCAGTCGCGCCTAAACAGAAGCCTGGGGTGTATAAAAAAGATAATGGCATACTTATCATAGTTTGGACATCAAATGCCCGAACAGCAGACTTATCGAAAATGTATTGGAGGTAATGAAGCTAAGATTTAATAAAAAAATAAGGAGGGGAGTGATACACTTGGCAGCTCGTCCTAACGTTGAACCAGATTTGAAGAGATCACATGGATAAAGTATACGCAGGTGAATTTCTCATAGTGATGATAATCTATTTTCAACTGAAACTAGAGTGAGAATTATGGAGCCCAAAGCTCTTTGAGCACGCGTTAACGAAATGCAATTAGTAAAAGGAACGTAAAAGAGAATAGAGAAGAGTCCAACTGGTTGATAAATAGGCTATCTCTCTCTCTCTCTCTGCTGACGCATTAATGGAAAGGGCAATCATTTTAGAAGAATCCAGAAGTGCTGACATTGGAATGATCCAAACAAAAGGATCGCAAAGAAACGAAAACTTCGGGTCTGCTTAATAGTTCAAGGACAGAAGTATTCAGGCCATTCAGAGTCAGAGTCCTGTACCTCTACATAAAAATGCAGCAGCTATACGAATCTGGTGAATATTACGTAGAAAACTTTAGGAAGGCACACAATAACACAACTAGCGGTTCTATCAGGCTCTCGATTATCTAGGACTACATCGAAACGGTGCAAGGGGTTGGCCAAGAAATAACTATTTAGGTTAAGGAAATTTAGCATTCTATTAAGAATAAACTCAAAGGTCTAGTTATTTATTATTTATAGACGTATACGTAACATAAAGTCAATATTTATATATGTATGTAGTAGAAATGTCCTTCGACCTGTGTCAAACGAAAATTTTAAATCGATTTATGGGTCAAGTGAATTTCATTTAAAAAAACAAAATCTCCATTGCCTTTGTTATTGATTTATTTTGCAAAAAAATAAAAAATAACAACAAAAATGTTGTTTGTCTCCGGCTGTGGAGGCTGTAACCCTTTAGCAGCCGAGAGTTCAGATTCAAATTGCTTGAATTGAATAGCTATCGGAAAACGTCGAGGTCAAAGCACCCACTAAACGCACTGAGGTTGACTGGGTTCGCCGCGCTGTCTTTTGTTGTTGCTATTATGCGAGCAAACAAAAAAAAAGCCGACAACAAACAAAAAGGATGTAGCAACAACATAAAAGTGCAAAAGGCAAGATAACAAGAGCCAACAACAATGCCAATGTAAACATACACAACGTCACACTTGCTTGCTTGCTTTCTTGTTTTTACAAGCTTGTGATGCGCAAGATTTATCGATCCAATTAACAACCGTATTTGGTTAGGAGATTTTTGTGCGCATAATTGCAACCAGCGATCGCATTAAAATTACAGCAGGAAGCAACAATAATTAATTGTACATATTTGATTTTGATTAAACAACAAAAGAAAAAAAACAAACAAATGCAATGGATGTGTAAATGAGGGGCAAAGCGTGTGGCATTTTTTGTTTCAATGGGTTCAAAAATTTTAACTAAACAGTTATTTTTATTATTGAATAAATGCAACTTAATTTTTTTAATTAATAAATGTTATACATTTTTATAATTTTTAATTGGTTGTTGACACGATGATCGCTTCGGAGAAAACAGTGATTAGAGCAGCCAATGAACCTTTGCGTGTTAACGGCTGACATGTTGCAGCAACATGCATTAACCTGTAAATTGCGGCAACTGCATTATGCATAAGTAGCGGTGAATGGCTGCAGTGGTGTCAAAGGCACATACGCACTCACCCATGCACTTAGGTATGTATGTCGTATGTCTGTATGTACGTAGTACGTTATATGTAACAATTAAAAAAAAATATGAAAATATGAATCGGGATCAACGCACAGTGCGACACACTTATGCAAAATGAGCTTAGGTGTGGCTTATGCAACGAGTTTTTTGCATTGCATTGACACATTTGACCTGTCTGCCGTTAAGGTGAGGCTCACAATTCGTACATACAAAACTCAAGGTTACATGGAGAAATAAGGGAAAATCTGTAATAAATTTTCAAATTATGAAAGCAATGACGGGCGAACTTTCAAAGCCGACAGCGTATACATGGGTGAACTGTATTAAATTGACCAGTGTTTGGAATCGACCATTTTTGGTTTGGGTGATTTTTGGTCGAAACAAATTTTACAATTTCCGGGATTTTCAATGTTTATTTTTTGAATATCTCCTAAACTGTTATAGTAACAAAAATGGTTCTGGTTTCGTTTTAAACGTGAGGTTTAGGGCTAAAATGAAGATTTTTTTTTTTTTAATTCGAAAAAGATATTTTTGAAATTACAAAAATCGTAAAAGCAAAATCTTATGAAAATTGTTTTTTTTTATACAACACCTCCAAATGATCTTAAAAGATGCTGAAATTTTTAAATAGGTGTTTTTTCGATATGACTTTTATAACTTTGAAAAAAAAAAATTGTCTGCAAACCCTAAATAAGGTTGTGTTAAACAATTTTTATTTAATTTATTTTTATTTTTAATCTTGAGTTTGCAATATAATTTTTTTTTCAAATATTCTAAAAATGCATACCATTAAAAAACACTTTCTTGAAAATTGCTGGGTCTCTTAAAATCATTTGGAGGCATTGCATAAAAAAAAAATTTTTTTTTTTAATTTATCTTTGTAATTTTTGTTTTTAAGTCTTTTTAATTTTCAAGATTCTGTAATTTTTTCCCTACAAAAAGAAAGTTCTGTTCAAAATTCATCAAAATCCAAAATGTTCGAGCACATTGTGTGAAAGGATAAAGCCTACCTTCAAATTTGTAAATAGTTCTAGCTCCATCAGTATTTGGAAGAAACTGCCCGAGCCATTTGATACCAAACAAGGGTTCAGCCAGGGCGGATTCCTTTCGAGTAATTTCTATAATCTGATCTTGGAGAAGATAATACGAGCCACAGAACGGAACCGCTGGGGCACAATTTTTTATAGCGTAGGATCGACATCATAATTTCAGCTCTGAAATCCAATGGAAAAATTTTCTTGCCAACAAGTGCTGATTTGGACTGAGTAGGCAATTCAGAAGTAAAGTCCTCTCTCGTCACCACCCTCTGAGCCATTCAGACACCGAATCTCCATACACTGACTTGGTCATATCATAAAAATAGACACAAATCAGCTTTGAAAATATTCAACGTGGTACTCGCAACGTGGTAAAAGCAGATGACGGAAGGGCTTCCCTGTGAAGCAGAGACCTGTCGGAGGACTCGTTTTCACTTGGCAGAATTCATTGAACTCGCATGGATGGCCGCGGCTTAAAAACACTAAAATATTATTTCAAGATTTTAAATCAGCTCATGACTTGGGCAAGAATGATTTTTGAAGCAAAGTATGACAACAATAAGTTGCCATCAGTATCTTTCAATATTCTGGACACATTCAATTTTATGACGCATTTTCATGGCGCTTTAACGTGCAAAATGTGATTCTGCTTATAGTAAATATGTATGTATTTAATTTAACTTAATTTTACAATCCAATAAAAATATAGCACTACAAGTTAATTAAACAAATTTCAATGTAAACTCCGTTTTTGGTATTTCACGCACGTTTTTCCGCCAGACTCGCCTGCGTACGCGCGACATTCAAACCAAAATATCGGTGAATAACGTAACGCATTATTTGCGCATTTTTAGTGCGCGCTAAAATAATTTGTGAATTTACATTGTCGATCAATTTGTTCCCCTCCGATAGCATAAGGAAACAAACATCGATTAACGAGGCCATAAAAGTGCAATAAGCTATGCAAAGATAAATAAATAAAAGTGCATTTTAGCAATAAAAGTCTAAATAATTTACCGATTTATAAACTGATTGATTAACTTACACCATTTATTTATTTATTTTGGCATAGTGGCGAATTGTAAAGAAAAATTTACAATTTTATTTCGGAAACAGCACAAATAAACAAAGTAAAATTTTTGTAATACAAAGCAGCGATAAAAAATGCAAAATCGCAAAAGATTTCGCTTTTAATGCCGGCATGCACATTAATTAGTGAAAATGGCAAAGAAAAAAGTACTCAACAGTCACGACTTTATGCATTTAAGTAGCCAGAACAGAAAAAAAAAACAAAAGGTAGCTACTTAATAACTAAATAAGTAACTAAGCTTACTTTTAATTTATGACTATATCCGCACGAAATTCCGCTGGCCTGTTATACAAGCGTTCAGCGCGCTTGTACTCGTATTGCGGTGACAGCGCACAGTGGTTCAAAACTGGAATGAACTGGAAGGAACTGGAGCCTTCATTTTTCACTCAATTTCATTGATTTTAATTAAAATGTAAAATTTGCAAGAGATCAGTTGAGCCTGATTTTTGAATTCTCATTTGATTATATAAAATTTGTTAGTGCAAATTGCGGTAAACGTAGCAATTTTGAAGAAAATCGATTATCCTGTTCCAGGTAATAAAATTTGCAAAATAAACACTAATTTAAAGCAATTGTAGGGTTTGCCCCAAACAAAAAAAAACAAAAAAACAAAGAAATTTTGAAAATTTATAAAAAAAAATTCTCCAAAATTATTTATTAATTTTTATTCTATTTTCGTATAATAAAGTGCAAGTTGCAAGTGGTTAAGAGTTTGCGTTGATTTTTAATAACATAACAAACCATTTTATTTCACATTTAGTATGCAGATGTGCTCGAAATGTTAGCAAAAAAATTACTAAAAATCTTCGAGACCTCTTAGCCCCTTGAAATTCTTTTTTAATTTTGATATAACAGTTCAAATTTTTCCTGTGCAAATTTTTTTTTTCCTTTCGTCAACTAGTTTATATTATGTAACATCTATTAACTGGAACTTTTTCTACACTTCGCAATAAAAAAATTTAATAAAAACAAATAAAATTTCAAAAATCGGGCGCAACTGGTCTCTTGCTAGTTTTATTAGCTTTCAGTAAAAAAAAAGTTAATCAAATTGGTTAAACAAACGAGGCTTCCTGTGAATTATGAACAGTAAATTCCAGTTTTGAACCACTGTGCAGCGTCCGTCGGCGGTAGGGTTGCATTCGCCGACATTTTAGTGACAAATAAGCCAGTGATGTCAGCTTGTATGCAGCGAGGAAAATAAGTTTTCGTATTTTGTTGGAGACGACACAATGGAATGCCTACGCATGCGTAGGTTGTGTCGGCATCTGTCAAGTTATGAATTAAGGTAGCGATATCTCTGTAATTATTAAAGCAACGTGGTTATTCGAGCCTCACGCGACACACACACACACACACACACATGCGCACGGGCGGCGTCAGGTCATTAAGGCAATAGGCAACAAAATTAATAAACTTTTTTATTATGCAGCAGCAACAAGTGCAGCAGTTTTTGTGTTTTTTTTTTCCTTTTTAAATATTGCGGCAAAAAATCTCAACAAGATAAAAATTAGTTTTAATTACCATTGCACAAAATTAATATACACAAAGGCAGAGAGAGACATGGAAAGCATTGAAAAAGTAAATAAAAAATGGAGAGCGAGTGAGGGGCGTCCCGTTCCGTGAATGGCAGGCGAGCTTAACTGGTCGACTTGATTGAATGGCGACGCGTGCTGCCTCTTTATACATATGTTTCGTTGAGTAATAGATTGATGAGGTAGTTGTTCCACGAAGCCATTAAAATATAATGGAAATATCAAGATTTGGCTTAGTAAGCAAATTTTGAATAGTATAAAGACTAAAAGTAACAGAAATATTCCAAATACTGAGCTCCATACCAGAAAAAATTCAAATAAAAGTACTGAGAAGTTAAATTTTTAATCTTTTTGGTCCTCAAAATTTTGGACGTATATAGGTCTGTATATAGTACTTATCATAATTATATGCCACCCTCATGTTGACAAGTATTGACTATTAATTTTTTTATCATTTAATTTTAATTGTTTTTTCGTAAAAATATACTTTATTCTTTGAAAAAATCCGTACAAAATCTAAGTTTCAAACTTTGTGCAATATTTAAAAAAATTCAGCAAACTTTCGTAAAAATGTCGAGCGTTTTGACTATATTTCTTAGAAATATTTGGGGTATGCCTTTTTATAGCCCATACAATTTTAGTCCAATGAAGTGCAAAAAAAATCTAATTAAAATGCTTGACATGTTTACGAAAGTTTTTGAAATTTTTGTTAAAGAATAAAATTTAATAGCAAAAAATAAATTGTAAAAACTTTTTCATATGTGGGGCGCTTATTATGTATATATGTATGTGGCAAAAAAAAATAATAATGCTTGATGAAAACTAGCGTCAGTTGATTTTTCCCCTCGAAATTTATAAAATTTTTTTATAATTTCCTATCCCTCTAAAACCGCATAGGCAACAACTATTTTCAAACCGGCTACTTTCAAATTCTTTAATTAAAATACAATGGCGCACTAAGCAACAAAAACGCTCACAGCTATTTAAATATTTCCACGTTCTCATTAAATGGTGTCACCTGTTTTAATTTCGTGAGCCCCAGTACAAATTTTTCGACACCCAAATAGAATTGCGCGATTCATTCCACCAACCACAACAAAAATTATGTGTACAAATAAGCTAAACAAAGCGTTTGTTATTTTTTGCATTGAAAAATATTTTAATTTCACATTTTAATGTCGCACTTTATCATTTGACAGGAAACTACTTGAGCAGTTAATCAAAAACGTAGCCAAACAACAGCCAACAAAAGGTGGGCTTAGATGCGCTGAGCGCTTGGCGCATGCAGCGTATCGCACAACAACGCGTCAGTCAGCGTCCCTCAAAACAGACGGCAAGAGAAATTATGTGAAAAAAAAACAACCTAATTTGCAACATTTAAACAGGAAGGAAATTGTTGGCGCCTCAGCATTTTAACTCCCAGCGCCATTGGGCCGGGCCGCCTTTACACTTGCCGTTTATTTAATTCACCTTTTGCTGCAGCCGCAAGCGAACGGAAATAAAGCAATGAAATAAACGAAAACTAATAAAGAAATAAAAACTGCATGGCTGCTACGCCTATTTGTAGCATAATTTTTTGCGCTCTGCGTTTACCTTCGTCGCAGGATGTTGCCACTCGACAGGCTTCGACGGCCACACAACGGAGGCCGTGCAGTCAGGACTAACCGAAAATTCTACGAAAAATGAACGCTTTTAGCCAACGACCTCAAAAAAAATTCTTCTTTCTTGGCCATTTATCGCTTACCCACACTGCCAGCCAGCCAGCCAACAAATGTCGGGGAGCGAGTGGTGGCCTTTTATGATTAAATTGTGTTTAGTGTAATGGAATCAGTTTTTTTTTTATTGTCGTCGCTTGATTTGCTTATTTTTTTTTCTAAACATTTACGATTGTTGTTGTTTTTGCTGCTGCTTATGCGCTTCATTGATGTTGCAGCCCTTAATAGTTAAGGAGGAAAAAAACTTGCCTGGCCATAATATTAAAATGCGCTCGCACTTACTTGCAATATTTAACATGTTGCTGCTGCTCGTACATTTAGTTGGCATGTTGCTGACATTTTTACGCGCGCCCAGCGAAATGTATTGCATATTGTTTTCCAAAGCCATGAGCACTTAATGTGGGCAATTGTTTATTGACATTGCTGGGGTGCTTGTGTGTGTAAATATGCAGGCAGGTAGTATTTTGGTTGGAAGATCATTAAACGCGAAAAATGCTTGCAATTTGCCTTAAACCAAAACTTGTGTTTTAAATTTTTTTTTTTATATATGGCAACTCACTATGTTAAGTGCTTTCGTATAGCTGGAAAATTTATGAGGCATATATTTTTATAGTAGGTATGCAGTGGAGATTTTTTTCTCTATTCAAAGTAGTGTGAAAAAGGGAGCTGCAGATTCATTATGAGTTATATTCAATAAAATTTCAAAGTAGAGTCTGGAGTGCGCCCAGACTGCAGCTACATTTTACAGTTATTTTGCTAGCCCACTAAGCAATTCTTAATAAAACTAATGGGCCATTAAAAATGGACGCAGTGTTAACCCATAAGAACGGATTTGATGCTATTCACCAATAAATTAATAAGTATGGTCGTAGAGATAGATAGATAGTTGGCTAGAGCACTGCGACCGGTAGGTCTATTGTGCCCTCAGCTCATCACAACACCTCGACTAGCCCCTTCTGCATGCAATGGCCTCACACACTCCATAAGAAGGTGAAAAGGAGTTTCCTTGGCCGCTTCGCAAAAGTGGCATAGCTCACTGGACCAGATACCTAATTTACGCTTTTTGCTTGACACAGACCCATTGTGTTGCGCCAGTGCAGTTCCCCCAGCTTGGTATTTTCCCTTCTGAGCATCTCCTTTACGATGTTGGATCCCGCAGCAAGGAAGGGCTCACGTCCTATCGGGGTCGAGGCGGCGACAATTCTGGTTAACTGAAGCTTTCTAATTCCCTATTCAGTTGAATATCAATAACCTCAAACACAGCATTAAGTCCCTCTACACACACCAAAACCATGGAGGACTTGACCTCGAATGATGAGAGAGCCTTAATAGCCGCCTGACTATCGCTCGCAATAAGTATCCTCTCGCTACGATAATTTCTTCGAATGTTAATCTCAGCACACAGACTGATGGCATAGACCTCCGCTTGAAAGATGCTAGGCAAGGTTCCCAGGGGCATCGAAAGCTTCAGTCTAGGCCCATATACGCCTGCTTCATTACCCTCAGGCATTTTGGAGCCGTCAGTATACTCGCCTGTAAGTTACTCTACATAATAGAGGTACGACAGGTCGCCTTGTAAGTCCTGCTGGTAGCTTAGGATAAATATATAGTGGTTACGTACGGACATGTCCAACGGGCGCATTGAATATTATTTTGAACCAGCAATAAATATCCGAAAGTCGGGTTGTTGTTTCCACAAACAACTGAGAGGAGACAAACTGGCGAGCCGTTGAGCGTCACTTGATGAAACCGGAGCAGAGACACTGTGAGGACTACTAGAATGAATTAAAAGATAAGTACGACAAGCCAAGAGTGTAAACATACTAAACATGTAAGTCACGAAGGGATGTCTTCAGATTTTTTATAAATTTTTTACATTTGTACTAAAGCCTGTTCTCTTGCACAAAAATCAGGCTACTAGCGAAGAAAAACGATGGATAAATAAACAATAATAAACGACACTAAAAAATAAATGAAAATGTGCAATATTTTATTTTTTGGTATCAAATAGGGGCAGGAAATAATATTACTCATAAAAAATAATGAGTGAATGAATGAATAAAATCGTACATGGCGTATGAGTAACATTTTCCATGTTAAAGTTTAAATTTTCTTCATTCACATGGCAAAACTTAAAATGAACAATATCTTGGTAAAATTACCTGTTCTAGAAAAATGGTGTACAGATCCGTAATCTACGACCCAAAATTAAGTTTGGCGTTTTTTGGTCATTTTAGCGTCTCTACAGTGTTTTTAGTCATGGAGCGATACTCAGGACACTCAGTTGAAGAATGCGTATAACAGATAAGACCCCTAAAACACTGAATGGGCTACAAAACTACATACGCAAAATGTTTCTGAGAAATCTTATTAAACAGCTCGAAATTTTGATGCAGCCTTGTCTAAGTTTTTAAATTTTTGTACAAATTTTATACGGATCTACATGGATTTTGTTTGATAACAAGCTATACTTTCATAAAAAAAAATAATATGCATTAAAAAACAAAATAAAAATAGCCAAAACTTGTTAACATGTCGAGTACCTATTTATATTTTCGCCCCTGTATGTATTGCGCTGGCTTATTTTTAAAATATGTGCATCGTCATCTTTCTTTTGATGAACCAATGTGATTTATTGTGTTTTATGTATGTCTTTATGGTTTTAAAATTTAAAATCTAAAAATTAATGAATTTACAGCCTTCCCTCATTTTAATCTCTTAGTGACCAATTACCACGCAGGTGTAAACTAACATTATCGTACTACATATGTATGTGCACATACGTAAACTATTAACAACATCATATACATATATACAACTAAACACAAACTTACATTTGAACAAAAGATGCATAATCACAATTAACTGCAACAAATTACCGTTGTGCATAGTTTTACTTAATGTGCCGTTTACTTAAATTTATGAGCAAATATTTGAAAATTATTTTACATGCAACAGTTATTAAGCGCTTACATTTGTACGTACATATGTATATGGCCAGTATTGTCTTCTTTTATTTATATGGTTGTGGTTATTTCTAAATACATACATACATATTTATAATTACAGAGGTGGCTGTCGAAACGTCATAAAACAATCAACAGGTACTCATAAAAGGCATTTTAAGTATAGTTAGTTAGTTGTATAGCGAACACAAAAACTAATTGTTTGCTTCATTAATTTATATGTGTATGTATACGCAAATATACGAACACGCATCACATACTACTTATGTAAATATGTACATATGTATTGTAGATGTGTTCATGGGTAAGACATTCTGACAGTAATGTGAACCTTAAACTCCACTGATCATCTGGGAGCGCACTTGGGCGTATGAGTAACCTTTGGCTACGAAAGTGCCTTAGTTAAAGTACGTACGTGTTTACACAATGTACGTACATAACAGCATTTATGTGTACATACATACATACATGGTATTTAAGTACGTTTCCACTTGTATGTTCGATAAAAAAAAAAAATTGTATTTCTCCATTTTGTTGTTGTTCTCCAACACAGTCAATAACAATTAGAGGAAGTTTTAAGCGGGCTTGCGTTTTTTTTTTTTTTTGCCGGCAGCTATACTTAATATTTGTACGCAATTAATTGCCTAACGAAATGCCGAAAATGGTGGATAAAGTGAGCAATTTGTTATTAACAATGTTTTCATTATCGTTACCATTTTTTTGCTATTAACCGTAATTTACCTATACTCGTACTTCAGTTGAGTGTGGGTACATATATTTTTCCTCTTTCAACTGCCAGTCGGTGCTTCACATTTTAACGCAATTGAGCAACTTACGCACGATTAAATGCACGGCTACAAATATATACATACATATCTAGTTATATATGTACATATACATATGTATGTATGTACATACATACTTGAGACTTTTTTTTTTTGAAGATTCATTAGACGTTCGAGTTGATTATTATGTTTACTTTTCATATTATTTTGTGGTGATATTTTATGTTGCTGTTAATTTTTTAATCCAAATTTTTATATCATAAATATTCTATTTCTGTTAAACTAAATATTTTGCATTTGCGTCGAATCCAACCTCTACATAAGGGTATACATATGTGTGTGTGTATGTACGTGTGCGCAGAAACTTAATTATTTTTATGCATTCCAGATTTCGGCTATAAAAGATTTGCGTAGACAGTTTTACTACACGCGCTGATACTTATTTGGTGTTTATTTTTGGGTTAAAGAAAGTAAGAAGACACATGTGCGTACATATTTAGGTGCATAGCAATGTTGTCAGATTCACAGTTTTAACTGTAAATTACAGTTTTTTAGACAAGCTTACAGTTTTTTTAAATTTGCTCCTAGAATGTATTATTTCTTTTATTTCTTATATACCAGGTGAATTCGAAAAGTCAGTCAGTTTTTGAATAAAAGATATCTTTTTCGCCAAAAAAGCGTTGGATTTTTCAGCCTATTCACCTTTTAGCTTGATACATTTAGTTCAGCGTTGTAATTTTTTAATTCCTTGCAAATAATAGGCTTTTCAAGGTCCTCAGAGTTTCTTTCAGTGATGACCTCTTCATTCGACTCAAATTTCTTACCACCCAGCCATTTCTTTGGGTTTGGAAACAGTAAATAAACGCTGGGGCCTAAATCTGTTGAATATGATGGATGGGGTATGATTTCGTAGATGGTTCTGTGGTGACTACACGCCTGTGCACCCGTGCATTGTCTTGATGGTACAGCACTTTTTTCCTGGCCAAATTTGGTCGTTTTTGCTTCAAATAAATATCGAATTTGTCCAAAATCTCTGCATAATATTCACTATCGATTGATTTACAATTTTCAATGTCATCGATGCGATTGACACCTCGTGCAGCCAAACAAACGGTGGCCATCATGACCTTATTGGCCGACAAATTCACCTTAACCTTCTTTGGTGCACTTCTTGATTGTTCCCTGATCTCTCTGGTGTATTTTGGTGTATCCATGTTTCGTCAACGGCAACGAAACGGCATAAGAACTCGTTCAGATTGCGGCTATTTAAACATCGCCAAATACTCCTTTGTGGTGGTCACACGGATGCGTTTATGGTGGGGTGCGAACAAACGCTTAATCAGCACACGAAATTCAGTCTCTTTCCATTTTGGTTGAAATTCACTAGGTGGACTGCTTTCAAAGGCTGCAAACGCAATCTAAATGGCGCAGTTTGCTCAAAATTTTACATTGGTCTATTAATTTATTGCAGTTGGCTTGAGCAGTATTATATTTAAAGTTACTGCGCGCGAAATTCAAAAAGTTACTGACTTTTCAAACGGCCCGCGTAGAAAGTAGAAATTGTAGACTTTTTAAAAGAAGCATGAATAGATAAGTTCTACTCGTATAGGATAAATCAAGGCGTATTCATAAAAGGTGATGTTACCAGGGCAGCTGGATTTTCTCGCCGGTGATTCTTAATGTCAAAACCTATACATAAAACTGGGACCGCGTTCATTTAAATCTTTTTTTTTCACGTACTGGAAAATATTGATAGACCTTTAGCCTTTATTGGTAAAAAACGTAGAAAATTAAATATAGCTAAAAAGTGGGTAGATTTATCAATAAAGTGGTAACGCACGTGCATTGGTCACAGCTGCAACTAAATCAGTGAGTTTATTTGTGATTATACCAAAAAAAAATGCAATAAAATACAGTGGAATACAGCCAATCTCGAAAACAAAACCTCAATGCAAGGTTCTTGAACCGAACAAAAAAGTGCTGCTACGTGTTTATATGCAACAAGAATAATAAATACTTTCGAAAATTAATGACTTGCCTTCGGAGTTGAAAACTGTATACCTTTTAAGCCTAACAATGAAGAAGAGCAATTTTTTAATACAAGACTTTTTAATTGAAAAACTGTTGCAAAGTTTAAAGCGATTTTTTTTTGAATTTCAAACACACAGAAATTTTGCAAAATTGCATATTTACAAAATTTTTTTTTTTACTAGTAATTTAATAATTTCGATTCCAACCATTTGGATAAGAGCTTTTGTGTGTCATAAAAAGCAAGCTGAGAATGGTATAGAAAATAAATGTGACTTTTAAACCAATAACAAAAAAAAACACAAAGGTTACCTGCCACTGCTTTGGGTATTGTTTACCACAACTGTTGCCGTTTGTTTCGAAATATTGTCTTTACGATTGTTGTGATAATTCCGTCGGAAGATTATTGTCATGATCATTGTTATGGAAAGGCATTTGTGTGCAGTAGGTAGGCTTTTGTGAAGTGATTTTGGCTGTGTCACGCAAACATCGCTCAACTGCATTGCTCAATTATGTAACAAAACGACACAGACACAGAATTACAGCAGATCAAGTATTTAAAATAAAATAAAAAGGCACGCTCGCTCGCTGTCAATGTCTCACCATGCAGGCATGCCTGACTGATCTCCTTACCATGTTTTTTTTTTTGGCGTTTTTACGATCTCACTGCAGCAATTTGCTTTGCCAAACTCACCAATCACTTTTACGATTTTTATATATTATTGCAGTTTATTTGGGGAGGCGTTTGAGTCAGCTAACATTTTGATAAAATGCAAACGCAATTCCAATAAAAAATGTATTACAAATCAGCAGCACAAAGCCATGAAATTCAAAGGTGACAGCAAGTAAGCGCGAAAGATCGCGTCGATTGGCAGTAAGACAACAAGGAAGACGAGCTACTTATGTACATATGTTTGTATACATATATGCAGCAGCAGTTGACAGCTGTCAGCTATTTGCAATAACAGGCTTGCACTGTTCCAGCTGCTTTCCAATGCAACTTACTCGCCTCCCAGCGGCTAAGCATGCGTGCTTGCATTCCAGATTAGATATATGTATGTATGTATATTTCTATTTTTAGCTCACTTCAAAAGTGATATTGCAAATTATTTTCTTTTAATTGCAAATCGCACACTCATTGCGTACATAAATAAAAATGTGTATTTCCTCTACTTAGGGGTTTGTATGCAACTGCCCACTTCTTGACTCGCCCATTCACTCTCGCCTGCCGGCAGTCAGTCAGCTGTACTTACTGTCTGGGCGCTGCTGACGGACGAATTGTCTGCCTGCCTTTTGCCGTTAATTATTATTCAATCAACGCTTAACACGCGACTTGACGACGCTTTCATTTCGTTCGAGTGTTTTACAGTGTTTTTTTTTTTCTTTCTTTCTTCCTCAAATGCAATGCCCATAAAACTCCAACGACACTGCTACAATTACTATTTTATGAGTACTTTTGTTGTAAACGTAAAAAATTTCTCGTCTGTTAACCTATTTTTGGTTTTAATCGTTCATTATTGGAAAACGAATGAGAAAGTGCCTTATTTGAATAAATGCAATGTAACAATGTAAGGCAAGTAAAAATTTTATGTACATAGTACATAGTATTCATTATTAAAGTTTTACTTATGTATAATCACCTCGAGCACATTAAGATACTGATAAATTACTTATTACTTAGCTCATTAAGTTCCTTAATTTATTTTAAATGACAACCGTTTTTTCGCATTTTTTTCTCCGTTCAATATATGTATGTACATATGTATTTACTTTAATGACTTTTTCATTGTATGTAAATGAATATTGAAAAAAAAAAATTTGCTACTATTTATTTATAATTATAATTATAAGTTATTTTATGGATCGCTGGACATTCTATTGATTTGTTAAATTTAAATTAAAACATACGAAAATAATTATCATTCACTAAATGCCAATTCATTTAGATTTAGGGCCGTTAAAATCAAACTTGGGGACTTGTTGGGATCATTTCCAAACCATTTTTAGACCTGTTCAGGACCATTTCGGTATTGGTTCACGACTATTTGAGGTCCATTCTGGGACTAAATCTGGTACATATCGAGACTAGTTCAGGACTATTTCAGTAGCATTTCGGAACTATTTCGGTATCATTTTTAAACTAGTTCAGTACCATTTTGAGGCTAGTACAGCACTGTTTTAGAACCATTTTGGAACTAGTTCTGAATCATTTTGGGACTAATAAGAGATCATTTCAGGACAAGCTCACGGCTTTTTCGACCACTTCGGCGAATGTTCAGGTCTATTTTAGGACTATTTCAGACTAGCCCGGGATCCTTTCATGACCTATTCAGGACCTTTTCGGAGCTATTTCAGCAAAATTTGTAGACCATTTGAGACTAGTTCAGGACTATTTCGGCCCAAGTTCGGCTTCATACCGGAATTAGTGCAGGACTATTTCGGGATAGATTCAGAACCGTTTCGGGATAGCTCATGTCTATTTCGGGACTAGTTTGGTATCATTTTTGGACTAGTGAGGCACCATTTCGGGACCGTTGAAAAAGTTGACTTTTTCGGAACCACTTCAGGTTAAAAAGAAAAGTCAAACAGTTTCAGATGCAATGACCTCAACTAGTTGATAACCAAGAAATACCTTTTGCTCTCTCTAGACAAATTCCACGAGCTCGAGGTATGCAAATACCTCGGCATAGTCCCTAAATAGAAGAGTGAATATCTATTATTTTCGATGTGGACTATAGATCAAGACTCTATATCAATTTTTGAGCCATCAGTAAAGATTCTACTTGTAGTGTCTCTTTAGTAAGAATGAATTTGTTTACATTTTATTAATATTTTCATTAAACCATGTATTTTTTTAATGTTTTGAATATAATTATTGCCATTCTTGAAGTAAGGCTGTCACCGATTTTTGAGAGCTTTAAATTTATAAAATTTTCTCAACCGGCGATCAAAATATTTCTTCTTTCTCTATACTCCTCAAATGCAACCATAAAAGGCAGTACGGAAACACAAATGTCAATAATTATTCAACCTTTAATAATTGAATCGTGAAACATTGAGTAAAATTGAGCTGGTCAAATGCCAGAGCCTTTACAGTTGAGTACAAACACATAGAAAATCCAAAAAATTCCAAATAAAAGTCTTTCGCTTAAGCCCTGACCACATCGAAAACGACATTAAGCTTTATCTAGATAAGCTAAACGCTGTGTTGACAGCGGCATGAATTTTTTGAACGCGGCCAGTGACATCATGAATTTTTTTGAGTTTGACATAAAATATGGGGGAAGAATCTAATCTGTCGCTAGAAAAATAGAAATAGATCTAATCTGGCCCCAGCTACATTTTTGGCTAGTCGCGGTGTAGCCGTGTCGTCGCCAAAATAATTATCCACTTAAGAGTACGTGTTAAAATAATTTGACAGCTGCAGTGCGTAGCGTGTTTCAAGCTTAACGGTTGATTGACGTGTTGGCTCTTGAGAGGGCTGGGGTCGTAAGCGTCCAGCGATTGTCGTCACCTTCAAACGCTACATTACATGATTTCAATTTTTGTTAGCTGCTTTAGTGTATAGACAGCTCCACCTCTGCTTTACCTCTACTTTTTTTATCTAGCTAAGCTAATGACTTAATATTTTTTGTACTTTTTCTTTTTTTTTCGCCATAAACCACAAATTACACACAGCAGCGTGCAGTACGAGTACAACAAGTTGCGGCTTAATCGAATATGGCAGTTGACACACATTTTTCGCCACAGCGGTTTAGAGAATTTCATTTTTTTTTTTGTACTTTTTATTTTGTATGTACATATTTTTTTATTGTGGCTTTACGCAGGCCCTACATACGTCATGTTGTCACGCAGCCACCTTCTTGTTGGTGGTCGCAGCAACAGTTGTCGCTTCAAGGCGCCTGCCTGCATATTCAAGCAAGTACAAATGAGTTGACATGCAAATTACAAAATAAAATTTACCTAATGAAAAGAAGAGAGAGAAAAAAACCAGCATCGAACTACTTAGTACATACATACATACATACATAGCTGTAAATGCTTATAGTAAGTGCATATGCTAATTTGTAAGAGCGCACGCGCCCCGCAGTCCTGCAGTCATTGAAGGAATGCCCGGCCATAATTACGGATTACCTTTCTGTGCCCCCTTTTGCTGTGGAGCGGTTTTCGATTATTTAATTCGCTACATATAAAACTTTTACATACACATAGATACACACATACACATATAAATACATACATATGTACGCATTTGAAATTTTTCCTATTTCGGTACAAAACTCAGTTAAGGTTAACCGTTCGCCGCCATTTAAGCCACTTTGCCCCCAAAATGGTCGACACCGTTATTTTTTTGGTTAGCGTGACATTGAATCGTGTTGACTTAGAAAATGCCTGCAGCCAACTCGCACTTATTGCTTGTTGTTTCTATGATTTATGGGTATTACTTAACAAAAAAAAACATTGATTTTTAATTACCAAAGTCAATGTTTGTAAGAAATACATTTGGATTAAGTTGCGTTTCGTTTTTACAGAAGTTGTTTTGCTCGCTAAGAGATAAGAAAGGAATTAGGTGAAGGGCATTGCCAATAAGAGCAGACTATTATATCTGCATTTACATACATACATGTAGGTAGTACATATGTATGTAGGTTAGGTTAGGTTAGGTTAGGGGCACACGTGGAATGGAAAAGCCCGCTTTGATACCATTTGCCGAAACCATTTGTTTCTTTCCCTCCCTTAATAAATTTAACCCCCGAATGCATTTTATATAGCACAAAAAGTCGAGGACGTTCGCCGAGTTCAAGTCGACTAAACAATCGAGAAAGTACTTGTTGAGGAATTGGTTGCGCGTGTTGGCCATGGCTGGACAGTGGCAGAGATGATGTTGGATGCCCTCCACCTCTTCCTCGTCTCTGTAGCGGCGACAAATATCGTTGGTGGGATAAGCTTTTTTTCTGTGTGTGCCCATCAGGTAGTGACCGGTGATTAACCCGACTACTAATCTGAGAGAGGAGCGGTCTAGCCGGGTGAGAGCTTTGGTTCGCTCTACATCAATCTTTGCCCAAATTTGCCTGATAGTATGGCAGGTGGTTCCCACAGCCCACCTCGATGAGCTCAGCCTTTAGTTTATGTTTGTAGGAGGTAAGAGGTAAGCCCGCATTCTGGACAGTTTTGACCTCGAATATTTCGGTCCCCCTCCTTGTTACAGCTCGTCGGCTAGGCAGTTGCAAGGAATGTCTTTATGTCCAAAGACCATACAACAGTCGAGGAGCATTTTAACGCCAGCAGGTTGAGAGTCTGCCTGCATTCTATGGCTACTTTGGACGTTGTTCCGTTAGATTTGATAGCGGAGTGGCTGTCGGAATAAATGGCGATAGGCCGTCCTGGGAGGATGAAGGTTATGAGCTACCGAGCCCCCTCCACTATGGCGTTTAAAATTGTTACAACGATCCGTTAAGCGAAAAATGAGGTTTAGCGCGAGTTCGCCGGAGTAAATCCCGCTACACAACTGCTCCCAAAGTATTGCTCGGTAAAGGAAGTCTCGCCTAAACTATGTTGGAAAAAATAGCGTACTTGTTTTACACTACGTGCTAACTCACTCGGGAGTACCTTGTCATTGCCTGGCATGTGACCACTTAGTAGGGTGTTCAATTATTCGCCTTTTTCGAAAACCGACATTTTAAAATTAAGAAAAAGTCGGATAATTCGCTTTTATTTCACATATATTTCGTTACGAGAGAAATCAAAATTCCAAAAATCCGCTTAAATAAAAATATTAAAAAAACGTGAAACCAATTTGAAAAAACCTAGTCAATCACCTTACTATTTAGCTAGAGAGTATCCAGATCCGGTGTGCCAGGTACCAATTAAATCGCATTATTTATGCAAACTTTATATTTTTTTTTAATCAAACACTTAAACTAATTATTTTCTTAACTGCAAAAGTGATTAGCCTTAAACACATAGTTAAAAAAAAAATATTTCTGGAAAAACAACTACAATTTTAAAATAAACATTTTACTTAGAAACCCCCCGTTTCGTTAATGAGCCGCAAATGATTTTTGCGTATTTTTTTTTTTTAGCTAAAAAGACAGTAGATCTCATTTTAGTCTGATTTTTTGTTTCTAATGAGTTTTAGCAATTAGACCACACCTTCTCCAAAAGAGACACAACTCAAAAATCCTATTCGGAAATATACATAACTGCTTGTTGATAGTACAGATTTAACGCATTTAATACAAAAACAGTTATGTATAAACAGTAATTATCTAGATAGACAATACAATAATGAAAAATATAAAATTTTTTTCTTTTGAGTTGTGCCTTTTTTGAAGAAAGTGTGCGAATTGCGCTTGCTAGCTAAGTAAATTTTGTTGCGAAAAAATGGCAAATGCCGAGCGTTGGTGGGAAAAACAAAAACAAATATATATTGCAGTTAAATAGATAATAGAACAAAGGCTTGCCCATAATTGCTTGTTAAATATTAAGTACACACGCTTTTCAAGTAAATAAAGCAAAAGCATTGCCGTTTAGTGATTTTTAATTGTCCCTCATTTGGGATTTTCGAGGAATGCAATGAGGAAAAGACAAGATTGTTTGCTCACAAAAATTATGAAGCGCGAATGCATTTTTTATTTATGTACATTAAACCTACATAGAATCATTATTCATAGATTTTAAATCATTTGTACCAGTGCAATAAAAATGTAACTTAAGAAAATGTGAAGCAAAATCCAAACTCAACAGATTGCTAAGTTTTTAAAATTTCTGCTAATTTCTGGGTACAGTTTGAAGTTTATGCAAAGTTGTGCGGTGTTATGCGAAGTATGCATAATCAGACCATAAGAAACGTGCAAAAATAATTATATCAATTTTAATAATTTTTTATTTTTTTTTTTTTCAAATATAAAACGTGTGACCTTTTTTATTTCAATTCTTCTCGATTTCTTTTGCTTTAATCTTGTGTTAAAAACAACCTTCGAATAAATATAAATGTTTGCATGAAAGTATTTGTACTTCGTGTTCAAATAGTCTCAGACAGCAAAACAAACGAAACGGAAAATAAACCAAAAACTAAAAAGACAGAGAAAATCGAGATAAACTAAAAAAAAATAAAATAAATCAAGAAAAAAGAAGAAAAAAAAGGTAATATGCGCTTGAACTTCAAATTAATGCAATTTGGAAATTCTACACTGACTGATTGTGAGCGGAAAAAGTGAGAGAAAACTTACAAAATAACGCTAAAGTGAGCAATTCTCTTTGAAAATGTATTTTTTTTTGTTTATGTACTGCACTCATGTACATAGTTGGCTCCTAAGCCACAGAGTCACAGCATTCGATCCATTTACTCGGCAGCATTAATAATAATTATATTTTGGCGCTTACACTTTTGCTGAGTGTTTGGGCGAGCTTCGTCTCTAAAATGTGGTGTGCGTCATGAAGTTGTTACACAAATGAAGGGACCTACTGTTTTACGCCGCCTCGGAATGGCAAATGGATTTTATGCGAAGCCTTTTCTAGGCAGAATTACACTCGGAAGTTTGTCCTTTGCCTCGCGAGGGGCGACCGCTGTTAAGAAAATCCTTTTTCTATATATATTTTTTGGGGGATTTTGCTATGACCAGGGATCGAACCTTGGTGCTATGGAATGTTAGTTCGCATCTCTACCCACTTGGCTATAGTGTTCGCCTCGTCAGAATTCGTGGCTGTAATTTTTTTTTTTAATAAAACGGTTAAAAGATATGTATTGAATCTGAGTTATTTTGTGTTTCAACACACATGTATGTATGTACATATATATTTATATATAAATTCAAAGAATAATTAAACTGTTCACCTTAATTCTTAATCGACTCAATTCTATGCATCTTTGATGTATAAATTAAGTCTAATTCCTAATTAATTTGAAAAAAGTGTGTTTTTGCTATTCATAAAAAAGTGTGCAATTTAAAAATGCATTAAAATGGATGTAAAACGAGTTATGCTAAATAAAGTATAACAAAATATTCATTCATTGATTTTTTTTTTTTTCAAAAATTTTGGTACAAAATTTTTAAAGCTGTTGTATAAAAATCCGCAACTTTGTGGTATTTAATAGCTGGTTTTTTAATTAGCAAGATACAAAAAAAAAAAATTATTGCAAATTTTCTTATTCCTGAATTTCCAAATAGCCAGCAGAAATATAAAATTAAATATGCATTTCTAAATTTTTTTATCATTCATTGTTTATAAGTATTTTAAGCATGTACCGTAAGCCATAATTAGAGACAGATTTTTTCATTGGGTAAAAACATTTATTAAAAATTTAGCTCAAATATTTATATATTTTTTAATTAAAACGAAGTCAACTCAAATTAAAATCGAGTCATTGTTTGTGCAAATGAATGGTAAAAATAAATAAAAGTTTAGTAAAAACAATAAACACTCATACATTTCGCTGAGTTATTTGCTGATCACGGCTGAAGTACCCTAGCCTTAAGTATACTTAAAAAGCACTCGACTCAAAGTATTTGCTTTACACACACTTCACTTCGAAAAAATGGAAATATGAAACAATCAAGTCAATGGGATTGAGTAATCAATCACTCAGACTCTCCGGTAGCCAACTGCATAATTCATTGCGTTTTTTTCATTCTGCCAACTACATAAAGGTGAACGACCTTAACCCATTTTATCCCAGAGGCAAACAATTCTGGATTTTTTTTAATAAAACGTAGTATTTACATGAGCTATTTTAGGCCTAAAAACGATGGAGAAGTGATCGAAAAAAAATTTTGTCGCATTGGGCTTCCTAGGGTGGTGGGCCGTTGCGAAAACGCAATGTTGGGAGAATCCACTAACTAAAATTAAAAAAATTATATTTTTATTTTATAAATGACAGGTATGCTGGCCGACAGGAAAAACGCACGCAAATTTTACCAGAGAGTTAAGCCACGTAGGGAAGGTTTCACAACCAGGCCGTACTCCTGTCAGAACAACCATGGGGAGCTAGTGACCGATGCCAGGAACGTACATAAATAAATTAATAAAAATAAATAAATATATTGGAGGGAACACTTTTGCAACCAACTGAATGGTAGCATCACTAAAAGTTGTGGACAAGAAGGACCCAAGCCCCCAGTCGATGATGACGGTGTGGATGCACCACGCCTTACTACGTCGAGGTACGAATAGTAATTACACGTCTTAAAAACAACAAAGCTGCTGGACCTGATGATCTTCCAGCTGAGCTATTCAAGTACGGCGGTGAGGGGCCGATCCGCCCAATCCATAAGAAAGGCGACCCCGCCGTATGAGCCAACTACCGCTAAGCCTTATAAGCATAGGTTGCAAGGTCTTATCGAGCGTATGGTGTGAAAAACTGAAGCCCACCTATCAGTGTAACTTTAGACCTGGCAAATTCACAATCCTTGCCCAAATCTTGGAAAAGCCCCTCGAGAAAAGTGTCGACACTCACCATCTATTTGTGGACTTCAAAGCCGCTTTCGACATCAATAAAAAAGAGTTGCCCATACGCCACGATGTCTGCATTTGGTAACGATAATAATGTCAGCATCGAAATTAAACGCAGAATCACTCTTGCCAACAAGTGCTACTTTGGACTGAGTAGGCAGTTCAGGAGTAAAGTCCTCTCTCGACGTACGAAAACCACGCTCTATAAGTCACTCATCATGCTAAGGCTGGTATATGGCGCAGAAGCATGGACATCCGATGAGGCGGCTCTTGGAAGTATTCGAGAGAAAAATTTTGCGGAAGATTTACCGGCCTTTGCGCGTTGGCGACGGCTAGTACCACAGACGATGCAACGATGAGCTGTATGAGCTTTACAAACATAAAATTTGGATTTTTGAAAGCAACTTAGTCAGCCGGCTAGTTTTAACTAAATTGTATGTATGTATATAAAATATGATAGTGTATGTAACCAATCGCATTTTTTCTCTTTTTACTGACTTCATATATTAACCTTTTTGTTTTTTATTTTTTATTTTCTATTGTTTTGATGTTGTGTAGCTTTACTTGAGCTATTGTTAACCACAAAGCCATTGAGACGTCACCTCGAACTGCGGCGCGTCAAACAGGTATACTTGGCCACTTGACCGATATTTACTACTTTTTGATTTGTCTTGTATGTATACTTTGGCAGGGGGTTCAAAGTAAGTATGTACATATAAATGTATATGTATAAGTACATTTGTATGTTTCTAAGTAAGAGATACATAGTGCTTGACATAACTCAATAGATTGTCAATCCTAAAGACTATAAATTCGTGTCACTTTCAACATTATTTGGGAAAATAGTGAATCTGAAAATCAAGCCGCAATCAGGGCGTTGGGAATACCAACCCTTTATTCCGATACCATTTGGGTATTTCCTATTTAGACTTTCTTGTGTATGAGTGCCAGGTCACAGAGATATTGCCGTGCGGAGGACCCCTACAGTTTTACTCTAGAAACTTTTTCAGGACAGAATTACACTCAGAGTTTGCCATTGCCAGCGGAGGGGCGACCACTGTTAGAAAACCCTTTTTTTTAATTTTGTTCGGACAAAAAATCGAGTTTTGGTCCTGCTGGGTGATAGTACAAACTCTAACCACTCGACCACCGCGAGCCATTAAGTGTGTGAATGCCGCTAGTAAGAAGATCTCAATGGTGTTGAACGCCTGGAGTAGCAACTGTCTCCACTACTGGGGAAATGCGAGATATCGCACGATATGCATCCTCTAGGTTGGTATGTTCCCCGGATTTCAGTATCACCCTACCTACTTTCCACTTTACAGTTATTACTAGTGTGATATTTGCAACAGTATGCTTACATCGTCTGGGCTAATGACTTTGGGCGCTTGAACCTTCCGGACGACCACCCGAAGTCCATCGCCGGTTAAAGCAATTGACGCGCTGATATTTTGACAGTTCTTGGGGTCCGTCGAAGTACAGTAACCGAGTCCGATGGACATCTGTTCATTGTACTTCGTCGAGGGGAGTAAGGACCTACCAAAGCTTTACCGGCGGAGGTCACTAGTTGTTCTTGCCATTTCGTCTGCTTAGGTTGTTTTATTAGTTGCCAACCCCACACGTTAAGATTCCTTATGCGCGGATGCCCGGAATCAGCCTGTCGTAGGTGGTCACGTTCATTTTCCTAAAGCTGCTGCCTCGGTCAGAAAGTTGTGACGTTCATGCGCAATGCAGCCGGCAATGCCTATCTTGCGGAAAGCATATTCGCCAACTCGGACATCCACACGGATGCAACGGGCGACCAATGCCTTCTCGGTACATTACACGAAGGCGATCCAATCGAGTTTGTTAAAGCTGGGGAGCTGATGGGATACTATCTAGGCTTTTCAGGCCACCGCCAGCATTCTGGGCTCTAGAGGCTTGCTGCACTTGCCCATTTTTCTTGGGAGGGATGTATCCGTCGGTACTGTATGGATTCATACAAAATGAATGGCAGCGCAATTTTTAACCAACTCCTTAGCAGTCACTGTCTATAGTAATATTATTCCGTTTGGGGTAATCACCTGAACCTAACCCACCATGTATTGCCAGACTTTACCTACTGGCAATATTAGTTTAACTATTGACACCAATGCCCGCAGCCCTTTTCGGTTTATTTTGGCTTACTCTAAAAGCATATCATTCAATTCGGTATTCCATTTTATCTCACGCGAACTTTCAAATATTTAAATTTTCATACAAAGACAATAAAAATTCACTCCAGATAGCACCCAAAAAATTTCGAACATTGAATTTTTAAGAAGCTGTTAATATGCTGGTAGCTAGTTAATATGCAAATACGTATCAATAAATTGCCAATGAAAGCAGTAAAGCAAGGAAAAAAACGCACAAAATTAAACAAATTTCACCTATTCATTAACAACATTCGAGTCGCGCATACCGGTTGTACTGCAATCGCGCCACGGGATGACAAACAGAGTGACAACAAGCGAGCAGCGTCATTCCATTAGCACCCGAGCAACGTTGCATTGACGCATTTTTATGAAAGGTTTAGGTGAAAAGGAGTATTGAAAAGAAAACAAAAAAAATACTTATCGAAAAATAGCGAAGAAGAAAAAAGTTTGTTTTTAGTTATGCACTTAAAAGTGGTGAAAGACGTTAGTAATATCAAGTATTGCAGTGCTGCTACCAAAAATGTATGAAGTGGTTGTCAATGATTGTCAGCAACATGTTAGAAAGTAGTTTAGGTGAGAGCGAGAAAAAATGTCCGTCTAAGGCGGTGGCAGTAGGAAATGAATAAATTAAACATTTTTTTTAATAATACAAACAAAACAGAAATATTTAAATCGTGCCGAACAAAATTTTAAGTCAAAAAAGCAAAGCTGGAGGTCGATAGCGAAAAATATAATTTGAGCCGACAGGACGGAGGCAATGTTAAGCTCACTTTCTCATCGTGCGTTAATTTCCGAAAGTCCAAAAAAGCTGTTTTTTTTTTTGATAATTTTTCGTTAGTCAAAGTCCAAAAAGCCTTAGAGGCATGGTAAGAAACACACATTGATACATACCTATGTAGGTACATATAAACATGCATACATACATATTTAGACTTTGAAAAACTTATACATTGAACTCTGCAACATGCCGACAATTTTAGTTAGCTGGCTCTAAAACCTGCTAGTTTACACGATCACCAGTTTCGTAGTCGCTTGCTGGCTGGGGCTTAAAGATGATTTTTATTGAACACAGGCGCAATGACAACCGACGGTGATTATCAGCAAGCAACAACAAAAGCTTTGGTTAATACATTGCACATACGTATGTATGTATGTATGTATGTATGTGTGTATGTGTGTTGTTGGAAGATCTTGCCATCGCATCACTAATAGAAACTGGTTTGTTATATTATTCTTCATTTGTATACCTTTCATGGATGGTTTTTAAGGATGGGTATATTTAGTTTTTGCTTATTTGTGATTCACACCTTTCTAACGAAAGATGGGCAACAAGATGCTGGCAAATAGTAGCTGGCAATGTAGTTGGAATTTTGGTATCCCTCTTGGTTTTATCTCTTGGACTTGAAACCACAACCAACTTTTGCTGGAGCACTGTGAAAATTCATAATAAGACTTTTGTGGACGCTAGAAAACCCCCTTTATATATTTTTAGCTGTTTAAAGTTTACGACATACAACAATACGACACTTACGATACCGTTGTGAATACCCCCATTTGTCTATAATAACTATCGAAAGGAACTGAAAAATTCGAAATACTATCTTAGCCGAATGCTGCAACGCCCTTACCCACTACATATTTGTTAAAAGTAGATGTTGTCTAAATTCCAGTTTTCGAAAATTTGCATAAGTTTCTCATTTATTGTAGTGAAAATGTAAAATTTTAACAATGTTTTTGTGTGTCTTCGACTCACATTGACCTTTTGAACTACAATACAGCTTGGCTTGAATAGCTTCTATTGTTCAGTTGTTAAATTTTAAAGAATTAATTAAATACATATAAACATAAGAAAAAATTGAGAGTCTCTTAGCTTATTATTCATTGAAGTATATCGCGTGATACGTTTGTTTTGCTTTCAAAACTTATTACCATAAAATTTAATCGTCTTAGGTACGCCAACCACATAATAAATAGTTACAATGTGTCTAATAAATGTATTGGGTGATCACCGTAGCCGCATTGTTAGAGAAGCATACTACTACTAGTGATATCTAAGGATTTTTTTTTCTGATTGCTTTCTGGCTATGGACTTTACTCTATAGTTTTGTTCAAGGACCAGTAGGTTTTAGAAAAGAGCAGCAGCAGATATATGGTGATACTCTTCTTAAGAACAAGTAATAGGAAGGCAAATGCTCATGTCGAGAGATCTGGGTAATCGTATCCCTTCCACATGATCTCAGATACATATGTATGTACAAAGACAGCTCAAGGAAGGAGAATAGAATCGGGGTGGGTGCTTATGAGCCGGCACTAGAATTGCTATTGCAATGGCCAAATGAATCGTAGACTTTCGAGCGGAAGCGTGGACGATCTCAACTTGTGGCAGATTAAACCTTGAAAAAGACAGGTTTGTAGTTATTTTCTGAGACAGCCAAGCGGCCATCAGGGCCGTATGCAATGACATTATCACTTGCTAGCACGTCAGGAAATGTTTTGATACTCTACAACTCTTGGTAGCAATAGGACGCTGAGTAGCAAGTCACTGCGCAATGAAGAATTGTCGAAGGAAGACTCATCGCCCGTCGTTGAGGAACCAAAACCACTTTGCGGAGTCGCTTGATGTTTTCCTAGACTTACATTGCCGAGTAGATGTGCTCAGAATGTAGTCGTTAAGCACTAAGGGGAGGTAGAGAGCCTTAGGCAGGCCAGGCTCTTTGGCTATCCTTTCGCTAAAAGAGGGCATACAGCTGATGAAACCATTTGGCTTTGCGCATACAACCGATTGGTCTGCCTAAAGCGATGGAATGCTTTATCTGCTTTGAAGACAAAGAGTGGTCTGTCGATCGTAGCTTGGTCTGTTGAATATATACATATGTACATGCATACATGCTCGAAGAATGGAATCAACCACAGTGAATTCATAGGAGGAGAGATAGTGTTATGTGCGCAAATTAGTTTGCTTACAAGTTCTCCACGAACTAACTTATTAGGACTTATAAGTATGGACTCAGGATCTAGGGCTTTCTGCGCAACATCTATGGCTCTTTTTGCGTTGTCAGCGGATATCTATGGAGATGGAATGCCGCATTAAAATGCAACGATTGTGCTAGCTGTGAGATGTAAATGCTATGCATGGATGATTATGCTCCGGGAAATTATCATTTGGCTCTTCACCCAAGAATAGAAGCAATGGCGCGCACCAACATAATGGAAGGGCTTAGTGCGGAGAGACCTGTACACACTTAGTGTTGAAAAACGGATGGAACTTCTCAAAGAAAGGAAGCATTTGGCGAAATCGGCAAACAGTTGAGATGCCAGTTAAGGAAACGAGGACATGTCACATATTTATTTTGCCAAGCGCTTGGGCAAGTAGTTTTGTACTACCTCCGGACGACAGATGGTTTTTCATGAGAAGCTATTTCATTGCAAAAAATTAGCGCTCGGAGGCATGACATTGCCTGCAGGAACGAAAGGAAACAAAATTCTCATTTGGATGCCCTACTTGGTGTTATCTCAAAAACTGTTCTACTCTCTTAAATTTTAATTTCGTATTCGGGTTAAGCAGGAAATTTTTTATTAGAATGCATATAAAAACGTCGCAAGTCGGAAAATTTTTTCATTTCTGTAGTTGTGTTATTTTCGACAAAAATGCAAATGCGGACCCGAGTGCGTTCTATTATGAAAAACTTTAATCCTTTTGCCACGCCCAATACAAATTATATATCATTGAAAAGCATAGAAAATAAGTTATCGAAGTAAGCCATTTAAAAAAAAAAAAGTACATTGTTTAAAAATTGCAATAAAACTTGTTTTATTACAAATTTCTTGAAAAAAAAAATTACTTAAATATTTTAATGTCCACCAAAAAACACGGAAAAGTTCTAATAGGTCAGCAATTTTAGATTCTCTATCATAAGTGTGACATGAGATAAGAATTTTAATAAAACTTGTGACGCTTAGAAAAAGGGCTGAAATTTGCATGTTTAAACTCGTATAACTCGACAAAAAACCAAGGTAGAAAAAAAATTTTTTCGCGCTACACTACGACATTTTTTCCTGACTTTTTATATAAATCAAATTTAAAAACACACATATCGCCCATTTACTTAACGACTGCTACAACTCAAAAAACCGAGATTTGTCAGGAGACGCGTTTCTTTTTCTTGCTCAAAATTTTCGTTTTTCTGAGTTAGGATAGTCTTTTGGTAAATAAGCGATATGTGCATACATATAAATAAATAAAAATATTTTTTAAATGCTATCATAGATAGCGATTTTTTATCAAAAAATAAAAATTATAATTTTTTATATCTAACAGCAAGAAAACGATATTATTTAAGCCAAACATTTTATTGGTCTCTCGAATCTTTAGCAAATGTTTTCTATTTAAATATATCATTAGCAAGTTTACAAAATGTGTGTTTAACATACTAACAACTCCATGTCAAACAAAACGGCTCACTGTATTTGAAAAAAAAAACACAGAAAGCAAACAAAAATTTTTTGCTAAATTTGCCTAAAAATTTTTTTAGCACATTTCGGCGGCTTCTGCACATTTTTCAATTACTTTTTTTTAGCATGCATATATTTAATAGATACGTATACACACTTTTTAAAATTTTTGTGATTTCAAATGTCAGCAGACTAAAAAATTGCTATTGCATTGCTACTACTTCGCATAGCTTTAGAGTGTCGAACAATCGATTTTTGCAGGTTTTACAAAAAATCGATCGCATTTTCGCTTAGATTTGCAAAATTAAAAAAAAAAATAAATAAATTTTGCTTTTAGTTCTGCACTTCAGACAAGCCGTCTGCGACGTTTGCGTTCTGCTATTGCAAGTGGTTTCACTCGCATGAGTCGTTGTCATTTGGCAATTTAGTATTTATTTTTTTTCGTTTTTACTATTTTTTGCAAGACGAGATATTTTTGTTTTCACTTTTAAACCTTGAACTTATTTTTATTTTTATTTTTTATTTTTTTTCATTGGTTTCTTACAGCAACTCAAAGGAGGCAATAAAAAGAGAGCGAAGCAGTGGCAGCAATGCTAAACTCAATAAAATTACTTAATATTTATATACATACATATGTATGTATGTATGTATGTATGTCTACAATGCAGTTGGCACTGAGCAATTTATAGCACGCTTGGCACTTAGTTTCTAGAGTATCAACATTTGCTAAAAGTGTGGAGTTTTTTTTTCGCCTTCGCGCAATTAAAACCGAAATCACACACAATAAAAAAAAAATCAATAATTTTTTAATAGTTGAAATTAAGATTAGAGACTTACTTAATTACGGTCTGCATGTTTGCTCGCTTTCGAATTGCGGTCGAACGCTGCTGCTGTTGCCTTGAAATGCAATGCGCCAAAAAGTTTATTAAATTTTACAGTAGATTTTTCTTAGCGCGAAACTGTAAAAAAAAAATTCATAAAAATATTTATACGAACTAACACTGTTCAATTAAATTTATTAATATAAAAAAGCACGCAATGGTTAGAAATTGTTGAGGTGTGTTTGTTTTTGCAGTTTCCTTGCACTCGGTTAATTGATAAAAATTTTAAAATTTATTTCCGCACGCAAAGTTCGTTATCGTCCCACAATCGTTTTCGCTGCTTATCTATTAATGTTAAGTAAATATTTTTTTTATTTTCTCTTAGTTTTTAGCTTAGCCGATTTTATTGGCCAACTCTTTAAATTCGAGCTTTTGTTCCGCGTATAATATTTTAACTGATAAAACATCAGCGCGCGCATCTGCACACCTATGTACATACAAACACACACACGTACACATAAATATCGGCACGCGTGGCTTGGCGCATCAACGAACTAATGAACCAACCAACCGACCAAAGCACGAATAACGGTTACATATGTATGTATGCATGTATATAGAAAATGGTTACCTAGATATTAGCGGTAAACAACGACAACCGTTCGACAACACTGGCAGCGATCAACTGAAGTTGATGCGACAATCGAGCAACGGTTTTATATGCGAATTTCACATACGAATGCTAAACACAACAACAGCAACAACCAGAGCTAGTTTTAAATATTGCAGCCGTAGCACCAGCACCAGCACCAGCACCAGCAACAAGAGTCAACAGCAAGTAAGTAGCAGCACTAGTATAGGCAACAGCAACAGCAGGAACAACAATGGCGACGACGACGACGACGACGACCACGACGACACCGACGACACCGACGACACCGACGACAGGCCATCAACGATTCATCAGCCAATGGAGAAGGCATCGGCCTCACAGCAATACACAAACGTGTTATGGGCGCACATTGCGTGTTTGTTTTCTACCTTTGCTTGGATGCGCATTAGCCAGTTCGTGTAGTTCACTTGTCCAGTGGAGCAACTTGTGTTAGCAGTTAGTACATACTTAATTTTAGCGGATAGCAGTTGATAATGGTGGGTACCGGAGAACGACCTAAGTAAGTACATGCGATTTAGAGGCGCATGGAGCATATCAAAAATTGATGAGCGGGCTTCGCTCTGGTCAGATAAAAAATTATATTCAGATAAAAAAAAATTTAGATATATTTTTATTTTATTTTAATCATTTTCTTAATTACATATGTTCATGCAAAAGATATATTTTTTAGTTCGTTTTATTCTTTTTAGTGGTAAATAATTGAATTTTAATTTTATATGATATATTTTTTATATTATGTCATTTATTTTGTTTATTTTAGAAATTCATATCAAGGGCTTACATAAATACATACATATATTCAATACGAACTATCTGCAGGTTTCAAAAACCTGCCCATCTGAGACTTAACTGTCATCGCTGGTTGCGAATTTAACTTTGAAATTAAATACATAGCTAATTCCTCTGACAAGCGATATTCAAGGTCAGCATTAACATCATCGAGAACAGTAGTCTAAGGTTTTTCAATTTAATTTCATTTGTTTTCTTTTATTTTCTTCGCTTTTCTTTTCTCCTATTATATTGTATTTTTAAATTTATACTATTTTAGTTTGTTTTATTTTATTTTAGTATATTTCACTGTACTTAATTAATTAATTAATTTTTAATCGATTTCCAAAAAAGGAGGAGGTTATCAGTTCGTCGGAATATTTTATTTTTTTATTTATGTTACCGCATAACTTTGGACCACGTCAACCGATTTCGATAATTTTTTTTTTTGCATCGGAAAGGTAGTTTCTCAGAGGTGGCCACATACTAATCCGGTTTAGATCCGATCATTGGATCATGAGATATATATATATATATATATTTTATATGAGAATTGAAGTCGTTTTTTTTTTGCTAAAAATTACTTGTATTTTATCTTTTTAACCGACTTCGCAAAAAGGAAAAGGTTATCAATTCGTCGGAACATTTTTTTTATGTAGATTACCGCATAACTTTGGACTACGTTAACCGATTTCAATAATTTAAGGGCATGGTGTTACCTCGCAGGTGGTCCCATACTAATTTGGTTCAAATCCGATAATCGGATCATGAAGCAATTAACGATAATCTTAAATTTTTATATGAGAATAGAAATCTATTTTGTTTTTTATTTGATTTAATTTTATTTTATGTTGTTCGATTTATCTTAATTCTTAATTATTTGCGTTGTTTTTTATTTTTTTTTGGTTAGTTTTACTAATGAATCTGATTTTTTTTTTTGTTACATATGTGATTTTGCGCAAATACCAGAAACTTGTGCACTTACACTTTCTAAGTTCGGAAAAAGTTATCTCAATTCAAACTTCATAAAATTTTTCCCTAAATAGGCATAATAGCTATTTGAAGCCACATTATACTAACATTTAAGGAGCTATCTGCGTACTCAAAAAAATTCCAATTAGTTTCGAAAATTAAAAATTAAAAATCTGCTTGACTGCAAAAAGTAACGGTCGGAAATGCATCATCAAAAAAATAAATGACACAAAAAATTAATCCTCAAGTGCACCCTACGCATTTTCACCCTGTGCATCCGTTTTATTTCTTTTTATTTAAAAAGTAGTTCTTAGCAATTTGACATAGCCTGTGGTGTCGTTTCACCTGCAGCCGTTTTTCAGGAAATTACTTTTCACTATACTATTTCCGTTTCAGTGTCTATTTCTTTTGTCAAATTATTGAGAAGTGTGTAAACTAAGTACGTTTTGCGTGATATAAACAAAACAAAATAGAGTGATTTTGAAATTCTACCATAAGTTGTGACATTTTTCGAGCGTTAGTGCTCGATTTCCGTTGATTTCAATAAATTAAAAGCCTTCCGCCTAAGATAGCGAAAAAAGCAAAGCCGCTGTAGCATCTTCTCTATCGAAGGCGCCATCGGTGGACGATTTCGAAGCCCACTCGATTGCCAATTTGGCAAAAACTCAAGTTTGATGGAAGTGTAATCGGTGAGGTTAGGGACGCGCAAAATAACGAAGCAAGTTAAATGAGTGTAGATATGGAAATTGATAACGGGATAGTCCGCTATTGAAGTTGGCTAACGGACTAACATCCAGTAGGTGCAATCCCGTATTCCTCGGACTCGGACTAGTAAAACTGTCAAAAAATAAAAATCCAAGTAAAAAATGATAATTTCTGTCAACTTCAACATAACCTCCAAATTTTAGTTGTAAATTTTTTGCTTATTTTGTATGTAAACACACTCAGCTCACACATGTAAAAAACCAAAAATACTTTCAAATTCATTAGAATCCACTTAAACAAGTAAATAAATACTTTTCAACATGAATTAGCAGAGTGCACTTTTCTTTTGTTTACAATTTGGTTGCCAAACACACTACAGCTGATCGTTTGACACATTTACCAGAATTTACCAGCAAAAAATTCTCGAACTAAAAGCTGGTAACTTCTGACAGAGAGAGAACCGTATTTACTCTCTTTTTTTGTCCCCTCAATAGTCAGAGAACCGAGTACGGGATCGATTTCCAGTAAAATCTGACTGATTCTGACTATTTCTGACTAGTCCGGACTCGTACGGGATCGCAACTAGTGTGTTCGTAGAGTCGTCACAGTTTTGTGGCATCACTAACGGCTTAACTCTCTTCAAGTAAATCAAACGCTTCAGAATCAAAGGCATTTCTTAAACGAATATAGTACGCCGTTTCTTTAGCAGAACAAAAGGCGATTTCCATAAAATCCGTTCCCTGATAATAAAGTAGTTGCCGTGAGACACTCTTACATACAAATATATAGTGAAAGTGTAAAATGTATTCACTTCATTTGATTTTTGAGAGCGAATTTTCGCGTTACAATCAACCCTCGAAGGACTTCAGGGACTCGGTACCTCCGCGAACCCCGTTTGCCGCGGAATTCAAGAGCAAATTCCCGGCCCCCATTTTAGCCCGTCCCGAACAAGGAGGTATTCAAAATTCTAAGTATGCATATTTTTTGTTCTTGATTAGGTACTTTAGCAGTCACACAGTGTTATAATACCGCCGAAATCCTTGACGGTGGAACCGTTTATGACGGTAGGAGGTTTAGTTTGGGTTAAAGTCTCACACTGACGGGGTTAATCGTCCGATGCTTCACCCTCGTAAAAGAACATTTTTATGTGTTTTTCTACAATATACCTCTATTGGTTACTACAATAATTTTAAGCTATAAAAAATAATTTTTTAGTAAATAATAGTTATTGGTTTTGAAAAAAAATGTATAGGAACCAGTTTGTGCGGTGCATCGATTTTTCTAAATAATTCTTTTTTGTTCTGAGGCTAAGATCTCGTTCAAAAGACAAAAGCTTAAGGCGCGTTTTTTATGAAAAGTGTATTTTGAAACGCGTGCGTGGCAAAAATAGATATGTGTTGTTTTTTTCCACAAATTTTTGTTATATTTATGTATTAAAAGACCGCGTTTATTTTTTATAGATCCTTCTATCTCATATTATTCAAAAATCCTTTTGTAGATAGGCTTCTCTGGCCCTCATGGCCTCATACGTAAAATGAGTTTTTTTAGTTTTCTTTTACTAAAACTATTTATTGTACCCATATTTATGGCAATTAAACGAGATTTCTTTTTACAGTTTATTGTATAATAAAACATTGTTTTTCACTTGGTAACTGTTTTTGTAAATTCTGGTCAGAAAATTTTTTGTCTTGTGGCTAGAAATTTTATTTAGTTGCATGCAAACATTAGACGAAGCAAGCTGATGAGTATAATAGCTCTGATCCAATACTTTTCGTGTAAAATCCTGTGAAACTGTCAAACAGAAAAATTACTCTCTGAAGTGAAGTGAGTAAAATGTGAGTAACAACAAAAAGTACGGAAACAAGAAAAGCAAAACGTCAACCAGTGATCGCTTGACACTTTTCATGATTTTACCAGAAGAAAATCTTGCAACTTCATTATCTACACAACTCTCCGAAAATCGCTCTCATTTCCAGGATTTTGGAGGAATTTGTAGTATGGGATCATTTTTCCTGTAACTTCCTGCAAGTTTGTGTAAAAACCTGTAAGTTCATGGAGTATTGGATCAGAGCTATTCACGTAAACCTAGAGAGAGTTGAGAGGAGCGCATTTCATTGGGACTACAGGTGCGATGAAAACTTGCCTTACGGACGCCCTCAATGTTATTACAAACTTATTTCCTATAGACCTTCACAAAATGCACATCACATCAGTAATTGCTATAAAACTCAGAGGACTGGGTATTGAGAAAGAAAGAACGAGAATTATTTATCGACTGTTCGTTCTAGCTGAAGGTTGTCGTCTTTTAGAACATAGTGTAGGTCGCCTAGAGAAAATCCGGGCCGGATATTAAAAAAGTGAGGCATAGCAAACATCTGGTGACTTCGAAGGTGGCTTATTTTTACCATATATTACAACTTTGTCAGGTTTTACCAAGCATGGAAATGATCTTTGCATGCTTACGTAAATATTCGCTTTCAAATTTATCAGTTTTTATAATACCGATGTGGATATTGAATAATCAAGAGGTTTGTATAGTAACTTCTCCAGTAAAACATTGCAGCGAGAGCGTAAAAGCAAAATAGAGCGTAAAATTGAGAAGAACAGAAAACTAGCAGAAAAAGTTAATGAACACAAAACTAGCAAAAACTTGCAAGTGAACAGCTGTTGCACTGTTTTGATATTCTGCTGTAAACATTTTACTATTTATAAATCATTTTTAAACGCTTCGCTTTACACACACGCACTTATACAGTCCAGTACATCATTAATATTTTGATTTCTACTCATTTTACTTTTGTTTGTGCTGAACCAATTCAACAAGTGGCGGCTTTTGACGTTTATTCTTCTTCTTCTTTTGCTAGCTAATTTCTGCTAGTAGAAATTTCACTAGCAAGAATTTGCAGCTCTCCCGTGTTGCTACGCTCTCGATTCAGTGCTCTCTTGCAAATTTTTTGGGCTATCATACGCTTTTCCAGTAAAAATTTGCAGGTTCCAGTACAAATTAGTACTGACTATTGGTTACTATACAAACCTAAGTTTATCAAACTGAGCAAATTACGATGATCCTATCACTGAATCCGAATACGTACGAACGTAAGATATACTTTGAATGCGTTCGTTCGTAGCTATTCGGATTTAGTGATCGCATTTTCGAAGATTTCACGAAAATCCAACTACGATGGATTCAGCGATAGCCCAGACTGTAATTTACATATATCGTCCTGCTTGATTTTCGAAAAAATTCGGGCCCTTTGAAAACTCCGGGTCCGGGGGAGAACATCAAAAGTTGGCGCATGGCAACTGCTATTTAAGTACCACTAAACCCCAATAGAATACTAATTGTCTAAACATGCAGCTTTTTTTGTTGATTTAACACTCTATTTAATCACGTGAGTGAATCCAAGAAAGTGAAAAGTTCAACCAGCAAAAGACGAAAATATGCTAAGCGGCAAAAGCGGAATTTTATTTATTTCTGCACAACAATTATTTCATACATACATATGTAAGTACATTTCATTTTTGTATATCTTGAAGTCAATGCCTTTTACAAAATTCAGGGAAGACTTTTTTGCATTGAAATTCCCAGCAGACATGTAATATACTTTTAAGTATGTAGTTTTATCACAAACAAGAGCAATTGGTATGTGATACGCCGAGTGACAGCGGGCAGCTTTAAAAAGATTTGTGTTGGCATGCAAATCAATTAGTTTCGTTACATAAGCTGAAAAGCGCTTAGTCATTTCCAAAGAATTCAAAGTAAGTGAAATGGTAAAGTAAGCAATGAGTAACTCTTATATAACGTCTTTTTTAATGAGGCATACGAGAATTTGTCAACTTTTTATATTCCATTTAAGAATTTGTTTGGTAAACCACAAATTTTTGCTTTCTGTACGGGGAATTAAAAATCGAAAGAGGAGTGGAGTGTAGTTCTTTTGTTATCTAAAAACCCTTTGAAAATGTTGCACGATATTTTCCGTCTCTGATTATCAGTCTAGAATTTCAGATGTCTATAATCTAGCTATGAAACCCTTTTGAAAAATATTCTGTTCATGAAACGATTAATATCTATCATTTTCGCTTGTTAGCCAAATTTGGTTTACTGTATGTAAACAATTTTCTCCTTTTTTAATCGACTTAAAAAAAAAGAAGAAGGTTACAAATTCGTCGGAAAAAATTTTGTTTTACCAAATTTTGTTTACTTTACGTAAACAATTTTCTCCCTTTTAACCGACTTCAAAAATAGGAGAAGGTTCTCAATTCGTCGGAATATATATTTTTTTCGATTTCGATAATTCTTTTTCCATCGGAAAGGTAGTATCTTACCGGTGGGCCCAAATAAATTTGGTTTAGATCCGATAATTGGATCATGAAAAATTAACGGTACTTCTAAATTTTTATATGAGAATTAAATTCGGTTTTGTTTTTTGTATTAAAATTATTTTTTTTTGTAATAAAGATAAAAAAGTTTAATTTTTACATGATTGTCAGTGTTTATAAACCTCTACCACATAAACCTCTACCACACAAGGCTTAAAACCTACCACATTTTAAGACAGAGCATTTGTTTATAATTTTCACATAATTCTAAAATTAAAATTTTCCTCTCTCAAGTGAGAGTAAAAGGAGAACAGATGCAGAAGTGTACGGTAACGCAAAAACACTTTTTCCAGCAAAAACGCAAGAATTATTGCGTACATATCCAAATAAGTATTTCTTTGTTTACTTCCATTTTTACAAATTAAGCTTACATTCGCTTTCGCAGAATAAATCCTGTAACTTCTGACTAAGAAGAATTGCTCAGTTACTTTCTCAGAAGTGTTCCCAGTTACAGGTTTTTTGCCTATAAGATCGACTTCCTGCAAGTTCTAACCAATCGTGAAGTTGAACCAAATCGATCATTTCATTATCGTTTCATGTTGCGTTTTTAGTGGCACTTTTACTTTAGTGCTGCCTTTGTGTGCGAAATAGCATGAAAGGGAGAGAGAAATTTCTTAATAAGCAACCCTGTATTCGGCAATCAGCAAACACAGGGCGTGTTTCTTTATTCATTCCAAATGATCGGAATACATTCTTCCTACTTATTTGTTATAATATTCTCTTATATTGATAACAATCTTTTCACAAGCAACTTGACGGTTGTGACGCTAAAGAACGTCAACGATGAATCGCTGCTCGTTGCGTCTTGCTACATGGCCCACGACAACGACGCATCGCCAAGGGAGCTTCATAGGCTGGTATAAGTGGCTGGCGATAGGAAGCAACCGCTTATGGTAGGATCCGATGCGAATGCCCATCATACGGTGTGGGGAAGTGCGGATATAAATGAAAGATTGATTGCCAATCAAAATTGTTAGCATAGTTCAACATAACCTCCAAATTTGGGTTGAAAATTTTTGCTCATTCCCTGCAAAAATCGTTGGACCATGAAGTCTATTTATGGTAAATTGGAGTACTTACAAATGTGTTCCTCTGTCATGCTGTAGCGGACCAACTCGTGTCTCTGCACCAGCTTATTGTTTGTTACCCGATCACTGCTCGTGTTTTAACGAAATGTGATTGAAGTTGAGCATTTGAAAGCACATTTGCATGTCTGGCTGTAGCTGAACGTGTAGAGGTGCTCGCTGTTAGTTCTTAGCTCCCAGCATGTTCGGGTTCGAATGCCGTCAGAGACAACATGTAATTTTTAATTTTTGTCTTGGTTTTTATTAATTTCGAAAAAGCATTTGAGAAGTGAAGAACAAAAGCGTGTACAAACGAAAACATATAACAACAATGCCATTGTTAATATGTTGGAGTAGTTTTGTGCTACTCTGATGTATTTAATGCAGAGATGGAGTATATGGTCCTGCCCTAGGACATCGCAATGTTAATTGGACCATATTTTTTATATAAATTGTGGTTAATTTTGGTGTACTCTTTGGTCCTTAGGGAGTACTCTTTACACGCATGCATGGAGTAGTCGCGATTTTTCCGGGGTTGTGTATGTAAACTCTCTTACTCAGCTCACCCAAGCAAAAATACTTACAAATTTATTAGCAAACACTCCAACAAGTAATTAAATATTTTTCAACATGCATTAGCAGACTGCACATTTCTTTTGTTTACAATTTGGTTATAAAACACACTACAGCTGATCGTTCCACACTGGTAACTTCACACAAAAAGAGGCCCTTATTAAGGGTGGTCTTACACGATATGTATTTGCATGTGTACATGCCACTTTTTACATATGGAAATGCCAACATATCGTGTAAAGGCAAATTAAATAGATTTATTTCTTTACAAAGCAGATGCACGTACATACAAAATAGAAATGTTTCATCTGACACACAAATAGAATCATCTGAGTATAGTTAATTTCGTTTTCAAAGAACGTATTTTTAAACAGTTAAATAAAGACTGTGAATTTGACAGTGATTCGCGATTACATATCGTAAGTAGATTTGGTAACCCTGAACTCCATAAAAACCCTGAACATGCATAAAAATCGGTTAATATTAAAACAACAAATTTGTAAAATAATAGCTAGTGAAAGTACCGCCTATCAAGGCATTGCCTTCAAAGAATAAACCGTTTTTTCGCTCTCCTGTAAAATTTTAGTGCCGTAAGATAGGCGGTTTTACAATTGGGCGATGAGCGGTTTTGTAAAAGCATCGACGATATGTATCGAAAAAGTGGCATTTACAGATGCAAATACATATCGTGTAAGAACACCTTTATAGTCTCTTGTTTGTGTCAACCGAGTACGGGATTGATTTCCAGTAAAATCCGGTAAAAAAATGGGCTCACAACTCTTACACCGTCAAAGTGTAACGCGATTTCAATAAGAATCAAATCCACCACATCAGCGGTTGGTCAAACTTGATTTTTTAATACAAGCGTTGCGCGCTTTCCTTCCTGCTAGTGATGGCATTCGAATGATAATTGCAATTAACCGATTAATCGGTCATTTAGATTACAATCGAAATTTAATAAAAATCATTTACATAAGTTATAAAAATTTACCGTTTTATTTAAGGATATATTTCTTGTTAAATTTTGGAAGCTTGCGCCATGAATTGAGTGCACAAATAATCGAGAAAACTAAAAACGAAGAAAAACAGTAAATAAAAAGGTGTAAAGTAGTATACCATCCGTTATACACTCCGTGTCAAAATTATAAGCGCACCACAAGACTTTTTTTATTATATAATTTTATTTTATTTTTTTTAAATACAGCTTATTTTTAAGCAAAATCTGTATAAAAATAAATATATTCAACAAAAAAGTACAGCTTTTTAATTAGAAAAAGAGAAAGATTTTCAGTATGCAGTTTTGTATCCCATCAAATTTTTGTATAAGAAATTGCAAGATTGAAGTATCACTTACCATTGATTTTTGGCAATTTTTTTAACGATGTTCCTCAATTTCTTCCATAAAAAAGCGTATGGAAGAAAATTCGCAACACCGCATTTGAAAAATAAAATGAAAATATGTGTATACCTGCGTTGTGATTTTTTAGTTGCTACTAAGGTTAAACTTCTGTTGCGGTTTTTGCAAAAATATCTCTTAAACATTTTTCAGTAAATAAGAATGTAAAAAATCCCCCAACTAGTAAAATTATGCATATGGATGTACCGAGTACAGTGGACACTTTTATTGTTGCTAATATTATTGAGTGGTAAGGGTGCCAATTTTGTTACGTAATTCTGATTTATACGCTATTGTGTGAGTAAAGTAGTAAATTGTTGATGATTTGTTTTCGATTATTTTGAAAATTGATCGTTTAATCGCTCGCTTAATCAAGAGGAAATTTTCGATACAATTAAATAGTTGACCTAATGAAAATAACCGATTATATAAAGTTATTCGATTAATCGTGCCATCACTACTTCCGGCTCACAATGTGTGGCAGCGATTATGCCGCTAAATTCTGCCAACTATTTCGTAGGGATTCTCAGTTTCAGCATAAATTTTGATTTTCTTATAACCCTCTTATGTTGAAATCATTGTCAAGCTTCAACGCGACGACCAGAACATCCAAAAAAATTATAATTTTTACTCATATATATCTCAGCGGCCGTTATAACCTTCAAAAACCGACATACACTGAAAAAAGGCTTGAATAAAGGTGGAAAGAGATTCTATCTTTTTTGCCAAACGGTTGTGTTCTGTATTCGGCTCTTTACCTTTTTCATGTGCCACCCTATGATTTTGCCAGAAAATTTAGCTTCACAAAACGCCCTGTAACTGAAATATTTTTACCTCTGCCTCGCCCTGTGCCTCTAGATCCCAATTTACCCCGTTTCAAAGGAAATATTTTTTACAACTTCACTATTTTCTCTACTGCATTTTTTCGTCTTGCAACATTTTAATTGAAAAGTCGCGGAATATCGTAGATTTTGCAAATAATTCTTTTTAGAAGCAAAGAGCCAATTGGCGGATAAAAAGTCGTTGTGTTCCATAGAATATTAATATTTAGCATTTTAGATTTTTTCTCGTATAATTAGGATCGCCATCATTTCTGACGGCCTGCTGATTTGCATCACGATTTTCGCGAAATATAAAAAGAATTCATTATAGTTTTGTATTGTGATTCTGGTCTAGAGCTTTTATTTTTAACCAAATGCAATTTTTAGATATTTTCATATACTAATATTTCTTTTTTCCCTCCGAGCCAATGTCTCTTCATGTAATTAAATATTGCTTAACTCCATCCACCAATCAAAACCAACTATAATTAATAAATTAACGTTCCAAACGTTTGCTAAAAAATGACCGACATTCAGAATATAAAGAATGTCACGGACTGTGTGCCGCTTTATCTGCCACATAGCTTATATCTCAAGCCGTTGGCCAAGATGACCATATCAGTGTCACTGCCCGTTAATAAAACGGGCAAATCGATTTCCCATTTGGATATAATGGAAAAGTTAAGCGCCTCTTTGAAGCCGGATAAATTCTTTGTGTTGAAAGTAAGTTGAATTGTTCTCAAAATATGCATTTTTATTATTATTAAATCGCGTCCGCAGGCAACTAAAAGCACATTGGAGGTAATTCGCTTCGAAGCTGAGTTGGAAGATCGCAAAAGATTGCGCAGTGCGATTTCGCGTCTCGATGGCGTATCGCTGCGTGTGTCTGGCTTTAGTGAATCATTTCGAGTGCGTGCAACTGAATCGAAGGATGAGTTTCCTACACGACACGATTGGGATTCATTCTTTCGAGATGCCAGCAATATGGATGAAATGAAAGCTGGCGAACGTCCTGACACTATACATCTTACGCATTTGCCAATACGCTGGTTCTGCCCCAGGCATATGGAAAACGATGACAATGTCAAGCCCAGTGAAAGCATCTTTAAACGCATTTTTGAAAAATTTGGCTGCGTTCGCGCAGTTGATATACCAATTTGTGATCCATATCGCAACAAAATGAACACAGATATTAATGGCATGAAGACATTCAGCTACGAGCATGGCGTGCTTTTCGAAGCGTAAGTACATGGATGACATTGATCAGACCTACAAAAAAAAAATTATAATTTAAATTTAAAGTTACGTTCAATTCGACGAATACATGGGATTTGTGCGTGCTATGGATGAGTTTCACGGTATGAAATTGGTTCGAAAATTCGTAGACAAAACCCAAGCCATCAACATCAGCGTAAATTTTGACAAGTCAAAACACCTTAGCGATGCACAGATGCAACGTAGGGAACGGATACGAAAGCGTTTAATCCAGAAAGTGCAAAGTGAAGAGGAAGAGCGGGAAAAGAAAAAGAAAGAGGAGCTTGAAAGACTAGAGCGTGAAAGGTTTGCATTCGTTCAGTACTTCTTTCTAATATATTGCCATGTATTTTTACTTATTTTGTTATTATGTGTATTGTGAAGTGCATCAACTGAGAATGGCGGACTAGAATTCTCATTTGTTGGTATCTTCAGGAACACTAACATTTCTATAGAGTTTATTTTTCATTAAAAACGTCTATCAAAAATTAAGATTAAGATTTTTGGGAAGACCAGTAAAAGTCCAGTTAATCTAAAAAAAATACGCACTAAACTCAATAGAATGAAGAGTAGCGAGCCAATAAAAAAATTACAGGCAAAAAGAAGAACAGTTAAAATTAGAAGAATTAGAGAAGCAACGTGAACGAGAAGAGAAACGGAAGGAAAAACACCTTAAGAAGATACAGGAGAAGGGTCAAATTGAAATCTCACAAAAGATACGCATCGAGGAGCGTAAATTGATGATAGCACAACGAAAGCTGGAGAGCATACGGATATTAGAACAGTTATTCGACCGCCTTAAGGTGAATACAAATATTTCAATACGTTTTTTTTAATATGATTTTTATTCAGGCTTATCGTTAACCCCATCTGAATAAATCGTCCCCATAATTTAACAGGCAAAACAAAAACAAATCGGGGAAAAATAGTTTTGGTTTTGCTTCATAATTTTTGGGAATATTTTTTTGTACACGGAAATCGCAATAATTATGCTATATCGTTAACCTCTTTCAACTCACGTGTATAAAATTTTTTCCATTCTTTTTTCTTACCAGCTAAAACATGAAGGCAAATACTCCAAATATGGAAGTAAAGATGCGTCCAGAATCGACCTTCGAGACCGGTTGGTCGAAAAGTATAAAGTGGCCACTGAAAAACTTCTCACTGACCAGAAAAAGAAAGTCGAAGAAATAAAAACGAAAACTCCATTAATGGGTCTTCTGAAGAGCAGCCGTTCACGGCGCTCCGAAAGCTCCGATGGCGATGAAGAGAAAGCAAAGAAAAAAGCTGTTGTTAATACCACCGCCACCGATGTAAGCGGTACGCCCGCACTACCTGCGGTTGGTCTGAATCATTTAAATCCATTCAAAGCTGTAGCTGCTTTAGCCGCAGCTGGTGGCGCGGCCCCAGGCACCTTGCCGCCGGGTTATCCACCTGAAGCTGCCAGCGAGTGGATGAAATCTTTTTCAATGTTTCCATATGTGCCACCAGTGTTTGGTAGCATGTCTGCGCTTTATCGGCAGCCAACTGCTTTTCCAGTCTCTATGAATTATCGTGGGTATGCACCGCGCATGCGAGCTCGTGGCCGTGGTGGTCGGGGACGCGGTAGAGGTGGCTACGATTCATCTTACTACAACAATTACAAAAATAATTACGACGACGACCAGTACGAAGAAGACGATTATCGTAAGGAATCGTATTCGCGCTCTAGGTAACTGAAATAAAAAGCAACAGTTGTTCGGTTTTTCAATTTACTAAAAAAAATGCAATTTTTCTTGCAGAAATCGTTCACGGAGCCGCTCATACTCGCGCTCCCGTTCACACAAGCGTCACTACTCCAAACGCAGTCGTTCACGTTCCCGCAGTCGCAGTCGCAGTCGTAGTCGTACTCCCTCCCATTCTCGTTCCAGGCAACGTCGTTCACGCAGTCGACCTCGTTCCGAACGTCGCTCTCGTTCGCGATCATACACGCGCTCACGTTCACGCCCTCGTTCGGAATCAAAATCGAAAGCTAGGCGCACTTCGCGCACTCGCGAGGATTCTAAATCGCGTAAAACGCGCTCCCGCACAGGTTCCAGGAGTCCGGCACAACAACGTGCCAATAAGAAACTAGTATCTACACGTCGTTCATGCTCCACATCTGCTTCATCTCACTCGCGCTCCAAGTCACGATCGCGCACGCGCTCGAAACGCTCCTGGTCTCGACGTGGCGACCGACCATCAGCAAAGAGACAAATTGTATTGGAAACCGATAAACTAGTTCGTTCTGCCGAAGAAATGAAACGCACAATTGAAAAGGTCACCCAAGATCGCATGCGGCAGGAAGAGCGAGAGATAAAAGAGAACTTCCGGCACTGCAAATATAATCCAAAACGCAGCCTAACTAACGCTGTCAACGCGGAAGCAGCGAATGCCATTGTGACAAGCTCGGAAAATGACGTGGACACAAAATCGAGTGCGAATAATGTCAGCGCCGAAGGAACTGCGGTCAATTCACCATTAGCTAGTAAAGAGGTCGATCGTGTGGAGCGAAGCCACAGTAAAGAACGAGTGCGCAAGCATTCACATCGCTCGCCACATTCAAGACGCAATTCATACGAACGCGAAGCAGACCAATTTTAGCCGGGTCAAAGAGTTTGGAGAAAACGTTTTCTTTGACAAAGTTTAATAGGTTAATATTTAAACAAAATTCATGCTAACAATAATATTAACTAGAATTTAAATTGATATACAGCCGTATAGGTATGTATAGGAAAATTTCTAAATCGCTAAGTAGCATACTTAGATGAAAGTAAATTATTTCCAACTATATTATATGTAATTAAATAAATGTTTAGTTCTACATATTAACTTTTGAAAGTTAAGTGGACCGAGAAAATTACCGTAGCGATAACCGCTAAAAATAATTTAAAAACTTTGGAACTAATTCTCGTCTCGCGGGATATTTTTCAATTTACATTTTTGATTTTATAAGTGTTGAGTGAAATAATGGGCTGCCTGTGACTTGAACGCTTGGAGGACTTATCACGTAAGTAGTACGTTAAATATAATTATAATACGGTGCAGTAGTCCGAAGTTGAAGTATTCACCACAGTTAGGTCTAAGCTATCGGAACGACCCAAATTAGCAGTTCTATGATAATATACACAAACTCAGGCTTAATGGAGCATGAGAAATTGCAATTTTTCGCTTGAACATTCTGAAAACCAATTAACCGGGACTCTTTCAATTGAAAAGTTGTTTTTCGACCGTTTCCCGGTTTGGGATAAAAAAAAAACTTTGACAAATTCTGTAAATTTTCAAATGCATACCGAACCTAACGTAGCACCTTTTGGCAAGAATCGATTGATCTAAAACCTCACACTATTAGGGCCAGTTTTTCAGTGTCAGTTTAAACTTAGATTGCGTAAACTGAGTTTAAATTGAACAGCTGGCTGACATTTGATTGGCTAATCTTAAATTAAACCCGCCAGCTCGGGCATTTAAAACCACAGCCATACCCTAAAAACTGGTCCTTAATGGTGTTAATGCTGGATCCTAGGTAGCCACAGCCCTTGACTACTTCGTTCGTACTTTGTCTACTAGGTCCGTGCACCGCAAGACCAACAAGCTGATAAATGCTGGAATCGGCCCTGCTATTTAGGCCGGCAGGTTCTGCAATTCACTTCCGAGTCAATTTCGACCCCTGCCAATTTGAATTCAAAGTGAACCTGACTCAAATGCATTCGGAAGTGAATCGCAGAACCTGCTTGATTATAATCTGCATGGGCCAGCAGTACCGTACTTTTTCTGGTATATAGCGCCTCTGCGGACCTTCCGAGTTTGGACTCAACATAGCCGTATAAGTTTTGCAGAGATTGCAGATTTAGACATGGCGTCGTAGAAGCAGATTCTCCTACTATATGCTACCGGCCCATTGTAATTGCAGGTTTTCGACGTCGAGCATTTGTCGTTGACAGTGGCATTTTAGGCTGGGCTCGAATTGTAACATCCGTTCACGGATCGAAAACGATACAAAAGAAAATTACGTGATACGTCAAGCAGTATAAGCTGAATGGGACAAAGAGTACGTTCACGTATGTCATAATACGTGACGAGTAGTACGATATCGTATGTGACGATTCGACCCCTGACCAATGTTTTAGTGCTTATCTAAGCGCTTAAAATGGATTGCTTATTTTCTTCGGCCCGGGTAATAAATTCCACAAGATTGCAGCCTTGCTTTTGATTTGCCAATGATGATCGAACGCTTGATGTAGGCAGAGTCACAAAGTTTCGCGTAGAACGTGAAGCTCATTCATAAAAAGTAACACTGCCGTATTACTTGCAATTCGCCTACAACCACCTTTAAATACCCTCTCTTCTCTGAGATACTTCGCCGACCTAAACGGGGTTAGAGCGCCGAAACACACCGGCTGTCGTGGGAATGAGTCATTCCGGTACGTAGAACTGGCTGTCGTGGCCGGCCGGCCGGTTTTAAATTACGCAGCGCCAGTGTGGTCGCCGGGGACTATTAGGACGCAGTGGACGAAGCTACAGACTGTACAGAACACCGCACTCAGGACAGCGACAGGATGCTTCCTGATGTCGCCCGAACATCAGCTCCACAACGAGGCACAAATGCTCCCCATAAAGGAGCACAACATAATGCTCTGCAAGCAGTTTCTGATCGGGAGCCACAGAAGTGGCCACCCAAACAGACAGCTGCTTGCAGAGGAGCCCTCGCCTAGGCACGTCAGGAGGCATCTATATGAACTGACGGACGAAGTCCAGATGTTCATCAAGCAACCTCTGGACCCGTCAGCCTACCTACTGGCCCGGAACGGCATTCACAGGGAGTCAGTCTCGAGTTATGTAGACTCTAGACCTGTGAATGCCGTTCTAGGCACACCACCACCGGACATAGACGAGGCGGAGCTTCATCTGCCTCGGGAGACACGAGCAACAATAGCCCAACTTCGCTCTGGCTACTGCAGCAGGTTAAACTCCTACCTAAGTAGATTGAATGAGGATGTGCCAAATGAGTGTCCGGCATGCGGAGAGACCCCGCATGACTCGAAACATCTCTCGAAACATGCCCGGACAACCCGACAACCCTAACGGCTTTGTCCTTGTGGACCGACCCGATAGAGGCTGCACGCTTCCTAGGGCTGCCGTTAGTGGAACTTGACGACACGACAACGACTGAGATATCAACCGATCTGGGCGGGGTTGTTGTAGCCGCTACAACAACAACAACAACAACCCTTTCTTCTCCATGATAAATATAAATACTCAAAGTTGTATTTCTTCCTTTCTTTACATATTCATGTTCTCTATTTATACATAAGCGGTTCTTAATGATTTCTTAATTAAAGAATGAGGGTAGTCAAAATTAAGGTAAATAAGAAATGAATGCTTTGAAAGGACATCAATCAATATGTGCTAAAAACGAATAATTTACAACAATGATTGCTTAGCTTTTCTTTCATATCTTCTCATACATACCATACAAAGTTAATATTTTTATTACACACTACGCCGATCGCTAAAGAGGTATACGTCCTCTTCTTAGAACGCATGCATCTTTGATTGATAATTTGTATCTGATGACTTAATGAAAAACTTAAATGTATTAATTTATAATATAATGTAGCTAATGCATGGCATGGGCATAGACTACCTACACGCATGTGTACGTTCGTTCAACGGTTACAAACTACCTACACACATACATTATACGCAACAGAATACCACCACCACCAACTATGAAACAAGTGCGTCCTTTTACTTTTTTGACTTTTTGCCGGTTGTGAGTGACTCCTTTGTAGTGTTCATTCATACTTGGTGGGCGTATCATTAACATTTACACTAACGGTTCTATTGTGTATGGCGACTGATAGCCGATGGGCCACCATATACTAAAATTCGCATTACGTATGGCTACTGGCTACTGAGTCTAGTAGCGGAATTTTCTGTTTCCCACTATGGGTAATTTTGTTATTTGTTCACATAAATGATTCAACACATTGGAGAAAATTTGCCAATTACTTGGAAAAGTTCGCGTCAAGAAAGTAAATTCGGATATTTTCTGCACTTTTCTGTATACTGAGATTAAACGCTATACAAAATGCAATTTGCGATACTGGTAGCCATGGCTACTAGACCAGCAACTAGACCCCAGTCGCCATACATAATAGGGCCATAAATGTGCACTTAGAATCTAAAAAGTTGTCCAACGCTGCCCGAAAGACGTTGCGATTTATCTAGCATATTTGCGCCTTGCCCCCGAAAGAGCTTAGAATAATTTGTGTTGGTGCTGTTTTTTTTTTTCTCGAAGCTTTACTTCTTGATCTAAAAGCGTCGGTTATTCCGCCCACCACGATTACGTCCCCCGCCTCTTCTATTGCCACGACGCTGATTGTTACCAAAGTTGTTGTTGCCCATATTGTTGTTGCTATTATTCATGTTCATATTCATATTAGTCGTGTGCATGCCGCCACTGTTGTCGTCCGGCCCTGACCCGCCGCCACCGCCTTTAGGAAACATCCCGTTCTCCCCATAATTCATATTATCATTATTGAAATTCGGACCATTGAAGGGCCCATTGTTGCCGTTAAAGCCGTTCTGGTTGGGAGGTGGCACCATGCTCGGAGCGATGTTCGGGCCCCCGCCCATGGGCGTTGTGCTCCACGGATTAGGCGTTTGTTGTTGCTGTTGTTGGAAGGGCGGACCCACGGCCCATGGACTAGGTCGGCTCTGGGATTGTTGCATCGGCGACTGCTGCTGTTGCGGATACTGCTGCTGTTGAAAGTTTGGTTGCTGAGGAGAATCGCGCGGATCATCGCCATACTCTGACTTCTGTGGCGGTGCTTGTTGCGACTTCAGCTGCAAAAGACAAGGCAAAAACGGCTTCTTCAAACTCAGCAGCTCACGTACGCATACCAGTTGGGCGCTATGTTGCCGATTGTCAAAGCGTGAGCGCTTCGAAGGAGGTGAACTCTCTCGACCCTCCAAAGTGGGCGACAGCGATCGGGAGCGGTCGCGAATCGGGACCACATCGCGCAGCTCGTCCAATTTGCCCGCATCGATATAATTGTTCAAGTAATCGGGACCCTGTCGTATGGCCACCATGACGCGCGAGTCGGGATGTACGCGTATGAAGCGATTATAAACGAGCATGCCAACAATAGCCTGTGGATCCATTGTGGTGAGCACGCCGCTGGCCAACATGCCCTCAATGGCGCTCTCGCTAATCTGTTGATGCGACAAACCGCTTGTATCTTTGGGCTCGCGCATAGCCAACTCATCGTGAAAGTTGCTTTCCTCGGGGCGTCGAGAGCCGGCCCATTGTGCTTGGAAGTTGCGCGGTATGGGTTTGCTGTATGGCACTTTCTTATCGCCTAACCGCGACGGATCCAAATCAAGACCGGGAATGAAGCCCTTATCAGCAGTGAGACTTTCGGTGAATTCGACTTTATCCTCGGGGCCCATGCCAGGAATGACAGCGTCATCTGAGCGAAAAAAATATAAAATACAAATTTTAGTTGATTTTTGAACGAGGAGTTTACAGACCAAGTCTAAATTTAATTACTCACCATATTCGCAATCATCCAGCGCCGCCAAACTCGCAGGCAGCGTATTCAAATTGTACTTATCACGCATCAAGTCGCCGGGTCGATTGCGAGTCCAAAATTTGATCGTGTGATCATTTGAACCTGAGCAAAGTATGTGGCCCAACGGGTGCCAGGCCAGTGTCCAGACAATGCTGTCGTGCGCGGTCTCTACACAGCCAATTTCCTTATCGGTGCTGCAGGGCCAAACAAACGAAGGGGTTTAAAACTAGAAAACTTGACATTTGCAGGCAACTTACCCGACATTCCAGAAGAGTATTGAGCCATCAGAGCCGCCCGAACAGAAGAGACCCTCGTGTATGGGATGCCACGACACAGAGCTGGCCTCTTTTTTGTGGCCGCGAAATACTTGCATTTCTTCACGTAAATTGCGCAAGTCGAATAGTTTGAGTAAGTGGTCGCGTGAGGCGGTAACCAGCCAATTACCATTATCATTCCATTTCAAATCCATTACAGTGGACTTGTGCGCATGCCTAAATGCCGATTAAGTGGAAGCGAAAAAAGAAGATGTGAGAATAGGTTATAGCAATTTCAATGTTTTAAACTCACAGTGTGGCCAGCGCACTGCCGCTCTTTGGATCCCAGAGCTTAATCGGCTGCTGGTTATCTTTACTGCCGGAGACAATCAGTCCCTTTTGTGGATGCCAGTGCACACATTTAACATCAGCACCGTGACCTGGAAGTGGAAAATGTCGTTAATTTACAAGCCTAATGAATCAAGATGAAATGGTGATACATATGTACATATGCATGTATGCAAAATGGATTTGCTTATGGCTGTTTAAAATTGCTGTTTTATTTTAATTATTTCGATCGAACTAGGGTTAAAAAAAAATTAACAATAATTATTCTCTTTAAATTAATTTATTTATCGTATCTCAACGCACTAACAAAAAAAATCTCAATTAATAACAAAATACATTTTTAATAACTTTTTGATCTGATTATTAATGATTAAGTGAATGAGTAAATACTTTTTTGTTTTTTTAGCTCAAAGCAACTAAACTCCCACCGTAGAATGAATAAGATTAGCCAACCTCACGTTATTATCAAGCCGTCTTTGAAAATTCAATTTACCGTATTTATCTCGATATGAGGCAAGCTCAAATACGACTCATAAAGAAATTATATAAATCCTTCCGAAGCTTCAAGGGGTAAACTCTAGTAGAATTGGATACTCAAACACTCGAGTAGCTCTATAAAGTGCAAGTTTCAAGTTGCTAAGAATTCGCGTTGTTCTTCGATATTTTATTTTTTTGCTGGCGGTGTCACGCATTTTTAACCGACTTAAAAAAGGAGATTATCAATTTTGGTCGGAAAAAATTTTAAAAAAAATTTGAAAAAATTTTATGGGCTATGAAACTAAAAAAATCTTAATAAATAATTAGTTGCAAAGTTTTTTTGAATTTTCCTAATATTTCTACAAAGTTCGAAACTTGGACTTATATGGGCCTTGTTATATATTGAGTAGTATTTAAAAAAAAAAAACAAGTAATTTTTAGCAAAAAAAACCGACTTCAACTCTCATATAAAAAAAATATATATATATATATATATCTCATGATCCACTGATCGGATCTTAACCAGATTAGTATGGGACCACCTCTGAGACACTACCTTTCCGATGCAAAAAAGAATTATCGAAATCGGTTGACGTGGTCCAAAGTTATGCGGTAATATACATAAAAAAAAAATTAAATTAAAACAAAAAAAATATTCCGACGAACTGATAACCTCCTTTTTTGGTAGTCGGTTAAAAAACATTAAAAAAACCTAACGAAAATAGTAAAAACTCGTCAAAATATTGTGTCACTGTTATTTTTCACATGGCTGTATTTTGAAAATCAATTGAGCGAATGGTGAAGCAGTTAAATGTCTTTTGGAAGCATCATCTGAACAACGTATTGGGTCAAGAAAAAAGAAAACGAGAAATGGATGATGTTTACTTTCTGTCCGATACATTTGTGTTATTAATTTCTTGGTAATGGCTTACTTCTTCCGACAGAAGATGATGTAGTTTCGGAACGAACGCCGTTTGGTCTCCAAATCAAATTAAACAAGAGATAACGTAAATTTCTATATACACTATACATATATATTATTATATGGAAGAAAATGCGTAACACCCTCAACAAAAGAAAAAAAAAACGATAAAAAATTAACGGTAAGTTTTAGTGACTTGAAACTTGGCACTTTATTATACCAAAACTAAATGCATTTTCGAAAATTTTCTAAGCATTCTGAATAAAATGTTTGAAAAATTTATACAAATTTTTTGAAGTTTAATTCATTTTTGTGAACTTTGTGCAATTTTAGAAATTTTTATTTCTACGGTTTATCGGTTTTGTAAAATCGTATAATAAAATTTTAAAGTTTTATATGCATTATAATTTCAAGTTTTTCAGATCTCTGAAGGGCAATAATCTTATTCGATCAAAAATATTTGTTGTTAACGATTCCATAGCAATTCTACGAAAAATTAAATTTTCTCCATATAAAGTATGTGGAAAACTTCAAAGCTCCGACGGCCCGGTCTCTTAATTTTCGATATTTTTTTAAATCTGGGGGTGACAGAAAACAATGTGTACTGCCATAAATTGAATTCGCAAGATTCGTTGAGAGGAAAACAATTTCGGAGAAATCGGAAATTTTATCTTCACTATCCTTTTGTTTTTTTTTTTTTTTAATATCTACATAAATCAACGCCCTCTTCTCTTCCTAAACTGTTTTAACAAATAGTCTTTATTATATTTACCTCTCAATACGCGCTCCTCCTGACAGCGTAGAAAATCCCATATCCGCAGTGTGCCATCGTCGCTGCAGCTCACAAATTTACTATCCGTTGGACTGAAACTGCAAGTCGTTGGGAAAAAAGTTTGTCAAACGATATTGTCGAAGGCGGACGATATACGACGATTGTTTTTTTTATTTTACGATGCAATACATTATATGTACATATTTAATGCATGTATGTGTGGGCATTTAATTTATTTGTTTCAATTGCCAGAACACGAAATATGCACCAGAACAAAATTATTCGGAAGAAAAGAATAAGAATTTATTTTCAAAATACAATACCAAATAATAAAATATGTACTTCTAAAATTATGGTTATCGCTAAAAAATGTTAAATTCGAAATGTATATTTTTTTTTTTTGTGACGACACTTTAACATAAAACAGCATATAGTAAATACATAGTTCGCATAAATCTCTATACACTAACAATACATAACAGTACAGCAAATTACGAAGCCGAGACAAGAGTAGACCGGACCTTTCACTGATCAGTATCACTGTGTGTGTGGGCAGTATTATGGAGCTTGACTGAGGTGAATATTGCAGGTCAGTTTTTTTGTTTTTTTTTTTTTATATACTTTATGATTAATAATAATAATAGTTGTTGTTAGTATAATTGAAACGTATCTATTTAAAAACAATATTTATTACTTAGTATGAATAAAAAAAAATAAACTCTTTTTATGCTTTGCTAAGTGTCAAGCGCCATATTCAGGAAATACCTCCTCGACCACGTTCTAGTTCGGATTCCTCACTATGTAGACTTGCCCATACACCAATTTAAATGCAGTTTGAATTTGACTAAATGAGAAATTTATTCCTATAAAATATTACAAAAAAAAAATACCATGCAGCTCATTTTTATTTATTTCTCATTCATTCTTTAAATTTTTTATTAAAGCATCTAAAATATAATCGTACCTAAAAATGTATGCCACAATTGCAATAAAAGTCGGATTGAATTTTTTAGCAAAAATATTTTATTATATTTGAATAAACAAAAACAGCTCCCCAACCCACATTTAGAATAAAAAGGCAAACATCTTTTTGAACTATCATTTTTTATTTTCTAAGGATTTTGTGAATTTCCGCATACGGTCAAAAACAAGTTTGCAGCTGCAGATGCATTAGCTTTTGAAACAAAAAAAAAAAATGGAATGTAATAATTCGCACATGTCTTCTACGCGTAGTGATTGTAAAAAAAAAAGGAAATTGTCCTTTCTATCCAGGTTTAGGAAGCAACTGTATGCACAAAGTGCTTGCTAGGCGACTTTACGAAGCTGCCGGGACAATCTAAGGGTAAATGCGTGGGCATGGTAGCGTCCCATTCAAGCAGGCGGACAGCAAGCCAAACTAGCAGGTGGAAATTGTAAACGAAAAAAGTGGAAAACGCAGCCAAAATGTTGAAAGTTTCCAAATTTGTATGTAGTGTTGCAATGAAAAAAGTCAACGTTAATTATTTTTCTTAATTATCTTTGCTTTATTTGTACTCTCAGGTATCGCATGTGAAAAAATCAGTCTTTTAACGCTTTATTTCAAAATTTGTTTCTGGTAACAATAGTAATTTGCTTGTACATTTGTTTTTGTTTTTTTTTGTAATCGATTAAATACGTTAACAAAAGTATTTGTATGAAAATAACAATGAAAAAAAAATATCTTAGTAAGGCGCGTTGTCGTTTTTTATTTATTTATTTTTGCAACAAAATTGGCCTTATCCCTACCAATAAATATGTTTTTAGTTATATGTATAGACTAGTTATATAGCCTTATATGTAATTTAGCAACACACACGCGCACGCACGCAATTGCACACACATCCGCACATGCATTCATACGTAAGCAAACAGAGTAGCCTCTACAAAACATTATTAAAGGCTTTATTCATAAATATAAAAAAAGTGAACCCTTCATCCTTTTATTTCTAAATCAAAGTTAGATGCTAATTTAAAAATTACGTTGCGCGGGCTGAACCTTTTTATCTAGTAGGGTTTAAAAACAAAAGCAAGTGATGCTTCGTATTTTTACATTTGCGAATTAACTCAAACATTCTGATATTGATAAAGTATAAGTTCATTGAAACCTATGGAAAACGGAAGCTACCTACATACCGTTGACACCTTTTTTGAAGCTGTTCGTTTGGTGGCAAGCAGATTATTCTCGAGTTCCCTTACTTCGCCAGGATGCCCATATGTTGGGAATTTAAGTCTAAAAAGGCCCAGCTTCCTGGATGGTTCCAGACGTCGATGTCTTTGCAAAACCGCCTACCTACCATACGGCACTCAAATTTTACAGTAGAGCAAAAAACGGGTTTTCATTGAATTAATTGTCTCGATAGGCGATATTTTCTCAAGCTATCATTTTACAAGTCTGTCGTTTTACTAAAGATTTTACGATTTTTATGCAAAAATTTCGATGCCTGGAGTTCAGGGTTACCAAATCTTATTTTTGCCACAACAGCGATTTGGGCGGTTTTGCCACTGGTCAATGGGCGGTTTTGCAAAGGCATCGACGCCATGTACCTTTACACTTTGTTTATAAGCAAATTATTTCTGGTTAAGTTTTTTTGCTTTTAATCTCAAAAAGCGCGAAATGTTGCTGGGTAAGCTGCGTCTGGCTTTGTCCATTCCAGGATACTCAATAAACTGTTGGCAGAAAGTTAGCGCACATTACTGGGGTCTAAGTGTGTTTTGTAGCCAGAGATAATTGACGCATGTTCGAAATGCTCAGACGGATTGAACAAGGAATTGGCACGTTAGGTCCGGTAAGCAGAGAATTCCAAACGAATTTTCGTTATACGGCCTGCGAAAATTTCATTCGTCGATAATGGGTAGAGCGGTAAATATTGAGGAAAATGTGTACATGATTTCAAGATAAAAGGATCATCTAGTAATCTACTGCAAGGGCTTATCAGTCCGGTTGTAGTATTTTCGTGAAAAGTGCTATGCTGGCTCTCATGGCCTCATATATTCCTAAGGAGCTAAGGATTAGCAAAAACTAATCAGCTGCTAATAAATGAGTAATCATTCTTGAATACTACTTTCCTATAAAAATTAAAATATTTCATTTTTATTTTTTACTTTGGCTTTAGAAAAAGTTATCTCACAGATTTTTTGCGCTATTACGTTAACTGAATGCATTTTGAATTTTATTTTAGTGAAACAAGGTGCCACTCTAGCATCGCAAATTTTTTAAAATCTTTTTCAAATCCGTTGATATTCTAACGTAAATATGTTGGGCTGTCCAGGATCTTGTGAATATGCTCTTGCATAACAACATAACATAACATAGATAACATCAAGTATATTTACCTCAAACATTTGCCCTATCCCTATCTTTTACAATTTCCTTTCGGTAAATTCGAATTCGTTAGAATTTCTCTACTACGCAGTACTTAACTTAGCTAATATCTATTTATCCATCGATAACATGTACTCTCTTAATAATCTTATATTTTGCAATATCTGCTTTCGTCTGGGTATTCCTCAATTTTAACACTCGCGCACACATTCACACCTCCAAACTCACACAAAACTTTATTTTTTATTATCAACAGCAAACAAACAACAATAATACTATTAATAATTGAATTGTTAAAATAATTGATATCAATGACTTTCAAACAAGTTTTTAGCAACTACTCGTACCAACATTCAAAAAAAAAACTTTACTAACAGTGCCTCTCCGAAGTACAATATTCCGCGAAAATATATGCTCATAAAAACGCAAATTGTGCTTTATTATTAATATTATTTTAATTGCATTATCGATATAATGCATTAAACTCAAACAAAATATTTTATTTTTGTTATTTATACTCAAAAAAAAACTGTAGAGAAAAGGAGCAATATTTTAAAGATATTAAATGCGGTACGTAGGGTTCAACCGAGATATTGAGAAAAAGTAGTTATAAAATGTACTAGGAAACTGTGCTCTAATAATAATAGAGGGCACTGTAGCTGTGGCGATAGTGATGTTGGTAGTAAAAGTAATTTTATGTACGAGTAAAAGAAGTAGAAGAAGAATTGGAATTAGTAAGCTATACCTTATTCCCCTAATCGCCTCCTTGTGCGCTTGAAACATTTTCACGTTGTTCATATTTGATTGCCAGTACTTGACGTAGCCAGAGTGATCACCAGTTACCATCCAACTGTCATTGTGGGACCAAACCATTGTACGAACCGGAACATCATGAGCCTGTTGAGTAGAACGAATCGCCGTTGCATGCATTTGCATCCATTTCAGGGTTTGAAAAGTGAATGATTGCCGTTGTGATGGTATTCAATAGAAAATTTCAAAAATTAAAAGAAAAATATTTAGTTGATGGAAAAAGTAAAAAACATTCGGTAAAACTAAACTTTTAAATAGGTTTATACAATAGATCTGTTTTTTACGCGATAATTTGTAATATTTTTAATGTTTTGGGTGTTTTCGTACGCAAAAACTTGCAATTGGCAAACTGAGAAAGCAAAATTTTCAGAAAACTGCAGTTAAAAGTGGCAATGTAAACAGCAAAAGTTAAACTATTTTGATTAAAATTTCAATTAACTAGTAACAACTTGTCATGCTAACACCTTGGTACTTTTTTGGCTGGGTCTCTCATCGATAACTATTCTCGGAAATTAAGTTACTGACAAGTTAATGGATATTTTTACTGGAGAGTACATGATCAGACCTAATAATATATACTTTATCTACTAACAAATTATTTTCGACGTAAATCTTTCAGAATAAAATTGTTAATTTGATTTACCACAACATACCACCTGCTTTTTTGCCTCACCTGCAATATGGTTTCGAAATTGAAAGTCAGCCCATTCCATAGAGTAAATTCACCGGAACTGGCGCCAGTCACTAAACGTCGGCCTTCTGGCGTCCAGGCGAGCGTAAAAATCGGACACCGCATTTTATTCGTAGCGGTTTTGACAAATCGAGTAGTGACTGCATTTGATGGGTTGTCCATGTAACTGGACGGTGGTAAAAGTTCGGGTACATAGATACTTTCGGGTTGTGGCGCATGTCGGTCACGTTGATCACGTATCCATAGACGTGTCTATGAGCATAAGAAAAATACGTACAATTAATTTCTATACAAACCTTGTCCAGTTAAATGTGTATAACAAAAATGAAATGTACGTATGCACATATTCACATACCTCTAATGCTTTTACAATGGATGCATTGTAATCAACTGTTTTTCGCATAACGCTTTTTCGCAAACGCTTGCCATCAAAATCATCCTGTGTCATTCCGAATGGTCTCTGGAAACCGCCAGGATTGAATGGTTTGAAGTACGGGTATCCGGGTTTTCCAGGGCCGCCATGATGTGGATGGTAGTGATTGCGGTAATGTGAGCCATACGAACTACCACCTCCTGATTGTGATGGTAATAGTGTTGCATTTGTGGCTAGCGCCGACGGTGCTGCCAATTGAGGTGGCGGTTGAGAGACATCAGTTTGTGGTAGTGGAGGAGGTTGCTGGAATTCCATATCTTAAACTAGATAACTAATTGGTAAGTTCTAAATCCAAAAACGATCAGCCTGTTAATAATAAAATTAAAACCAATATTATACAAATTGCATAGTTACCGAGAAATCTAACATACATATATTTGATAGCTAGAAATTGATAATGAAACAAGCATGACGCTTGCACAAAGCACAAGTAGATATTTTTCTGGCGGTAGCGACACTCACCCTTCTATATTTCGCCTGGGCGAGACACGCTGGCAAACTAAAAAAGGTTACGCCACGCCGATTAACACAGAATTGTTTAAATAACTCGAACTGTTTAAGTTTAAAGTTATATGCTTCCAAATGTGATTTTACGCCATTTTATAATTAAAATAACACTCGCAAAATTTCTAAACGGTCAAAATGTGAAGAAATCGCGTGAAAAATCTTTTACGTCTGAAAAAGGATGAAGTTAGCTGTGGTTAGGCCACGAAATTCGGTACACGGTTGCCAACTTCCCAATTTAATAGTACCAAAATTTTAACTAAAGAGTACCATCTACGACTAAAATATAATATAGTTTTAAGCCGACCCCGAACGGCGATTGTATTTTTATGAGAAGCTGTTTTTCACGGCACAAATGCACTCGGAGGTTTGCCATTGCCTGCGGAGGGGCGACCGCTGTGGAAGCGCGCACTTCTCACCACTACACCACATCGGTCGCTAAAATTTATTAATTGCATTAAAAAAGTACGGGTAACGGTACTATGGCTTTCCCACGGCACCTCAATTACGTAGTTCGCTCTCATATTCGTAATTCGCACTCCAATTACCCTTCGAATTATGCAGTCCGCCATACAAAATTTAGATTCAATTACTATGCGAATTACGAGCTAATCGCTGCCGTCTCTAATTTTTTGAAATTTATCGAAACCAGCTCACATATCAAAGCTCGAATTTTCAGAATGCGACAAGTAAAGTTTATCAATGTGTATATTCCTAATTTAATACGGAAACTTATAAATTTTTTAGGAAGAACTTACATTTTGCATAAATTTTGCAGCGAAGATAATCAAAAACATAAAAGCAAAGACAGAGAACTGTCCAATCGAATTAAGAATGTGAACGTGGGAATGGGAAAAATTGCGATCGTAATTGGGAGAGCGAATAAAGCAATTCAGGACGCCGTGGGAAAATGGTCCTCCAAAGTACCGTCAATGGAAAAAACGTTCCACTTTTAGCTTCAAAGTTTTGGTAAGGCAACCGTACTTCCAAACGATACGATTTTATATCGATACTTTTTTCATTAGGCTCCGATATTTTTTTCTCGTTGCTCATAAATCGATAATTTTTTTAATCGTGTACTTTAACCCTCGTATCATCAAATAACGTAAATAGACGGAAAAAGAATGATAGAGTACAAGATTTTGCATTCTTGGGGGCAAGGGCATTTCTCAAGTAAAAGCAAGGAACGTAAGTCTATAATCTATAAATCTATATCTATAATCTATAAATTTACCTTCTTTGGTGTCATTCCATTTGCCTTTGTGAGTTTTCATTTTGTCAGCGGTTAACCATCGACCGCTTTGCCGTCGTCTGCTGCAATTCTGGGGAGAGCTTATAGTTTCCTGTATGGAACTGACCATGATAAAAACATTAGAAGGTGAAATCATTCTCTCAATTCGTCGGCCATGATTTTTTTCTGACGTTTGCAAACATTTTAAAATCATATAAAATTTAAAATATTTAAAATTATATTGTTGGCAAACGTTAGACTCAATGATTTTACCTTGTAATGTTTTTATCATGGAACTGACGATGGTAAAAACGTTGCCGACGCAATTATGTGCCATTCCATATGCCTTTGTGAGTTTTTCACCCCTATGCTGTAATCCGTCGTAGATTCGATTTTGCTACGAATCTTAAAATTGGTATGCTGTAATCCGCGTTGCCGTATCGTAATTTCGAAATTCGGAGACCATCTTCGAAATTCGTAATGTTGGTATGCCTGAATCCGACGTAGCTGTAATTTGTATGTATTTGTCGGTAATTTTCTACGAAGAGCAACTGGTGTCGGAGCGAAGCGAATTCTTTTAAAATATCAATAAAATAAAGTGTGGAAACGTAAAAATATGTATGTAAGTTGAAGTATGAATAAAAAACAATGTATTATTAAATGTTTACAAAATTATCAAGTCGACAATCAGAACAAATCGCTCGCAATACGAAAAACTAGTGGAATGCATGAGCGAAAGACCGGACATAGCCCGAGGCTTTGTAATAGTTAAAGAGGATGTGGTGGAATTTTGGGAAAGCGTTGCAAGATTTAAAGCAACACAATATTTAGTTGAATGGACGCCCTTAAAAAGAGGGAGCATATATTTATCATTTAAGCTAAATGGATCAGAACTGTCTTGTAGCAATCTCCTTTGTATATTAATGCAACAGTTGACTGCAGCATGTTCTTCCTCCTGAGACAAAAGTGCACCGGCCACTGAATCCATTCTATTTTACTTAATTAAGGAAAAGCTTTTTCAAATACGATTAAACATTTTTTTTTAATTTCACTGTTCACTTGCGATTATATTTATTTTGATTTGTTTCTGTCAAAGCAGCTGATTAAGAACTTCGAATTTCACTATTTTAGTTGGCAACGCCGTTGATAGTTACGATCGGATTACAGCACACCAATTTTCGAATTTTCGGAACGGAGCTACGAATTCGTAACTACGAACTTTCGGATTACAGCATAGGGGTGTTTATTTTGACAGCGGTTAGGCGTCGATCGCTTTACCGTCGTTCGCTGCAATTTTAGGTAGACCTTGTCGTTCATTCATGGATAATAAGCGCAAGAACTCTTAGGGGCAAATTCACAGTACGTAGTTAACTCAGATTCAGCAGTGAGCTATACACCCCTATGTTGTAATCCGAAAGTTCGTAGTTACGAATTCGTAGCTCCGTTCCGAAAATTCGAAAATTGGTATGCTGTAAACCGATCGTAACTATCAACGGCGTTGCCAACTAAAATAGTGAAATTCGAAGTTCTTAATCAGCTGCTTTGACAGAAACAAATCAAAATAAATATAATCGCAGGTCAACAGTGAAATTAAAAAAAAATGTTCAATCGTATTTGAAAAAGCTGTTCCTTAATTAAGTAAAATAGAATGGATTCAGTGGCCGGTGCACTTTTGTCTCAGGAGGAAGAACATGCTGCAGTCAACTGTTGCATTAATATACAAAGGAGATTGCTACGAGGCTGTTCTGATCCATTTAGCTTAAATGATAAATATATGCTCCCTCTTTTTAAGGGCGTCCATTCAACTAAATATTGTGTTGCTTTAAATCTTGCAACGCTTTCCCAAAATTCCACCACATCCTCTTTAACTATCACAAAGCCTCGGACAATGTCCGGCCTTTCGCTCATGCATTCCACCAGTTTTTCGTATTGCGAGCGATTTGTTCTGATTGTCGACTTGATAATTTTGTAAACATTTAATAATACATTGTTTTTTATTCACACTTCAACTTACATACATATTTTTGCGTTTCCACACTTTATTTGATTGATATTTTAAAAGAATTCGCTTCGCTCCGACACCAGTTGCTCTTCGTAGAAAATTTTCGACAAATACATACAAATTACACAGGCATGTTCTGCAAATCGTACGATTTCAAATCGGTGCGATTTACAAAATCTATTTCGGAGGATTTATATTAAAGAGGGAAAAATTTGGCGCTAAATCGATGGACATAACGTAAATGATGGGTTTCTAGCAGTTTCCATTTGAAATATTTAATACTTTGATTAAAAATATACAACAATACTTTGCAAATCGCACCGATTTTAAATCGTACGATTTGCAGAACATGCCTGACAGCTACGTCGGATTCAGGCATACCAACATTACGAATTTCGAAGATGGTCTCCGAATTTCGAAATTACGATACGGCAACGCGGATTACAGCATACCAATTTTAAGATTCGTAGCAAAATCGAATCTACGACGGATTACAGCATAGGGGTGATAGATTTTCAATACAAGAGTACGACTCTACAACAACTAGTGATGACAACACAAGCATTTGATGAATTTTTTTTACCGAACTTGGCTGACAATAATTTTGGCTAATTTTATTTCTGTTGTTTTGTTTACTTTTCGCTCGTTTTCCAGTGAAACAAGATGGCGTAGAACCCACTCGAAAAATCGACTTTTTTCACTGTTGTTCTGACGGGACCATAATTTCACCATGATTTTGGAGTTGTGCTCTTACGTTATCGTAACGTTACGTATTCGCTATCGATAGCGAATGCATCTCTGTGCTGAGTTGCGGAATCTTTTGCCCCATCAATGCAGCCAGCACACTTTTTTTTCTTCCCCATTACACATTGGAAGTCGAAAAGTGCGTTGTTGTCTAGAAATTTTTTATACGGTCCAATTTTTAATCTTTAATAGGAAAATCTATAGCGAAATGCCCTCGTAATCAAGGAAAAAAGTGATTTAAAAGATTATTAAAGTGGTGGATAGCTGAATGAGAAAAAGATTTACAAAAGAGTAGCTGAAAGCCCCATCGAGGCCAGCAAAAACAGATATATCATGAATATGTAAGCAAAAGCGTAATCGTACAATTCGAACAAAGCATCAATGCAACTCAAAGAAAATACGAAAGGAAACGAAAGTTAAAAATAATAAAAATTATGGAATAGCATTGAAGTTCGTTATATTTGCCATCAAAAGTCCATTTGCATGCAAAAATTCTATTCATCGGTGACATTATTTTTATTCTTCACGCGATTGAATTAAGAATTGGGTAAAAGAAGAAACGGAGTAACAGAAAAAATAATTAATGAAAATGGAACAAGTGTAAAGAATTGACAAAAGAAGCAGAAACAGATAAATAAGGAGCATACACACAAGCGCACATCAAGCTCCAAAAACAAAAAGCAAACATACGCAGTACTTGTAAATGGACAGCGAGCAAATCTACGAAGAAAATCTAGCTGAAGACCTGTGCAAGAAGTGAATATAAAGAAAATATTTAATAATTTGCTGTTCACGTTTGGAAATCGAAAAAATTCGTTGACAAACGCGCAGCTTGTTTTAAAGATTATAATATAAGAGAACAAGTTTACACAAATATATACATACATATATACATATGTATATGGAGGTTGGATGGGAACAGGCACATCTTGTGAGTTCTTGAAATTCTCGCCAATTAAAAGTGATTGCGAACATTGTCTAATTCAGTACATATGTGAAAAGAAAAAAAATAACTTCTTTTGCAAGGAATTTTCGCTGTTAAGCTCTCAATTTTGCTATTTTAGCAGAGGTTCATATTAATCAATCGCCAACCGAATTGCTGTGTAAGTACATATGTAGTTCTATCATTTTGTATTATCATTACATTCTCACATTCTGTCCTCTATTTTCCATTTTGAGTTTTCTCTGCGAAGAATCGGTGCATTTTTTTCACGCTAGTTAGTTACAATCTTTCATGTTTTGGCGTTTTCGTACGTAAAAACTTGGAATGAAAGGGAAAATTGTTAGATCAAAATTTTAAGGGAAAGTTGCAAGATTTTAGTTATAACAATTTTAATGTTGACTTAGTTACAACGAATTTGGGGCAGGAGCGGAGGCATGACAGTAGAATTCTCCTACCAAAGAAGAGGGACTGAACACCTTTTGCAAAGATATTTCGTGGATATTTTGTGTGCTTGACACATCAGCTCGGAAATTTTCAAAAATATACCATATTTCAAACTGAAATTATTAATAAATAAGTGCACAGATATAGTAAATTTAAATAAAGCGTAGACTCTTGTCAAAAATTGAGTGTAACATTTTTATGATTCAGGGCGTTTGGGGACAGCAACCCAAGTTGTTGTACAAATAACTAAACCGTACCCAAAAAACAGCTGTTTGTATGCTGATTCTTCCATTTTACACAAGCAAACGAATACAATTTTGGAATTGTAAAGTTCATGCGATAATAAAATTGTTCAATTCAATTTTCACTATTTTGGATAGTTCTCTCATTGAGAGTTATTCTTGGAAAATAACCCAGTAGGACCTGTATACAAAATAAAGGGGAACTTTTCTTTACAGCCGATCTTTGTTTGCTAGATGGGCGAAGACGAAGGGTGGGCATCTCCCACATCCCATTTTAGAGACGGAATGAAACGCCGTTTACAAAAGTGTAACTCCCGACTGCATATGCCCTTACAAAATTGGACAAAAATCACAATTTTTACTTGGATATTTCTTAACTGGAGAATACATGACATAGCTAAAATCTGATATCTTGTCTACTTTTCTATTGAAACCCCGCTCCGCTTCCTTATTTACGTGCAATTTGTCATTGTTCTGTCGCTCTCTCATTCTCACGCTTATACGTGCTAGATTGCAAGTGCAACTACGTACCTGTGTTCGTACATAAACATATATGTATGTACCTAACTATGTAGATATGTATGCTCGTATATATGTATGTTTGCTTAAAAGTCATATGTGAGCTGGTTATATTTTTTTAATTTTGTTTTATTTTATTCACGGCATCTAAAAGGAGCTTTGCTTGTACAGCTGCGAGCACTAAAATAGTACTGTGTATTTACGGTTAACATATTTTGAAATCACTAGAAAACCAAAATTACACACAAAGCTTGTGTTCTCGAAGCCGTCTCCTTACTGTATGAAAACTACATGGTAACTAGGTTATCCATAATTTATAAAGCTGACATTGTGGGACGAATATTTAATAATTTGCCGTATAGTAGTCGTTGATAATTTCTGCTTACCACCCCGGTTTCAGGTTTATTTTGATACTTTAACGTATTTCGAATCATGGAGGCTGAACATCAACCAATTTTTTCCACTTCTTTACATGTTTGCCCATTTTTAATAAGAGTTTTAATAATTCCACGTCTTTTCGTGAGTGCGGTGCAGACTAAAAATCACAAAAATACGTTTTTGTCTATTCCTGCTAAATATGTATATAACAAACCAAATCATTAAACTTATTTTTATTCCAAAAACTGAAATATTTTTATTTAAGGTTAAATTTTGCGACTTCATTTGCTCTGCGCTACTATTTCACCGGTCGCCTTAAATGCCGTTCACAACAGGGGATACTTCTAAAAAATTTAAACCGTAGCTGTTGAACGGTTTGAAATTTGCATAGAGTTAAATCATACACTAGAGATGATATTTAAAAAAAAAATCGATTACAATATCGCGTAGTATGCGGCATCAAGGGCATAATACATCTCGCAAGTGCGCACTACTATTTCAGTGATCGTAACTGTATGTATTATGTATATTAGGGTGGTCCTCAAAAATGAAATGAACAATTTTTTTCAGTCTCACCCGCTCAATCGGTAATACCGAAGTGAAAGATATCACATATAAATTTTGTTTCCGATTGGAGACGGTAAAGGCGTGTCGCACAGGTGCCAAGTTCCTCTAAGGTGAATCAAAAAATTTAAATTAGTTTTATTCTAAATCCCATACCCATACCAAAAATTTTGGTCGCGATTGGAGACAGTTACGGCCTGTTGCACCGGGGCCAAACGTTCAGATTACCCTATGAAGTATCAAAATAGTAAAAATAAAAAATTTATATTTTTTAAATATATATTTCCGCCTAAGTATTTAAATTAAACAATTTGCCAGTAATAATTTTTTTAATTACTCAAAAATTTATTCTTAATTTCATATTCATTTATTTTTCACCATAATTTAACACTTAATTACAAATGGTTCAAATAAAGTTTGCTTTTGGACAAAATTTTACTGTATATTTCTACAAATTTAACTCCACCCTCTGCCGCGTGATTTGCCACTTTTAAATGCTTTATCCTATTAACTGTTGTTATATAACTCAAATTGTTTGCCCAATCGGGACCAAAATTTATATGTGATATCTTCGACTATCGATTTTGGGTGTTAGATGAAAAAAAATTATCTTAATTTTTGGAATCTCCATAGATAAATTGGAATTTTTCCCCCAGTACGACACGCCTTAACCGTCTCGAAAATCCAAACCAAAATTTATATGTGATATCTTCGGCTATAAAAGCATCGCCGTAGGGGTTGATGTTTAAGGACAACCCCAATGTATACATATCACGCTTTGAGGTAAATACATACATATGCATAAGTATATAACCACAGTTAACCCCTGTGCGCATGCAGCTCAAATTCGTTTTAGACAGACAAATCATTGTAGCCCTTCAATCGCTCCCCCCACATACAAATTTTACGTAGTATGTACTGTGAATGCATTTTATATGTACATTCCTACCCTTGGATATGCCAAATGCTTCGATGTAGTATGTATGTATCAGTGTACTGCAGCAAGCTACTTACATTTCAAGCTACTTGAAAGCTTAAGTGCGAAATGCACAACACAAGCGGCTTGACAAACCAGGCGATATATCCCTTTGCTTCAATCCATGTGTGTTGTCTCTGGGGGGTGTTTGAAGGTGTGACAAAAAATTTCAACAAAAATCTAAATATTTTGATTTTCTGGCCACCATGTTAACGTTTGATCAATCTGCTTACGATTTGGATGGTAAAATCGCCTCATTCGCAACTGAAATTTCACCAAGTGCGAACGTAAGGAGAAAAATAGAAGAAAACCAAAAATTCTTTCATTGTGAACTAGAAGAAGACTAAAATACTGTGCTTGAACGACTCATGTTTGCATGGTTTATGGCAAAATGGGAAAAGTATGTTTGACAAGCCGCTTGTGTGGTGTATTTCGCTCTTTAATTGTATTCACTGGGCTTGATTCGAAACAAGCAAGTAAATGCTTGGGCGTGCTTGTTGGATTTTAACTCATACCCGTACTTGGTTTACTTCAAAAATATCGAACTCACTATTTATTAGCGAAACAAAAATCCTCTATTCACGGTTTCAAATATGTACGTACATATGCATATTTACAAGTGCTGCTGCTGTATTCAAACTTGTTCGATTCAGGCTACTACCGTATTCATTTGCGTTCAAGCTTTGAGTTGAATTTGCTTGTTTGAAGCAAGTGTGAATCATACTTGCGCTTGTATTTTTTCAAGTAGCTTGAAAACGTAAATGAATCGGCTTGTGCAGTACACTGGTATGTATGTATGTACACTCAGTTGCATAATTTAAAGACCGCCACATATTAACCAGTTTTGACTATTTATTTTCATATTATTTAGTTTCAATTATTTCCATTTCCCATTCAATTTTAGCATAACAAAGTGCAAGTTTGAAGTCGACTAAAAAAAAATTTAAGTAAACATTGTTGCATACGTTGCCAATAATTTAGCGCAGCCCTGTATATGTAAATTGCACTCAAATCTAAAAAAAAATGTTCATTGGGATATGACCAGATTTAACAATGAATGCAAATTCATCATGCTGTCCGTGCTACTAAAATTATTTTCTATTAATAAAAAGGTTTACATAAAGCAAACAAAAAAAAAATAAATAAATTACTGCAAATACATTTATACACGCAAATGTATGACAGCGTTAGCAAACAACTATGCATATGTGTTAAAAGCGAAAGGTAAAACCCAACAACAAAAGAACAATTGTATACATATAAAAGAAAGACTGCATTTTCACTGTTATTTCAATGACTCATGGGTTGGATGCAATCTAAAAAAAAAAAAAAATAAAAAAAAAAAATATTTGAAAAAACAATATCGTCCGTTATTTGTCGAAATTCTCTTTTTAAAGTTATTACCATATGTAAGTATATCCATCGAAATTTTATGCAGTCGTCGACCATTTCTTTTTTATTCAAAAAACCGCAGCGGTTAAGACGCTTCAATTGGGTCTGTGGCCGAAACGTAAAAGCTTGCCCTAAAAGTACAATTATTGATATGGTTGATTAGCGATACGATTTGTGTGGCAATGGACTTTCCGTAACCTACTTTTAATTCATTTAATTTTAGCACGAAAGTTTAAAAGTTTGCATAATAAAAATTATTAATAAATATGTAAGTACATATGTATGTACAGCCATATATGTATGTATAAAGTTTTTGCACATATGTACATGTGTGTATGTATGTATACACGAACATACAAAAATTAAATGCGTAAATACTACAAAACCACTTAATTAATTTAATCATCAAGTAGTCATTTGTACATACATACATACATACATATGTACATACATAGGTATCACATTCGCTCGCTGCTTATAACAATACAAATGTAAAGTGTTAAAAGAGCCCGTAGAAGAAAAAAAAAATTTGGCGCGTTTGATTTTGTGCCATCTTTCTTCCCAGCGTCTTTTTTCTTTAATTATTGGCGAGTCACAAGAAGCAAGCACGTCGCCATGCTGCGAACAGAGAATTAAGTCGATAGTTCTTTTTGAACAAGATGTGATGAAAGATCGGATATATGCATATGCACATTAGGGTGAACTAACCTAACCAATTTATGGCCTTAAGAACCTATTTACTGAGTGCTGAACGAGGTATAGCATTGATACAAAATTGTAATCGAATTTTGACAAAATACGAAGAACCGCAATTTCTTTTGCAAGTAGTGCAATTACATCGCCAGCAATATCCTTATTGCGATAAACTGCATCTTATTAATAATTAAATGGAATATTAATGTTTAAATATGCAATAAAAAAATAAATATTTGAACTAAAACTCTCTCTTCTCTGACAAATGTACTTATAAGCGACATTTTCTACACATTTTGTAACTGAAAAATGAACATTTTTTCATATAATTTTCCGTAACAAAACTGTAACAAAAATTTGTCACTGATACAGAATAGAGGTGTTAGTGTACGCTCAGAAAAAACATTTGCTAGGAAAAAATTATATTATTCTAAGGAAAAATTACCTTGAAATGGCTCCAATGACATGACTAGCTTAATATGACTAAGCGATTTGACTCAGTTTAAGGAAAACACAATTCCTTAGTTTTCAGTACTATTTTATTTCTTCTTAGGAAAAATTAGCTTGGCAATGGCCGACAGAGCAAAGCTCTGGAGTGCCGATCGAGAGATGCAAGGTTCGAGTCCCAGAGCAGGACTTTTTTTAAATATTTTTTTTTTTTAAATTTTTAAATTGTGTTTAAAAAAATTACCTCATTTATTTTTTTATGGTATTTGAGTATTTAGGTTTTCCCATATATGTACAAATGAAATTAATTTTACAATTTGTAATTTATATTTGAATTGAAATACATAATTGACTTACCATACCCTAACTATCTCCAACCGGACTCGAACCTAAGATCTCAGAAAAGCAATTAACTTTGTCTTAACCACACTGATGAAATTCAAAATTATTTACGGAAATTATTACTTATATTGAGTAAATTTGCTTCCCCAAATTGATGACGCCCTATTTTTAGCATGAGCCTGAATTAAGGAAAAACTTCTCAAATCGAGTAAATTTTTCGTAATATTAAGAAGAAAACGGAAACTTAAAATAAGGAAACTGGTTTCTTGTTTTAAGGAAATGCTTTTTTCTAAGTGGAAGTTTTTTGCACTTTTCTGCTATTTTCTACTTTCATAGCCCCTAGGTATATACATTTTTGAGTCTAAATAATCAACACTAGAATAGTTTTTTAGAGGATTTAATGCCATACAAGAATATGTCAAGAAAAAATGTTTATCTCAAACGGTTCATAAGTTATAACATTTTTAATGAAAATTTATTTTTAATATGTTATCTATGTACATCGAAAATTTCAAATGCCCACCGACACTTTTTAAAATTGGAGTTAAAATTTTTCCAAATGGCAGAATTTTCTTCTATTTATGCTATTTATTTTGGCTCACCCTAATGCACATACACACGTATGTACAGGAGACCGGGGTAGCTCTGGTTTGTTTTTTCGAAGCCCAATATCTCAGAAGATATTCAACGAAACGAAGAATTGACGGGACGGGGCCCTACATCGTTTATGCAGTAAAGTTTCATAATGGGGTAAAAAATCTTTTTGAAGCCAATTTTTCCAGATTAGCACATTGATATTCAGCACGGTGCATTGTATGGACTTGAAAGCATTAATTTTATTTCTATTGAATTTAGTTACACGGTTCAACAAAATTTGGTCCTATTTTATCTCAAAAACGGGACTGACCTCATTTTATAGATTTTTTGATTCTGATTTAAAGTGCATTTACAAAATTTTCTAGCATGTCCAGTTTTTTAGAAAAAACTATATTAAAGTGTCGAAAAATGGCAAATTAAAAAAAAAATATATATATATTATTTGGACGTAGTTTTTCCAAAGAAAACCACGTACTCAAGAAAATCCAATTCGTCTGATAGATTCTACCTCATTTGGATGGATTGAGTAGAAAAAAAAAACAAAGATACTAGCGAAGAACATGGCGAATGATTCTACCAGCACATAGCCTCTATGGTGAAGTGGTATGATAGGAATTCAAATATGCTTGCTAACTATTGCTGGACCTTGAAAAGTGATGATAATGCTTGAAGATTTCATTTCAGAGCGCGGAGGTCAGCTCCGTTTTTGAAATAGAATATAACCAAATTTTGTTAAACCGTGTTATTACAGGGAACATTCGGCGAAAATATAGGATTTTTTAATAAAAATATTTTTGTTTTTATATAACAAGTGCAACTTCTGTCTTTCCATTTTACTACATAAGGAATTCATGCCTATATGGAAAGAGTCCAAAAATTTATCAGCAAAAAAAAATCATTAAAAATTAATGCGATTCATTAGCCGCTTAAAACTTAAAATTGTTTGGTCTTTATAGCCCAGTTTTAAGCCTGCATACCCAAAAAAGTCTAAAAATTCATTTACAATGTTCGAAATATTGATGAAATTTGATGAATTTTTCAAAATTTTCTATAACCTTTGAAACTCGATATATGTATGTACATATATATAAGGTTTTTTTTTAAGCATGAACAATATTTTTATAAAAAACAAATACGGAGCTAGCCTGGTCTCCGCTAAGTAATTAGTAGTTCGATTTTAATATATTGGGATCTCAATGTCTAATAGGAGTCGTTCGTCGATCGTTGATTACCTATCCATGCTTATGTCATGTTCGGTTCTACTCGCTAGGCTAAACGCAAAAGCTCTACGAGACGAGAATAAGCCAAAGGGTTTAAACACTACCTGTTTTAGTTTAGCCGTACTAAATTGTTTATTTTTCCCGATTAGTATTTATATGGCTTTCTAGTTATTTGCATACTTAGTAGATATGTATGTATGTATGTCTGTACATACGTACATACATATGTACCAAGGCTTTGTACATACATACTAGTTAACATGAAGCGATAAGAAATATTCCCCTTGAAATCGTACGAAAGTAAACAGCAAATGCAACAAAAAAACGTATCCACCTTTGCGGTACATACATATGTATGTATGTATAATGCATGTTAATATTTTCCGTTCGCTTTCTGTTATTATTTTGTTATTGCATTTTAACAAAAGCTTCTCATCAACAAGAGTAAACGACTCTAAAATCCCATACGTTGACCTTATTTTGTGTAAACAATTTTGTTGGAGTACGAAAGACATGTAATAGTGTCTATGTACATACAGTCAGTGTCAAATGTAAGTGTACACCTTGTACTAGTATAATATTCACAATTATTTCCATTAAAATTTTTTTCATTAATTATTTATGAAAATATAGTTAATTCTTTAACATAAACCATATACATAAATCAAAGTTTCACACTTGACATATATACTTATAGTTCACAAAAATTCAAACAAGTTTCATCAAAATTAAAAAAAAAATTGTATTCAGAATTTCTAGAACGCTTGATCAAAACCAACTTTTAAATGGAAGAAAATGCGCAACACCCTTCAAAAACAAAAACTCTAAAAAAATTATCGGTAATTTGTAGCGACTGAAAACTTGCTAAAACTGAATTGAAATTGAATTGAATAAATAAATAAATAAAACCGCATACTCGAAAATTTTCTGGAAATTCTGAATAAAAATTTTGAAATTTTGATGAAAATTGTTCGAATTTTTGAGAACTTTATATATGGTGTGAAACTTTGACTTATTTTCATAAATAACAGCGGTCAACAAAAAATGTTTTTTTCTTTGGGTTTCTGTTCTCAGGCTTAGATTATTAAAAAAAAACACTTGAATTTCTTAAATTCTTAAAGTTTGTTTTTGCCTGACTTACGTCGATAAGTATAAGAAATACGAAAAATATTCCCTTTTAGACATTTATTTCTTGTTATTTTACATTTATATGTTATTGTTTATCACAAATCTTAAATAAAAAAGACTCTGATATCCAGCAAAAACTTTTCTAATCGTAATTTAAAGTAAAATTATAAAAAAAAATAAAAATTTGTGATTTTTCCAGAAATATTGAAAAATTGCTCTAGTTGTCACTCTCCCATCCGTATGTGGGTGTTAAAACCGTAGTATATACTATGTTATTAATTAATAAAACTGCTGATTTATAAATTTGTATGGGATTTTTAATTTTTTTCGCGTTTATCGGCAGTTTAATAACGTTATATGAAAACTCACTCTGCTTAAGAACATTAACTTCATCTCAGTTTTACCATTTTAAAATCTAACTTTTCTTTACCCACTGTTCGCTGTTCGTAACTTCCAACAACTACACACAGTTTTGCCCTCGGCATGGAAAATTAAGGAAAATGGCGAAAGGTGATAGCGAAGCGGTGAAGCCAAAAGAAACGTACACATGTGCTACATACATACATACATGTGTATGTACATACAGTGGCGGTCAGAAATGGATGAATGGTGTTTCGTTTTTAATATTTGCAGTGTTTTTCAAGTTAAAGCTTTTTTATAAAAATATGGTTCATACTTCAACAAAAGCCATATAAATCAAAGTTTCAAACTTTATACAGAATTAAAAAAAAAAAAAATCCACAAATTTTTTATCTATTTTTCTATTCAGAATTTTTAAAATGATTTTTGGTATGCAGTTAACGGACTTATAAAATTTTAAATAAGTGCAAGTTATGAGCGGCTAAACAAATTGCTTTGTTATTTAATAATTTATTTTCTTGCTGGCGGCTTTTGCGGTTCTTTATGTAAATAGTGAAATTTAGAATAACTGGCGTTGAATTTTTTCTTTTATTTTTTTTGCAAACGATCTTGCGCATATTATTTCACAAGAAATTCATGTTTATATGGAAAAAAGTGCAAAACGCCGTCAACAAAAAAATATCTAAAATCAATGCGATTTTATTAGCCGCTCCAAACTTGCACTTATTTTACTAAAATTTTATAAGCCTGTTTACTGCATACCAAAAATCATTTTAAAAATTCTGTTTAAAAAGTTCGAAATTTAGATAAATATTTGTGAAATTTTTCTAAATTCTGTATAAAGTTTAAAAGTGTGATTTATATAGCTTTTGTTAAAGCGGAACCATATTTTTATAAAAAAATATCCATCAACTTTTAGCTTGTAAAACATTGCAAATATTATAAACGAAACACCATTCAGCCATTTTTGACCGCCACTGTACATTATGTACATATCTAATATGTACATTCTCATATTCATAGATATTTTCACTATGTGACTAATGACTAGTATTAACAATTAAATTGCATGATTTAAACACAACTCAGCGTAATGCAAACTTTGCACAAATACAAATGTCTGATGAGTTAGTTGTCTTTTGAGCATTCATCAAAATTTCTGTCTAGTATGGCCATGCGATAGCTTTTTGATGGTTTACTTTCGCCAGCACCATTTTAAATATATGTATGTACTTCCTAGATATTTTGCTTTCCATTCTTTGTAGCTGCTTCAATGTTAAAATTAAATGTATATTACTATAAAACTAATAGTCAAAGTTGAAAATAGGCATAGATATTATATTTCAGAAAAAAAAAGTAAGTGCGCCTGGGCCACACTGGAGAAGTGAAACTTACGTTACATATCTAGTTTGTCTCATAACCAATATTTATCCATATGTACATTTACATATTTTATCTTTTTTTCTATCTGGATCCCTACCTCTACACTTTTAGTTCTAATTACATTTAGTTTATTCTGTTTTCCTTGTATCCTTATTTTTATCTTTATAAATACTCTATTTCTTCTTATAATCGTAAAGTGTTTAAATTTACCTTGGTCTTCATCTTTGTTTTTATTATTTCGATGCAATGTGATGTGAGGAAATGTGAATTGATGTGATAGGATGCCATGGCATGCCAAATGATGTCTGTCATATGATGTCACGACATGTATATCGATAAAAAAATAGGATAGTAACATCGATAACAATTCGATAAAAAATATAGATAGCAAAATTAATAAAAATATCGATAATTAAGTCGACAAAAATATCGATAAGCAAATCGATGATAAAAATATCGATAACTAAATCAATACAAAATCTAAAAAAATCGATTATTATATCGATAAGTCCCGAGAATACCGAAAATCCCGAAATAGCTCCCAAGGTTAATGTCTCTGTGTCTCTATCTATATCGTATAGTTTTCAGGCCAATGTTAATTCTATTGTCTTATTTATACGTATCTATGTACAAACATTCTTATCAACAGAATTGTCTTGCTTTGCGAAATTGGAACAAAGAAAGCCATATTTATGTATGTACAGATGTGTGTGGTATATAAGTATGTATGTACATATGTATTTAGTTCTGCGATCATCGAAGTTATTGCCTTATACCAACGTATATACATATTTACATAAATACAGGTTTTAGTACATAGGGACTGCGCAGTAAAACTTGCCGTTACTTGGTAAGATTTGTTTCTATAATTACTTTAAAAAAAAACACATTCCAGATATATAAAATAATTTATTCTATTAGCTATCCGACTAACACTTAACTCAAAATAGTTAGTGACTAAGCTCTGTTTGTTAACTCACTCCAAAGAAGTCTGTGAAAGTAATCGAAAAGCATTTAATGATACAGTGCTATCACGAAATACACAGGAAACAAAACTTAGTTTAGGTTGTAGGTAGGGTCGAGTACAACATAAAAATAGGTTTCTTATAGTTGCTGAACCCGCCATTTTGGATTAGAAAAAAAAAAAAAACGTTTTTCGTACTTAATGCACTTATTTATTAACACCTTGACTGTTTTTCATCCGATTTTAATAATCAAACCAGTTTTGAAAAGACCTTTGAAATGATGTATGTATAACAATATAGAGCATTTGTTGCAGTAGTGTCATAATGTCAGTGTCATTTGTTTCGGGTGTATTGCGTGATTTTTTTTATAGCACCGTTATTCAAATTTATCAAATCTTCTTTAAGTTTAACGAACTGACCTTTGATTTGCAATTTGCGTTATACCAATTTGAATGATTGATAGAGGTTATTGACTTGCGCAATGATCTATGACGATGTGTCAATCATTTCTGAATATAAATCCCAATAAATAGAATGTACCACAATAAGAATAAATAGAATGATAATGTTAGGCATAGGCTCAGGCGGGAATAATTATCGAATCAAATTAACCAAATGATAATCGCTGCAATAATTAGCCAAGGCAGAGATGGCCCAGGACTTTCACCTCATCACTCTCAAAATACATACGTACATACATACATCCATATGTACCTATATGCCAGTTTGGTGACAACGTGACGCTATAACAACAAAAACCACCATTATATATTATGTATTTATAATTATGTAGTATGCCTTCACTAGTTTAGAATTTCCTGTCGGGCAAAAACAAACGCATGAATACATATGTACATTAGACTGGATCACCAAAAAAGTTGAAAGTTTTCCGCCGGGATGATTACAAAGTTTACTATATTTAAAGACTTCCTAAAAAAAAAATATTTCGGATAAATACTTAGATTTACGTGGGGTGCACCGATTTGAAAATACATACCTCCAAAAAAGTACTTTTCGAAAAAAATCACTTTAGAGGGCGAAACAGTTTAAGCTTAAAAAATCTGCATAGAAGTATTAACTTTTTTTTGTTCGACGAAATCATAATAATAATATTTTTGATGCTGTTTTTTATCATTTTTCAAAGATAGTTTTAAGAAAATGTTTGCAAAAAAAAAACAGGGAGGTGAATAAGAAATGAAAAGGGTGACCTTTCCAACGGTTACTCATAAGATTAAATGGGTAAAGTTTTGGCTGAGTTATCCACGTTTTTCTTAAACCAATCTTTGAAAAAAGTTCAAAAACTGCGTCAAAAATCGCATTATTATGATTCCGTTGAACATTTTTTTTTTAATTTTTATACACATTTTTTAAGCTTGAAACTGTTTCGTCATCTGAGGTGAGTTTTTCAAAAAATACTTAAAAAAACTTTTTTTATTCAAAAAAGAACTAAATTTTTGGAGGTATTTTTAAATCGGTCCAGCTCCTGTAAATTTTAATATTTTTTGCCCAAATATTTCGGCGCAAGTCTTAAAATATAAGAAATTTTTTAAATTCCAATGGATACCGATTTTTTTTTTTTTTTTTGTATGGGGAGTTATGTAATCTAATGTACATGCGTACATTTGTGTTAAGTTGTCAATAAAGATACCGTTCATTAACTAATCTGATGAAATATAGACATGATTTTACGACAATAATTGCACTACCGGACAAATAAAGGCGAGACAGCAAAACAACCAACGATTCGATGACTTCTCATGGCATGTACAGGTACATAGGTATATATATATATATATATGTATATATGTATATATGTACATATGTGGTATGTGTGTAAATTCATATATGTACATACATACATACATACATACATACATACATACATACATATGTTTATATATTTTTTCACTTGTTATTCAGTGATAATGAATTTTTTTCTTTAAGTATACTTACGTTTTGCCGCCAATGAACCTAACCACAATCTAAACTTGTCGATAAAACAATGTATGTACTTAATTGAGGCGCACTTTAGACGAGTGACAAACAAGCGTACGTATGTGCTTGAAATATAAATATAGTAGACGTATCGACGACACGCTGTAGATCCCACGTGATTTTTGTTTTTATGCTAACATTGTAGCTGCCAAAGTTAGAAAATTTTGTATATTTAGCAAAAAAAATTTTTAGCTAGATCAAATTTATAATTCATACACGCTTGATTGACTCGCTTTGCTCGATTCTTTGGAAACGAGTTTGTTAAAAGAGTTATTTCTGCGATCGCCGCCGGTATAGTGTCGCATTTGTTGATACATAGTACATATGTATGTATGTATGTATGTTTGTTTGTACTACGTTCATACTCTATGGCGTCGAACGTAATCTCTTATTCAAGACAAAACAAAAATATGCTAAGTGAAAACGTATCAACAAACATAAATGTGTAGATACAACTACGGCCAAAATAATAGAATCGCCTTATTTTGTCCAGTTTTGGACATATTTCTTTTGTTTATTTGATTTTTATTATATATTTATAAAAGTCAATATCTAACAAAAACCATAAATAAATTCTTATTTCAAACTTTATGTAAAAATTATAACAATTCTGCAAAGTTGCCTCTAAATTATGAATTTTTAAATAAAATTTTTTAGAATTTTTTGAGTAGGCAGTTTTATAGCCCATTAAATTTTAGTACAATAAAGGGTAAGAGTTTTAAGTTGCTTAAGAATCGCATTGATTTTTGGCAATTTCTTCCCCCGTATTTTTTCATACAAAGTATGTACGACAATTTTGTTTATGAAAAAATACAGTCAGAAATAAATGATCAAAAATTAATGCTAAAATCCAAAAAAAAATCTAACTAAAAAGTTGAGAATTTATATGCCAATTTGAAGAATTTTTGCACCAAGTTTGAAATAGGTATTTATATTGTGTTTGTTAAATATTGAGCCGCACTTTTATAAAAAAAATAATAAATATTAAATATACAAAAGAAATATAGCAAAAACTGGTCAAAATGAGGCATTTCTATAATTTTGGTCATGGTTGTACATATGTATGTATGTATGTATGTATATGCTCACATATATGTAGGTGTAGAGTAATACATAAAATGTATGTAAGTATACCTACATATGTACATACATACATACATATATTCTCGCTTCCATATGATTTTTCGCTGAGCATTCGCTGATTTCGTGTTGAATGTATTTATATTTTTTATAAAATTGCCTTTTACTTTTATTTATTTATTTACGTATGCTATTATACGTAGGAGTACTAGTTGTTATTGTTGGTTGGTTTTTGCGTCGGACACGTGTAAGCAAAGCGCCTTGGCGGCTGCTAAATTGTAATAGCGTAGCGGCGATATTTGCAATTACATATACACTCATTCATTTCAACGATCTCGCTATGATTTACATGCTACATACATATGTTTGTAGGTACATACATTTGTGGTCACAAGCAATAACCGCCTAAGTTTAAAATCACATTTTCGCTAAAACCCCAATTATGTAAGTAGTACAAACACAGAGCTGGGTAAATGCAATTACATTACAATTACAATTACATTGCTCAGTAATTGTAATTAGGAATCAATTCCTTCAGTTCACAACAAAGGAATTGATTACTTTCTCAATTCCTTAGAAGCAATTTCAAATTTAATTGTTTTTTTTTTTATTCCATTACAAGGAATTTTATATTGTAATCGGAATAACTTTTAACTAGGATTGAAACATTTTTTTTCCAATTCCATTCCTCAAAGTAATTGAAAAGTAATCGAAAAATTGATAAATCAAACTTTTTACTGTTGGATTGCAATAGCTTTGCTAAATTTCTTGGTTGCCAAGTACCTTGAATAAATAACTTACTTATATTTACATAAGAAAGCTGAATAACTTAAACTGTAGCTGTTCAGTTTATAGAGTAACCGTTAAATTTTCGCAGCAGATGAGACCCATATATGTATGTATGTCGAAGCATAGCATAACCCGCTCGCCTTTCGGTGAAAAACAGTCCGGACTGTTGCTGCCTGGGGCACTGCTGCTTTCTTGGACTAGTCCCTGCGTATCTATAAAATATGCACTGACCTAATTGTGTATATACTCTTAATGTTACCCTACTCTGCGTTACAAATGAGTATAGAGTCCGCTTGAATTACGAGACCTGTCTAACTGGAGATCCTACCACCTAAGAGTTTTATAAAAAAAATTGCATTACTATGGCTAAATTTTGATGGTAACACAGTGAGGATGGCAAAATTACGCAAAAAATCGCCGAGACACGTAAAATTAATTTTGGGTAGTAGGTTACGAATCTATATACCGTTTATTTCAGATAAGGTCATTTACTCAAGTTATTTTCATTTTAAGTTTGCATTGCGAATGAAAAAAAAAATCAAACTTTAACATGGAAAATGTTACTCATACGCCGTGTATGAGTGCGGTCATGTACGATGTGGCGTATGAGTAACATTATTTTCAGCTCCTATTTCATACAAAAAATTATTGCACTTTCACTTAACCATTGCAAACTGGTTTATTTATCCATTGATTTTCATAGCGATTTTCTATCTATCTGCGTACCCAAAATTTTTCTAAAAATTTAGATTAAAATTCGTTGAATAAAGTGCTGTATAAAGTTTGAAAGTTTCGACTTATCTGGTTTTAATTAAAGCACGAACCATATTCTTATAAAAAAAAAATAACAAAAAAATTGTACTTGAAAAACATTGCAAATATTAAACAAAAACAGACATACATGCACTCGCTTTTGATTGCCAGTGTACATACCATACATACATATGTACATATGAGCGATTTATTTTGAAAGTGACATAAGTAATTTCCTATTTCTAATTGTATGGATCTGTAAATCGTTCTGTTGTCATAAACTAGTGACAAAACTATTTACCTTTGTCTAATGAATGTTGAACGAATAAATGACGCGTTCAGATGCTGGTAAATGATCAGTGATCACACTTATGCTAAGTACTTTCAACCTACCTACAGCTATGGTCAAAGATTTAGCATCAAAATCGCAATGGTATTATTTGCAACTTATGTTTATTTATTTTTAATATTTTTCATTTCAAATATTTATAATTCAATCTAAGTATAATAGGAACCACATAAATAAATAGGGTTTCAAAGTCTGCACAAAATCCATAAAAATAATCATACTTAAAAAAATTGTCATCAAAATTTCAAACTTTTTAATAAAAATTTTTAGTCTATTAAATTTTGTCTAATAAAGTGCAATTTTCAAACAACTAAAAATTACCCTCGACTTTTGATAATTTTTTTTTGTATAGATATAGCTTAAATTTCTCAGTTTTATAGCCCATACAATTCTAGTCCAATGAAGTGCAAATTTCCACCGGCTTAAAACCCCCATTGATTTTTGAAAATTTTTTTTAGACTACTTTTTCGGTGCTTTAATGTATGTGTATATAACAAGTGTAATTTACAAAATCTGGCGTTGATTTTTTGAAATTTCGTTTCTAACGCTCTTCCGCGTTTTGGTTCATAAGAAATTCATGCTTATATGGAAAAAACTACAAAAATTCGTCACCGAAAAAATAAATCCCAAAAATCAAGATGATTTTTTTAGCGTTTTGAAACTTGCACTTCATTAGACTGGACTTGTATGGGAAATAACAAAAAAAAAATAACACTGCGTACCCAAAAATTTTCTAAAAATACAGATTAAAAAGTTGAAATTTTGATGAAAATTTTTAGAATTTTCCTTAGTCTTGTATTAAGTTTGAAGCAGTGATTTATATGGTTTTGGTTAAAGCTTGGACGGTATTTTTATAGAGAAATAACAAAAAAATTTGCTCGAAAATCATTACGAATATTAAAAAAAAAAAAATCAACACGTGGCCATTTGTTTGAGTCACTGTATATATACCTAAATGCATATGTACGTAGCTTTGCATACAGGCTTAGTATATTTATTTCTAAATTCTAGTAGCGAGCGAATTTTTAGTGCTCGTCTGGTTTTTGCTGAATGTATTTTTTTTTTACTAAATTTTTAGTTCTGTTTTATTTCAAATTTTCACGCTATGTAATTAGTTTATTATTTTTGCTCTTTATGTACATACGCTTGTGTGTACGTATGATCTATTTATTTTTATACAAAATAATTATTTTTAGTTTCTCTTAGTAAGTTTATTTACATTTTCTTTTTTTTTTTTTGCCAACATACACTAAGTTTTCCGGAGTACATTGCGCTTGTGTAAGAACATGTTTTTAGTTATTTTTTTTCTTTCGTAACATTTGTAGCCAAATTGTTGTAGTGAAAAAATATACTGCAGTGTTTGTATGTACATCGTCCATTGACTATTCTCCTTATCAGTCTTTGTCTGTTTTGTTTGTCTAGGTAATGCCTTTTGCTTTTTTTATGTTTAGCTTTTTTCTTATTCCGCGTGTTTTGATGTGATTTGTTTTCGATCTGTGAACAATTCACAGACGGGTTTTTGGTGTTTTCTGTTTGTTTTTATTTTGTCTTTGTTTTTTTTTTTGTATCTCAGTTTCTTTCGTATCGCTCATTTGCTGCAAGAGTGTCATAATGCAAAAAATCAAAAACTCGAGAAAAATTAAGACATATTTTGTTCCGAGCTATTGTTAATTGATACAACTATGTACGCAATTTTTACACAACATCGAGGGAGAGGGGGCGGTCATTTCTGCATACTTAACTACATTTTTTTTTATTTTGGTCATAGTTCGTTGTTGATTAAATTAGGCTACACACGTAACAACGTTTTCGTTATATACTCTAGCCAATTTATTAAAAATTGTTCTATGAAGAATGTGGTGCTCAATACTCTAACCCAGAGGTTCCCAAACATTTTGTTTTTCAAGAACACTATACATACTTATAATAAAGAACAAGTTGAAGTGGCTACAAAATATCGTTGATTTTTTTTTTTTTTTTGTTGACGGTGTCACTCATTTTCTTCCTTAACTTTATTTTACTAAAATTGTGTGGGCTATAAAACTGCATACACAAAAATTTTCCAAAAATTCTTAAAAAAAAGTGTAAAACTTTGGTGAAAATCCGCTAAATTTTTATAATTTTTGCACAAAATTTGAAATGTGGATTTGTTTGTTATAGAATGAGCTATATTTTTATAGGAAAATAATTGAAATAAAAATATATAAAAATAAATAGTCAAAACTTGTAACAACTTAAAATTGGGAATGGCATTTTAAACATTTTTGCTGGCCAATTAATTCTTCATACCTTTTTATCCTTTTATAAAGAATTATAAAAAAAAAACCTTCTTAATATGTGGCGGTCTTATAATTATGCAACGCAGTGTCCCTGCCTGTCAAATATCACCGAAAGATTTGGAACACTTTTTTTGCTCTCCTGCCGTCTCCATCTTCCACATATGCCGTTAAAAGAAAAGCTTTGTTAATACAGAAATGGCACAGTTAAAACATATATGTTTTTCCGAATTACTTATCATCACTGTCTCTTAACATCAACTCTAAATTTAGTAGAAGGTGGGGACATTGGGTCAATTGTTTTTAGCAGTGTATTATCTGCCGACATTCATAGATAAAGCCAAGCCAACATATATTCTTCTCTTTACTATCGAAATCAGACCCCCACTCATAACCATTTTTTTTTGCACGCCCACGTAGACCCCCATCGAATCTAGCGTAGAATCTTGGACCACCTGGACCAGATTGGGTGTTATTTTCGCAATATTACATATTTTTAGTACAAATTTGAAAATGTTGACGTTTCTTATTCTTAACGCATACTATCTTACCTGTGCAAATGTAGATACATATCGCTTATTTACCTAAAAACTGCCATAAGTCAAAAAACGTTTTTTTTTTTTTAGCAAATGATGCAGATATCCTGTTTCATATTGTGTCCAAATTTCGTACCAAAATCTTGTGTACATAGTTTCCGCCTAAAAAAAAAAACAATATGCATATCGTTTTTTCTGCATTTTTAGAGCAAATTAAAAATTTTAAACGCGTTTCCTGAAAAATCTTGTTTTTTTTTAATTGTGGCAGTCTTTTAATAAATGAACAATATGTTTAAGTCTACATAGTGGAATTTTTTTTTATTTCTGTATTCGTACTATGGTATATTGTAAATGTGTATGAACGAAAACAGCTGATATAGTCAAGCTGAGCGCAAGCACAAAAACTAAATAATATCTACATATGTGAGTATGTAAACTACACAAAAGCAAGACAAAAAACAAAAAAAGTCTGAACTGGTCGGCAAGCAAACTAGTTCTTGCACTATATAGGTATGTACATATGTACCTATGCATACATACATACCCATGTACATACATACAAAAATTAACGACTACTTCAACGTTGATTAGAATTATTAAATAAAAAACTTCACATGAAATACAATTTTCGACTATAAAAGCCGAATTAGCAAAACAAATTTATCATAATACCTCTGTGATAAAATTATAAAGAGCCGGATATATTTTTTATTTATACTACCAAATCTTTCTGAAATTTAATTTTTTTTCGTTGCTTGTCTATAAAAACGTAGTCATACTTGGCAATGCCAGTACTTTCGAAAAGTATGTTAAGCTGTTAGACGTGGCATGTAAAAGTTGTTTTAAAAATGATGTTAAACTCAAATATTCCGAAAAATGATTGTAGGAGTAGCTACACTTTGCAAGTAAAATCACTTTCGAAAAGCAGTTTTTAATTTCCAACAAGTGAACTTTCTGATAATATTTTTGTTTTTGTAACAGCATAAAAATTCCCCATATTGCCGAATTTTTTATCGAACAAAGCTTTTTTTTTTGTTCATTTCATACAAATCTTAAGCTCTCAATCAAAGTATCGACTTTTTCGAAGTTTCCAAGGCTTTTTCCAGTTAAAGGCGAAACGAACCCCTAAATAGTTTTAAAATTATATCCTTAGTTATTTGAGGATGAACAGGACCATATTTGAGCGTTTCCTCCAATTCCTGTTCTGCAAAGTAGTCTTTAATTTAGATTTTCTCAATAAAACGTTCGACAAGAATTTGCTTCCGCTTTTGCTAGAACGTGTAAATGTATACGATCTGTGAGCGCATAATACCAAAAATTACAAATTTTGATTTATTGTACTCTTGAAGGCCGCATACGATATATGTATTTGCCTATGTTCTAATTTATCCTGGAATAAGAGCTCTCTTCTCTTGAATTTCTGCTTATTATACATAAATATATTTAATTTATACTTTTATAAAAAATCGTATCTCATTTGCAGTTCAAATTTTTGTATCTTTTCTCCAAATAGATCAATTGACTCGTAACAGCATTTAATGATTGTGTGCAATAAAACTATCGCCAGTGCTTCCGCCACAGCCACCAGCAAAGCGCTCCGCAATCGCTCGTAAGGCCGCTCACTCGATCCTTTGATATTTACGTGCTCTCTAAATCTCTTTGCTCCGCTGAGGCGTACGCTTATGTTTCAATCTGTACTGTGACGCTAAGAGGAAAAAATTTTAAAATTAAAATACATACATACATACGTAACTGTTTGTAGCACTGCCACTAGCGAGGGTCCACGTCCACACAACCACAACTACGCACATCACCGGTAGTTGAACCACAGCCCCATGATGTTGTACGTGTTCCATGTCGATGTGGGACGCATGATGTCCTTTGACATGACGGTGGCACTGTCTTCGGTCGAAAACCTCAAGGATACTATCGAGCGTCTTCATGGCATACCGGCTGCAAATATTGTACTGTTGGTCAGCGGCGGTGAGATGTTGGCCCCGAATACACAAGTCTCTTACTATTCGGCTGGCACCGATACGAATCCCATCTATATGTTCTTGACTGGTGAGCCACGCACGCCGCCGCCACTGCAGCCGAGCGAGCCCGATCGAGATTTGAGCGAACAGGTGGAGCGCTGCAAGCAACTGCCACCAATCTATTCGTCGGTGGAAAAGCGCGCTCAACTGGCGTTGAAGATGTACGAGTATGCCCGCGATGAGGAGCGTCTCTCCGAGCGTCTGGTGCACGAGCAGCACCTGCAACAGCAAGGTTGGTCGGCTGTTGTGGCCAATATGGAAGATCTCATCGATGAATTTCGGTCGCGTTTCAAAAATTTCTGTTCGGCTTTTGATCGGCATCTAGAAAATCGCGACAACTATTTAGAATTGTTGAATAATTTCAACGATGATCTGACCATGTTGGCACGCATTCCCATTTTGCCTGGCTTGATGCCTTTGGCTGAAGAAGATTTCCACGGATTCGATGAGTTTCTGGAGCCAGACGATGTATTCTCACGGTCTCATTCAACACAAGAATCGGTGCTAGTGGCAGGCGGGGTACCTGCACAACAAGCGGCTAGCGGTGGACAGGCTGTAGCGACAGATGTAGGCAGCGAGGATAACGCCACCTCTGATGACAAAAGCTCAACATCACCCAACAAGAAACTGAAAATGGGCACAGATTCCGTTGACGATACGACGACGACGACGGCGGTGGCGGTGACGAAAACGACAACCACAACGACCACATTGATGGCAGTCGTCAATCATCAGAGTTCATCTAGCAACAGCACGCGCCCCAAGCTCAATCTCTTACAGTGGATCACATCCAAAGAAAACCAAAATCGTTTGATAATCATGTGTGACGAGTGTGTCCAAGGTCTTGGCACCTTCGACAAGGACGTTTATGCTCAGCTCAAGAACGAAGTTCAACATATCCTGAAACAAGCCGAGCAGCCCGATGTTAAGGAGATAAAGGGCTTGAGTGATCGGCTGTGCAAACTGGAGGATTTCAAGTATAAGGTCAAGCGTATGGTGCTAGATCAAAAGGAACTCTCCACTGCTTTCCAGCAAAATCAAAGTCGGGTCAACAATTTGCGAGATCCCTCCATACTGCCGGACCTTTGCGATTCGCATCAATCGCAGTTGGCTGTAATGGTTGGCAACCATCAGAAAATCCGCGAGCACCGACGCATCATTGCCAGAGCAAAAGACGAGCTGGGCGTTAATCTACACATGCGCTTAAATCGCATTGTGCACGTTGAGAACAGCATGAGCGAGTTCGATAATCGACTGTTGTTCTATCTGCGTTGTCTACGCCGTGCCGAGCGGCATATACAGATCATCGAACAGATACACCAGGCGCCATGCATTTATGTGGCTGCCGTAACAGAGGTAAGTGGAACTGCGTTAAAAATATCCAGTTGATGTTAATACAGTACCTATATATTTTTGAAAATTTCCAGGTGGTGCGTCGCAAAATCTTCTCCGGTGAGTTTCGTTTGTGGGCCTCTAAACTCGCCGAAGACTTCGATATCATTCACAGCGAAGAGATCAAGCGAAGGCAGCAATTCAATGCTAATTTCGATGGACACTTCCTGAACATACTATTCCCCGGTATGAATGATATGCCGCCTGCTTTTGCCAACGAAACACCCTTACTTTTCGATGCGCGCTTGCCGAACATAACCAAGTCCGACATTGATGTATTGTCATCCCACCTGCCAGACCTGGCTCCCGAGATACAGCTACCCGACATGGGACCTGTGATAAATTTTTTCGTCTCACGTTCGGGCCCGCACCAAAAGGAGCGCATGGAAGAGCTGCTGCGCCATCAAGTTGCTGCCGTGTTAGGCGGCTCGGTGTCTGTGGAGGGAGCGTCGAGTGCAATGAGTACTGGCGAGAAGCCATTACAGCATCCCAGACTCGGGGAGTTGCAAAAAATCGGCGTTGGCTGTGAGGGTTCCGAAACGGATACGGAGGCTGAATTTGAGAAGTTGCCAGTAACAGCAGATGAGGTAGCGGAATCAGAAGCTCCAATGTTCACCACACAAGCGACATCTACTATAGTCATAGAAACAGTTGCGCGCAGCGCAGCCACTTCGATTTTGTTAATGCAAAGCGCAGAGACGCTCACAGACGAAACGGAATCGTCTGCTCGTGCTGAGGTAGAGCGTTTGCGTGGCATCTTAAGCGCTATGTATAAGCTATCGTCGGAATGCATACGCTTGTCACGCGCTGACTTGGAACACTGCCGCACCGAAACCGCGACTTATAGCGAAGATCTCCAATCCGAACTACAAATGCTCCACGATCAGTGGAATTTAATACGCATGCAAAGCGAGCAGCGCGAACAGCAGTTGCTGCAAACGAAAGAACTGCTTAATGACACAGTGCAGCAGCATAACAGTGAGCTTGCCATTTTGCGTCAACAGCTTTGTGACACAGAAGTGTTGCACTCAAAACTGGAGGAACTAAAGGAACAACTCAATGCAGCCCATATGGAACAGCAACGAGCGGTGGCAGCAGCACGCGAAGAACTGCTGCACGAGCATAAATCGGAAATCGAATCACTGCGCTGCCGCTATAAACTAATGACATCCATGGAGCTTTCGCCGTCCGAAACGAGCTTGGAAAAGTTGGAGCGTCCGCCATCCAACATCGATCAGAACGTGATCGATCGCAGTGAACATGAAGCTATTGTGTCGCAATTGCGTACCACATTTGAAAGTGAAAAAGAGAAGGCCATCGCCGCAGCAGTAGAAATAGAACGCACTATTTGGCAAACCAAACTAAATTTGAACTCAGAATCTGTGATGGGGAATGTGAACATACTGAAAGAGATGCTCGAGGAGAAAGATCGACAGCTGGATCTGGTGCGTAAGCAGAATCTTTTGCTCACAAAAGAGATCTACCAATTGAAGACTCGCATCGATGCGCTCACCAATGAAGAGGGAAACAGTTGGCTTAAGGAGAAAATAGAGTACTTGAACCGTGACAAAAACCGACTGGAAGAAGAGCTTGTCACAGAGAAAGAGCGGTCCAAACGCTTGGAAATGGAGACCTCTTTCGCTTTAAGGGCGTAAGTTAAGATGCGTTTTAACTAAAATAACCTTTTTAAATTTTTTCTATCATTCAGTCCAAGTTCTAGTCATAAGTACATGCTGTTGGACTCCTGCAATAAGGGTGACATCGTTTTTATCGTATGGAGTGTGCGTCATAACCAGTACATGGTGGTGCAGGACTCTCCAGTTTTGTATTTTGTCCATGGAGACAGCCTGTTGGGCATGAATCTGCGCATGCCACTCGCTCCGGCACCAAGCGAAAGTACAATAATGGAAAATATGCTCCTACCGGTGCCTTACTATGCAATTGGGCGTGTCGTCGATAGAGAGTACTGTCAGGCCAAGAAGGTTGGTAGCTTTATATTTTAGATATTAGTATAGCATCTTTTTAAATTCTGTGCTTAGAAGAACTAATTGTCGAAGCTTAATAACTTTTCATACGATTTGAGGTACGTGCGATTCGCAAAACCTTTTTTTGAATAATTTTAACTAAAATAATAAATATCTCAAAGGGAAAGTCCTTAATACACATCATTTACGTCACATCAAGTATGTAGAATAGGGTTACAAATACAAGTAAATTGTAGCTTATGTGTAGGTTTGAGCGAGCGAAAGTTAATGAAGCTTCGTTGTCATTCATTGGGCCAAAATGCCAATGAAGTCACATTTTTCTAATCGGTTTTTATTCTTGGTAGCCCTGTGGTGCAGTGGTAAGCAGTGTGCGCACCCACTACGCAGGGCCCGGGTTTAAGTCCTGGTTAAAGCAACATCGCAAAAAAATTTAGAAAAAAGCGTTGTAAAAAGGTTTTTCCTTAATAGCGGTCGCCCCTCGGCAGGCAATGAGAACCCTCTGCCATGAAAAACAGCTTCTCATAAAAATACAATCGCCTTTTGGAGTCGGCCTTAAACTGTAGGTCCCTCCGCTATGTGTGACAACATCAAGACGCACGCCACAAATCGGAGGAGAAGCTCGGCCAAACACTAACATATGTGTAAACGCCAATGTATTATTTTATTCTTGGACACCTATAACAGGGTGATATCCTGCCGGCAACGGATGATAGGGGTTATGTACAGTGACTCAAATAACCACGTGTTGTTTTTTTTTTTTGATATTCGTAATGTTTTTTGAGTTAAATTTTTTGGTTATTTTTATATAAAAATGTCGTCCTAGCATTACGCAAAAACATATAAATCACAGTTTCCAACTTTATACAAAATTTTGGAAAATTCAACAAACTTTCATTAAAATTTCAACTTTTTAATCTGAATTTTAGAACATTTTAAATGCATCTAGCTGCTCTAGGAATATTTCTGCATTAAAAAGAAAGAATTTTGAAAAAAATGTCGCTTACGTTATTTTGGTGGTTAGGGCTCAATATTGAAAAAAGTGCAAAAATTCGTCACCAAAAAAATCTTAAAAGTCAACGGGTTTTTTGCAGTTGAAACTTGCACTTCATTATACTAAAATTGTATTGGCTATAAACTACGTACCCAAAAATGTTCTAAAGATTCGAATTAAAAAGTTGACATTTTTTGGTTAAAGCTTAGACGGTATTTTTATAGAAAAATATAAAAAAAAAATTTGGCTCGAAAAACATTACGAATGTTTAAAAAAAATCAACACGTGGTTATTTGCTTGAGTCACTGTTATGTATATGTTAAATATTTGGAGCTCGACATCGTTTGCTCGGATAGCGGTTATTCCTTTTTAGCACAGAATTTACGTTAAATATCATATAAAGAAAACTGTATGACATTTATGTATATTTCGAAATTCCCAAAACATCTGTATCCTAAACATTTTAGGATGAAAATCGCTACCGCGTTTCCAAAGGCACAAGATTTTATCGCATAAAGCTAGCGCCATTGTCCAGCATGCAGCATTGGATTGCACGTCGCGAAAAAATTGAGTGTAAGGAAAAAAGGCTACATATTTTATTTTAAGGTCACTTGCAATGCCAACATTCATTTTTTCACTTTTCACTTTACAGCATCATTTTGTGCATCCACGTCCACATCGATATCGCAATGCGATACAAGCGCCGACAACGAGAGCAGTGCATTGCTACCCACTGGATGCAAAGCGCTCGTTCCCGTGAGTGGCTGTAGTCTAGCCTCTCCCACACAGCGTCACGCTCAATTTTCACCCAATATTAGCACAATCGAGGAGAGTGTTATAACTACAAAAACAACAACATCATTATCTTCAGGCGATGTCGTTGATTACACAGCAGTACACATGGAAGCTTATGACGATACTTCAGCACCAATCGCCACCACCACAATACACACTGAGGATAATAATGAAAATCCTACCACTTCATCGATGGGCGAACGTTGTCGCTACACGAGCGTTAGCATAGAAGAAGACCCGGAAAATTTTGCAACTTTAACTAGCACGCCAACGACTATGATAACCACGCCTACTCAACAATTACTGCTACAGACTGTGATAACAGAGCAGCCAACTGCATCAGGTAAGCAGCACGGCATACCCCTAATAACAGGTCCCGATACTGAGGCTGGTGAAATGAGTGGCTGCTCAGCGGATATGAAGACAACATCGTATGGTACCGCCTGCAGCGAAGATTCGGATGAGTATCGCTCTTTGGAGCCCAAGGATGAGACGACGGACTTCGCTATTTCTGAATAGTTATGCATTATTGTATATGCGGAGTATAATATCAATAGCGCGTTTGCTAAAAATGTGCAACAACAAAAAGAAAACGATACAACTTTTCAAATATTAACCGTAATAATTAAAATAAAGCCGTTATATGCAATAGAAATAATAATAGGGATGATACGGAGCCTGGATAGGAGGACAAACAAAAAAAAACTATTAAACAAACTTGAATGAGCTAATGAATGGGAATGTTTAAATTTCACTTTAATATAGTTTTTAAGAGCGTATGAATTAGTTGTAATGGTATTTAACGATAAATGATTTCCATTTACACATAAACCCAAACACAAACACAAACACAAACAAACAAACAAACAAATTAAGCAAGACCGGTCGGGTTAGAATATTATGTATAAATAATGCCTAAAATATGAAACCGTACGCAATGTAGCCCGAGCGAATAGACAAAGCTATGCGATAGCCGTGTACGATGAACACACAGCGTGACAACGAACACCGTCACACCATTGTATTAGATCTAAATGCATACATATATATTTTTTATTCCTTAACTTAATGCATATAAGCTTAAAATTTGCACTCTAAATAGCTATACTATTTTTTCTTAAATGCATCTATTTGAGAATGTGCAGCAAAAATAAATAAATAAAACAGAAAAATATGGCAAACATGGCTTAGAATAAAATTTATTGGAAACAGTTTCACATTAATTTTGGAATTAACGAAAGGTTAGGCGATAAATAAACAGCGGCCGAAAATATTGCGTTCTGCTGCTTTTCATCAGAAAATTATAGTTTTAACAATGAAACAGCGTAATTTTAAAGAAATAAAACGAGAGATAAATCATAAAAAAAAATGTGTATTTATGTCTTATAAAAATACGCAAGTGTATACTGTGTAATATATGAATGTATATACATAACTAGCTACATTAGGGTGGGTCGCGAAAAAAGCTTGTAGCTACACCTTTAGCATCGTACAGTTTCCTAAGTAAAAACACTATCAGCTGACTGCCAAAAAATGCCTACAGCTGAGATCACCTGTTTTTTTTTGGCGTTTGCTCTTATCTTTTACAATTTCTTTCATTTCTATTACAATTTCTTCCATTTCTATTACAATTTATTTAAAATACACTACCACATTAAACCAAAAACACACCTACAGCCTGCTAGGAAAAATGGTAAGAAGAGGATGTACTTTACTTATGGACATGTACGATGACCTTTAGTTTTAAATTTTACTTATCTCAAACACTTCCGTCCTATTCACGCCTTGAAAACATCAAAAATCGAGTTGTATTCTATTATTTTTTTCTTCATTCGCCACGATATAATTACAAGTTGTGATACATACATACATATGTACAAATGTGGCAGGGAAAATTAAAATTTACCTACGTATCGAAAAAATGAATTTTTTACTTTTTTAGCTACTCTTATAATAGTAGATTCTACGCCCTTTTCCTTGACCAGATAATCGATATGAATCACGTTAATGTGAAAATATCTTAGTCTATGCGATAACTTATGCCTATCCGCCCTATTCCCACACCACTGACAAAACTCAGCGGCTGACTATTGCCTTTACTACTGCGCCTAATACTATGCCGCAAATTTATTTTAAGCTGTCATATGACAATTGTCAGTTTTATTGTTATGACCTATTGAGAAAGTGACAACGGCGAAACAATGTTTATATTGTGTTTTAGGCGCAGTAATTGTGACAATAGTCATATGATGAATTTTGTCAGTGTTGTGGGAATAGGGCGGTATAAGGCCATTCTGGAAAACTAATATCAACTTTAAAAAGTTGGAAATTGAGTACGGATGGTCACCGTACTCCTGCAATTTTCACCACATTTTTAAGGGGTACTTGTCTCCGCTAGCGCATTGTTCACATTTTTAAGGGGTACTGCTTTCCGGTGCATGGCTTGGGTTGCGACTTTCATGTTCTCTGACAGCAGTTTCGGTGCCAGTGTGAAAATACATTCTAGCCAAATTTCCGTCAGAAAGTTAAATTGAATTAATTAGTTAATACTAGATTTACATATAAGTAGGTTATCCTCATTTTGGAGCTTATCTCCCTAATGTGCAATAAGAAAACGAGTTTGGCTATAAAAAATTCGTTCCTCGTTAATTATAAAACAATCTCAGATTAGACCGATACCTTTTCGGTGTCCAATCTAGTTGCATTGATTATTTTTGCGAAGAAGAGGAGAAAAGCGATCACGGTGGCACACAGAAGGAACTTAACATTTTCTTGAGATGTGAAAACATTAAACACAAGAAATTTGACAGTTAACCTGAAATTTGCCTGTTAAACGCGGTGATTGAGATAATATTTAAATATGTATATGTGAACATACTTCAAATCACATATCACAACACACCTGCTTAAAAATGAAATATTTCACGCCGGTAGTTTATGTGACCTGGATTGAAATATAGGAAAAATTATATGTATTGTCCGATTTGCTTGAAATTTAGCACGTAGATAGCTAATTGCCTGGGTTAACATATAGGATACGTTTTCCGTTAGGCGACCCAGGGACCGTTTTTGCCTTTCAACGACTCCTCGAAGCCCTCAAGTGGGCTTTTGCTAGTTTTTTATGTTTAAATTGTTGGCAACTATTAGATATTTTTGCCTTCACCGCAAAAGTTTTTCAATTGTTAGACACCTATTTGGCGGTTTTATCTACTCGTGAATATCCATATATGTACATATCTACACATAGTTGCCAACTTGGTGCTTTAAGGTTCTCTGCTTTAAGCACTAGAGATTTAGTGCTTTTTGAAAATTATAACGCCATAAAAATGGTTTAGTGCCTAGCGCTTTTTTAAGTGCTTTTTTCTGAACTCAAATTTCTCATAGATAGGTCAAACATGGAATATTTAAAGCTGTGGCAGTACTGAATTTACAAGAATTTACAAATTTAAATTCACTAAAATGCGACCATGATGGATAAAATACTGAAGTTGCATACCCACTTTCTTACGTTCTTGGTAAATTGTATTCGCGTTAAAAATGCTAGCACGCAGGTAAGTTAAGTATTTATTTTTTTTTATTGAAGTGAAACTTAATCGAGTTCGGAGATGGTTGCGTTAAATATTTAACACCAAGCCATAAAATCTGTATCGTTCGATTTTTAAAAATGAGGTGTCACATGAAAGGCCTTGTCCTTCGGGTGTTCAACGTAGCTTTAGTTCCATGAAAGGAGTTGCCACATGTTAGAAAATCGAATTTAAAATTTCTCTGCCGCAGAGGGTTGCGTAAAATATTTAACATCAAGTCATAAAATCTGTATCGTTCGTACGATTTTCAAAAATGAGGTGTCACATGAAAGGGCTTGACCTGCAGATGTGCAGTATGGTTTTAGTCTTTTAAAGGGTTGCCATATATACGAAAATCAAATTCAAATTATTTATTAAGTTAAACGAATTATCCCAATATGGGTATCAAAAGAAATGGTTTTGAATAAGTTGTATTTTCTAGCTAAATGTAGGAGGGTTGCCACCTGTTTCAAAAGTAAAATTTAGTTAAATTATACAAAAGTCTTACGCTTAAAATGCTATACAGTACAGAAAGAGCTTACAGAAACACAATTAAAATATTTTTGAGGTGCCTGAAGAGGGTGGCCACCTGTTTAAAAAGTTAAACTCAAATTATTGAAGCAAATCTTATTATTATAGCTCCGTTATGTTTGCGATAAATATTTAACGCCACGGTACAGGTAGCATATGATGGGTATAGAAAACGAATAGCTGCGTTAAAGGCCAATTGGGCGGGAAAAGACTAATGCAAAGACAAGAATATAATCAAAAACAAATATAAAGATAAGATGAAGATGAAGATGACGATGAAGATGAAGATGAAGAATTTCCTCTATTAAGTTTCACTTCTTCCACGCGTAGGGACTACACGCACTGAGTTTTTTTTCTTGATTATTGATTGATTACACAGTTCGAAAAATTTTTACTCTTTTTGCCAACTGATTTTTTGGTGCCGAATCCAAATGTGGCTGCAGAATTTCTCTACCACGTCAGAATTTTGAGATATCCTAACTTCAAAGTGTACAAACACGGTTTTTCGCGATATTTGAGGTTTGTTGCGATTCGATTTTTCTTTATCCAGATATATTGTGCAGTACTTCGGTTTTACTTCGTAATAGCGCTCTTACACGATAAGTATTTCTGATACTTTTCTGATGAACGGCAATGTAGATTTTCGCTCTCGTATTTTGACAACAAAATGCATAGAAAAAACGCTTGCATTACCCCGTTTAACAGACCAACCCAATATTCACGCCGGCAATTTATTTTCAAAAACATCTCATGCATATATAACTTGTATGCGACCAACCGAAATTGAACGGCGTGCGTAAATTCCAATTTTTGTTTTGCGTGAGATTTTGATTTGACGTTTCGCTCAGTGAAATCATATGCAAATGCACGCAGGCCAATTTCGGGGGACACAGAAAAAAACTTATACGGCGTGCGTTTATATTAGGTTAGGCTGTAACAGCAATTTCCCTAAACCTAGTTAGAACTGTTATTTGTAAAAACTTACAATTTAATTATTAATTTTTAGCGAAAAACGATAAACAGAATGAGTTAAAGTCAGCATACAAATCGAGTTTATTTTATACATTAGTGCATATATATGTAAGTAATACAATGTAAAGTAATACAATTAAATCATATACTACTTCACAATATCTTTTAGATAATATAAAACTTCACTTTTTGATATAACTACACTACATACATAGGTACATAGTAACATACATTTTAAAGTATAAGCGTATACATATACATATGTACATATCGCCGATTTCTTTGCAAAACCGCCCATCGCGATGCCTCGGCCAGTGGCAAAAGCGCCTAAAAAACTGGGATTTTTTTTTTTAACGGCGCTTTTTGAATAACGTTTTTACGATTTTGATGCTTAAAGTTCGGTGCGTGGAGTTCAGGTTTACCAAGTCTCCTTTTTGCCACTATGGCGATTTACATCCATAGCGAAATAAAAGCGTTGTGCGTAGCGTTTTCTGACACCTAGCGTTAACGCCAAAGTTTTACACCTAAACAAAAGCGGCAACTCTACGTGAAATGTAGAAACAGCAACAGTGGAATACGAAAAAAACAGTTTCGTCATATCCTACAGCGAACTGCACTTTCCAACGCTCTGTCAAAATCGGATTTTCCAACCGCCCAGCGTTTCCGCCACGTTATTTTGGGTATGCTTCATACAAATTGTATAGGCATGAGCAATTTTTGACATGTAGACTATGCTGATGCTTTTATATAGGTGTATGGATATCAGGCGGTTTTGCAACTGGTCGATGGGCGGTTTTACAAAGGCATCGGCGATACATTTTTTAGTAATAAGTACACTCTTGACTCATACATACACAAAATATCGTCCCTACTACATTAAGTTACTTTCAAAGTGCATACATAATTACAACTAAATAATTAATAATTTCATCATCGTGTACTAACTACTCATACATATTTTTAATAATTAGTTTTTATTTATTATTTTCCAGGTGTAATTTTTCACATATTTATGCATGCCGTATGTTTGTACATATGTATGTATGAACGTAAGTGTATCAGTCTAGTAGTCAAAAAGTGTTTAGCATATGACTTGCTTGTCGGGGGTTCAATAACCGCGCAGCCGTGGGAGAGACGACTGCATCTGAAAAGAGAAATAAAAAAAAATAAAAAACGAAATGAAGCAACTGCATGCGAGTTGATTGGACAACAAATGATTTTTGCGCAAATAGCAATTAAATTACAATTTTTTCTTTTAAATAATTATATACAAATTTCATCAAGGTATCTCATGGTTATGCAAAAATTTCATGAAAACTTATTTGCCTACCACACGCGAATTTCCATAGTTGAGACCACCAGCTTGCAGCAACGACCGCCGACAGGTTCGCCATTCATTTCCGCATGTTGGTTTTTCTTGTTGAAGATATGATGATGATATATATGTACATATTCTAAAGGGGACTAGCAAGACTGACTGGCTGCTGCCAAAAAGTTTATGCAATTTCAAGTCAAGTCAATTATTTTTTTAAGAGTAAATGAGAGCTGCGCATGCGGATCAGCTTTTGCGATTTTTTGCTGCCTGCTACAACATCAGCCCCCATACATGTGGACACACTGAGCTGCACTTTGTTGATTGCTTATTTTTTATTTATTAATATTTCCTTTTTTCTCTGTTTCATTTCACTAAAGTTGGTCACTTGCTTGGACGTGCGGGCGCTCGCGCGCACTCGCTCTTCAGTCGTCGAACTTCATTTTGTATTCATTTTTAATTAGTCTAATATGTTTTACAGTTAAATATGCTCCAATTACTCAATGCATACATTATTAATATTCGCAAAAGGAAAAAGAACGATGTGGAATCAACATCTTTAGCAGCTGCTTGCACGCTTTTGCTATGCTTCACGAGTCTGCATACATATGCTACGTTTGTATACCTAAATACGGGTACATATTTTAAATAAATCATGCGCCTCCATGTAAACTCACATGCACAGTTTTATTGGCTTGCCCACCAACCAACAAACAAACATCCAAGTAACTGATTCTGATATTTTATCCCCCTCTTCGTCTTCACCGACTCCATAGCTATTCGTGTTCGTGCGCACCACAGCTCATCATCCACATGTAATCCTCTCATCTTCCCTCCAATCGCCCAGTGCCCCGGCTGTTGTCACGCAAATCACAATATGCCGCACTTCTTCAGCACAATTTTGCGTTTTCGCGCCGCCGCTGAGCTCTTTTTAGCCGCGCGCAACACAATTGTGCCACTATTGTTTTTCGTGAAAGTCGGACTAAAGGCACTGATTGTAGGCTGATGACCGCTGGAACCGCCATTCAAGCCGCCGCCACCACCACCACCACCATTTCCACCTGCATGCGCATACGCCTGTTCGCTGCTTTCATTTAGCATCAGCTGATGACATTTTGTGGCCAAGTATCGGAAAACGGATGCCACATTCACATCTTCCTTAACGGAGGTGCGTATGAGTCGACAATTTAATTGACGCGCCAGTGTTTCCACCTCGTCTGCGCTCACTACCGATTGTTCGATAAGATCGATTTTATTCTGTACGATCACCGTTGGTATCTCATTGCATTCGTTTGCCACTTTGCGCTTCCAGTCTCGGATCGCCTCGAAAGAGGCGCGATCTGTCGTGCTAAAGGTTAGTACACACGCCTGCGCGCCGCGATAATAGGCTTTGGTTATGGCGTCAAACTCTTCCTGGCCGGCAGTGTCCCACAACATGATGCGCACATCCTCGCCGTCGATTTCGATTTGTCGCTCCAGAAAATCGACGCCAATCGTCTTTTTGTAATCCTTGGTGAAGATGCCTTTGCAGTAGCGCTGGATCATCGAAGACTTGCCTACACCGCCATTGCCTACAATCACCACTTTAATGGCGATTTCGATGTCGTCCTCGCGCATTATGTCATAGGCGTTCGAGGGAGCCGTTGTTGTAGATTTTACTAAACCGGATGAATAAAAAAAATTTGCTTGTCGCTTGTAGCTTGCCGCTTGCCGCTCGCTGGCAAACTTCACGCTGCAGCTATGTAACTGAAAGACAGTGAAAAGTTGTCTCGCGGTGCTTCAGCGCATCGCTATTGCGAATGAGTAATTAATTTTACGAGTGAATGGATGGGATATTTATTTGCCTTTTGTAATTAACAACAATAGGTAACATTTAGCATTCAGGTTGGAGCGCTGACTTCGACTATGCTAATAAGAAGCGATTTGAAACGGTTATTTTTAGTGGCGTTCGTTTTAATTGTTTTCGGCTGTTGCTGAACATTCGGTAATACCTGTGAAATATAACACAATTTTTAATAACGCATATTTATAGGTTTTAAAACATTTACTAAAATTAAATACTAAATAGTTAGCATCTTAGCTCATTAGCAGTGTTTTTGTTTCATCAATGCTGTAGTAATAATTTATCATGTTGGTAACCGTTATTTTTTTCCTTAATTCCATACAAATTTTTATAGCTTGTGGGCCAATATTTTCCATTCACTTTCTATTAAATGATTTCTCTGCACTTTCAACCTCGAGCAACAGCAACAACAACTAAGCAAATGCTTGCATGGAACTACATACATACATACATATATATGTATGTAAATCGAAAAATAATTAACCAATAAACTAAACAACTTGACTACCAACACGCAATGCCACTAAAGTTGTAAATCATCATCATCACCATCCACTGCAGCAGCAGCAGATGCAGCAAAAGTTTCCAACAGCACAGCGGTAAGCTGTAAGTCAACTTATCAGTTTCGCTTACTTGCAGAAAGTCTTCAAGCTCTGAATGCACATAATCACAATCATTAATGTTCAATAGACTACATTGCTAATGCATTGGCCAACCGAGTTGGCGGTGGCGGTGCGGGCAACGAATTTTTCGATTACGATTTGGCAGCTACGCTCATGCAACCGGCGACAACCGGTTGGAGGTTGGTGTTTACAAGCGTTCAAGTTATGCGTTGCCGCAAGAAAAATGTGGCGTTATACCCAATGCATTAATGCAGTTGGGCAAGGGGGTAATCTGAAACACTATCTGCTAGTGGTTGTTCTTCGCCGATAGACTTACGTCCCGACTCCCGAGCAAGATGTGAAAATATCCCAACCGGAGGATCTGCTCATTGGAGCCTCTTAATCTATGCGTACGATAAAGATGCCAGACGTACTCCTTTGGAAAGTATCTTACTGCTTTTTTTTACTTTTTTTTTACTTGATTTGCTCAAATAAATTAAGGTGAAAGGTATGAAATTTTAAGAAAAAGCAAAAAGCTTATGCTGGATTTTCACTAGGCGTTAAATGGCAAAAATGACAAATGACAAAGTCGGGCATTAAAAAATATTCGTGTTATTATTTTAAAAACATAGTCATTAAATTCATTTCCACATGGCATTTTTTTAAATGGCATGCATTTTTTGTCATTTCAATGCCTAGTGGAAATTCGGCATTAGTTTTTATACATACGGCTCAATATCTCACACTTCATACAAAGTTTAGAAATATTCAATCACTTTTCATTAATATTTTGAAATTTTTAATATTAGAACATTCTTGGATATGCACTTTTATCGCTCAGAAAACAAAGTGCAAGTCAGCGAAAGAAAAAAATATTAAAAATCAAAGCAGTTGAAACTTGCACTTTATTGTATTAAAATTTTATGAGTTATAAAACTGTATCTTGCTTTCTTTGAGTTTTAGACAAAGCGATGTTTGGCGGTTCGATGTACTAGAGATGTCAGTTTATACAAAACAAAAACATCGATATTTTCGATGCATCGATGTTTTTTCGACATCCCTAGTTTAGCCGGCCCCACCAACTTCGTCATAGAGAAAATCAACTGTATTAAGTTTCTGAAGGCTGTTTTTGTTATGCTTGATGTTCATAGCCAAGTTAGAAAGTTGACAACTTTAGTGTGAACAAGTTCAGCTAGAATTCTATTGTCCTTTATTGCTTAACGAACAAGTCTCAGCTACTCTCACGTAAGAGTATTCCAGTGATTCAATAACGAACTATACATATGTATATGTACATTGGGGTGGTACAAAAACAGTAAAGTCGGAATTGTAATGCTCGCACCCCCTAGGATTGTTCTATATCGAAAAAAAGTATACCACTATTTTTTTTATTTTGAAATCAAAAAATATTTAGAGGTCGCTCAAAGCGCCCAAAGTTTTTTCATGTATTTTTATATGGGAAAGAAACAACTTTTCGTAGAAATGGTATAGAATTCTTGAAAATCAATATTTTTCGATCGGAAAACTCTGGTTCTCTTCAAGTGACTTTCAATAATAATACCCAATTGTTTATTCAACCATTTTTTAATACGAACGATTGTTTAGTGGTCCGCCCATTGCAGTTTTCGGGGGTTTTATGGGTTTTTGGCGGACCTATAAATTATAGTTGCGATGAAAAAATGGTTAAATTAACAATTGAGTATTATTATTGGGAATCTCCTGCAGATAAACAGAGTTTTCCGATGGAAAAACATTGATTTTTAAGAATTATATACCGTTTCTACGAATAGTTGTTTTTTTCCCCATATAAAAGACATGGAAAACTTTGGGCGCTTTGAGCGACCTCTAAATATTTTTTGATTTCAAAGTAAAAAAATATGGATATATTTTTTTACGGTATAGAACAATCCTAGGGGGTGAGAGCATAAAAATTCCGACTTAACTTTTCCACATGCATTTTTGGACCACCCTAATGTACCTACACATATTGAGATAAGTATACTCGTATGTATTCACAAGTATATACATACATATATGTACATATGTATTTAAAAAAAAAAGCATCTAGTTCTAAATTTAGATTGACCTTTTTTTTGCAAAATTATTGCCAGTTAGATAGCATCAGTTTGCAAATGGTGCGCATGCGCATTCATTTCCGTATTATACCTGTCACATGTATTGTTGTAGGTGATGTACATATGTACATATGTACTTAAAAAGCGGGGCTATGCAAGACATGGAACACTTAATTAAGAAGGTGCAAAATTAATTGAGCCACACAGATGGGCGTGTGGATGGAAAAAAAACGTAGATATTCGCACTTACATACAAAGGGTACGTTTGTATGCGGGTATACCTACATTTTAAAAAATGTTTGTCGCCAACTTAAAACAATTATGTATAAAACATATTTAATTAAACATTACAAAACATATTCAATGAAGATTTCCCCTCACACAACCCTCATAGCATGAATGCCATTCAATTTTATGGAAATACCAAATGTTTGCGCTATCTTGAGGAATATTTGCGAAAGCATTTTTCTTACATGGCTCTTCATTCATTATTTACTCTTTCTCTATTTTAATTAAGGCTTAAGCTTAAGTAATTTTCGCATTTTTGTTGATATTAACGTTCTTGGCGTTGACTTGTCGGCTTAGTGTTTGACATGCGCCGCTTCGCACGAGCTACGCACACAGGCGCGTCTACGCAAGTATTTTTGGAACCTGTTTGTACCTACGAGCCTCAAAATGATGATTTTTTAATGGTGTTGCCTTTTGAATGCCCCTTTCTCTTTTCGTGTGTGCGATTCTAAATTAAAGCTAAAGGGTGAGAAATTTGTGTGTTCCTTTCTTAAAATGTCACACTCTTGTAAGGCAACATTCTATGCCCAGTGAGCATTGTCAGGGCAGAGGGTTGCCCTGAAAATCAGATGGTTGTTTAAAACGACAATAGCCCTGTTCGCGTACGCACTATCCAGTAAAAGCCAATACTAATTTTACTGGTTTTTACTGGATGGCGTTTTCGTACGCAAAAACTTGAAAGAAACTAGCAAAAGAGGGTAGATTGAGAGAGTAAAAATGACAGCTGAACTCGCAAGTTTTTTTTACTGCATAAATTTTTGCTAGTAACAACATATTTGCTAGTAAGAAAAACAGCTGATGGCATGATGCTTAATGCAATTCACATTACCAAAAGAATTGCTTGTGGTGCTTTTGGAGTTGAAATACTATTTTTCTTAGAAAATTGCATCGGAAAATAACAAATTAATTAGCTGTTCATAAAACTTGCAACTTCTTGCTGGTTTTGCATTTTCGTACTTTTTTGCATATTTCTCTCATTGCGAGTAAATATTGGCTTACTCTCCGAAATTTTGCTACTGACAAGTTACTGGATATTTTTTTGCTGGAGAATACGAAAACACAACTAATACTATTATTAAGGCAAAGACATACCTTTTTGCAAGGGTGAGTGTAACATCAAACACATTTTGCACCGGGGCAGGACAACATTTTTTGGAAGAAACAAGATCACCATAAGTTTGCTTTACAAGAATTTACATTAGACTATCTCAAATGAAACTACTATTTTTTTCTTTCGATCCTACATGAAAATTTCGTTGTCGGCCACCGAAAAATAGTTGTGGCAAAATTTCAACAACTATCTTCATTTTCAGTTAATAATAATAATAGATTGATATTTTAGTGGAGGGCACTACAGTTTTACGCCGACTCTTTTTCATGGCTGAATACACTCGCAAATATTTTGCCAATTTTTTGTAAAAGGTTTCGTTAATTTTTTCATTATAATTATGTCGTCGAACATACATTGTATGGAAAAAATGACTGACAGCATCAACAAGAAATTAAAAAAAAAAACAAAGGAATTCCTAGCTACTTTAAACTTGTACATACTTAAGACACTAAAATTGAATATGCTACAGTATCAAAACCGTTATAATGTTGTTTCTAAAGCAGTTCTCGGCAACATTTTAAGCAAATTTTATAAAAATTTAATGTCACATTTTTATCGATTGTAATATAGTGTGTATGTATGTACTTAAGCTCGTTGAAACATATTTTTGCCACTATTACCTTTTTTTAAAGTTTACCCAATTGTATCGATTAATTTTTCAATAACTAAAACTTAAAAAAAAAGCGTTGTAAAATGTAGGATTCATGAGCTAGAAAATCTTGCAAAAAAAAATTGTTTGAAAATGTCTTCAAAATTAAAAAAAAAAACAACGAAGGAACCCCTCGATTTTAATAGATATTTTTGAAGACGGCTTTAAATGGCCCTGAATTGTGTAAAAATATTTTGTTGAAAGTCATTAAATGTTACTTTTTGTGACTAACCGACTTTTTTTTTGCATTGAAGCTAACAAGCGCGCATTTTTAAATAACAAAAAATGCGTAGATATTTAAAGCGCAGCCCTAGTGGAAAACCCACGCAAAAATTTAAAAAAAAAAAAAATTAATTTTTATTCAAATGCCAGTAAAAATACAGATTATTGTTTCGGGTTTCTATTAAATAAAATTTAAAAAAAATCCTGTTTTGTTGCCTCTCTTCATATTCAATGTACATATGTATGTATGTAAAATGTACTTTGTTTGAGCAGGTTTCATTGGCTTCAGTAGTAGCTATGTGCATACATACATACATATGTATGTAAGTTTGTATGTATATATGAGAACTTGGTTGCAGCGTGTGCCTCGGGCAATTTTATGAATTTTTTCTTCATTCTTGTTTTCGATAGCTTCTACATTTTTTATTCCTCTTGGGTGTTATGTATTTCTTTTCCATATTTAATCTTTTATTGCCTAGTTCTTTGCTACCTTTTTGCTGAATATATGATCATTTCTTTTCTTCTTCTTTGTGCCTTGGTGCTTTACACTTGTCTGATCGCATTCTACGAGTATTTTATTTTATTTTATTTTGTGGTAGCCACCGCTATTTTTTTAGATGTAGTGACTTTTATAATATTTTCTCCTATTTCTATTATGCACATATCCATTTGTTTGGGGCCATTTTATTGTGGTTTTCATAATTGTTATTGTTGTTATTGTCATACGTAGTAGGTTTTACTGACCCATTCCACACTCGCCAATACCATTGGGCAGCTACATAATTAAGGTCGTCACAGCACACTTAGAAAGAGGCTAAGCAGATTGGCCCGCTTGTTGCGTTCGTTTACTGACTCTGAGGCAGAGTGATATCCGACTATGTGCTTCTAAAACTCGTTAATTAATGGTGAAAATTCTAATCAGGCCATTCATATATTAATAAAAGCATAAGTACGTATGTGTGTAGTTGCATAAACCTTCTTCGACTATGCTTTATTTAAAAAAAAAAATTTATTTTTAATAACGACTTTTAATAAACGGAAGCACATTCTCCTACATAAATATGTACATACAATAGTCGGAATGTGTTATATATTTAATTTATTAACGAAGTTCTTAGACATGATATGCCATTTCACAGCTAACATTTAGTCAGTTCCCGTACCCGTATACCCTTAATAACAGAAATCATACAAATCCAGGTTTAAAACTTTGTTCAAAATTTAAACAAATTCCCCATACTTCCATCAAAATTTCACTCTTTCTATTCAGAATTTTTAGAAAATTTTGGGGTAGGGTTTTGGCAAATTTGATTTTTGGCATTTTTTTTATTGTAGGTGTTCCATATAAAAGAAAAAATTCGATAATTTTTTAATTCGTTTTGATGGAAATTTTATGAATTCATTTTAAGTTTTGCGCAAAATTTTTAACTTAACGAAAAGTTTTATTGGGTTTGAGGCCATTTTTAATGAAAGTCTTTGTGGAAAACACAAAATATAATAGAAATTATAGCTGCTATTTCAAATCAGCGACATCAGCTAGTGAGTGGTCTACCCACTGAGCCTATGTAAACTGCTACCCTATAGTCAATTATTTACCCATGATACAAAAAAGAAGGTAGTTTCGCTTTGATATCTTTTTTTACAGAAACTGTGCTTATGACATTTATACTTCTCGTAAATTGCTCAAGTAGCACTGCCAACTGAATAAATTATTGTTTTGGAAATTTTAATATTTTTTAAAGGAATTTTTTATGCATTAAAAATAATAACACACAAGGTAAATTTATTTCATAATATTAGCACAGTTGTTAATAAGTGTGTATTGATTTAAAATACCTTAAATTACCTTACCGCAAAAAATGTGGCATTATCTGCAACGTTACATGAAATATTATTATATCTGGTACTTTATAAAATTTAGATATTAGGATTTTGCTACGATTTGGATCCTTTTTAGTGGAAATATGACAAAGGTGTGGTAGCTTACGGCCAACTTATTTGTGATAACGCATGATGTATGTAGTCATGAAGAGGGAGGTAAAAAAGTGTCACAATTCTTGGAGCTCCTTGTTATATAGTTTATAGACGGATACACTACTCTCAGATTGGGCATATCCGTCCCGAGGCTGAAAATTTTCTGCCGAAAAGTTATTGGAACAACTAAACAGCACTTGTTTATTGTCTTTTGTTTTTTTTAATTTAGACATAAATCTTTTGAAAATATTTTTTTTTAAGTAAAAAACACTTTTTAATTTCTTCAAAGAATACGGTAGCTCCAATTTAAGAGAAAATGTCAAAAGCACAAATCAGATGTCAAATGGGAGCAATTTCTGAAACTACCTTTAAATATTTGTATCATGTATTTACCAAACAAATTTATACAAGACACGTGTACAGTGAAACCTCGATGTAACGAAGTAAAATGAGTTGGACAAATGCTTCGTTATATCTATAGTTTCGTTATAGTTATAGAATACCAAAACCTCGATTCAACGAAAAATGCAAATTGTTAAAAATAAATCGTAAGTGTAGCTTTCTTAACGCACTCTAATCATGAAAATATTCAGAATTCATTTTGTAGAGGGTTTTGAGTCGAGACTTCGTTATATAGAGGCTTTTGCTAGCGGGACTTTAACCGTAAACATGTATATGTATTCGATATACATATCTATGGAGTATTTTTGTGTCGAAAATTTCGCAAAAACGAGGTTTTTTTCTGGAGACTCAGTTAACATTTTGTTGTATTGAGTTATCAAGGTATCACTGCATTTACATACATAATTTCACATTTTTATATTAGCTTCGAAATAGTCAATTGAGGACACTATGTATTGTCTCTTCATCTATTATCAAGCTTCTGCTTGATTTCATTAATGGTCGAAATTTTCTCTTAAGTCGCTCGTCTTTCTCCAGGTTATAGAAAATTGCCTCTCTGGCGACATTCATAGAATTTCTCTGCTAAGAAGTTGTCGGCAAAAATATCACCAACATTGTCAGCTTGGAGACCAGGCAATCTGCTGCTACTTTTATATCTGCCCAAGGACTGTCACTCCAGCAACACACCCAAAAACTCTTGGGAGGATTTGTATGCTGTTACAACAAAAAGTTTTTGATCAAATAGAGAGAAAGATTCGTGAACTGTACGCATACATATATAGGTACGGTGACCAGATTTCTGTGGACCAAAATTGGGACACTTCTACAGCATCGAATCCGAACATACAATTTGGTTTTTAAAATAAAAAGACATAACATCTTTTAATATAGTTTTATTTAAGATAAAACAAGGTGAAAAAAACTTGAAAAGTGCTTTCAAAAATGTATCCACACAATAAAGATATTTTGGCAAGTTTTAGCTACTTTTCTATGTTTAAAAAATGTTTTATGACCTTTTTATTAAAATATAGCTTACAAATATCTACAAAAAAAACTGTAAATCAAGATTTTAAACTTTGTAGAACATGTACAAAAATTCTACGAACAAATGTTAATCAAAATCTTAAACTTTGTAATCAGATTTTTTTTTTATTTTTTTGTGCATGCAATTTTGTAGCCCATTAAATTTTAGTATAACATTGTGCAATTTCAAGTAGTTTGGAAATACCGTTGATTTTTGGCAAGTGTTTGTTCGCGCATTTTCTTCCATAAAAAGTATGTACGACATTTTTTTTTATGGGGAAAATGGACAACACCTTCCTGGAAGGTCCTTCCACAAAAAATTTACCAAATTTACACTTCTTTTTAATAGAATTGAGTTGGCTACAAAACTGCATACTCAGAAAGTTTCTAAATAAAAATCTCAAAACTTTGCTTTAACTTGTCGATTTTTGCTAATTTCTGTACAAAGTTTGATTTAAATGGTTTTTATTATATAACGACACTTTCATAAAAAATAATAAACATTAAATAATTAACAAATTATGACAGCAATAAAGCAAGAGTACCAGTTTGACAGAATAAAACATAACCAAAGTTCATAGAAAATAAGGATGCTGGCTATGTTTATGGCTTCCCTATATTCAATGTTCTTTGTGAAAGAAAGTGCTGCGACGTTATTAAAAAAAATTGTTTTTGGGCCAGAGTACAGGAAGACTCTTGTTAAATTAACAAATAAAACACTGAAAATCGGGACTTAATCGGTACAAATATAAATAAACGGGACACTTAATATTCAGCGGGAATGGTCACCGTACGCATAGGTGAATCACTCCAAAGCAGGTGTAATAGGGAGTCATATGCCTCTTTTAACGTCATCGAATGTTTTAAAAATCAAGTCATACGTTCACATGGACTATCCATGGGTTGACAAGGAAAGTCGAGACGTGTAAATACAATAGAAGAACCGAGTTCCGAACGGACTAACTGTATTTGATTCAAAATTGTTGGCGAAACTTCGCACAGAAGAAGAAGAAAGAACACGAAACTATCGACGCAGCCAAATCTAGCGAAGACTGCCTGCTTGTATTTTTTGTTGTTCCAATCCATTCTTTTCGCTTGGTTGCTTCCTCTGCCAACGGTACTCAATGAATTATTTCTCTAAGCTAAGTTTGGTTGCTACTCATTTGGCAGTAGATCGGTTGCTTTGTTGGCTTTTCACCATACACCAAAAATTTGCAGATCCCAAGAAAATTATCTGCCTTTATTACACGTGTTGTTGCTTTAGCTGTTATTATACAAACATACATACATACATATGTACATATAACTTGACTTTAACTGCAGTACAATGGTACGATTTCATTAGCGCAAACGACGACGACGACTGCTGCTGCTAATGCCCCCACACGGCAACCAGCCAACCAGCCAACCATTCAGCCAACTCACAACCACTGACAAATACTCGTTGTAGCTGCCATGGCGGTATGGCTTAGGCCAGCCAGCGCACCTGTTCTTAATCGTTCCTCGATGACGCTACAAGGCTGCAGCTTATAATGAACAACAAAGTATTTTAATAATTTTTTCATTATAGAAGCTATTGAGAGTTGCAGATATGGCCGGCTGTTGCATGCAATGCAATATTTGATTACAGTTGATTACTATGGCCGCCGCCGCCTTTCCTAAAAGTAAACTACTTGCAACCAGAGCTGGTATTATTAGCCATTGTCTGTTCAGCACCAACTTGTCAACCCACCTATCCACATTTCTCGGCTTTAAATCAACTAGTATGTACATATGTATATATGTATGAAGAAATGCCTCGAGAATATAAAGTTAATTCGAATTAATGTGAGTGTATATGCGTGCACGTAATATGTGGACGCTCGCTGCAAAAATTTGCGGACCAGGTTGCATACTAGTAACTTGTTATGCTAACCTGGACCACTTCAAACGTAGAACGCTGATATATGTATGTGTTGAACACCACCTCCCCAGTGCCCATCGGCAATATGATTCGGTTGCCGAAAGTGCCATGGTCCAAAAGGAGTAGTTGTCTAGGTGGGCCCCCATGTTATGCAGCGCGTTGGACCAGAGGTGGTTAGGTCCAATGACATCGCAATGTTAATGTAACCATATTTTCTCTATATATATGTAATTGGACCATTTTGGTTACTGGTGTTGGTTACAAGGTAGCGTGGTCCTGTACTAGTATTTAACCTAGTACCACTTTTTGCAGAGTTTCTACATCAATATGAATGTATGTATGTGTGTTAAGAGATGCTAGTAAGAAATTGAAATAGACACCAGTAACTGTACATAGTTTACCACAGTTTTCTTTAATTATTTGCAATGAGCAACGGCTTCATCAACGGCAAAGCTTTAAATATGTAAGTATGTATGTATAAGGCAAATTGCTGCCTTTGTGGCTTTTGCCTCTCAGCGCCACCATTTGCTAATTTAACTTTTTTTTTTAAATAAGTTCTATATCTTGATTCTTGAAACTTCTCAATTGCGAGGGTTCAGCGGAAATGTAAGAAAGTAGATAGGTACATACATATGTTTGTATGTGTTTAATATTTAGCTATTGTTTTTGAATTATGCAGATTTATATAATTTTTGTTATTAAATGCTGCTTAACTATAAATCCACTACAGGAAATTTTTTCGGCAGCTTTGCTGTCGGTACTGTGGTACTTTAACACAACTACATAAAATGTCTACGATTTGTTGTTGTTGCTGGCTTCTGTTGCACTATGTCAAGAAATCAATTTCGTTGCATTCTCACATTTTTAAGTTTCTTCGCTAATATTTCTTTATTTTTCTACACCCATCTTATTGTTTTTTTTTTATAAATTAAAGTTGTTTTGCAATTGACTTTAGCACAGTGAAAGTCTCATCATACATACATATATATGTATATGTATATGTATGTATGGATATGTACTTGTACACTTATCACTTCACTTCATATTTTCTTCTCTTGTTTTTCCTATGGATAAACTAAGCAAAACATGTTTATATGCATAGCACTTTATCTTTGTACTTTGCACATATGAATGTATGTATGTATGTATGTATGCATGTGGGCTCCGTTTTCCAGTTGCACTTGCGGTAGCATTAAAATCTTACTTGCTGGTTAAAAACATGCGCTTACACTCGAAGATTGGTTGCGACTGCGCTTGGCCGATTTTCAAAGCGATCGCCTCGGTATTTGGCCACAAAGCATTCAGTTGTTTCTCACCAAACTTGGCTTAAAAGAGACCAGTGTTGTCTCTTTAGTTTTAAGCCATTACCTATTCCGCCATTTATGCGCGGCTATAATCAAATGAAGTTACATATGCAGGTACATATAAAATTTATTTATTTATAGAGTGATGTTTTTATTGTATTTTTAATTAAGAGATATTAATTGCAGATATAAAGTTGCATATACAAAACCTTTCCACAATTGTCAACCGGATATACATAAATAGCAGTGCTTCCGGAAATGTATCACAACTTCCAATGGAACAAATCACCTTTTCTAGTATTACTTTTTGTTGTCATTCCAATGAACACTTTAAATCTGCGCTGTATGTAACATTTCATTTTTCTTTTGAAATTAACTTAATCCAATCCTTAACGAAAACCTAAACTTTTGTTAATTCGCGTTGCCCATTATCGATAAATGGCATTTCCATCTATTTCCGTCGTTAGGCTCTTAAACAGTTTGATGGTTTGGAGACTTGGTGATTATATGTACATAAGGGTGATCCATAAATGCATGTGAAAAAGTAAAATCGGAATTTCTATGTTCTCACCCCCTGGGATTGTTCTATACCCAAAAAAAACTATACCCCTATTTTTTTGTTTTGATATCAAAAAATGTTTAGAGGTCGCTCAAAATTTTCCACGTATTTTATATGGGCAAAAATCAACTTTTCGTAGAAATGGTATAGAATTCTTGAAAATCAATATTTTTTGTTTATCTTCAGGAGATTCCCAGTAATAAAACGCAATTGATTTAATCTTTTCTTATAGTAGCTATATTTTATAGGTCCGCAAACAACCGCCAAAACCCCAACAAATGCGATTGGGGGATCAATAAAACATTTTTAGTTTTAAAAAATGGTTTGATAAATAATTGAGTATTATTAATGGAAGTCTTCTGAAGAGAGCCAGAGTTTTCGAAATGGCACATATTGATTTTCAAGAACTCTATACCATTACTACGAAAGGCTGATATTTTTCCCATAAAAAATACATAGAAAACTTTGAGCGCTTTGAGTCAGCAAATAATACGAAAATCGATCCGAAAAAGCAAAAGAAACAGTGGATGAAATGCGGATTATTGTCCATTTACCGATTACATTTTCGGTTACTTTGACGATCCGTTTTCCCGCTAAAGTGTGCGTCAGAAACGTATGTACAGACAAGTGCCGAAAATTGTGAAGCGGAGACCTTTCGGCTGCTTCTTTCCACGTTCAGCCATTAGTTGCGTTTTTTTACTCATTTCCAGTAAAATCCAGTAAAAGTTTTTACGAATTTTCATGTTTTGGCGTTTTCGTACGCAAAAACTTGCAAAGTAGGGGAAATTGAGAGAGCGAAAAATGACAGCTGAAGTTGCAAGTTTTTACTGGATTTTACTGGATAAATTTTTACTTGTAAGAATTTGCCAGTACGAAAAACAGCTGAGCGCATGTTGCTGGATGAAATTTAAACTAATAAGGAAACTGTTTGTGGCTTTTTATTGTTGAATTTCACAAAATAAACCTATTTAAATACAAAATATATTGTTTTATAAGGAATTTGCTGCGAATAAACAACCAATTTATCAGCTGTTCATGAAACTTGCAAATTATTACTGGAAAAGCGTTCGCGTACTTTTTTGCAAATTTTTTCTATGAGAGCGAATTCTTAGAAATAAAGTTACTGGAGAGTTACTGGCAAGTTACTGGATAATTTGTAAAAAAAACACAACTATTGCCGACTAGGAATATGCATGATTCAATTTTAAAAGGTAAACAGTTTTCTCGTTCCCTCTTAACAAAATCGGCTCCCTTAGCAAGGTACTTTGTGTGGGTGTGGGTGTGTGTGCAACCTTTTGTAAGAGAGTTAAGGGAGTGTCAAAACTCGAATGATAAAAAATTTCGCAAATTTTCACCCAAATTTCAAACCTTTTTTATCCAGAATCTTTAGAAAAAATTGTGGTATGCAGTTTTGTAGCCCATTTAATTCTCGGATTGTATTCTAATAAAGTGCAAGTTTCAAATTGCTAAAAAATTGCGTTGATTTTTGAGACATTTTTTGGTTGAAGGTGTTTCAAGTTTTTTCGACAATTTTCTTTTATACGGAAGACATTGCCCACCAAACAAAATTGTCAAAAATCAACGGCATTTTTTAGCAGCTTGAAACTTGCATTGCAATATACTAGGCTACAAAACTGCATACCACAATTTTTCCTATAGGTTCTGATTAAAAAGTTTGAAATTTGAAATCTGAATTTATATGGTGTTGCTAGACTTTTATAAAAAAAAATATAAACATTAAGGGCCGGTTACTTAAACTCTGGTTAATGGGCTGTTTTTGCTTACGCGTAAATGTACATTTAGCGCATTTAGCTCTAAATGCTACTCTAAATGTACATTTATCCATACAAAATTCGTCATCTAAATGCAACTCAATCTTTGCATTTAGAATCTAAATGCTAAAAGCATCCCTGTGATCTTCCGAAATTTCCACGATTCGAACATGGTTTAATGAGAAAAAGTGGCAACATTGCTTTTTCGAGTATACAACCGCTAGCTGCGTTTCAGTGATCGCCGATCGAGATTTCATTTATTATTTTACATTATTTGGATAAAGAAAAGTTACGCAAATTCAACATCGATATGATGCTGATAGAAATCTGGATTAATTTGTGATCAACTCTGTTTGTTTTGTTTCCTAATTAGGTGTGGAAAATATAATTGGCAGCACCGACAAATGAATATATACACAAACAAATGTTCGGTTATGGTTAAAACAATTCAGGTTTTTGTATTGAATTTTCGGTTTAGAATTTATTTTTCCTTTTCAGTAGGGGTTTTTGCACATTATCTTTTCCGTGAGAATTTATCGTAATGGATACGGATCTGAATAAGCGACTGGAACACGGCTGTTTGTCAAAAGCATACGATTTCGAACTCGCGTAAATGTACATTTGCTAAATGCGATAGCATGAACGCTCTTCGAAAACATATGTTCGAAAGTGCTAAATGTTGCATTTTAAATGCACCAAAAACGCTGCATAACACTAATCTGCGGTTAAACAGCGTTATCGACGTCTTCGACTCCA
>NW_023458555.1:7077202-7110734 GCF_013731165.1 Rhagoletis pomonella
GCTGACTGCCAAAAAATGCCTACAGCTGAGATCACCTGTTTTTTTTTTGGCGTTTGCTCTTATCTTTTACAATTTCTTTCATTTCTATTACAATTTCTTCCATTTCTATTACAATTTATTCAAAATACACTACCACATTAAACCAAAAACACCAATACACCAACCAAAAACACACCTACAGCCTGCCAGGAAAAATGGTAAGAAGAGGATGTACTTTACTTATGGACATGTACGATGACCTTTAGTTTTAAATTTTACTTATCTCAAAACATAGGACACGCCTTGAAAACATCAAAAATCGAGTTGTATTCTATTTTTTTTTCTTCATTCGCCACGATATAATTACAAGTTGTGATACATACATATGTACAAATGTGGCAGGGAAAATTAAAATGGACCTACGTATCGAAAAAATTAATTTTTTACTTATTTAGCGAATCTTATAATAGTAGATTCTACGCCCTTTTCCTTGACCAGATAATCGATATGAATCACGTTAATGTGAAAATATCTTAGTCTATGCGATAACTTATGCCTATAAGGCCATTCTGGAAAACTAATATCAACTTTAAAAAGTTGGAAATTGAGTACGGATGGTCACCGTACTCCTGCAGTTTTCACCACATTTTTAAAGGGTACTTGTCTCCGCTAGCGCATTGTTCACATTTTTAAGGGGTACTGCTTTCCGGTGTATGGCTTGGGTTGCGACTTTCATGTTCTCTGACAGCAGTTTCGGTGCCAGTGTGAAAATACATTCTAGCCAAATTTCCGCCAGAAAGTTAAATTTAATTAATTTGTTAATATTAGATTTACACATAAGTAGGTTATCCTCATTTTGGAACTTATCTCCCTAATGTGCAATAAGAAAACGAGTTTGGCCATACAAAATTCGTTCCTCAAGAAATTTGACAGTTAACCTGAATTTTGCCTGTTAAACGCGGTGATTGAGATATTAGGTTTGTATAGTAACTTCTCCAGTAAAACATTGCAGCCAGAGCGTAAAAGCAAAATAGAGCGTAAAATTGACAAGAAGAGAAAACTAGCAGAAAAAGTTACTGAACGCAAAACTAGTAAAAACTTGCAAGTGAATAGTTGTTGCACCCTTTTGATATTCTGCTGTAAACATTTTACTATTTATAAATCAGTTTTAAGCTCTTTGCTTTTCACACAAGCACTTACACAGTCTAGTACTTCATTAACATTTTGATTTCCACTCATTTTACTTTTGTTTGTGCTAAACCAACTCAACAAATGGCGGCTTTTGGCATTTATTATTCTTCTTCTTCTGCTAGCTAATTTCTGCTAGTAGAAATTTCACTAGCAAGAATTTGCAGCTCTCCCGTGTTGTTGCGCTCTCGATTTGTTGCTCTTCTGCAAGTTTTTTGGGTTATCATACACTTTTCCAGTAAAAATTTGCAGGTTCCAGTACAAATTAGTACTGACAATTGGTTACTATACAAACCTAATATTTAAATATATGTGAACATACTTCAAATCACATATCACAACACACCTGCTTAAAAATGAAATATTTCACGCCGGTAGTTTATTTGCTTGAAATTTAGCACGTAGATAGCTAATTGCCTGCGTTAACATATAGAATACGTTTTCCGGTAGGCGACCCAGGGACCGTTTTTGCTTTTCAACGATATTTTTGCGTTGGCTTATGCAGAAGTTCTTACCGGACTCCTCTAAGCCCTCAAGTGGGCTTTTGCTAGTTTTTTATGTTTAAATTGTTGGCAACTATTAGATATTTTTGCCTTCACCGCAAACGTTTTTCAGTTGTTAGACACCTATTGTCAGTTTTACTTACTCCTGAATCATGATGCAATAATGAAAGGTGTTGTACGTTGTGACAGCTCGAAATCGAACTCCCTTAGGTCAATATTGTATTTTGGAAGTACAAGAAAAACGGGAAGAAAAAAAGCCCTTTAGTTGAAAAAGTACTAAATTTTATGCCTTCTCAACAGCGTTCCGATTATCTGATTAGGTATATATATGGCTTGGTAGTCTCATAAAGTTGTAGATAATTAAAATAATAAAATAAGGCGCGTTTTTATTCACAGGAATATGATAATTTGCTTAAAATTTTTGAGCTGATAATACCCAGCTAGAACAGTATGGCATATATAACTCCTTTTATAAGCCGCATCACTAAGAAAATTATCCCTTGTGAATTTGAAATGTTTCCCTTATATTGTACAGGCCAAATAGAGGAATTAATTTACGTGTGATATTTTGTCCCCCTCTTTCAAATGGGCTTCTTGTGCGCATATATCAGGTTTGATAGCTGTTGACCATACCAATAATGCCTCATACTTAGTTTTACTAGATCAATTCGTGTTCTCGAGAAAAAATATTTCACGATTCAAAAATCTGAGTATAGCGGCCAAATTCTTTTCTAAAAATTTTGAAAATTCTCCGTTTTTGGCCTATATTTGCTTTGTATGGTATTTGCCATAAAATATAGGCCAAAAACGATAAATGTTCAAAATTTGGAGAAAAAAGATTTTTCAGATCTTTGGATCGTGAAAATTTTTTTTCTCGGAGAACACCAATTGATCTAGTAAATCTGAGTATGAGGCATTATTCGTATGCCAACAGCTATCAAACCTGATATATTCGCACTAAGGTTTTGTTGTGTTCCACAGTGTTATATAAGGGATACTTTGAGGAATCATATAAACAATTATACATTACCCAAGTTCACGTACATCCAAATTATTTATTTGTTTTTGAAATTAACAATATATTTCAGAATTTATAATTAATACGTTGTGTTCATTTTAGTAAATGCACTTTGATTTTTAATTGTACAAAATTTATTATACACACAGTATCGGTCATATCAATAGCAACCCTATTTCAAAGTGATATTATTTCCCTCTCATGTTAATTTATTTCTAAGAATTTACAATAAAAATAAAGTTCAATTTCTAACAAAACCCATAAAAACCCAATTTTAAAACTTCGTAGAAAACTACAAAAAATACAACAAATTTTCACCCAAAATTCACATTTTTTTCTCAGAAGTCTTAGAATTTTTTTGAGCACTCAGTTTTATAGCCCCTTCAATTTTAGTCTTATTATATGCAAGTTTGAAGTGGCTAAAAATTACCTTTGATTTTTTAGAATCGATATAATAACAAATCGTGTTTAATCGTCTTCCATATACCGAAAAATGCGACTATTTATCCATGGCTGAGTGGAATATCGACCTATCTCGGCAGCCAGGTCGAAAACACTCGATATCAGAAAACTTTTCAACGCCCTAATTCAAAATTTGGCTGGAAAACGCCCTATTTTAGAATTTTATTGAAAAATGCCCTATCTCAGAACTCGGTTCAAAAACACCCTATCTCAGCTAGCGATCCAAAAACGCCCTATCTGAGCACATTTTCAAAGTATTTTCATTTGAGATAGGACTTTTTTGAACCGAATAATAATAATTACATACTATATACATATCTAGTTTCAACATAAAAAAAATAATGTACACATTAATTGTCTATGCATATCTAAGTAAATATATGTGATATATATGTACATACATCTACATATCGTCGTTTAAAGTACAAAACCGTGTATCAGTAAAATGCCAAACCGCGTATCAAGATAATGCAAACCCAGCGAGGTTGCATACATTATTTTCTAGAGAGTGAAAACACTCATATTTCAAAATGGTTATCTTTTTTTAAAAAGCAATCGCATTTTTGGCTAGTATGTATCAGGAAGAATGGATAAGGATTGAGCCAAGAACTTGTGTGAGCAAATCCAATTTTTAGCATCAAATGTCAGTTACGCGGTTTTGTACTTAAACGACGATGCTTATGTTAACAGGAACGCTGCAATTTAATACACGGGTGAAGCAGGAACGCAGCACAGCAGAAGCATATAAACAATCTGCAAATGAATGGCTTTTTAGGTTTTTAACAAACAAACACCTGGTTTCAACTTACTTCAACGTGTCCAAAGCACAACGCACACACTATTGCAAAGGCGCAACAGGGACGCAACACTATAAAACACGGGCGGAGCAGGAACGCAGCACAGCAGAAGCGTCCACAAAATCTGCGAATAAATGGTTCATTAGGTTTTGAAATAACAAAGAGCTGGTTCCAACTTACTTCAAAATATCTGCAGGATGATGCACACAATCAAATTCGGCCGCAGCTGCAGTTCACCAGAGAATGCTGCAAATGGAATGGTTCATCAATGAAGTCAAAATAATATGTTGTAACTTACGTGTATTAGCTCTTAATTACAATACCAGCGCAGGTCGGCCAGGAAAACACTAAGGAAATTACCTAATAAATGCAAAATTATAATTAATTTGTAAAATAATTCGGTTTTATTACAATACTTACCAAATTTCAAGCAATTAGAAAACAAATGTCAGCGAATAAGAACAAAACGAACAACGAAAATTGAATCAATGTAGCTTGTTCAGAATTTTTTTCTAATATTTTGGGAAATGTTCAGTGAAAATAGCAAAGAAACAACACAGTTTCTCCTAAGGTAGTTCAAGATGGCGGATTAGAGCGAGAAGTTGCCAACGTATAACACCTTTCATTATTGCATCATGCTCCTGAATATCCATATATGTACATACAGTATCGGTCATATCTATAGCACGCGTTTTCAAAGAGATATTGTGTGCCACTTATGTTTATTTATTTATTTTTAAGAATTTTCAATTAAAATATAGTTCTTTCTCTAACAAAACCCATACAAACCCAAGTTTAACAATTTGTAGAATATTACAAAAAAGTGCAACAAATTTTCATATAAATTTCAAACTTTTTTCTTGGAAGCGTGAGAATTTTTCTGAATACACAGTTTTATAGCCCAATCAATTTTAGTCTGATAATGTGCAAGTTTCAAGTGGCTAAAGGTTACCGTTGATTTTTTAGAATTTTTTTCGCCAAAGGTGTTGCGGTTTTCTTCCATATACAAATAAATTGAGTTTATTCATTATATGGAAGCCAATGCGACAAAAAAATTCTAAAAAATTAACGGTAATTCGTAGCAACTTGAAATTTGCACATTATCAGACTAAAATTGCAGGGGCTAAAAAACTGTGTACTCAAAAAAATTCTAACACTTCCGAGAAAAAAGTTTGAAATTTTGTTGCACGTTTTTGAAGTTTTCTACAAGTTGTTAAACTTGGGTATATATGGGGTTTGTCTGAGAATGAGCTAGATTTTAATTGAAAATTCTTAAAAATAAATAAATAAACATAAGTGGCACACAATATCACTTTGAAATGGCGTGCTATAGATATGACCGATACTGTATCTACACATAGTTGCCAACTTGGTGCTTTAAGCACTAGAGATTTAGTGCTTTTTGAAAATTATAACGCCATAAAAATGGTTTAGTGCCTAGCGCCCTTTTAAGTGCTTTTTTCTGAACTCAAATTTCTCAAAGATAGGTCAAACATGGAATATTTAAAGCTGTGGCAGTACTGAATTTACAAGAATCTACAAATTTAAATTCACTAAAATGCAACCATGATGAATAAAATACTGAAGTTGCAAACCCACTCTCTTGCGTTCTTGTTAAATTGTATTCGCGTTGAAAATGCTAGCACGCAGTTAAGTATTTATTTTTTTATTTTCTTGATTACTGATTGATTACACAGTTTGAAAATTTTTTTCTTTTTTTGCCACCTGATTTTTTGGTGCCGAATCCAAATGTGGCTGCAGAATTTCTCTACCACGTCAGAATTTTGAGATATCCTAACCTCAAAGTGTACAAACACGATTTTTCGCGATATTTGAGGTTTGTTGCGAATCGATTTTTCTATTCCAAATTTTGTTTTGCGTGAGATTTTGATTTGACGTTTCGCTCAGTGAAATCATATGCAAATGCACGCAGGCCAATTTCGGGGGACGCAGAAAAAAAACTTATACGGCGTGCGTTTATATTAGGTTAGGCTGTAACAGCAATTTCCCTAAACCTAGTTAGAACTGTTATTTGTAAAAACTTTTAACAATTTAATTATTAATTTTTAACGAAAAGCAATAAATAGAATGAGTTAAAGTCAGCATACAAATCGAGTTTATTTTATACACTAGCAATAAAATAGTTGCATATATATGTAAGTAATACAATGTAAAGTAATACAATTAAATCATATACTACTTCACAATATCTTTTAGATAATAAAAAAACTTCACTTTTTGATATAACTACACTACATACATAGGTACATAGTAACATACATTTTAAAGTATATTTAAAAATATCGCCGATATCTTTGCAAAACCGCCCATCGCGATGCATCAGCCAGTGGCAAAAGCGCCTATCTTACGGCACTCAAACGGGGCGGGGGTATTTCATTTTACCAACTTTTTGAATAACGTTTTTACGATTTTAAGGCATAAAGTTCGGTGCGTGGAGTTCAGGTTTACCAAATCTCATTTTTGCGATTTACATCCATAGCGAAATAAAAGCGTTGTGCGTAGCGTTTTCTGACGCCTAGTGTTAACGCCGAAGTGTTAAACCTAAACAAAAGCGGCAACTCTACGTGAAATGTAGAAACAGCAACAGTGGAATACGAAAAAGACAGTTTCGTCATATCCTACGTTATTTTGGTATGCTTCATACAAATTGTATAGGCATGAGCAATTTTTGACATCTAGACAATGCTGATGCTTTTATATACATAGGTGTATGGATATCAGGCGGTTTTGCAACTGGTCGATGGGCGGTTTTACAAAGCCATCGGCGATACATTTTTTAGTAATAACTCTTGACTCATACATACACAAAATATCGTCCCTACATTAAGTTACTTTCAAAGTGAATACATAATTACAACTACATAATTAATAATTTCATCATCGTGTACTAACTACTCATACATATTTTTAATAATTAGTTAAAAGTTATTTTTTTTTTTTTAGTTTTTAGTTAGTTATTTTCCAGGTGTAATTTTTCACATATTTATGCATGCCGTATGTATGTATATATGTATGAACGTAAGTGTATCAGTCTAGTAGTCAAAAAAAGTGTTTAGCATATGACTTGCTTGTCGGGGGTTCAATAACCGCGCAGCCGTGGGAGCGACGACTGCATCTGAAAAGAGAAATAAAAAATAAAAACTAAATGAAGCAACTGAGTTGATTGGACAACAAATGATTTTTGCGCAAATAGCAATTAAATTACAATTTTTTCTTTTAAATAATTATATACAAATTTCATCAAGGGGTATCTCATGGTTATGCAAAAATTTCATGAAAACTTATTTGCCTACCACACGCGAATTTCCATAGTTGAGACCACCAGCTTGCAGCAACGACCGCCGACAGGTTCGCCATTCATTTCCGCATGTTGGTTTTTCTTGTTGAAGATATGATGATGATATATGTACATATTCTAAAGGGGACTAGCAAGACTGGCTGCTGCCAAAAATTTTATGCAATTTCAAGTCAAGTCAATTATTTTTAAGAGTAAATGAGAGCTGCGCATGCGGATCAGCTTTTGCGATTTTTTGCTGCCTGCTAAAACATCAGCCCCCATACATGTGGACACACTGAGCTGCACTTTGTTGATTGCTTATTTTTTATTTATTAATATTTCCTTTTTTTCTCTGTTTCATTTCACTAAAGTTGGTCATTTGCTTGGACGTGCGGGCGCTTGCGCGCACTCGCTCTTCAGTCGAACTTCATTTTGTATTCATTTTTAATTAGTCTAATATGTTTTACAGTTAAATATGCTCCAATTACTCAATGCATACATTATTAATATTCGCAAAAGGAAAAAAGAACGATGTGGAATCAACATCTTTAGCAGCTGCTTGCACGCTTTTGCTATGATTCACGAGTCTGCATACATATGCTACGTTTGTATACCTAAATACGGGTACATATTTTAAATAAATCATGCGCCTCCATGTAAACTCACATGCACAGTTTTATTGGCTTGCCCACCAACCAACCAACAAACATCCAAGTAACTGATTCTGATATTTTATCCCCCTCTTCGTCTTCACCGACTCCATAGCTCTTCGTGTTCGTGCGCACCACAGCTCATCATCCACATGTAATCCTCTCATCTTCCCTCCAATCGCCCAGTGCCCCGGCTGTTGTCACGCAAATCACAATATGCCGCACTTCTTCAGCACAATTTTGCGTTTTCGCGCCGCCGCAGAGCTCTTTTTAGCCGCGCGCAACACAATTGTGCCACTATTGTTTTTCGTGAAAGTCGGACTAAAGGCACTGATTGTAGGCTGATGACCGCTGGAACCGCCATTCAAGCCGCCGCCACCAAAACCACCACCACCACCACCATTTCCACCTGCATGCGCATTCGCCTGTTCGCTGCTTTCATTTAGCATCAGCTGATGACATTTTGTGGCCAAGTACCGGAAAACGGAAGCCACATTCACATCTTCCTTAACGGAGGTGCGTATGAGTCGACAATTCAATTGACGCGCCAGTGTTTCCACCTCGTCTGCGCTCACTACCGATTGTTCGATAAGATCGATTTTATTCTGTACGATTACCGTTGGTATCTCATTGCATTCGTTTTCCACTTTGCGCTTCCAGTCTCGAATCGCCTCGAAAGAGGCGCGATCTGTTGTGCTAAAGGTTAGTACACACGCCTGCGCGCCGCGATAATAGGCTTTGGTTATGGCGTCAAACTCTTCCTGGCCGGCAGTGTCCCACAACATGATGCGCACATCCTCGCCGTCGATTTCGATTTGTCGCTCCAGAAAATCGACGCCAATCGTCTTTTTGTAATCCTTGGTGAAGATGCCTTTGCAGTAGCGCTGGATCATCGAAGACTTGCCAACACCGCCATTGCCTACAATCACCACTTTAATGGCGATTTCGATGTCGTCCTCGCGCATTATGTCATAGGCGTTCGAGGGAGCCGTTGTTGTAGATTTTACTAAACCTGAATAAAAAAAATTTGCTTGTCGCTTGCCGCTTGCCGCTCGCTGGCAAACTTCACGCTGCAGCTATGTAAGTGAAAGACAGTGAAAAGTTGTCTCGCGGTGCTTCAGCGCATCGCTATTGCGAATGAGTAATTAATTTTACGAGTGAATGGATGGGATATTTGCCTTTTGTAATTAACAACAATAGCTAACATTTAGCATTCAGGTTGGAGCGCTGACTTCGACTATGCAAATAAGAAGCGATTTGAAACGGTTATTTTTAGTGGCGTTCGTTTTAATTGTTATCGGCTGTTGCTGAACATTCGGTAATACCTGTGAAATATAACACAATTTTTAATAACGCATATTTATAAGTTTTAAAACATTTACTAAAATTAAATACTAAATAGTTAGCATCTTAGCTCATTAGCAGTGTTTTTGTTTCATCAATGCTGTAGTAATAATTTATCATGTTGGTAACCGTTATTTTTTCCTTAATTCCATACAAATTTTTATAGCTTGTGGGCCAATATTTTCCATTCACTTTCTATTAAATGATTTCTCTGCACTTTCAACCTCGAGCAACAGCAACAACAACTAAGCAAATGCTTGCATGGAACTACATACATACATACATATATATGTATGTAAATCGAAAAATAATTAACCAATAAACTAAACAACTTGACTACCAACACGCAATGCCACTAAAGTTGTAAATCATCATCATCACCATCCACTGCAGCAGCAGCAGATGCAGCAAAAGTTTCCAACAGCACAGCGGTAAGCTGTAAGTCAACTTATCAGTTTCGCTTACTTGCAGAAAGTCTTCAAGCTCTGAATGCACATAATCACAATCATTAATGTTCAATAGACTACATTGCTAATGCATTGGCCAACCGAGTTGGCGGTGGCGGTGCGGGCAACGAATTTTTCGATTACGATTTGGCAGCTACGCTCATGCAACCGGCGACAACCGGTTGGAGGTTGGTGTTTACAAGCGTTCAAGTTATGCGTTGCCGCAAGAAAAATGTGGCGTTATACCCAATGCATTAATGCAGTTGGGCAAGGGGGTAATCTGAAACACTATCTGCTAGTGGTTGTTCTTCGCCGATAGACTTACGTCCCGACTCCCGAGCAAGATGTGAAAATATCCCAACCGGAGGATCTGCTCATTGGAGCCTCTTAATCTATGCGTACGATAAAGATGCCAGACGTACTCCTTTGGAAAGTATCTTACTGCTTTTTTTTACTTTTTTTTTACTTGATTTGCTCAAATAAATTAAGGTGAAAGGTATGAAATTTTAAGAAAAAGCAAAAAGCTTATGCTGGATTTTCACTAGGCGTTAAATGGCAAAAATGACAAATGACAAAGTCGGGCATTAAAAAATATTCGTGTTATTATTTTAAAAACATAGTCATTAAATTCATTTCCACATGGCATTTTTTTAAATGGCATGCATTTTTTGTCATTTCAATGCCTAGTGGAAATTCGGCATTAGTTTTTATACATACGGCTCAATATCTCACACTTCATACAAAGTTTAGAAATATTCAATCACTTTTCATTAATATTTTGAAATTTTTAATATTAGAACATTCTTGGATATGCACTTTTATCGCTCAGAAAACAAAGTGCAAGTCAGCGAAAGAAAAAAATATTAAAAATCAAAGCAGTTGAAACTTGCACTTTATTGTATTAAAATTTTATGAGTTATAAAACTGTATCTTGCTTTCTTTGAGTTTTAGACAAAGCGATGTTTGGCGGTTCGATGTACTAGAGATGTCAGTTTATACAAAACAAAAACATCGATATTTTCGATGCATCGATGTTTTTTCGACATCCCTAGTTTAGCCGGCCCCACCAACTTCGTCATAGAGAAAATCAACTGTATTAAGTTTCTGAAGGCTGTTTTTGTTATGCTTGATGTTCATAGCCAAGTTAGAAAGTTGACAACTTTAGTGTGAACAAGTTCAGCTAGAATTCTATTGTCCTTTATTGCTTAACGAACAAGTCTCAGCTACTCTCACGTAAGAGTATTCCAGTGATTCAATAACGAACTATACATATGTATATGTACATTGGGGTGGTACAAAAACAGTAAAGTCGGAATTGTAATGCTCGCACCCCCTAGGATTGTTCTATATCGAAAAAAAGTATACCACTATTTTTTTTATTTTGAAATCAAAAAATATTTAGAGGTCGCTCAAAGCGCCCAAAGTTTTTTCATGTATTTTTATATGGGAAAGAAACAACTTTTCGTAGAAATGGTATAGAATTCTTGAAAATCAATATTTTTCGATCGGAAAACTCTGGTTCTCTTCAAGTGACTTTCAATAATAATACCCAATTGTTTATTCAACCATTTTTTAATACGAACGATTGTTTAGTGGTCCGCCCATTGCAGTTTTCGGGGGTTTTATGGGTTTTTGGCGGACCTATAAATTATAGTTGCGATGAAAAAATGGTTAAATTAACAATTGAGTATTATTATTGGGAATCTCCTGCAGATAAACAGAGTTTTCCGATGGAAAAACATTGATTTTTAAGAATTATATACCGTTTCTACGAATAGTTGTTTTTTCCCCATATAAAAGACATGGAAAACTTTGGGCGCTTTGAGCGACCTCTAAATATTTTTTGATTTCAAAGTAAAAAAATATGGATATATTTTTTTACGGTATAGAACAATCCTAGGGGGTGAGAGCATAAAAATTCCGACTTAACTTTTCCACATGCATTTTTGGACCACCCTAATGTACCTACACATATTGAGATAAGTATACTCGTATGTATTCACAAGTATATACATACATATATGTACATATGTATTTAAAAAAAAAAGCATCTAGTTCTAAATTTAGATTGACCTTTTTTTTTGCAAAATTATTGCCAGTTAGATAGCATCAGTTTGCAAATGGTGCGCATGCGCATTCATTTCCGTATTATACCTGTCACATGTATTGTTGTAGGTGATGTACATATGTACATATGTACTTAAAAAGCGGGGCTATGCAAGACATGGAACACTTAATTAAGAAGGTGCAAAATTAATTGAGCCACACAGATGGGCGTGTGGATGGAAAAAAAACGTAGATATTCGCACTTACATACAAAGGGTACGTTTGTATGCGGGTATACCTACATTTTAAAAAATGTTTGTCGCCAACTTAAAACAATTATGTATAAAACATATTTAATTAAACATTACAAAACATATTCAATGAAGATTTCCCCTCACACAACCCTCATAGCATGAATGCCATTCAATTTTATGGAAATACCAAATGTTTGCGCTATCTTGAGGAATATTTGCGAAAGCATTTTTCTTACATGGCTCTTCATTCATTATTTACTCTTTCTCTATTTTAATTAAGGCTTAAGCTTAAGTAATTTTCGCATTTTTGTTGATATTAACGTTCTTGGCGTTGACTTGTCGGCTTAGTGTTTGACATGCGCCGCTTCGCACGAGCTACGCACACAGGCGCGTCTACGCAAGTATTTTTGGAACCTGTTTGTACCTACGAGCCTCAAAATGATGATTTTTTAATGGTGTTGCCTTTTGAATGCCCCTTTCTCTTTTCGTGTGTGCGATTCTAAATTAAAGCTAAAGGGTGAGAAAATTATGTCTTCGTTTCTTAAAATGTCACACTCTTGTAAGGCAACATTCTATGCCCAGTGAGCATTGTCAGGGGAGAGGGTTGCCCTGAAAATCAGATGGTTGTTTAAAACGACAATAGCCCTGTTCGCGTACACACTATCCAGTAAAAGCCAGTACTAATTTTACTGGTTTTTACTGGATAACGTTTTCGTACGCAAAAACTTGAAAGAAACTAGCAAAAGAGGGTAGATTGAGAGAGTAAAAATGACAGCTGAACTCGCAAGTTTTTTTTACTGCATAAATTTTTGCTAGTAACAACATATTTGCTAGTAAGAAAAACAGCTGATGGCATGATGCTTAATGCAATTCACATTACCAAAAGAATTGCTTGTGGTGCTTTTGGAGTTGAAATACTATTTTTCTTAGAAAATTGCATCGGAAAATAACAAATTAATTAGCTGTTCATAAAACTTGCAACTTCTTGCTGGTTTTGCATTTTCGTACTTTTTTGCATATTTCTCTCATTGCGAGTAAATATTGGCTTACTCTCCGAAATTTTGCTACTGACAAGTTACTGGATATTTTTTGCTGGAGAATACGAAAACACAACTAATACTATTATTAAGGCAAAGACATACCTTTTTGCAAGGGTGAGTGTAACATCAAACACATTTTGCACCGGGGCAGGACAACATTTTTTGGAAGAAACAAGATCACCATAAGTTTGCTTTACAAGAATTTACATTAGACTATCTCAAATGAAACTACTATTTTTTTCTTTCGATCCTACATGAAAATTTCGTTGTCGGCCACCGAAAAATAGTTGTGGCAAAATTTCAACAACTATCTTCATTTTCAGTTAATAATAATAATAGATTGATATTTTAGTGGAGGGCACTACAGTTTTACGCCGACTCTTTTTCATGGCTGAATACACTCGCAAATATTTTGCCAATTTTTTGTAAAAGGTTTCGTTAATTTTTTCATTATAATTATGTCGTCGAACATACATTGTATGGAAAAAATGACTGACAGCATCAACAAGAAATTAAAAAAAAAAACAAAGGAATTCCTAGCTACTTTAAACTTGTACATACTTAAGACACTAAAATTGAATATGCTACAGTATCAAAACCGTTATAATGTTGTTTCTAAAGCAGTTCTCGGCAACATTTTAAGCAAATTTTATAAAAATTTAATGTCACATTTTTATCGATTGTAATATAGTGTGTATGTATGTACTTAAGCTCGTTGAAACATATTTTTGCCACTATTACCTTTTTTTAAAGTTTACCCAATTGTATCGATTAATTTTTCAATAACTAAAACTTAAAAAAAAAGCGTTGTAAAATGTAGGATTCATGAGCTAGAAAATCTTGCAAAAAAAAATTGTTTGAAAATGTCTTCAAAATTAAAAAAAAAAACAACGAAGGAACCCCTCGATTTTAATAGATATTTTTGAAGACGGCTTTAAATGGCCCTGAATTGTGTAAAAATATTTTGTTGAAAGTCATTAAATGTTACTTTTTGTGACTAACCGACTTTTTTTTTGCATTGAAGCTAACAAGCGCGCATTTTTAAATAACAAAAAATGCGTAGATATTTAAAGCGCAGCCCTAGTGGAAAACCCACGCAAAAATTTAAAAAAAAAAAAAATTAATTTTTATTCAAATGCCAGTAAAAATACAGATTATTGTTTCGGGTTTCTATTAAATAAAATTTAAAAAAAATCCTGTTTTGTTGCCTCTCTTCATATTCAATGTACATATGTATGTATGTAAAATGTACTTTGTTTGAGCAGGTTTCATTGGCTTCAGTAGTAGCTATGTGCATACATACATACATATGTATGTAAGTTTGTATGTATATATGAGAACTTGGTTGCAGCGTGTGCCTCGGGCAATTTTATGAATTTTTTCTTCATTCTTGTTTTCGATAGCTTCTACATTTTTTATTCCTCTTGGGTGTTATGTATTTCTTTTCCATATTTAATCTTTTATTGCCTAGTTCTTTGCTACCTTTTTGCTGAATATATGATCATTTCTTTTCTTCTTCTTTGTGCCTTGGTGCTTTACACTTGTCTGATCGCATTCTACGAGTATTTTATTTTATTTTATTTTGTGGTAGCCACCGCTATTTTTTTAGATGTAGTGACTTTTATAATATTTTCTCCTATTTCTCTATATGCACATATCCATTTGTTGGGGCCATTTTATTGTGGTTTTCATAATTGTTATTGTTGTTATTGTCATACGTAGTAGGTTTTACTGACCCATTCCACACTCGCCAATACCATTGGGCAGCTAATTAAGGTCGTCACATCACAGCACACTTAGAAAGAGGCTAAGCAGATTGGCCCGCTTGTTGCGTTCGTTTACTGACTCTGAGGCAGAGTGATATCCGACTATGTGCTTCTAAAACTCGTTAATTATTGGTGAAAATTCTAATCAGGCCATTCATATATTAATAAAAGCATAAGTACGTACATATGTGTGTAGTTACATAAACCTTCTTCGACTATGCTTTATTTAAAAAAAAAAAATTATTTTTAATAACGACTTTAAATAAACGGAAGCACATTCTCCTACGTAAATACATATGTACATAAAATAGTCGGAATGTGTTATATATTTAATTTATTAACGAAGTTCTTAGACATGATATGCCATTTCACAGCTAACATTTAGTCAGTTCCCGTACCCGTCAATACCCTTAATAACAGAAATCATACAAATCCAGGTTTAAAACTTTGTTCAAAATTTAAACAAAGTCCCCATACTTCCATCAAAATTTCACTCTTCCTACTCAGAATTTTTAGAAAATATTGGGGTAGGGTTTTTGCAAATTTGATTTTTTACCTTGACGGTGTTCCATATAAAAGAAAAAAATGCGATAATTTTTTAATTCGATTTGATGGAAATTTTATGAATTCATTTTAAGTTTTGCAGTTTTGAGACTTCGTTATATAGAGGCTTTTGCTAGCGGGACTTTAACCGTAAACATGTATATGTATTCGATATACATATCTATGGAGTATTTTTGTGTCGAAAATTTCGCAAAAACGAGGTTTTTTTTCAGGAGACTCAGTTAACATTTTGTTGTATTGAGTTATCAAGGTATCACTGCATTTACATACATAATTTCACATTTTTATATTAGCTTCGAAATAGTCAATTGAGGACACTATGTACTGTCTCTTCATCTATTATCAAGCCTCTGCTTGATTTCATTAATGGTCGAAATTTTCTCTTAAGTCGCTCGCCTTTCTCCAGGTTATAGAAAATTGCCTCTCTGGCGACATTCATAGAATTTCTCGGCTAAGAAGTTGTCGGCAAAAATATCACCAACATTGTCAGCTTGGAGACCAGGCAATCTGCTGCTACTTTTACATAAATCAAGTAGAAGCCTGGATGCGTTTGATCTGTTCCCATGACAAAAGGGGATACGTAACCGGAAAGACCCAGATTTATATCTGTCCAAGGACTGTCACTCCAGCAATACTCCCAAAAACTCTTGGGAGGATTTGTATGCTGTTACAACAAAAAGTTTTTGATCAAATATGAGGGGACTGGGGCATTAGAAAGAAAGATTCGTGAACTGTACGCATACATATGTAGGTACGGTGACCAGATTTCTGTGGACCAAAATTGGGACACTTCTACAGCATCGAATCCGAACATACAATTTGGTTTTTAAAATAAAAAGACATAACATCTTTTAATATAGTTTTATTTAAGATAAAACAAGGGGAAAAAAACTTGAAAAATGCTTTCAAAAATGTATCCACACAATAAAGATATTTTGGCAAGTTTTAGCTACTTTTCTATGTTTAAAAAATGTTTTATGACCTTTTTATTAAAATATAGCTTACAAATATCTACAAAAAAAAACTGTAAATCAAGATTTTAAACTTTGTAGAACATGTACAAAAATTCTACGAACAAATGTTAATCAAAATCTTAAACTTTGTAATCAGATTTTTTTTTATTTTTTTGTGCATGCAATTTTGTAGCCCATTAAATTTTAGTATAACATTGTGCAATTTCAAGTAGTTTGGAAATACCGTTGATTTTTGGCAAGTGTTTGTTCGCGCATTTTCTTCCATAAAAAGTATGTACGACATTTTTTTTTATGGGGAAAATGGACAACACCTTCCTGGAAGGTCCTTCCACAAAAAATTTACCAAATTTACACTTCTTTTTAATAGAATTGAGTTGGCTACAAAACTGCATACTCAGAAAGTTTCTAAATAAAAATCTCAAAACTTTCCTTTAACTTGTCGACTTTTGCTAATTTCTGTACAAAGTTTGATTTAAATGGTTTTTATTATATAACGACACTTTCATAAAAAATAATAAACATTAAATAATTAACAAATTATGACAGCAATAAAGCGAGAGTACCAGTTTGACAGAATAAAGTTCATAAAAAATAAGGATGCTGGCTATGTTTGTGGCTGCCCTATATTCTATGTTCTTTGTGAAAGAAAGTGCTACCACGTTATTAAAAAAAATTGTTTTTGGGCCATAGTACAGGAAGACTCTTGTTAAATTAACAAATAAAACACTGAAAATCGGGACTTAATCGGTACAAATATAAATAATCGGGACACTTAATATTCAGCGGGAATGGTCACCGTACGCATAGGTGAATCACTCCAAAGAAGATGTAATAGAGAGTCATATGCCTCTTTTAATGTCATCGAATGTTTTAAAAATCAAGTCATACGTTCACATGGACTATCCATGGGTTGACAAGGAAAGTCGATACGTGTAAATACAATAGAAGAACCGAGTTCCGAACGGACTAACTGTATTTGAATCAAAATTGTTGGCGAAACTTCGCACAGAAGAAGGTAACTGAAAAAGTTTACTGCTCTTAATCACATATTAAAATAAGAAAAAGAACAAGCTTGTATTTTTTGTTGTTCTAATCCATTCTTTTCGCTTGGTTGCTTCCTCTGCCCACGGTACTCAATGAATTATTTCTCTAAGCTAAGTTTGGTTGCTACTCATTTGGCAGTAGATCGGTTGCTTTGTTGGCTTTTCACCATACACCAAAAATTTGCAGATCCCAAGAAAATTATCTGCCTTTATTACACGCGTTGTTGCTTTAGCTGTTATTATACAAACATACATACATACATATGTACATATAACTTGACTTTAACTGCAGTACCATGGTACGATTTCATTAGCGCAAACGACGACGACGGACTGCTGCTGCTAATGCCCCCACACGGCAACCAGCCAACCATTCAGCCAACTCACAACCACCGACAAATACTCGTTGTACATAGCTGCCATGGCGGTATGGCTTAGGCCAGCCAGCGCACCTGTTCTTAATCGTTCCTCGATGACGCTACAAGGCTGCAGCTTATAATGAACAACAAAGTATTTTAATAATTTTTTCATTATAGAAGCTATTGAGAGTTGCAGATTATGGCCGGCTGTTGCATGCAATGCAATATTTGATTACAGTTGATTACTATGGCCGCCGCCGCCTTTCCTAAAAGTAAACTACTTGCAACCAGAGCTGGTATTATTAGCCATTGTCTGTTCAGCACCAACTTGTCAACCCACCTATCCACATTTCTCTGCTTTAAATCAACTAGTATGTATGTACATATGTATGAAGAAATGCCTCGAGGATATAAAGTTAATTCGAATTAATGTGAGTGTATATGCGTGCACGTAATATGTCGACGCTCGCTGCAAAAATTTGCGGACCAGGTTGCATACTAGTAACTTGTTATGCTAACCTGGACCACTTCAAACGTAAAACGCTGATATATGTATGTGTTGAACACCACCTCCCCGGTGCCCATCGGCAATATGATTCGGTTGCCGAAAGTGCCATGGTCCAAAAGGAGTAGTTGTCTAGGTGGGCCCCCATGTTATGTTATGCGCGTTGGACCAGAGGTGGTTAGGTCCAATGACATCGCAATGTTAATGTAACCATATTTTCTCTATATATATGTAATTGGACCATTTTGGTTACTGGTGTTGGTTACAAGGTAGCGTGGTCCTGTACTAGTATTTAACCTAGTACCACTTTTTGCAGAGTTTCTACATCAATATGAATGTATGTATGTGTGTTAAGAGATGCTAGTAAGAAATTGAAATAGACACCAGTAACTGTACATAGTTTACCACAGTTTTCTTTAATTATTTGCAATGAGCAACGGCTTCAGGCAACGGCAAAGCTTTAAATATGTAAGTATGTATGTATGTATAAGGCAAATTGCTGCCTTTGTGGCTTTTGCCTCTCAGCGCCACCATTTGCTAATTTAACTTTTTTTTTAAATAAGTTCTATATCTTGATTCTTGAAACTTCTCAATTGCGAGGGTTCAGCGGAAATGTAAGAAAGTAGATAGGTGTTTAATATTTAGCTATTGCTTTTGAATTATGCAGATTTATATAATTTTTGTTATTAAATGCTGCTTAAATAACTATAAATCCACTACAGGAATTTTTTTTCTGCAGCTTTGCTGTCGGTACTGTGGTACTTTAACACAACTACATAAAATGTCTACGATTTGTTGTTGTTGCTGGCTGTTGCACTATGTCATGAAATCAATTTCGTTGCATTCTCACATTTTTTAGGTTTCTTCGCTATTATTTCTTTATTTTTCTACATCCATCTTATTGTTTTTTTTTTATAAATTAAAGTTGTTTTGCAATTGACTTTAGCACAGTGAAAGTCTCATCATACATACATACATATATGTATATGTATGGATATGTACTTGTACACTTATCACTTCACTTCATATTTTCTTCTCTTGTTTTTCCTATGGATAAACTAGGCAAAACATGTTTATATGCATAGCACTTTATCTTTGTACTTTGCACATATGAATGTATGTATGTATGTATGTATGCATGTGGGCATCCGTTTTCCAGTTGCACTTGCGGTAGCATTAAAATCTTACTTGCAGGCTAAAAACATGCGCTTACACTCGAAGATTGGTTGCGACTGCGCTTGGCCGATTTTCAAAGCGATCGCCTCGGTATTTGGCCACAAAGCATTCTGCTGTTTCTCACCAAACTTGGCTTAAAAGAGACCAGTGTTGTCTCTTTTTAAGTTTAAGCCATTACCTATTCCGCCATTTAGGCGCGGCTATAATCAAATGAAGTTACATATGCCGGTACATATAACATTTATTTATTTATAGAGTGATGTTTTTATTGTATTTTTAATTAATAGATATTAATTGCAGATATAAAGTTGCATATACAAAACCTTTCCACAATTGTCAACCGGATATACATAAATAGCAGTGGTTCCGGAAATGTATCACAACTTCCAATGGAACAAATCACCTTTTCTAGTATTACTTTTTGTTGTCATTCCAATGAACACTTTAAATCTGCGCTGTATGTAACATTTCATTTTTCTTTTGAAATTAACTTAATCCAATCCTTAACGAAAACCTAAACTTTTATTAATTCGCGTTGTCGATTATCGATAAATGGCATTTCCATCTATTTGCGTCATTAGGCTCTTAAACAGTTTGATAATTTGGAGACTTGGTGATTATATGTACATTAGGGTGGTCCAAAAATGCATGTGAAAAAGTAAACCCGGAATTTCTATGATCTCACCCCCTGGGATTGTTCTATACCGAAAAAAACTATACCCCTATTTTTTTGTTTTGATATCAAAAAATGTTTAGAGGTCGCTCAAAGTTTTCCACGTATTTTATATGGGCAAAAATCAACTTTTCGTAGAAATGGTATAGAATTCTTGAAAATCAATATTTTTTGATCGGAAAACTTTGTTTATCTTCAGGAGATTCCCAGTAATAAAACGCAATTGATTTAATCTTTTCTTATAGTAGCTATATTTTATAGGTCCGCAAACAACCGCCAAAACCCCAACAAATGCGATTGGGGGATCAATAAAACATTTTTAGTTTTAAAAACTGGTTTAATAAATAATTGAGTATTATTAATGGAAGTCTTCTGAAGAGAGCCAGAGGATTATTGTCCGTTTACCGATTCCATTTTCGGATACTTTGACGATCCGTTTACCCGCTAAAGTGTGCGTCAGAAACGTATGTACAGACAAGTGCCGAAAAGAGCGGAGACTTTTTGGCTGCTTCTTTCCACGCTCAGCCATTGCCGACTAGGAATATGCATGATTCAATTTCAGTGTTGCCATTTTAGCCGTTTTCCGGCTAGATTAAGGGCCGGTTGTTCAATGTCTGATTAGCACAAATCGGAGGTGGAAGCTCCGGTTAAATACAACGACTGCCTTATCGATCACATGTTATATGCGTGATGTCGAAAACGTCGATAATGATATTTAACCGGCAAGTATCGATAACCAGACATTGAACAACCGGCCCTTAGCCGGCAACCGATTTGTTAGCCGTTTTGCAGAAAAAAATTAGCCGTTTTTAGCCGATTTTGCTATCATTAAGAGCCGGTTACTCAATGTCTGGTTAACACTAATCTGTGGTTAAACAGCGTTATCGACGTCTTCGACTCCATGCATACAACAGGGAGTCTGTAACGTCGACAACTATGTTTAACCGCAGATTAGTGTTAAACCAGACGTTGAGTAATCGGCCCTAAATAAACTAAAGATAAATAGCCAAAACTGATCAATCCTATTATTTTGTGGACAACTGCATGTAGTTTTTAATTAAGTTACGGTTTTACATATCATTGGGATTACATGCGTGACTAATTGCACTATTCTATAGCTATAATTTTAATACCGCTGCTTGAACATACCCCAGGGAGAAAACGTCAAACTGGCACTTCTTTGTGTGTTTGTGTAATTGAACGAAAAACAGAAAGGAGGCTGAAATCGCGAATTTTAATTTATAGAAAGCTAATAAAAAAAAAAATACACAAAACCATGCCTGAATCGGAAGTTACTAAAATGAAGGTGAGATTCGCTGAATCTAAATCATTAATAGATATCAGAAAAACTATTTATATTTGCCAGGTGGCCGATTTGAAACGTGAGCTTAAAGTGCGTGGCCTTGCTACCACTGGCAACAAAACGGAACTTCAAGACCGCCTGCAGACGGCACTAATTGATGGCGACATTTCATTGGAAGATTCAGCTATCACCAATGAAGATGCTCTGCTTGACGAAGATGCCGTGCTGACCGATGAGGAAGAGTCGCCAATAGCTGCAGATGAAAATGAGTTACTCAAGAGTCCAACCAGTACACCAACGGCTTCCGAATTAGCTTCACCTCTAAACGAAAACAAGCCTTCCGTTGATACCACTAACGCTAAAAAGATTATATTAAAGCGCAAAGCAAGTGACGGCGAAAACACTCTGGGCGTTACAGAAAGCACTAACGCTTCAGGCACATCGAAGGAGAATACAGAGCCACCAAAGGATAAAGTTTTAAAAATGAGCGAACGTAATCCTATTACCGTCAGTGATCTCAAGACGAAAGAAACCTCAAATGCTAAAACAAATAGTGGTACAACAAGCGTCGGTGATTCTGCCGGTGGTAAAAAAGTAGTACAGTTAAGTCAAATGGAGCGACTTGAGCTTCGTGCCAAAAAATTCGGCTTGGGATCAAATTCCAGCACTGATCCAACTAAAACTACAATTAAACCGACCAGCAATGCGAAAGTAATAACTGGCATCAGTGGACCACCTATTGTTAACGATGCCAAGCAAATTGAAATGCTTAAAAAACGAGCTGAACGCTTTGGCTGTGTCGTATCCTCGAAAATGGCTCAAATCGATGCGGCGGAGAAGTTGCAGAAACGAAAAGAACGTTTTGGAGCGGCAAACTCGGCAGGATCATCTGCTACCGTTGGACTGGCAAAAACCAATGACTTATGGGCGGAAAAGGCTCGCGCCCGTTTGGAACGTTTTAAGAATACATCAACAGCACCAGCAACTGAGAAAAAAGCGAGTAGTGTAAATACGGAAAATGATGAGGCGAAGAACGAACCAGCAGCAATAGTCACCCCATCCGCAACGCCGACCACAGTCTCAAGCAATTAGGACCAGCCATTCAACCGATAGCATAACACTAACTTCAAGTGAATATGCGTATTTTATTTGAAATACAAATGTATCGTTTTAAGAACATGTCTTTCTTATTAATCACCAAATAAAAATTCCAATTAACATATTAATGTTTTATTTGAGATTCAAATATCTGTAGCATTTCTTAAAAATGAACTTCCATCACCAAACTAAAAAAATGGTCACATTTTTTCTAATTTGGGCAATTTATGATTGCGATTACGTTTTAATTACGATTGCTTAACTTTAATCCTCAAATTACGATTATTTTAATTGTAATCATAAATGTTACCACTACGATATAATTGTAATCTAAAAAATGTAAGGACTAAGATTACTGTAATCCTAAAAATTTTAAGATTACAATTACAGTAATTGTAATCATGAAAATTACGATTACGAACACTTTAATTGGTATCCTAAAAATATTATGATTATTACAATTAATGTAGGGCTTGTTCGAGTTGCAATCACAACCGCAGTGTTGCGCGAATTATTTATTAGTAAAGTAAATGAGCGGAACTTTCACCGCAAATTTTTCACAATATATGCAACAATTTTTATTCTAATATTTTTCCGCCAATTTGTATAAAAATTTGGTTCATTCTACAACAAAAAACATAAAAATATAATTCCTAAACTTTGTGCAAAACTCGCGAAAATTCAGTAAATTTTCATGAAAAATTTCAACTCCTCAATCAGTTTTTTGTTGAATTTCGCGTATGCAGTTTTACAGCCCATTAAATTCTAGTAAAAAAATGCAAGTTTGATTTTTGAGAATTTTTTTTGTTGAAAGTGTTTTGAATTTTTTCCATATAATGTATTTTCGAAAAAAAAAATTATGGAAGACCGCCAAAAATCAACCGTAATTCCTAGCTTCTTAAAAAATTTGCACTTTATTATAATAAAATTGATTGGGCTACAAATCGGCGTACTCAAAAAAAATCTGATTAAAAAGTTTCAAAATTTTGCAGAAAATTTATTGAATTTTCGCGAGTTTTGATGTAGAATATTTTTATACAAAATTGGCGAAAAAATATTAGAATAAAAATTGTTGCAATATTGTGAAAAATTAGCTGTGCCAATACTTTGTCCAGGCAGTGTATATAGAATTTATTTAAAGTCGAAGTAATACAGTTAATCAAAATCAGGACTTTATTGGAAATGCTGCGACCACGAGTCTGTGTAAAACATTACAATTCCAAACAAATAAGCGAATTCATAACTTAAAACCATTTTGATGTATAAAAATTCGTATTTGCTTTAAGCAAAAATAATTTCTCGATTACTGTAATCGTAATCATGAATTTGCATCGCGATAATTTTTAACAATAACAATTACGGTAAGTGTAATCTTAAAATTCTTAGGATTACAGTAGTCGTTCACACTCATTGAACGAGAAAACGACTTTGAAAATACCACGGATAATCGACTAACAATGGTTTATATCTACCATTAGTCGACACTCGTAATAGGGGTGTGGATGTATCCACGTTATTTGATGCAATAGATCAGCTGTTTAGAAACAAACACAGGGCTACTATTTTTAAGATTTATTCATCGTCATACATACAATTTTTCATGTTTTCCCGTTTAAACGACAATGGAAGTAAGCTATCGGTATATGAACGAGCAGAACTGAGCCCGCATTACCACGTTTTTTGTTGGCTCTACAATGTTCACAACTTCGTCAATAATGTCAAAGGTTTTATTTTATTAAAAAAATATATATAAATAATACATGTAGTCCCACATGCTTGTTAACATAATAAAAAAAATATGTACGTAAGCATATGTTGTGTAATTTTTAGTGTTTTCAAAAATGAAATCTACACGATATTGTTTATTGTAAGTTTCCTTAGATGCATTAAGAAATTATAAGTTGCTCCCAAATTTAAAAGTATGTAACTTTAATCGTTCTTCCATCCATACGAGAACCATCCATCAAAGCTGAAATGAAAAAAAGATACCACATGTAAATTTGTCGCAGCAGGAGCGATTTCATTTAGCTTATTTACCAATAGCCAACTCAGCATCGCGCTCTTTAAAGAAACGTACAACTCCCAAATCATTTCCACGAATTTCGGCGAATTTTACTTCACCTACATCACGAAACTTGTCACGCAAAGTTTGCCAGGTGCAGCTTAGTGGTACCTTAATTTAAAATAAATGTCAAAACATAGTAAGCAATATCAAAGCAATAAAAAATTACTACTCTTACATTCTTTATTATAATTGTGTCTGACTTCCGTGGATTGTTTCCAGCATTGCCTGCATTACCACCGCCGCTGCCGCCTCCGCCATACATGTCCATGTTGCCACCACCGCTGTAGTCGTTGTCCATGCCACCTCCAACACCACCAGTGTTACCACTTCCCGTGTTATATGCGTTGAAACCAACGCCGCCACCTCCACCAGTATTTCCGGCATTGCCCGAGTTAAAACCAGAAGATCCACCAAAACCGGAGCTGTAGTTGTTGCCTACAGTACTGTAGTTGTTGGATAACGCTGCGTTGGCTGACGACATGGAATCATCATTGCCACCACCCGATTGCCCCAAATTCAAACCGAGATTAGTCAAAGACGACGTAAGCAGTGGATTGGAAAGTGCAGCTCCGAGACCGCCAACCACGTTCGATAAAGCCGCCAAATTGGTTGTTGATAGATTACTTAAATTGAGGCCAGCTGTATTTGTACCCAGTGACTTGGCAGCCGCCTGTACGACTGGCGCAACAGGAGATGGTTGTACAGATTGATTGTTGAACATGCCGCTACTACCAACACCACCAGCCACACCACCACCCAAGGAGGCCACCATATTTCCGAGAATATTTGAGCCACCACCACCTTGCGACGACATCGACGGCTGTGTTGGTTGATTTTGCTGTTGCTGAATAATGTTTGGCAAGTTGCGAGCAACATCCTTCAATGGTTCGCCGTTCGGACCAAGTCCAATGCCAACGCCACCCAAGCCTTCGGGTAGTTTCAATCCTTCACCCTTGTCCGGAATTCGATCTAAACGTACAGTCATACGACGATCGTAGAGCATCTGACGATCGAGCATAGAAATAGCTTGAACAGCCTCTACCGGATGGTCGTATTCCACAACAGCGAAACCGCGACTGTTGCCCTCTTTATCAACGGATAGATCCACACTCTGTACTTTGCCAGCAAGTTTGAAAACTTGTTTGAGTTTCTTTGTATCGACCTTATAGTCCAGCTGTGGAAAAGTGGTTAATGGAATTTGTCAGAATATAAAATTGTGTGTGATAATAGACCATTAGACAGTAACGAAGTGAAAAGCCAGTGAGACGCAAGGGTTGAGTGCCAACATTAGAACGCCAAAACAATTCTTTCGGACATAATAAACAGGACATTTTATTGAGAAATATTTGAGACGTCATATAAATAGCTAGGAAAGTTTAAAACCCATATTGTTTCTAGCGATGCAGCGACTTTGCTTTCAAAAATAGTTTGAGAATTACAACATTTTAGGAAGAATATCGTAAACTCAATATATAATTATTTATCCGCCGAAAGGTTAATAGGCGCCATACACAGTGCGTCTGACTCCCCAGTCGGTTTGTATGTGTTAGAGAAAATAAATATGTGATACGTTACACCGACATGACTCTGGCATGACTCTCGAGTGCCTCAACTGTGTGTAGTCGAAATGAGAGTTAACACGTACACAAATGACTCACGAGTCAGATGCACCGTGTATGCCGCCTATAAGTAATGCAATTGTTATCCTAAAGCTAAATTGCACCACTTACCAAAAATGGAACGACGATGCCGCAAGTATAAGACAAAGAATACCGGTCTCGAAACAAGATAATCCGAAAAGTTTAGAATGGCGAAACAAAGGTTACTAGAGGACAAAGATGTCTGAATATAAGCACTAAAAGCCTTGTATGAGGCAAACTTAGGCGAATAACCCTAGTTATATAATTTTTTTTTTTAGAAAATGTTAGAGGAGTCAATAAGGAGAGATTGGCTTAGGCGCGAAATGGACAAAATTAAGCAAACAACGGATCTAAAACTGATCAAGTCCCAAGTTCATAATAACTTCGTCAACTTAAAACGTTTAGAATGTAACAAAATACGTAATCGCTAGAGCTTACGCACATTCCAAATAGTTTTATTTATCCTGTTATAATACCTATGGCACAATTTCGAAGACGACGGCAAATACTGGTGTACCTTCAACACGTCTACTGAACTTTTTACAAATCCCGGCGCTGAAAACTTACAACGCACGAAACCAAAACGTTTTTTAATTATTTTTTTTTTTTTTTTGATTACTTAAAAATTGTATACTCACATTAGCAACAAAAACCTTATTATGTAAAGGTCCACTTATGCCCAGACTCTCCAAAAACGAAGCAGAAAGCCCATACAAATTGTAATTCGATGAATTATTAAAATCATTGGACATCATGTTAAAATTATTACGCCCAGATCTAAAAGAAGAACACGTTATAGGAAGAAAAAGTCAACGGTAAGCACACATCATCCAGAAACAAAGCGAAGATCGACTGGGAAAAAAACTGTTAACAACTTTAGTAGCTGCGAAGTGTTGTTTATTGATAATCCGAATAGGGTAAAGTATAAATAGAGTACACACAACAAATATTTGCTTTCCCTAACTATGACAACTTTGAAAAGTACGAAGAAATCCTATTTTCTACGCTCAATTCTCATTGTGAAATATCTAATTCGAAAGATAGCATATCGCATGGATAATAATCAATCGAAATATTAAAGTATTGAATATATATAAACAATATTATTCAACAGGGTCACTCTTAAAAGTTTACTGCTAATAAAAGTAATGTACGAATTCCCATTGTAACCCAAATATTCCGCCATAAAAACCTGAACATACGTGTAAAAATCGTATACCAACCCTACACATATTTGAAAACACTTTCCAAGTAAAAATTTATCATATATGTAAATAAAGTAATTCCAATCCGAAAACGTAATACAAAACTGAGCCCCAAGGGATGGTTAAAAAACTAAAACGAAAATATCCTCAATGATTGTTCCAGGAATGTACAATTTAATTAATCATAGAAAAATTTAGATTTTTTAGACTTTAGATGATTTCAACAAAATTCCTCAAATGGGTGAGTATGCAATTTAGTGCCAAAACATATCGACTGGAGTACCGATTGAAATGCTTCGGACCTTATATTAAGAATCTGAAGCAGAATTTCGTCGCCTTTTTTAGATTATGCTGTCACCAACCAATCTACTTTAATGTTCTTTTATCCTCCTTTCCATTACTACCTATTCTCGTCCATTTATCTAATAGCGTTTCATCTTTTCCGAAGCTGTCTTTGAATTCTGTTCTATATTTTTCTAGTGCAAATCGGTAATTTCGTCAAATTGCAGGAAATGTTTCAACTATTCCCAATGTTTTACGTAACGGATGACTGACGAGCTGTTTGAAACTACATGTCGACGACTGAGTGGAAGATCGACCACCTTATCGGCCAGCCCGTTCGAAACCGGCCTATCTCAAAAAACTTTTCAAACTTTTTTTTTTCGTTTGTAATGTTTGTCATTTAATGTCTGGTGGAAATCGAGCATTACTTCAAAATTTGATTGGAGGATGCCGTATTTCAGAATTCGATAAAAAAAAACCCTAACTCAGAGTATGGTTAAAAACATTTTAACTGAAAATATAACGGCAGCTGAGATAGGGCTTTTAAGAGTAGGCTGCAGAGATGGCTCAATCTTCCACCAAGCCGTCGATATACAGGCAGGGTGTGCGATTCACACTCAAGTGAATTTCAACCCCATTAAATTTGAATGCAAAGCGACTGGGAAATTAACTCGGGAAGTGAATTAGGGAACCTGGCCGATATTTCCAAACCGAATAATAAATTAAACTTATTTCCCCAATAGAACTTCTGGCACAAAATTTACCATGAAATGTCTATTAAATATTTATGCAGGAATGATGCCGCTTCTAACTTCATCACCTGACCAATATACTCAAATATTTGTTTAAATATTGCGATATGTGAAGCCTATTGTTCTTTCACTACCTCGTAATACCTTGCTGCCTTTGTTTAACGTATTTCTTCCAGATGTAGTCAATGACCTGTAAAGTGCGTGACTAAACTTAAGAAAATATTGTCAAATTTACCCTATAACAACGAAACATCTGTGAGATAGATATTCAGCCCTATCACCAATTTGATGTGAATAAAAAGTTCCCATAATGTAACAGGAAAAACAAGAACAAATTAGGAAAAATTGTTTTTGTTTTGCTTTATAAATTTTGGCAATATTTGTTCATGTGAAATTTGTGATAGGGCCAATTATTTTTCAACACAATTTTCCTGAAACAAAAAACTTATATGCAAACCTTCCCCAGAAAAAGTCAATAAACCCATATTAGAATTGATAATATTTTTCAAGCTTAAATTGTAATACCTGTCATCATCGCGGCGAGAGAAGCCTCTGTCGCGGTCACCCATGTCTCCACCGCCACCACCGCCGCCGCCACCACCACCACCTCCTCGTGATGACCCACCGCCATCGCGTACAATACGACCATACTGATCCCGCTGCTCACCATGATCCTCTTTCACTACCAATTCTCGGCCATTTATCTCATAGCGGTTCATCTTTTCCAAAGCTTTTTCGACATTATCGGGATCTTTGAATTCGACGATTCCACATCCGCGAGCTTTTCCACTTTCATCATGGAATAATTCTACATATTCAACTGACCCCACAATGCGACGGAACAAATCTTTCAGATCTTGCCAACGATAATCGTAGGGGATGTTTGATATGTAAACGCGGCAATTGCGACCTTCACGGCTACGATCACGGTTAGCATTGCCACCAGAGTTGGTACTTCCACCGCCGCCACCGCTGCCAGCACCACCGGCTTCAGCGTCCGAGAATCTTGACGCACGTGCTCCACGACCTCGTCGATCGCGTTCCTTCTCCCGGCTATCGTTAGAATTCTCATTGCCTTCACTCTTCATATCGTACTAAATTTGGTGGCAGAAAGTATTAGTTATTTTAGCGAATAAAGTAGTAGCGAAATAAGTAGTTCCGGTATCGATTTTTAGCAAATATCTAATGGCGGATATAATAAAAGCCACAAGTCACTTACCAATATATCAGAATTCGAGTTATTAGCACTTATGCAGTCTGCTTATTAAAAGGTTCTCACAAAATTATGTATATTTTTCTGTCTACAATTTATATTTTTTTTTGTATAGGAAAAGTTATGGGAACTTTTTCCAAGCGCAACGCCGACAGGTAGAGAAATGCTAATAAAAATGGCGGACTGACGAATGCCAACCGAACTGGTCTAGTGTTGATAATCTACAGAAATTTATCGTGAATGGCTTCAACCCTTATACCATGTTTTGACCGACATCGAAAACATGTTTTCGTTGCTAAAACTGGTTTTCGACTTAAAACGTGTGTTTTCGTTCATGTAAAATCTGTCAAACGAAAACCAGTTTTCATTTTTAATATTTTTATTGAGCTTTGTACCACGATTGTTTATTAGGAAAAATTTAAAAAGCAACAAAGTCTAAGAGGTAGAAGTTATAGCACTATTTCGGAGATCACCACATCTCCTCATCAGACTTTTTTCTAGACTTCAGCAGGGATCGAACCTGCGAATTCGATGTTCAAAGTCAGAAGCGTTAACCACTGAGCTATGTACATCCCGTAAACTCTTGTTGCTAATTCATTTTCCTTATTCAACCAATTACTATCAAGTGCAGCTGATTTGCCGCTATTTAAACTCGACAGTGTGGTTGTTGTTGTCAATTCTATACATCCATTTGCTTATTTGCTTTTTTGTATAGTTTCAGGCAGGCTCTTCCTAAACTATGTATTTGTCAAACCAGTTTTCGCTGAAAACTACATGAAAACTCACGTTCCACTCATTCCAATCGGTATCTTAACTAGCTTTTTTTTCGATTATTTATCGAAGTGGAAGTCATATTTTATCATCTTTAATACGCCATTTCGGATTTATTGTTAATTGGCAGCCAAAAGTAAAATAAGAATGAAAGTAAGAGGTTGGTAATGAAAAGAAAATGAGGGAAAAGCATTTTGGTTTTGTTTTTGTGTAGCAAAACTTTAGTCAGAGGATGTAAGAAATGTCAACGAAAACACTAACAGCCGGTGTGAACAGCCTTCAGCCCACAATCCCAAAACACGTTTTCGAAGTGTTTTCGTTGTCGGTCAGAACATGGTATTACAGAGAACGAAGAGAACAATAATCGATAACCAAATAAACAATAACGATTCGTTCGCCTTCGATTGTTATCATTCGATATTGTTCATACGAATTAAATACACTGATTTTTATTAATTCTTTTTTTAAATTCACCGACTTCTCTATTTTGCACCACAGCTAACAAAAAGTATAATATTCTTTGATGTATGTGTGTATGTACATATGTATGCGAGCGTACAATCGATAGTTTCTTTTCGATATGGTCAGCCGTTTTTTGCAGTGAAATGATAACAAATCAGTGTTGGTACATGTAGGGATAATTCCCTCCCGCAGGGATTTCAGACGAAAAGACGAATGTGTGGGAGAAGAGGAAAAAATTTCATTTATTCGCTCAAAAATTGCTATATCTTTAAATAAAATATTGAACCGCAAATAACGCGATTAAGCAAATCAAACTGCGTACTTGAAAATGTACATTTAAAACAACCATACTCCAATAAATAATAAAAAATTTTAAAATTACCATTTTTACCACGATAAAAAAAATATCACCATTCGCAACTTTTGTTGACTAGCTATTGCCAGATGTGATTTTTATTCACAGCGAAATATCATGCGAGTAGAAAAACCACCGGTAGTGAAATATCGCTCATTACTAGTTGGGTGTAAATTTCACCACAGCTGATTTAATGTTGGTTTTTTGGCAGACTTTTTAACTTCATTACAAAAAGATGGTTTCAGTTTTAAAAATATTAAATGTTGCAAAAAATTTTAAAACTATTATTAATAGCGCCGCCAGCACATCCATTTCAAATGTATTATTAACCAGGTAAATAGTCATCGTAAAGTTGTATTACGCTTTTCATATTTACATAACCTGATTCTACCACCCGCAGAATACTATACAAACAACAAAATGTGAAATCTGCTGTTTTGGGGGCAGTGACGGCGCGGTCATTTCATTCAACAAGCCAATGTCGAGGTTTAATGGAATTCTTCGATGACCCTAAAAACTGGCCAGAAAATGAGGTAAAAGTTGGTCGTGCTTGGAAACTGGAAGAGTTACGTATCAAATCAAATAAAGAATTGCATCAATTGTGGTATATTCTTCTCAAAGAGCGGAACATGCTGCTTACAATGGAGCATGAATGCAATGACAAAATGGAATTATTTCCTAGTCCAGAACGTTTAGATAAGGTAAGAGTTGTTATAGCATAAATCGTGCCGATTTTTCTTTATTTTTAAATAGGTAAAAATATCAATGGAAAATCTAGAATCAGTCGTCCGTGAAAGAAATAAGGCCTACCATCTACTTGAAACAGGCGAAACCGGTGAGCGCCCAAGTCGCGTAGTATCCAATCAACTAGGTATTCGCTACTTATACAGGTCTATTCATTAGAATTTGTTTGAGAAAAATATTTAATATAGAACAAAATTTAGATCCTGTGAACACGTATTGCCCCCCTTATATGAACGTCAAATGGATAAAATCGCGAAATATTGGTTTCGGTGGACGAGCGGTGCGCAAATTCTTGTTATTGTACCGTGAGAAACTCTACAATATAAAACGCAAAGCCAAGAAGTATGTTTTTCAAATTTACTTTTTATTATGTTCAATATTCTAAAAAAAAAAAAATATTTGCATATTAGTCGTTCCCGCAACGAAGTCATGATGATGTTACGACGTAACCCGAACATAGATGTCCATATGTTGCGGCGTAAGTATCCAGATGTGGACATTGATAAGTTGTTGAGAGATGATAAAACTCGTGGACACTGTGTGCCTAAGGTCGATGTCTGAATAAGTTGTAACGAAATAATAAAATGTTTTGTATACATAAGAAAAGTGTATTTTATCTAGTACCAACAGGAGAAATGAGGATTGCGTTCCCATATGAGTCAGGTATATATATGTCCATCATCGCAACGGAACGTCCCAGATTTATATCTGGCCATGGGCTGTCCCTCTAGCTGGATTCTTTCAAACTCTGGGAAGCCCTCACACCGCTACAACTAATCGTCATCATTGAACGTAATTTTTTTACCCTGAAAAGTGGCTATGGCAGGCTTTAGCTTCTGTTTCGCTATCCATGAAGGATGTAGTGTATCTGTTGTATTCAACCTTTTAGCATTTTTCGCTGGTGCAGCAACTTTATAAGGTTCCTGTGTCTTGATTTCTTCGTGGACTTCATCTCCGAAAACTATTTTCTTTCCTTTAAAATCGGTGATTACTGGTTTAAATTTTTGTTTTGCCGCCCAGGAAGGGTGTAAGTCCTTGTCATTTTCCGTGGACTTGGTACTTTTATTTAGTGCGAAGTTATTTTTCGGCCCGACTTCTTCATCCCTTCTTTCTTCAAGGTCACTGTTATCGACATCGTCGAACTTTATCTTCTTGCCCTGAAAACTACCTATCACTGGTTTAAGTTTCTGTTTTGCTACCCAGGAAGGATGTAACCCTTCCGAATTGTTTTTCTTTCCAGTACTTTGGCGGCTTTTATCCTGAACGTCTTTATTATGTATTCTAACATTTGAGCGGTTTTCACGTGTCGTGTAGTTTTCGACTGGCCTCTTGCGTGCATTATCATTAGCTTTATTTGTTTGAGAATCTAAGACTTGACCATTTCGAACAACAACCGCTGTAGATCGATAATTTTCACCACTAGCTGTAATAAAGAATGGATCGACCACGTGAGTAATTTCTTCTTTAAGTGATTCTGGGAACTTCTCGTCTTCTAAATTTGAATCGAAACTTATAAGCATATTTTTTGTTGGTTCAATAACGTTTCTTTCTAAATCC
>NW_023458555.1:7125734-7137764 GCF_013731165.1 Rhagoletis pomonella
AAATGTCACACTCTTGTAAGGCAAAAAAGGCACATTCTCTGCCCTGGGAAGCTTTATCAGGGGAGATGGTTGCCCTGAAAATTAGATCGTTGTTTAAAACGAGAATATTATAAAATACGTGAACTAGACAAGGACAAGGAAACGCACCGGAAAGGGCAATATTTTTTGGAAGAAACGAAATCACCATAAGAACCTGGCCAAAGCGTATTTAACAAGGTGGTGTGTGCCGTATATAAGTAAAAAATTACACTAACAAATTATACGCTGATGTCCATACTGTCATTGGTATGAGTTAAAACAAACACATCATTTTGACGTAATGGCCTCCACGGCGAAAAACTCAGCTGTCGCCCCAACACCACCTTGTTTAATACACCTTGAACCTGGCAATGAAAGGGCAACATTATTTTATAGAAACCAGATCGCCATGATACTTGTACTTAATCTGGAAGGACTGGAAGTAGTGAAAGGACTTGTGTGCACTACTTTGCAAAACAGAAATTTATTAGATTCCGGCTCAAACTGAGAAATGATTGATGCGCTTAATAAGAAGAAAATTTATTTTTGCCTTTCTAACAGTCGTTTATCTTCTACTAGTCGACACTCGCAATAGGGGTGTAAATCTAATAATTTTTTTTGAAAGTGATCAACCTTTGCAGCTCACTCGTCTTGGCTAAGCGAGCCACAGACTAGGCAACAGATTGCATGTTTTAAAAAAAAATTGGTTTTTCTTGCAATCCGTTGCGTGTGTGTGGCCGAGTTCTTAGATTTTTGTAATTTATTTTGTGATTCCGTAGAGTGAACATGAGCGGATAAATAGCAAGATTAGGTAAAATATTTATTAAGGAACTAATAGAGTGTTTAAATAGAGTTCAATATATAATTTAACATGTATTTAATAGAGTTATTGTCCTTTCTGCGCACATGCTTACTTGCCAACGTAAAATGGAAATCGTCAACCGATTCACTAGTGTGTAGCGAAAAGAGTTGCAAACGATTGCTGTGATCTGTTGCCTGTCTGTGGCTCGCTTTACGTAATCTGGCTAAATGGGCCTATACACCGACCGACTTCTTATTCAACCAGTCACAACCAGTTATTCAACTGTCAAATTCCTCGACACCTGCGCCACCTAGAGGATTCAATCTTCTTATTGTATTGTCATCGGGTTCTGAGCTAAGTTTGAAGGTTAATATTTTTATACAAGGTGCATTCTTTTGCAACTGAGCTCCAAAAGAACACTCGCTTAAATGGCGAAATATACGCAAACCAAAAAACACAAATTCGGCTATTTATCTGAGTTCAGCCAGGTCGGTAAAAAAATAGGCGACCTGTAGTGCGATTCCCATTTTTCTTAACGACCGATATTCGTTATTGATAATGAACGACGTTTGTAGCTTGCAGTAGCGAATAGGCTATTCTCAAAAACACGCTTAACGACAGAATTCGTTAGACATGTCGATAAAGAAGTTTACGACGATTGTCGTTAATTACAAAGCCAAATATGGCAATATTGACGTTTTACACTCAATATTTAAAAGAAACTTGTTATTGTTGCGCGTATTATTGTGTCGGGATTGTTGTTTGTGAATACAATATGAAAAAAGAAGAGCAGGAGCTACTACCCTGCAAAAATCGCGACTACTCCATGCATGCGTGTAAAGAGTACTCCCTAAGGACCAAAGAGTACTCCAAAATTAACCACAATTCATACAAAAAATATGGTCCAATTAACATTGCGATGTCCTAGGGCAGGACCATATACTCCATCCCTGCATTACATCAGAGTAGCACAAAACTACTCCAACATATTAACAATGGCATTGTTGTTATATTTTTTCGTTTGTACACGGTTTTGTTCTTCACTTCTCAAATGCTTTTTCGAAATTAATAAAAACCAAGACAAAAATTAAAAATTACATGTTGCCTCTGACGGTATTCGAACCCGAACATGCTGGGAGCTAAGAACTAACAGCGAGCATCTCTACCCCTGCAAAAATCGCGACTACTCCATGCATACGTGTAAAGAGTACTCCCTAAGGACCAAGGAATACTCCAAAATTAACCACAATTCATATAAAAAATGTGGTCCAATTAACATTGCGATGTCCTAGGGCAGGACCATATACTCCATCCCTGCATTACATCAGAGTAGCACAAAACTACTCCAACAAATTAACAATGGCATTGTTGTTATATTTTTTCGTTTGTACACGCTTTTGTTCTTCACTTCTCAAATGCTTTTTCGAAATTAATAAAAACCAAGACAAAAATTAAAAATTACATGTTGCCTCTGAAGGCATTTGAACCCGAACATGCTGGGAGCTCACAACTAACAGCGAGCATCTCTACACGTTCAGCTACAGCCAGACATGCAAATGTGCTTTCAAATGCTCAACTTCAATCACATTTCGTTAAAACACGAGCAGTTATCGGGTAACAAACAATAAGCTGGCGCAGAGACACGAGTTGGTCCTCTACAGCATGACAGAGGAACACTTTTGTAAGTACTCCAATATACCACAAATGGACTACATGGTCCAACGATTTTTGCAGGGACACGTTCAGCTATAGCCAGACATGCAAATGTGCTTTCAAATGCTCAACTTCAATCACGTTTCGTTAAAACACGAGCAGTGATCGGATAACAAACAATAAGCTGGCGCAGAGACACGAGTTGGTCCGCTACAGCATGACAGAGGAACACTTTTGTAAGTACTCCAATTTACCATAAATAGACTACATGGTCCAACGATTTTTGCAGGGTACGGAGCAGTACCATAGGATGCTGGACTGCTTATTTGGCAATAACGGCCTCGTGCAAGGCGAATTTAATAAGGGGGTACTTGAAAATTTCCTTAAATGTAAAGTGTTTTTATAAATAACTCCAACAAAGTCCTTTACCAACAAAGTCATTTTACCAAACTTTTTCACGTGACTATTTTTTAATATAACCTTCACTATAAAAAATAGTCATGTTAAACATTTTATTAAAACAACACTAAAGCTGATTTATTTACAAACAAGTTAAAATTGAAGCAAATGCTCTAGTATCGTTATCTCGAAAACTGGAGCCAATCTGACAAAATTTAGAATGCCCCAATTAAGTGAGATCAACTTTCTAAGCCTTTGCCAATGTTTTCAACTTGCACAGTGTAATAAATAAAAGGAACAATAATAAAAAGCACATCTATATGTGATAAATTTTTATTTATTAGTTATTTTTTATTATAATTTACCGATGAATTGGGCCTAATTTTTCTCAATAAAAACTTGAAACAATTTTATCGGTAGGCTTTTCAACGACAAAATATTCGTAGCTAGGTTATCGACAAATTTCGTTAGACAACTGTCAAAGCTACCGACAATATTCGCTAAAAGCGTGCTTGAGAATTGCAGTTAACGAAACTTGTCGGAATCGTTAGCTAACGATACGAATATTGTCGTTAAGAAAAATGGGAATCGCACTACTGAGGTGTAATGTTGTTAAGTGAAAAGCTGTGAACTGTCTAAATCCCGTTAAACTAATCACATGTTTTCATGAACCAAAAGGACAAGATCACGCAAGAACGCAACGTTGTATTTGTAACTGGTTTTGAGAAAAAAGTTTGCGAAAGCGGGTTCGTCATCTGAGGGTTTTTTTTTTACATCACAAGCACCACGACTTTATACATTTATTTAACTGAAGATTAGGTATTTCAATATGACAACACATTCTAAAACGTTTTAAGGAATAATTACGGATCCGCTGATTTCACGGCGAATTTGTACCTTTTGCCAAAATGATGTGTTTGGTGAAATTTTGTTTTGTACTGATTGTGAATGTGAGTATAATTTTTTGTTGTAATTTTTGTTTCTGTTCTGTCAACACCACCTTGTATAAATTCGCTGGCGCAATTTCAGTATGCATTTCTCCCCAAAAATTTTGAGTTGCTGTCGACAGAGAAATAAAGCTGTACCGAAGATCGTAAATACTTTTTAAGTGATGGTTACTCTGGGACAATATGGCAGCCGTTTTTGACAACAAAGGACTTAATGCTGGCAATATCATACTCGCATATAAAAATGGCAAAGAATGAAAAAAGATAAAAGGCGATAAGCGGAAAAAATACCACCGCATAATTTAAACGCATTTTAAATGTGTTAAAATAGTTTAAAAATTAACTAATAGTGCATAAAAGCGCGAAAGTAACTGTGTATTTTTGGGGTATAGTAAAATGTAAGTAAAAAGTTGGCGGTTAAAAGCTTAGTCAATGAATTTAGTCAAACGCCTATGCAGACATTTTGGCGTTCTTGATTTACCTGCGGTAATGCTAAACGTTTTCCTAGCTATATATTGTGTTAGAATATTTGTTTTTTAAACGCGTAGATTGTAATTTAGACATATTCGTATTGATCAAAAATTATACCATTGCTAAAAGAATAATTGGAAAGGAGGGTATGGAACGTGAAAAACATGAAAAAGCCATGAAACAGGGTCGCATTGCCATAAGTTTTCTTTTGGTACCTTTTTCCGTGTTGTTTTTTAATAAAAGTATGAAGTCTGCCCACATATGTATGTAGCTGCCAATCGGGGTTCTCTACCGTAATACCATGTACTGGGCGACATCGAAAATATATTTTCGTTGCTAATGCTGGGTTTCGACCTAAAACTTGTGTTTTCGTCCATGTAAAATCTGTCAAAGGAAAACCAATTTTCGCTGAAAACTACTTGAAAACACACGTTCCACTCCTTCCAATCGGTGTCTGCACTAGTTTTTTTCGATTATTCATCGAACTGGAAGCCATATTTTATCATATGCCTGTTCGGATTTGTTGTTAATTGGCTGGCCAAATTATAAAAGAAAAAAGTAATCAGAAGAAAATGAAAGAAAAGTATTTTGGTTTTGTTATTTTGTAGCAAAACTATAAACAAAGGATGTACCAAATGTCAACGAAAACACTAACCGCCCGCTGTGAACAGCCTTCAGCCCACAATCCCAGAACTCGTTTCAAAGTGTTTTCGTTGTCGGTCAGAACATGGTATAAGTGGTTGCCGAGCTTAATGTAATTACCATTTTGTTTCACTTTAAATCCACTTTCAATGATTAATTTCTGCTTTGTTCTTCTCTTACTTTATTCTTATTTGATATCGTACAAAATACAAGTGTTTTAAGCACTAAAGTGCAACACAAATGTGTAGGTTTGGTGGATGCAGTTCGCCGTCGAAATTGGTAGTAGATACATACGTGTTTGTGCCACAGAAGTGATAAAAAAAAATTAAGGAACAAAATGAAAAGGAATTCAACGAAAAGTTTATAGATTCTTTTACAAGTGATATTTTTTGGATTCCTTAAGTCAACTGCTCAACCTTACGTCAAAATGTGAATTACTGGGAACCTTGGTGCTTTTCCAATTTGTGATTTTGTTGATAATGAATTTTGAATCATTTTCGCATATATGTGAAGAAAAAAGGGCTAAGTATGCACATATATCAGTAACAAAGCTATGCAATGTAAAAACCATAGAATTATATAAAAAGGTCAGCAAATCCACAGTTTCGAATCGCTCGCGAATTTCATTTAAGTTTGGTATATGCATGTGTACTTTTTGTCTTCAGTGGGTTGAGGAAAGGTATGCGAGAAATGTGAAAAAATGTGGTCTTTGCTCCTGTGTGGTCATACCAATTGGGAATGCTATCAAGGGACCTACAACATCGCTGTAAAGCCAAAGTAGCCCGGCTATTTTGATAATTGTTAAAAACTACATTATAGTCGCTACATTCTACAAACATAAATACATACATACACATACATATCGTCGTTTAAAGTAGAAAGCGCGTATCAACATAATGCAAAACCGCGTATGTGAGGCAGGAAGGCTAAATGAATTTTGTGTGTTTGGCTTGGTTGGCAGGATGTATTTGGGGTTTGCTTTCCTTTATGGCCGTTCGTTAAAGGGGCGTTGGGCGAAAGGTAAGTGGGCGTGGCACCTCTAACCCTCCTTTTTGGAGAGGGAATGAACCGCCATTAACAAAAATGCAACCCCCGACCACCTAGGTCCCCTATGGCTCCCTAGGGACCCCTTAGAAAAATTGCCAAAAATCACAATTTTCATTTGCGTTTATTCGCTTCAAAAATGTTAAATATTCATTTGCACAATACATTTTAATATACTCATTTTTATATACAAGACATTTTTATAAAACACTCTGTAACCAAAATAGACATCACTGGGGCGGCAACCCCAGGTTTACCACACAGAAAAGGAATTCTAGTTACCTTATTCTTTCCCAAGGTTACATTCTACGTAGTAAGGGTTATAATTCCTAAGCGCGGCTGAAGGCCGCCTACGCTGAAAGGAATTCTACGCAAAAATACTGTGGACGCAAGTAAAAATTGCGATTTTTGGCCATTTTTCTAAGGGGTGCGTAGGGAACCATATGGTTCCTAGGTGGTCGGGGGTTGCATTTTTGACAATGGCGGTTCATGCCCTCTCCAAAAAGGTCGGTTGGAGGTCCCACGCCCGCTTCCCCTTCGCCCACCGCACCTTTAACGAACGGCCATAATGGAAAGTTTCCCCTGTATTTGTTCCTCTTTCTGCTACTCGGTCATGTGGCATATGTGTGTTGATATCGACAAGTTGTGTGTAACTTAATTGAAGACATTTGAGGGATTCACAACGGTGTCGCAAGTGTCGTATTGTTGTACGTCGTAAACCTTAAAACCTTAAATAAATGTTTATAGAACTTAAAACGACAACCAACCATTTTTTAACACTACAAAAATTCATAATAGCTCTGATCCAATACTTTTCGTGAAAAATCCTGTAAAACTGTCAAACAGCAAAATTACTCTCTGAAGTGAGAGTAAAAAGTGAGTAACAAAAAATACGGGGAACAAAAAATCCATTTTTCCTGTAAAAACGTCAACCAGTGATTGCTTGACACTTTTCATGACTTTACCAGAAGAAAAAGTTCGGGTATAATCTTGCAACTTCATTCTCTACACAACTCTCCAAAAGTCGCTCTCAGTTACAGGATTTGGAGGATTTTGGAGTACGGGAACATTTTTCCTGCAACTTCCCGCAAGTTCGTGTAAAATCCTGAAAGTTCATGGAGTACTGGATCAGAGCTAATATGACTTTGGTGGTACTTATAAAAGCGGGGATCCCGGGATTAACATTCCTAGTAAGCAGGCATGTTATAGTACGATATTCATCACAATTTTAATAAAAATCCATCAACTACGCGTTTTTGCTTAGCGGAGTTCAATGTTTTTTTATCTTTTGGCCTTGACGTTTCTCCTCTATTTACCAAACATAACACAGACTTGTAATAGTTATGTTTAATGAGCTGCTCTAGGTTACGTCAGGTTAATATATCTCACAAAATTGTGTCTCATGAGGATTTTTCTTGCTCTAACTTGCTCTAGTTTCTGTTTCATGAGCCTGCGCTAAGTGGAACTAGAGCAACTTAGAGCACGATTTTCTGCACCAGCTTTTTTGATGGAGTCACTTATAGCAAGCAACCGTTTTGAGAATTTCTGCATGAAAAGTGTTTCATGAGATTTGTGAACATAGTTGCTCTGACTTGCTCTATTGTTTTTTTGACATCTGCTCGATTCTGCTCTAACTTGAGCTGCTCTGCACTTTTTTCGGTCCTATTAAACACAACTATTATTTAATGTTTTTAATATCTAGGCATGTTAAATAAAAATACATCTTAGGTTTTTTTCTAGCATGTCGATTTTTTTTTTTATTGATGACATCCCAACAAGCAAAATAAACTTAAAAAAAGTTTTTTTTTAAGTTTTCAATTATAAACATTAAGCTTACAAAACGTTGATTTTTTGTTTATAAAACGCTTGAAAGTAAGCGTAATATAATCGAAAAGGAACATTGGTTTTAAGCGTAGAAATATAAACTTTTAATAAATGTTCAAAAGAAAGCTTTTTATAAGCGTAAAAGTGTAAACTTATAATAAAGGTTCAAAAAAAGTTGTTTATAAGCGTATGAATATAAACTTACTAAAAATTAAAAAAAAAAGCTTTTTATAATCATTTTTATAACCCTTTATTTAAAGATATTTCAATAAAAACTCATACATAGATTGCTTAACATCTAGAAACTAAAAGAAATGCGAATTTTCGGCGGACTCATCTACGAAAATGTAAATAGGGAATAGACATTTTAGCATACAAATTCACGATAACACACAAAAATTAAGCATAAAAAAGTTAATTATTATATCTTGTTGCGTGCATTACAAGCGGTTATTGGCAAATTGGAAAAACGACATCGATGCGGCTATATATTCCGCTTCATCGCCGCCATTCTCATTGATGAACTTTTCTGAAAAAAATACTTTTTTAATTGAATGTCAAACTAAGAAAGGATAAGGAAAACTCATCATTTGAAGACTCGAATGCTCCACCGATTAGCGCAGCGGGTCCTGGATTGGATTTTTTTTTACCGCATTGGTTTTATTTAATTTTTTCCTTTTAATAAAACATTTTAAAAAACGTAAACACGTCACTTACGATTGAAAAAATTTATATTTACTACTTCATGTCGTTGGCATTTGCATTTCATTTATAAGTTTAAGTTATTTATAAACATTCGCTCTCAAAACTTATTAAACGTTTATTTGAAAAAACTTTTAATAAGCTTAATATTAAAAATGCTTATATAACGCTTATTATAGCAAACTCACTTTAAGTTATTTTTAAAAACATTTACTGAAATGCTTGTTGGGATATCTATATTTTAGGATTTTTAACATTTGCATGAAAACCCAAAATAACTAATTTCTAGTTGAATTTTTATGTATAAAAATACCCATAAATAGATCCGAAAGACTTAACTAACGCTGTTGGTTTATAAGTAAAAATTCAATTCTAAATTTATTAATTTTTGGCATTTTATGCAAATAGCTAAACATCCTAAAATATTTACTATGTCACTAATAAAGAAATCTCGACATGCTAGAAATAAGCCAAATATGTATTTAAATTTAACGCACCGAGATATTAAAAAAATAATATAAAAAATCCCAGGCCTGTGTAATCTATAAATCAGGGTTGCAGACGGAAAAGTCATATTTTTAGTACAGGATTATTTTGGATATGAGAGGAGAAATTTTAAATTCTTAATTACGTATTGTAACAATATTGCGAAATTATAAAGGGCAGCAATCTATCGGATATCCGATGGGACGGCTCTTATTTTTTACATGGTATCCGGAATCCGGTTATCCGGCAAAATCTCTATCCGGCAAAATCTCTATCCGGCACATCCATATAAATAAACTATCGGAATCGATGGTTAAATATGTTAGCATGTCATGATTTTTTGTTGGCAGGTCATGAGCTGCATTGAACATTTCCTTGGAAATAAGGGCACATATATGAATAAAAGGTTCGCCGGCCTTCTCCTAAAATTTAATGGGCTACAAAACTGCATACTTAGAAATTTTGTTGAATTTTTAAAATTTTTGAAATATGGACTTATGTGGTTTTTGTTAGACAATGAGCTGTATTTTTATAAAAAAAAAGAAACATTAAAGAAACAATGGAAAACAGCTAAAACCGGTCAAAATGTCGTGTCCCTATTAATTTTCACATGGCGGTATGTATTTATGTATGTACATATGATGTCCTTTTATTAACTTTTTGTATCATTACTGCTTTACTGCATGTTTATGTGTACATAATAATATTTTAATCGCAAAAAAAACTAACTTATAATTTCTTTATTTCTTCAATTTACTTTCTACGACTTCGACTGATTATCGCTTACTCAAAGTACTTACTTAGTATGCTATACTGCTTGCGAACCCAAGCGGGAAGCGTGAATTATCTACATAGAAATAAGAAAATAATATTCATATGCACATGCACATATGTATGTATATGTTTATATACAATGTATATACATATATATCTCTATTAATAGTCTGTTAAATGCCATTTTTCCTTACATCCAACTGTTATTGACAGCAGTTATTCCATACCTTCATATGTACATAGTACATACATACATCAATCAATTCTGCATTGCAAGATTGTCGGCAGTAAATAATTTTTCGTCTTTTTCGTTCTGACCACCCGGACCGACGACGCTTTTCAGTGGCTCAACACTTTGACTTTACACTTAGCTCAATCAGACTAATATATTTAGCATACAATAAGGTCATTTGGCATTTGAACTTTTTCAATTTGTATTAATTTGTCAAGGGGTGTACTCAGAACTAAATAATCATCAGCTAGAATAGTGCAGCTGCTGTTTAGTTGGAAAGTGGAGAAAGCGGATTTTCATTTCGTACATTTGTGCACTGAATGATAACTGAGCATAGGGTTTCTTCTCTCAACAGTTTTCATTGTAATGTACATATGTAAATAGGAAGCTTCAATTAAAATGCTGGCTGACTTGTGGAGGCGGCCCGATTGAATTTTTGCGCAGCAGAACAATCATTTTTGACGAGATTTTTTTTTTAAATTGGATATCATTGCATATATGCATTGTAGTTACATACATACATACATATGTATGTAAAAGCGTTCGTGTAATATAAAGGATATAGCAGTCAGTTTCCAAATGGCTTTGCAAGGGAAGGGAGGATCTACATACATATCAAGCCCTAACCGCCAAAAATATGTATGTATATAAGCGAATTTTTTTCAACATTTTCTGTTTGATGCAGAAATGTTCCTAGAGCATCTAGATGCATTTCCGCATCAGAAATAAAATTCAAATCAATGGAGAAAAAATGTGGAGTGGTAAATAAGCTAAATCAATCGTTTTAACGAATCTAGCTATTTTTTCAATGTTTGTGCTGATGGGGATGTGTGTTCGTTATGTGTTTTGACAGCCGTTATCGATAAAAATTAGAAAATACAACGATTTTTTCTTGATTCGTATGGTGATTGGATCGGAATCACCTACGAATTACGTGATTCGGTTCGTAATTGGGGCGCCAATCACGAATGAGAGAGCGAATTAGGAATGGGACATCGTTTAAACAAAAATGAACGCTAGCAAGGCAAATAGGTTTTTAAAGGTATTTTTAATAAAATATTGAGTTAAAATACATATATTTAAATTGCTTAATATACCAGAAAAAGTGAACACGGTGGCACATAGAAGAAACTTAACTTTCCATTGAGTTGTGAAAATAACAACCACAACAAATTTGATGGCTAGTAATCTGAGATTTGCCTGTGTAAATAGAATTGCGTACATACTTAGAACTTTTCGAAAAATTCCCTATAAAAAGTTTGTTGAATTATTCTACAAAGTTTTAAATTTGGACTTATACATACGTCTTTTGTTAGATAATAAGCTGTATTTTTTTATCAAAAAATTACAAACATTAAACAAACAAAAGATTATTTTTCACATGACTGTATGTATCTACATACATTCAAATTTAGTTTTTAAAATCAGTTGTAACCAGAGACCATAACGTTTATAAGAAATAAAATTAAATATTTTGTATAATTATAAGCTGTGTTATTTTTACACACAATACATCTACGCTTAAAGACTAAAAAAAAACAATCAGCGACAATTTCCATTTCCAAACAAGTAATTTTGATTTTATCGACAACTATTCATAAGCGCACATAAAGTTTGTCGATTAGAGCTCCATACAATTTTTAAATGCAGATAAAAAACACGCCTATTATTGAACAATGGAAAAGTTGTTTTCGTCTCCTGAGATGAAAATCGGACTAAAAACTTTTTCATCTTCTCCTGATAATTATCTGTGACTTTTATTTTTTTTCGTCTCGCTAAAAGTTTATATCAACATGAAAATGATGTACGTATTTTCATAATAATTACCTACAGTTGTCCACAAAATAATAGGAGTGCGATATTTTGACCAGTTTTGGCTACTTGTCTTTTGTTTATTTAATGTTTATTAGTTTTTTATAAAAGCCTAGCTGGCTATACAACAAACACCATATAAATTCAGATTTTAAACTTTGTATAAAAATTATAAAAATTTTGCAATTTTTCACCCAAATTTCAAACTTTTTAATCAGAATCTT
>NW_023458555.1:7137864-7147091 GCF_013731165.1 Rhagoletis pomonella
ATCAAGCCTGTGCTTGGTGGCCAGGCAATGCCACGCTTAAAATCTTAGGGTGGGGTTTAGTACCGCTCACAACTATTTCGGGCTATTCCGTCCAAATGGGTGGCCCGATCCAAAAAAAAATTTCACACACTTGTAGTCAAGGGTCCACGCAATATTTTAACACTCACTTTTGTAAATTTTGGTTACTAATTTATTTACAAATTGGGTTTGAAATATGCCCTTTTTTGTAAAATTCGGAAATTAGCGTACATTTATCACTCCTATTCTGCTTAAATTAGCCACTTCACCAATATATTTTTATATTCCCCTTCACTTTACACTTTACTTGATTTGTTATAACTTGCTTTACGACTTTAATATTAACCAATTCATCACAATTCATTAAATAAAAACACCTTCAAAATCACGCGTCTGACTTTGGTTGCATATGCAAATTAAATGGCGGAGTTCAGCTGTCAAACTCCAAAATATGCAAAAGAATGAGAGACAAAAGAAGATAGGATATAACCCAGTAAGCATTAAAAATATACAAAGGTGTTCTCTGCAAAAGGTGTTCAGCTCCTTTTCTTCGCAAAACAGAAAGGAGAATTCTACTGCCTGAGGGTTATAATCCCTAAGTGCGGCCGAAGGCCGCCTACGCAGAAAGGTGTTCTCTGCAAAAGGTGTTCAGCCCCCCTTCTTTGGCAACACAGAAAGGAGAATTCTACTGCCTGAGGGTTATAATCCCTAAGTGTGGCCAAAGGCCGCCTACGCAGAAAGGTGTTCTCTGCAAAAGGTGTTCAGCCCCCCTTCTTTAGCAACACAGAAAGGAGAATTCTACTGCCTGAGGGTTATAATCCCTAAGTGCGGCCGAAGGCCGCCTACGCAGAAAGGTGTTCTCTGCAAAAGGTGTTCAGCCCCCCTTCTCTGGCAACACAGAAAGGAGAATTCTACTGCCTGAGGGTTATAATCCCTAAGTGCGGCCGAAGGCCGCCTACGCAGAAAGGTGTTCTCTGCAAAAGGGGTTCAGAACCCTTTCTTTGGCAACACAGAAAGGAGAATTCTACTGCCTGAGGGTTATAATCCCTAAGTGCGGCCGAAGGCCGCCTAGGCAGAAAGGTGTTCTCTGCAAAAGGTGTTAAGCCCCCCTTCTTTGGCAACACAGAAAGGAGAATTCTACTGCCTGAGGGTTATAATCCCTAAGTGCGGCCGTAGGCCGCCTACGCAGAAAGGTGTTCTCTGCAAAAGGTGTTCAGCCCCCCTTCTTTGGCAACACAGAAAGGAGAATTCTACTGCCTGAGGGTTATAATCCCTAAGTGCGGCCGAAGGCCGCTTACGTAGAAAGGAATTCTACGCAAAAATACATTTGTTAAAAAGAACATTTTTTTTTATAAAAACTTTTTTTTTCTATTTTTAATTAACTTTTTATTCTTTATTCAAAATCCCCCTCATATCTAATTTGGCATAATTTCTTTTATTAAAAAATCCCACGGTTTCTGTTAGTTGGGTCATATTCCACTTCAAACTGCTCAGTTTGCCTAAGAAAAATCCGTTTTTCCCCCTTTTTCAAACGGTTCCCTAGGTGCCTGTGGGAGGAGTCCGAGGGAGGGGTTCCCCTTTTTAGAAAGCGGCGACTGTCTTCTTTCTATTGGGGGGTGTTTTGGTGGCCCCTCCCCCTCCCCCTCCACCCCCCACCCAAAAAACGGTGTGAGTGGTACTAAACATTTCCCAACCTCTTTTGGAAGGACTTGGAATACTTACTGATAGTTTTTTCAGCTTCATTATATTATGTGTATTTGTAGAAAAATTCTTCTAAACATTGTTAGATGTTTTATGAAAATAAAAGCCAATGTGCATGCAACTCAGGGCGCCTTTGTAGATTTTTATGATGATTGTTGATGCATTCTGATTACATATAAAACGGACAGATAGCCAATTTGGCAGCGCATGTACACGACTGAGGGCCTACTCTGATCTAAATCAATCAATAAACCGTTTTTAGTTCCATTTGACAATGTGTTTTTACCTATTTAACGACAAATGCAATTGAACTTGACATAGTGAAAGCCAGCCTTAACGTCCGTCACTATCTTTTTTGACCTTAAAATGCTACCCTCAACGTCAGCAAAAAATTTTTACTTCAAAATAAAATTAGTTAATGGGTTTTTTAATGCTTGTTATAATTTTAATGCAATAAATTATTGCAATAGCATTCATTTAAACATTTTAATGTTAATACAAAAAAAAATCATTAGCATTATTTCTTCGAAATTAATGCATTGAAGTTTTCATTTACATACATATCAAAAATTAATGCATTAGTTTTTTGCATTTACATTAAAATGCTATGCATTAAACAATTTAATGCATTTTTCACAACTCTGGTAAGCATGCATGTTATAGTACGACTTTCATCACAATTTTAATAACTTACTCGAGTTTTTATTTCATGAGCCTGCGCTAAGTGGAGCTAGAGCAACTTAGAGCGCGATTTTCTGCACTTGCTTTTTTGATGGAGGAACTTACAGCAAGCAACCGTTTTGAAAATTTCTGCCTGATAAGTGTTTCATGAGATTTGTGATCTGAGTTGCTCTAACTTGCTATATTTTTTTTTGATATCTGCTCGATTCTGCTCTAACTTGAGCTGCTCTGAACTTTTTTCGGTCTCATTAAACACAACTAATATGTAATGTTTATATGTTAAATAAAACTACATCTTAGGTTTTTTTCTAGCATGTCGAATTTTTTTTTATTGATGACATATATTTTAGGATTTTTAACATTTGCATGAAAACCCAAAATAACTAATTTCTAGTTGAATTTTTATGTATAAAAATACCCATAAATAGACAAATTAAATCAGAAAGACCTAAGTAATTTCGAAGTTATAAGTGTTTTTTACTAACGCTGTTGGTTTATAAGTAAAAATTCAATTCTAAATTTATTAATTTTTGGCATTTTATGCAAATTCCTAAAATATTTACTATGTCACTAATAAAGAAATCTCGACGTGCTAGAAATAAGCCAAATATGTATTTAAATTTAACGCACCGAGATATTAAAAAAATAAAATAAAAAAATCCCAGGCCTGTGTAATCTATAAATCAGGGTTGCAGACGGGAAAGTCATATTTTTAGTACAGGATTATTTTGGATATCAGAGGAGAAAATTTAAATTCTTAATTACGTATTGTAACAATATTGCGAAATTTATAAAGGGCAGCAATCTATCGGATATCCGATGGGACGGCTCTTATTTTTTACATGGTATTCGGAATCCGGTCATCCGGCAAAATCTCTATCCGGCACATCCATATAAATTCAACTATCGGAATCGATGGTTAAATATGTTAGCATGTCATGAATTTTTGTTGGCAGGTCATGAGCTGCATTGAACATTTCCTTGGAAATAAGGGCACATATATGTATGAATAAAAGGTTTGCCGGCCTTCTAAAATTTAATGGGCTACAAAACTGCATAGTTAGAAATTTTGTTGAATTTTTAAAATTTTTGAAATATGGACTTATGTGGTTTTTGTTAGACAATGAGCAGTATTTTTATAAAAAAAAATAACCATTAGACAAACAATGGAAAACAGCTAAAACCGGTCAAAATGTCGTGACCCTATTAATTTTCACATGGCTGTATGTATTTATGTATGTACATATGTATGTCCTTTTATTAACTTTTTGTATCATTACTGCTTTACTGCATGTTTATGTGTACATAATAAAATTTTAATCGCAAAAAAAACTAACTTATAATTTCTTTATTTCTTCAATTTACTTTCTTCGGCTTCGACTGATTATCGCTTACTCAAAGTACTTACTTAGTATGCTATACTGCTTACGAACCCAAGCGGGAAGCGTGAATTATCTACATAGAAATAAGAAAATAATATTCATATGCACATGCACATATGTATATGTTTATATACAATGTATATACATATATCTCTATTATTAGTCTGTTAAATGCCATTTTTCCTTACATCCAACTGTTATTGACAGCAGTTATTCCATACCTTCATATGTACATTGTACATACATACATCAATCAATTCTGCATTGCAAGATTGTCGGCAGTAAACAATTATTCGTCTTTTTCGTTCTGACCACCCGGACCGACGATGCTTTTCAGTGGCTCAACACTTTGACTTTACACTTAGCTCAAGCAGACTAATATATTTAACATACAATAAGGTCATTTGGCATTTGAACTTTTTCAATTTGTATTAATTTGTCAAGGGGTGTGTGTACTCAGAACTAAATAATCATCAGCTAGAATAGTGCAGCTGATGTTTAGTTGGAAAGTGGAGAAAGCGGATTTTCATTTCGTACATTTGTACACTGAATGATAACTGAGCATAGGGTTTCTCTCAACAGTTTTCATTGTAATGTACATAAATAGGAAGCTTCAATTAAATTGCTGGCTGACTTGTGTAGGCGGCCCGATTGAATTTTTGCGCAGCAGAACAATCATTTTTGACGAGATTTTTTTTTTTTTAAATTGGATATCATTGCATATATGCATTGTAGTTACATACATACATACATACATATGTATGTAAAAGCGTTCGTGTAATATAAAGGATATAGCAGTCAGTTTCCAAATGGCTTTGCAAGGGAAGGGAGGATCTACATACATATCAAGCCCTAACCGCCAAAAATATGTATGTATATAAGCGAATTTTTTTCAACATTTTCCGTTTGATGCAGAAATGTTCCTAGAGCATCTAGATGCATTTCCGCATCAGAAATCAAATTCAAATCAATGGAGAAAAAATGTGTAGTGGTAAATAAGCTAAATCAATCGTTTTAACGAATCTAGCTATTTTTTCAATGTTTGTGCTGATGGGGATGTGTGTTCTCTATGTGTTTTGACAGCCGTTATTGATTAAAATTAGAAAATACAACGATTTTTTCTTGATTCGCATGGTGATTGGATCTGAATCACCTACGAATTACGTGATTCGGTTCGTAATTGGGGCGCCAATCACGAATGAGAGAGCGAATTACGAATGGGAGAGCGAATCACATTGGCGTGGAAACATCGTTTAAACAACAATGGATGCTAGCAATGCAAATAGGTTTTTAAAGCTATTTTTAATAAAATATTGAGTTAAAATACATATATTTAAATTGCTTAATATAGCAGAAAAAGTGAACACGGTGGCACAGAGAAGAAACTAAATTTTCCCTTGAGTTGTGAGAACAACAACCACAACAAATTTGTTGGCTAGTAATATGAGATTTGCCTGTGTAAATAGAATTGCGTACATATTTAGAGCTTTTCTAAAAAAATAAATAATAATAAAAAATTAAAAGTTTGTTTTAAAATTTTGTTGAATTATTCTACAAAGTTTTAAATTTGAACTTATACATACGTCTTTTGTTAGATAATAAGCTGTATTTTTTATCAAAAAATGACAAACATTAAACAAACAAAAGATTATTTTTCACATGACTGTATGTATCTACATACAAATTTAGTTTTTTAAATCAGTTGTAACCAGAGACCTTAACGATTATAAGAAATAAAATTAAATATTTTGTATAATTATAAGATGTGTTATTTTTACACACAATACATCTACGCTTAAAGACTAAAAAAAAACAATCAGCGACAATTTCCATTTCCAAACAAGTAATTTTGATTTTATCGACAACTATTCATAAACGCACATAAAGTTTGTCGCTTAGAGCTCCATACAATTTTTAAATGCAGATAAAAAAAACACGCCTATTATTGAACAATGGAAAAGTTGTTTTCGTCTCCTGAGATGAAAATCAGACTAAAAACTTTTTCACCTTCTCCTAATAATTATCTGTGACTTTTATTTTTTTTTCGTCTCGCTGGAAGTTTATATCAACATGAAAATGATGTACGTATTTTCATAATAATTATCTACATGCGACTTTTATTGAAATGAAACTTCTTAATTGAGTTCGGAGATTTAACCCGTTAAATTATTCATGTCATCGAATCTGTATCGTTCGTTCGATTTTCAAAAATGAGATGTCAAATTAAAGGGATTTGCTTGTTAATTTTTATTGTGGCGTATTCATATTTATTTCAATAGTGTTATTGAGCTTTGTTTGTACCACGATCGGTAGAAGTTATAGCAGCTATTTCGGAGATCATCACATCTCTTCATCAGGGCTTTGCTTTTGGACATAGTTTTTTGAAAAGGGTTGCCAGATGTTAGCAAATCAAATTCCAATAATCGAGCTCGGAGATATTTGCGATTAATTTCATGAAATCGGCTGTAAATATACCGATTCTATTATGAGAAAACGTGGGACGTAAATTATTTCCGTCTTGAAATAAACGTGCCGCGAGACGAAACAAAAAATTAAAACCCCATATAATTATTATGAGAAGACGTAAATAATTTCCATCTGAAAATAATCGTCCCCCAAGATGAAAAAAGATATTTCTCGTAAATAATTTTTATACAAACACGAAAAAAATTTCTCTTAAAACAAGGCGACGTTTTTGATCCCAAATATTAGGGTAATAATAATTCCCATAGATCGAATCAAAGAAATTTTGTAATCAAGAACGAAGAGATCTAAGAAAATAAGTTGAACTAACTATGCCTTTTTCATACTGATTTAAAATTTGTAAGCATTTCTATATGACATACGTACATACATATGTACGTGTACATACATATCGTTACTATAATATAGAAATGCCCTAACTTATTTTCATTCAAGATCCAGTTTTGCACAAAGGTGGGTGGATTACTCACCAAAATCCTGCTACATTATAAAATTAGTTACAGTTAAAAGAAATAACTTGATTTTCTTGGGCTTATTATATATAAGGTAAACGACATGTGCAACCTTGGACTAGATTACAACACAATCTTCTATGTACTTTTTTTTTGTCATTTGGTCATTTCATCCATGCCATTGCAGTTAACGCACAATACAGCACAATTCAGATAAGCTTTATCTAAATATAAAAAGTCTTGTTGTCAAAGCAAATGAAAGAGTGAATTTTTATCATTACATTCATTAACGCCCTATTAATGTTTATAATTTTTATGCAGACACTAACATTTACGATTTTCCCCAGTAGGTAATTTCAGTAGCTAAAATCTCTTCCAAAAGGTCTTCTTGAGAGTCAAGAGGCTTTCCATTCTGCTTTCCTTCTCCTTTCTTTTTTTATATGGAGTGGCACAAATTGAAGGCCTTCTGCTTTCGCTGCACATAGAGGGTGTTCAAGAAGGACTTTTGTAGGACGTATTTTAGAAGACCTGTGGAGGAGTTCCTTTAAAATCGTAAAAAAAAAATTTCATCCGATCTGGGTAATATTAGGCGTAAAGTGTCTGCAATTAAGAATATTCCTGAATTTTACAGGTTACTATAAAAAAACTTGCTGTCACAATCAATAAAGCTATGAAAAAATGCCATGTGGAAACATATATAGGACTATTTTTATTAACGGGTATTTTTAAAATGCCATTTGGAAATGAACTCTTACGGCCGCACTCAGCAAAGTTCAACAAATTAGCTCTAACGGGCACTTAATGATCGTAAAATCTGTTAATGTTTCCTCTCATAGTTAAAAGATAAGGGCTAATTAGTCAATGATAAATTTAAGTATGGCCTCAGTTGCCAGTCCTTATATTCCGGCTACCATCTTGGAAGCTCTTTTCTGTATTTCGAATGACAAATTAAAAGATCTACTAACGAGAGGTTTTAGTGGTATTCTATTTATCTTTTAGAAATAAGTTTTTTTAAAAACTTGACGAAATTAAAAATTATTTTTTAAAACAATAAGAACTAAAAATTTGAGAAAGTGAAAGTAAAAAAGAAAAAGATGAATGAAAAATGTTTCTAGCCATTAAATTAAATTAAAAAATATTTATTTTTTAAACAGTAAAACTTAGAAATTAAAAGAAAAGATTTTCCAAAAAAAAAAATCCTTCACCTCTAATGACACGCCAGAGCTTTGTTCACTGGGCCATTGCGACTGTTACAGCAACGTTACCGAAATTGAAAATTATTGAAAACAAACAAACAATTTCTTTATCATTCGTTAAGTACTGGTTTTTCGTAACTTAACTTTAATGTTCATTAAATGCTGCTAATGAACTGATTAACTGATTCTGAGAGGGAATTTTTTCATATCGTTACAGAGGAACACCATAAGGGCCAGTTTTTCAGTGAACGGCCGTAGTTTAAACTCAGCTTTGTTTCATAGCTGAACAATAGGAGGGTTGCCATCTGTTTAAAAAGTGAATCAAAATCATTTAATAAGTTTAGTAAGTTTAATGAATTATTAAAATATGCATATCAATCGAGGGGGGTTTGAAAAAATTTGATTTCTGAGCTGTATTTAGCGGGGTTGACACATGTTTAAAAAATCAAATTCCACTTAATTCAGCTGTTAACTAAAATATATATCGCGAAGGAGAGTTAACAAGGATTAAGCTTGAAAATTCTTTTGAAGAGGGCTGTCAATTAACTTTTAGTTAAGTATAAATAAAAAGTTTATGAATTATAAAAATACCGTAGTCAAACGAAAAAATTTTAAGAAATCTTTAGTTTGACCATTTGGAATGTTTAAAGAGGGTTGCCAAGATAATCCAAATTATTCAATTATTTAGGAATGTTGCCATTTGTTCGAACAATCAAATGAAAATTAGTTGATTGAAATACATGCGTATCACAATGTCAGTCGAAAGAGATTTAAGGAGATTTTATTTTGGGAATACTTTTGAAAGGAAATTTCAAAAATGAGAGTTCAATTTAAAGACCTTACCTGTAGATGTGTAGTAAAGTTTATACATAATTTTTTTAATTAAGATCATTTTTCATCGGTATAGGGTGATTTGAAATTTGATGAAACTAAAAACATGCACTATGCCTACGGTGACCATATTTATGATAGCCGAATACGGGACAAAAAATAATTTTGCGAATTTTTTCCACAATAGCTTACAGATCTTAAAGCATTCTTCAATGATCCTAGATGTATGTATTAGCCCTGAAACAGTATCCTTTTAGTAGCTTCGCAAATTTGTAGGATAATTTTCTCAAGATTTTTACCACGTAAAATAAAAAAACTCATAAAATTTTAGTATAGTAAAGTACAATTTTATGTCGCTAAGGCTTGCCATTAATTTTTGGCAATTTTTTTTGTTGACGTTAGTACGCATTTTTTCATACAAAGTATATTCGACCATTTTTTTTATAGAGGAGCAAATGAGTCTGCCATTCCACGCTACTAGA
>NW_023458555.1:7147191-7150334 GCF_013731165.1 Rhagoletis pomonella
CAAATAGCCAAAACTGGTCAAAATATCGCACTCCTATTATTTTGTGGACAACTGTACATGCGACTTTTATTGAAATGAAACTTCTTAATTGAGTTCGAAGATTTAACCCGATAAATTATTCATGTCATCGAATCTGTATCGTTCGTTCGATTTTCAAAAATGAGATGTCAAATTAAAGGGCTTTGCTTATCAATTTTTATTGTGGCGTATTCATATTTATTTCAATAGTGTCATTGAGCTTTGTTTGTACCACGATCTGTTTGTTGGGGGAAAAAAATGGAAAAAACAACAATGCTTGAGCAGTAGAAGTTATAGCAGCTATTTCGGAGATCATCGCATCTCTTCATCAGGGCTTTGCTTTTGGACATAGTTTTTTGAAAGGGGTTGCCAGATGTTAGCAAATCAAATTCCAATAATCGAGCTCGGAGATATTTGCGATTAATTTCATGAAATCGGCAGTAAATATACCGATTCTATCAAGAGAAAACGTGGGACGTAAATCATTTCCGTCTTGAAATAAACGTGCTGCGAGACGAAAAAAAAAATTAAAATCCCATATAATTATTATGAGAAGATGTAAATAATTTCCATCTGAAAATAATCGTCCCCCAAGATGAAAAAAGATATTTCTCTTAAATAATTTTTATACAAAGAGGAAAAAAGTTTCTTTTAAAACAACGCGACGTTTTTGATCCCAAATATTAGTAACATCATATAAATTCGCCAAAGAGCTTCAGAGATATACACGTATACATATTTATTTATGTATGTATGTATGTACATTTCGATGGCTCTCTGCAATAACGGCACAACACAAAATTCAAAAAAAAAAACCTTAAGTAAGTCGCAAAAATTAGACGTGCACCAGACAAGGATTAGAGACATACATAAGGTCTATGTCCTCTTGTTGTCATCAATAAATAAGAATTTTAATTCCCATAGATCGAATCAAAGAAATTTTGTAATGAAGAACTAGAGATCTCAGAAAATAAGTTGAACTAACTATCCCTTTTTCATACTGATTTAAAATTTGTTAGCATTTCTATATGACATACGTACATACATATGTACGTGTACATACATATCGTTACTTTAATATAGAAATGCCCTAACTTATTTTCATTCAAGATCCAGTTTTGCACAAAGGTGGGTAGATTACTCACCAAAATCCTGCTACATCATAAAATTAGTTACAGTTAAAAGAAATTCGAAGTTCGATAACTTGATTTTCTTGGGCTTTCCTATATTATAGTAAACGACATGTGCAACCTTGGACTATATTACAACACAATCTTCTATGTACTTTTTTTTGTCATTTGGTCATTTCATCCATGCCATTGCAGTTAACGCACAATACAGCACTATTCAGATAAGCTTTATCTAAAAATAAAAAGTCTTGTTGTCAAAGCAAATGAAAGAGTGAATTTTTATCTTTACATTCATTAACGCCCTATTAATGTTTATAATTTTTATGCAGACACTAACATTTACGATTTTTCCCAGTAGGTAATTTCAGGAGCTAAAATCTCTTCCAAAAGGTCTTCTTGAGAGTCAAGAGGCTTTCCATTCTGCTTTCCTTCTCCTTTCTTTTTTTTATATGGAGTGGCACAAATTTAAGGCCTTCTGCTTTCGCTGCACATAGAGGGTGTTCAAGAAGGACTTTTGTAGGACGTATTTTAGAAGACCTTTGGAGGAGTTCCTTTAAAATCGTAAAAAAAAAATTTCATCCGATCTGGGTAATATAAGGCGTAACGTGTCTGCAATTAAGAACATTCCTGAATTTTACACGTTACTATACAAAAAACTTGCTGTCACAATCAATAAGGCTATGAAAAAATTCCATGCGGAAACATATATAGGACTATTTTTATTAACGGATATTTTTAAAATGCCATTTGGAAATGAACTCTTAGAGCCGCATTCAGAAACGTTCAATAAATTAGCTCTAACGGGCACTTAATGATCGTAAAATCTGTTAATGTTTCCTCTCATAGTTAAAAGATAAGGCCTAATTAGTCAATGATAAATTTAAGTATGACCTCAGTTGCCAGTCCTTATATTCCGGCTACCATCTTGGAAGCTCTTTTCTGTATTTCGAATGACAAATTAAAAGATCTACTAACGAGAGGTTTTAGTGGTATTCTATTTATCTTTTAGAAATAAGTTTTTTTAAAAACTTGACGAAATTAAAAATTATTTTTTAAAACAATAACAACTAAAAATTTGGGAAAGTGAAAGTAAAAAAGAAAAAGATGAATGAAAAATGTTTCTAGCCATTAAATGAAATTAAAAAATATTTATTTTTTAAACAGTAAAACTTAGAAATTAAAAGATAAGATTTTCCAAAAAAAAATCCTTCACCTCTAATGGCACGCCAGAGCTTTGTTCACTGAAATTTATTGAAAACAAACAAACAATTTCTTTGTCATTCGTTAAGTACTGGTTTTTCGTAACTTAAACATGCACTATGCCTACGGTGACCATATTTATGATAGCCGAATACGGGACAAAAAATAATTTTGCGAATTTTTTCCACAATAGCTTACAGATCTTAAAGCATTCTTCAATGATCCTAGATGTATTAGCCCTGAAACAGTATACTTTTAGTAACCTCGCAAATTTGTAGGATAATTTTTTCAAGATTTTTACCACGTAAAATAAAAAAAACTCATTAAATTTTAGTATAGTAAAGTACAATTTTATGTCGCTAAGGCTTGCAGCTAATTTTTGGCAATCTTTTTTTTTTGTTGACGTTAGTACGCATTTTTTCATACAAAGTATATTCGACCATTTTTTTTTATAGAGGAGCAAATGAGTCTGCCATTCCACGCTACTAGAAGATATAGAGGCCTCCTCTCTCCCACAGAGGCTCAAACGGTGGTCGGCAAATTATCTGAGTGGTTGACATTCGTCGGTAATGTTTAGAGACAAAACGAGTAAACAGAGAAAAATAAAACAGGGGGTTCCACAGGGTGGTGTCCTTTCCCCGCTACTGTTTAACTTTTACATTTCAAAGCTCCCTCAACCACCAGAGCGAGTCTCGATTGTCTCTTATGCCGACGATTGCTCGATCATGGCGACTGGGAATGGAATTGGTGACCTGTGTTCGAAAGTAAACGGGTATCTCTCCGAACTTTCTCGCT
>NW_023458555.1:7150434-7165101 GCF_013731165.1 Rhagoletis pomonella
GACCAACTCGTGTCTCTGCACCAGCTTATTGTTACCCGATCACTGCTCGTGTTTTTACGAAATGTGATTGAAGTTAAGCATTTGAAAGTACATTTGCATGTCTGGCTGTAGCTGAACGTGTATAGATGCTAGCTGTTAGTTCTTAGCTCCCGGCATGTTCGGGTTCGAATGTCGTCAGAGGCAAATGTAATTTTTAATTTTTGTTTTTGGTTTTTATTAATTTCAAAAAAAGGATCTGCGAAGTGAAGAACAAAAGCGTGTACAAACGAAAAAATATAACGACAATGGAGTATGTTGGGAGTAGTTTTGTGCTACTCTGATGTAATGCAGAGATGGAGTATATGGTCCTGCCCTAGGACATCGCAATGTTAATTGGACCATATTTTTTATATGAATTGTGGTTAATTTTGGAGTACTCCTTGGTCCTCCGGGTGTACTCTTTACATGCATGCATGGAGTAGTCGCGATTTTTGCAGGGAAATCGAAATTACAACGAACACATCATTTCGACAGAAGGTACAAAATCGCCGTGAAATCAGCGGATCCGTAATTATTCCTTAAAACGTTTTAGAATGTGTTGTCATATTGAAATACCTAATCTGTGATGTAAAAAAAACGCTCAGATGACGAACCCACTTTCGCAAAGTTTTTTCTCAAAACCAGTTACAAATACAACGTCGCGTTCTTGCGTGATCTTGTCCTTTTGGTTCATGAAAACATGTGATTAGTTTAACGGGATTTAGACAGTTCACAGCTTTTCACTTAACAACACTACACCTCAGGTCGCCTATTTTTTTACCGACCTGGCTGAACTCAGATAAATAGCCGAATTATTGTTTTTTGGTTTGCGTATATTTCGCCATTTAAGCGAGTGTTCTTTTGGAGCTCGGTTGCAAAAGAATGCACCTTGTATAAAAATCTTAAGGCCGGTTGTTCAATGTCTGGTTATCACTACCACTACACTATCGACGATTTCGACATCATGCATGTAACATGTGATCGATAAAGCAGTAGTTGTGCTTAACCAGAGCTTCTACCTCCGATTTGTGCTAATCAGACATTGAACAACCGGCCCTTAACCTTCAAACTTAGCTCAGAACCCGATGACATTCCAATAAGAAGATTGAATCCTCTAGGTGGCGCAGGTGTTGTTGTTGTTGTAGCGGCGCAGGTGTCGAGGAATTTGACAGTTGAATAACTGGTTGAATAAGAAGTCGGTCGGTGTATAGGTCCATTTAGCCAGATTACGTAAAGCGAGCCACAGACAGGCAATAGATCACAGCAATCGTTTGCAACTCTATTCGCTACACACTAGTGAATCGGTTGACGATTTCCATTTTACGTTGGCAAGTAAGCATGTGCACAGAGAGGACAACAACTCTATTAAATACATGTTAAATTACGTATTGAACTCTATTTAACCACTCTATTAGTTCCTTAATAAATATTTTACCTAATCTTGCTATTTATCCGCTCATGTTCACTCTACGGAATCACAAAATAAATTACAAAAATCTAAGAACTCGGCTACACACTAGTGATGTGCCGAGTCGAGTCGACTCGAGTTCTGACTCGAGTATTTTAGAAGTACTCACGTACTCGAGTAAGCAAATTATAGTATTCGCATACACAGACTCGAGTACGGGTCTCGAGTACTTATAATTATCAAACACCGAATCAGGTATTTTTGATATATAAATGGCGGTTTAGCGTTAAAAAAAATATATATGTATATATATTTACCAAATACACCACACAACTAAATTAATTTTAATATCGTTATAGGTATTAATTGCCAAAGATGAAAGGAATTTTAAATTCCAAAGGAGTAATTTTGTTGTTTATGAATCTAGATCTCATGGAATATTGTCATTATAATTGAAGTACTAGTTGAACTTTTAAGGTACTGAAGATTTATTTTTTTTTAACTCATTATTTACTTTGGATATTTTTTTTATGACAGACTACTAAGTTCTAGTTCTACTATGATAAATAAAGGAACTGTTATTGAACCCTATATTTATTTAATTTTAATTATTATTTGTAAGTATGTAAGAATTAGATTTCTATGTTTGGATCTACATAAATCGGATATACTATCTTGGAGTTAATAATAATATCATGTTAAATAAAAAGTCGGCATTTCGGTTGGGTGCATGTTCAGCAGTCGAATCTATAACGTATTCGAATACCGAGCTCTGATCTCGAATACTTGATCCGAGTATCTGACTCGAATCCTGACTCGATTCTTTTTTTAATGAGTACCAAAATACTCGAGTACCAAAAATAGCCGACTCGGCACATCACTACTACACACACGCAACCGATCGCAAGAAAAACCAAATTTTTTTGAAAACATGCAATCTGTTGCCTTGTCTGTGGCTCGCTTAGCCAAGACGAGTGAGCTGCAAAGGTTAATCACATTCAAAAAAATTTATTAGATTTACTATTGCGAGTGTCGACTAGTAGAAGATAAACGACTGTTAGAAAGGCAAAAATAAATTTTCTTCTTATTAAGCGCATCAATCATTTCTCAGTTTGAGCCGGAATCTAATAAATTTCTGTTTTGCAAAGTAGTGCACACAAGTCCTGCATTTCCAGTCCTTCCAGATTAAGTACAAGTATCATGGCGATCTCGTTTCTATAAAAAAAAATGTTGCCCTTTCATTGCCAGGTTCTTATGGTGATTTCGTTTCTTCCAAAACATATTGCCCTTTCCGGTGCGTTTCCTTGTCCTCGTCTACTTCACGTATTTTATAATATTGTCATTTTAAACAACGATCTAATTTTCAGGCCAACCATCTCCCCTGATAAAGCTTGCCAGGGCAGAGAATGTGCCTTTTTTGCCTTACAAGAGTGTGACATTTTAAGAAACGAACACACAATTTTCTCACCGTTTGCTTTTAATTTAGAATTGAACAAAGGGGCAATCAAAACGCAAAATTTTTATGGTAGAAACGAAATCACCATTAGTGTTTGTGCTAAGAGGGCAATGAGAATGTAACGAAACCGCCTTTACCTTTGAATATGCAAATCATCAACCTCACACAGTACACATAAGTACATACATATATGTAGTATTATTTTATTTTTCAATAAGTGTGTATACTTTAGTTTACAGTTCTTGTTATCATACATACATATATCGAAACATAATTTTTCGCGGTGTTTCTAATACCATATTTCACTAATCAGCACGATTTCATTTTATTTTTTAGTATGATTTTTTTATCATCAATATTAAAAAAAATATATTAAATAATATCGCCTATAAAAACATGTGTTATATCCCCAAAGCTGGGCAAAATAAAAACCAACTAAAACCTGGCGCACATTTTTTCTGTTAATATGTGTATACTAAATATATATTACTTAGATGTATTCTTTTAGTAAAAATAAGAAAAAAAAATCGCTCAAAATACAATGCAAAGAAATTAACAAATTTTGCATATTCGTTTTGTTGCATTTAAAGAAAAATATACATGAATCTGTATTAGAGGTCGATTATAATTTCAGTCACTAACAACGGTTGCCATCCGCCATCGTCCCATTAAGTTCAGACTTGTTTTAATCGTAAAAAAATTATATTTAAGAATAATTGTGTTAAATTTATTCTCAAAAACATCTAGATAAACAAATTAACCATCGCACTGATGTCACGGAATGGGCAGACTGATCTATATAACTTTGTATGTTTGTATAGCTAACGTCTTGTACTCAAAACAAGTCGCCTATGTATACTGTTTTATACAGGAATTTTAAAGGCACCGCTAAATTTTCAAATCGTTTTTTTTTTTTGTATATATGCGCCAAAAATTAAAAAAAAAATAAACTTTTACTACAAAACACATTCAATTAAAGATGTCTATATAATTACTATATCATAAAAAGAAAATGCAAAACAAATTTGTAATTCAAAACAGCAATCGTTTTTGAATAAAAAATTTAAAATAAGTAAACAGCTATGAATGCCGTTTGTTGATATCTCGTCGTATAAAATTGTAGAAAGTATTTATACTAATAAATCGTTAAACGCAAACTGTGAATTGTAAATAATTCGTATTAATGATAGTGAAAAAAATTGCATTTTTATTTTTAATGGCTATTGTAAGGTTAATTTGATGTAAAAGAAAATGGTAAACTATACATGTACGCATGTGTACGTGCATACATATACAAATGTATATAATAAATTATATAAAAAAAAAAAATAATTGTAGTGACATCCAAACACATTACTTGCTAAATATGAAAACTGTAATCTTATAACGGGTTAAGAACACATATATGTATGTGGAATAGCTGATTGCTTACGGCAATTTCACATATTTCTTTTCTATATTGATAAAAAAAGGCTCCATTAAAATTAAACATGAATATTTTGACGCTATTTATTTGCACGCTTTTTTTTTACTTCAGCACCAAAAAATTAATTTCAAACGCAAATTGATTGAGAGAACAGAAATTACATGTCGTTGCCTTAATTTATAAAAGCCCTAACCAACAGTTTTTTCAAAACTGCATTTTTCACAGATTTTGGTAGGATGTATTAAAATATATCTTCTATAAAAATTTTGAAATGTTAGTACCAAAAACAATGGAGTTACATGCCACTTTTTAAAAAGCCCTATCTGATATTCCTTTTGTTTTTTTTATTGTTGCTTCTGTAAAATAAATGTTGGTTAGGGCTTTTGTGCATTAAGGTAACAATATGTAGGTTTTGCCTTTTGTGCGTTGCAGCTGGTCCACTTAGCATAGCATTTTAGTTTGTCGTAGCTTTCATCATTATCGTAGTTTTAAATGAGTTTATTTTAACAAATTGTCATAGGTTTTTTATGAGTTTCAATTAACATTGATAAAAAAATAGCAGTCACGTATTCACAAAAGACGCAACAAAGAATGTTAAATATGGGGCAAGTTATAACTTGAGATTTTACAGAAATGGGCTGATTAGGGTGTTTTGACATCAAAAAATTATTTTTGACACATATACATATATCGTTGCAGATATTCTGCCAACAATCGCTCCTGCCCAATAAGTTTTAATTAAAATTACAAAAGTACTCGTTACATAAAGCGATACGAATATTTAGCACGCAACATTGCATAATTATAGGCGGTAGTATAATTTCTTAACTTACTATCAATATAGATATCTATATTATATACATATATCAAATATATATGTACTACGTTTATACGCATGCATGACCTGAATTCCAAAATGTAAAAATTCAAAGCCTTGGTCTTTTCCTTTTCTCAACCACAGCAGGTGCGGCTGTTTACGCCTGAATTCTAGTTACTAGTAAAGTTTCACTAGCTGGACGTTTTAATCTGGTATGCTTAAGAAATAAAACATTCTGACGCTTTGTATTTTTATATTTTGGAAGTCAGGGATTATTCGCAAATAAATTGTAATTTTTCCGAATAAACAGAGTTAATTATTTAAATGCAAATAACTAACGCAAATCAATATAAGATTAATAGTATTATTTGCAAATATGGCGCAAGACGTTGCAATTTTTAGGTCTATTTTCTTGTTCGATGGTCATATTTTTCCCTTTTTATAATCAGGCAACGTTGATTAATAGTTTTTCACTGTCGTGCAAACAGGTATATGCAAATTATTTTTATTTGCAAATAGCTTACGTATAAATGTAGTAAGAGACAGCACGAGTAGAACACAATTGAAATACCAAGTAGCATAAAAATATTGAATCATAATAGTGTAAATTAAAAATTAACTTTCAAAAATACACATAAGGTGAAGCATAAAGGTATTGAACCATACTAGGTTAAATTAAAACTTAATTTGCAAACACACACAAAAGTTATAAAAGAGTTAATTAAAACGTATTAAAAAGAAACGTGCATTTACATATACTTTGAAGATGTCTTGACTTTCGATACCTTAATAATTTCTTTTCCATTCTTTTGCTTTGGCCATATATTAAAATTTCAGGATATTAATAAACCACATGCAATATGTTAAATTCATCGTTTTAAACGAAATTAGTAAACCACTTTTTTGTTTTCTGATTATATTCAGAGTATGCACATCTTTCTGCAATTCGCATTTGAATTTTTTTAATCTTTTTTGTGTGTTTCCTATGTGCGTTATGATTCGTCTGTGTGTGTGCGTTTGTGAAAATTTTGCGCCTTTTATGCGTGTGCGTATAGTATGTATTATGCTGATTTTTTTTTAATGAAAAAATATGTACTTTATGTGTTAATTTCCGGTTCTCACTGTGGTCACATTTGTATGTATTTATGTATTTGCTGGCTCATCTATTACAGCCTTCTCATCACAGGCTAACTTCTGATCGAATGTATGTATGGTTGTTTTTCGTTGTGTCGTTGTTTGGTTTATTATAATGTAGTCTGGTTGTCCGAATGCGTAGGTTACTTAATCTTTTCAGGCCTTCATACAAGAATCATTTATAGTAACTCGCATTTGAATTTATGATGGGGTAGCTTGTGATGTTTACGACCCTTTTTCCCTCTATGCTCTTTGTCCTTGCGAATCTCACGTACCAATGTGTAAAATGCATCATCTACACCCATTCTTGTCTTTGCAGATGTCTCAACAAATGGAATGCCGTACTGTTTAGCCACCTGAATTTTTTTTATTAATTTTTACGTTAATAAATATAGGTTTTCTTTTTTTTTTAAGTGTATTACTTACCTCTCTGGCTTGGCTCATATTTACCGCCCATGCTTGCAAATCGCACTTATTACCCACCAGCACCATTGGCACCTCTTCGGCATCTTTAACGCGCTTTATTTGCTCTCGATATGTGCCTGGTGGAAAAAAGAACCAATTATAAATATAAATTGATAACAGCGAATTTATTATAGTTATTGATAATCTACCTATATCTTCAAAAGATTTCGCGCTGTTTACAGCAAATACGAGCAGGAAGCCCTCACCAGTGCGCATATATTGGTCACGCATAGCTGAATACTCTTCTTGGCCGGCGGTATCTAAAATATCCAAAAGACACGTTTCGCCATCTGAAACGTAGAAAAATTTAGTGTTTTATATGTATCGAGAGTGCAAATAGATATTGTTTGGAACAATGTTCAGATACTTACCGATAACCACTTGCTTCCTGTAGGAATCTTCGATCGTAGGATCGTATTCGTCTACGAAATGATTTTGTATCAATTGGATTGTGAGTGCAGATTTGCCAACACCTCCGGCGCCCACGACTACCAATTTGTACTCCGTCATTTTTGATTCTTGTTATAGTTTTTGTTTATAAAGGGCGATTTAATCTTTGTTGGGAGTGAACTTGGAAGTACTGATAAGCCCGTACGGCTTCTGCAAGTACCCTTAAACGTAAATTTTGTTGATTTTTGTGGTCTCGCTATACGTTTTTTCTCCTTTTATATACTAAACATTAATTAAGGCTGTTAACCTGTAAATGCTATTATTTTCCTATAAATAAAAAAAGTACAGAAAAAAATGTAGCCTGGTATGTATATGACAATGTTTTTATATACAGACTAAACCACGATGGAAGATTAATATCATCGGAGTTGCAGGTTGCCCATTAAAATTAATTAATATAAGAGTCATCCAGACGGCGATGTTTTTTTGTCGCCGTGTTCTTATTGAATTGTTCGGCGCTGCGAGTGACTCATTTTGAGTCAATTATGTCCCGAATTTATATCAAATGAAAACAGTGCCTACATACATATATGTAATACCGTGCATTGCACTTCTCCAGCGGTTGCACATACGCCCATAACATATGTGAGTGCAACAAAAATTGTTCAGATGTGTGTGGGTAAAACGCTCCCGTTCTCCCAATCAAGAACACAACCTAGGTGCGCCGCTTTCGGTTGGGGGTTCATCCCAAGCACAGCCGTTATAAGAAAAACAATCGATGTTATAATATCAAGATTGATGCACTATGAGGATCACCATTTGCTTACACTAGTGTTTTTCGCACGCACCATTCGATTACATTACAAATCTCAGAAAATCATGTTGCCATTGTTCCACTGTATTCTTGTTCTTCCCATAGTTTTTTAGTTCACATAAATTGTTCAGATACATGAAGTTAATTGTACATATTTCATATTAGAATGGGAAATCTGTTTCGTACCCTTTTCGCACCAGCCGCACCTTAGTAAGAAGACTAATTTGTTTATATTTTCCCCAACAGTTTCACTGCAAAATATACGTTTTTCAACAAGATACTTTCCGCCCCGTTTTTTTCGTTTTACCTTTCAACTCAGGTTCGTTTCGTCGCCATCTTGCCAGGGTTGTATTTGAAAGCGCACTCATTTAGTGCGTTCCAGTAGCGCGTTTCTGTACCCTTGCCAGTGTTGCCAGAACTTTTTGGGCCGACCGGCTAGATTGGCAAAAAAAAGCGGCTAAAAACGGCTAAAATGTTTTAGTGAAAATCCACATGCTTTATTTAAATAAATCGCAAGAAACGAAAGACTAGTTAACACCATTAATTTATATCGAGTGTATATTCCTCATCATCAAATAAATCACTATTGTATATATCACCTGAATTCATTAATTTTAAGAGATCGTCATCTACAGTAAAATTATGGCAGCATTTTTCTTCACGTTTTAAACCGTATCTTATATATAAAATAGCGTTTAACGTTTTAACGCACATTGGATTTCTTTGCTTAGTTTTTATTATATTCATTGAACTAAATATTCGCTCTACTTCTGCATTACTTATAGGCAAAACAAGAAAACTAAAAACTAGGTTGCAAAGGTCAGCAAAAGGGTTTTCTCCTAAGGCATTTCGAAATTGATAAACTTCGGCCCAAAATTTTACAGTTGAGTCTAAATTACTCCAGGTATGTAACGTTAACCGTTGCCATTGCATCTCTATGGATGTTATTTCGTCGGCATTATATTTGTGTTTTTGTTGCTGTAGTTGGACAAATACTTTTGGTTTAATTACTCTTAATGCATTTCCAACCGAAAAAAGTCAATTTTTTTTAGTGTGGCAATATTTGTAGGGAGGCGTTGGCGTAATTCCTTTATTAAAGTGATAATAAAATAGCGACCATTTTCTCGAATTATTTTATCGGCTTCGTGGTCAAAAGCGTTTGTGCTTACTTTTGTTTTTAAATACTCTTCAAAACTGTGATAAAACTGAGGAAATGGAGCAAGGTATGGTTCCAACGGGGAGCATATAGGATCAAATGTGTCCGCGCTAATAACCACTAGGAAGCATAGATGCGAAAGTAAAACATTGAGTTCATTAAAAATCTTCATTGGGTCTGCATTATTGCTTACGAACAACTTGTTTACTTTTTGCACCTGAAAATTAGGCAAATAGTAAAATCGGCTAAAAACGGCTAACTTTTTTTTACAAACCGGCTAACAAATCGGCTGCCGGCTAGATCGAATTTTCTCCGGCTAGTTGCTATCAAAATCGGCTAAATCTAGCCGGAAAACGGCTAAAATGGCAACGCTGTTGCCGACTAGGAATATGCATGATTCAATTTTAAAAGGTTTGCTCAGAAAACAGTTTTCTCGTTCCCTCTTAACAAAATCGGCTCCCTTAGCAAGGTACTTTGTGTGGGTGTGGGTGTGTGTGCAACCTTTTGTAAGAGAGTTAAGGGAATGTCAAAACTCTAATGATAAAAAATTTCGCAAATTTTCACCCAACTTTCAAACTTTTTTATCCAGAATCTTTAGAAAAAATTGTGGTATGTAGTTTCGTAGCCCATTTAATTTAATTGCTAAAAAATTCCGTTGATCTTTAAGAAATTTTTTGGTTGAAGGTGTTTCAAGTTTTTTCGACAATTTTCTTTTATACGGAAGACATTGCCCGCCAAACAAAAATTGTCAAAAACCAACGGCATTTTTTAGCAGCTTGGGACTTGTACTGCAATATACTAGGCTACAAAACTGCATACCACAATTTTTCCTATAGGTTCTGATTAAAAAGTTTGAAATTTGGGTGAAAATTTGCGAATTTTTATAATTCTTGCACAAAATTTGAAATCTGAATTTATATGGTGTTGCTAGACTTTTATAAAAAAAAATATAAACATTACGGGCCGGTTACTCAAACTCTGGTTAACACTAATCTGCGGTTAAACAGCGTTATCGACGTCTTCGACTCCATGCAACAACAGATTAGTGTTAAACCAGACGTTGAGTAATCGGCCCTAAATAAACTAAAGATCAATCCTAATATTTTGTGGACAACTGCGTGTAGTTTTTAATTAAGTTACGGTTTTACATATCATTGGGATTACATTCGTGACTAATTGCACTATTCTATAGCTATAATTTTAATACCGCTGCTTGAACATACCCCAGGGAGAAAACGTCAAAGTGGCACTTCTTTGTGTGTTTGTGTAATTGAACGAAAAACAGAAAGGAGGCTGAAATCGCGAATTTTAATTTATAGAAAGCTAATAAAAAAAAAATACACAAAACCATGCCTGAATCGGAAGTTACTAAAATGAAGGTGAGATTCGCTGAATCTAAATCATTAATAGATATCAGAAAAACTATTTATATTTACCAGGTGGCCGATTTGAAACGTGAGCTTAAAGTGCGTGGCCTTGCTACCACTGGCAACAAAACGGAACTTCAAGACCGCCTGCAGACGGCACTAATTGATGGCGACATTTCATTGGAAGATTCAGCTATCACCAATGAAGATGCTCTGCTTGATGAAGATGCCGTGCTGACCGATGAGGAAGAGTCGCCAATAGCTGCAGATGAAAATGAGTTACTCAAGAGTCCAACCAGTACACCAACCATGAATAGACTTACTAACGAGCAACGCTTGCAAATCATTGAATTTTATTACCAAAATCAGTGTTCGGTTCGAAATGTGTTTCGCGCTTTACGTCCGATTTATGGTCTACATAATCGACCAAGTGAGCAAACAATTAATGCGATTGTGACCAAGTTTCGCACTCAGTTTACTTTATTGGACATTAAACCAACCACACGAATGCGTACAGTGCGTACAGAAGGGAATATTGTGTCTGTTTCTGAGAGTTGTGCTGAAGACCGTGAAATGTCGATTCGTCGCCGTTCGCAGCAATTGGGTTTGTGTTATTCGACCACATGGAAGATTTTACGCAAAGATCTTGGTGTAAAACCGTATAAAATACAGCTCGTGCAAGAACTGAAGCCGAACGATCTGCCACAACGTCGAATTTTCAGTGAATGGGCCCTAGAAAAGTTGGCAGAAAATCCGCTTTTTTATCGACAAATTTTGTTCAGCGATGAGGCTCATTTCTGGTTGAATGGCTTCGTAAATAAGCAAAATTGCCGCATTTGGAGTGAAGAGCAACCAGAAGCCGTTCAAGAACTGCCCATGCATCCCGAAAAATGCACTGTTTGGTGTGGTTTGTACGCTGGTGGAATCATTGGACCGTATTTTTTCAAAGATGCTGTTGGACGCAACGTTACGGTGAATGGCGATCGCTATCGTTCGATGCTAACAAACTTTTTGTTGCCAAAAATGGAAGAACTGAACTTGGTTGACATGTGGTTTCAACAAGATGGCGCTACATGCCACACAGCTCGCGATTCTATGGCCATTTTGAGGGAAAACTTCGGAGAACAATTCATCTCAAGAAATGGACCGGTAAGTTGGCCACCAAGATCATGCGATTTGACGCCTTTAGACTATTTTTTGTGGGGCTACGTCAAGTCTAAAGTCTACAGAAATAAGCCAGCAACTATTCCAGCTTTGGAAGACAACATTTCCGAAGTTTTTTTTTTTTTTTTTTTTTTTTTGCTCGAAAAAGTTGCCCAAAATTGGACTTTCCGAATGGACCACCTAAGACGCAGCCGCGGTCAACATTTAAATGAAATTATCTTCAAAAAGTAAATGTCATGGACCAATCTAACGTTTCAAATAAAGAACCGATGAGATTTTGCAAATTTTATGCGTTTTTTTTTAAAAAAAAAGTTATCAAGCTCTTAAAAAATCACCCGTTAGATGCGAAAGTAAAACATTGGACTTTAAAGTTAGTTGCAGCTTTTTTGACAGATATCCCATTGAAAATTATGTCAAAAAGCTGCAACTAACTTTAAAGTCGACTTTATTTTGACTATGACTACGGGCCATTGAGTTCATTAAAAATCTTCATTGGGTCTGCATTATTGCTTTCGAACAACTTGTTTACTTTTTGCACCTGAAAATTAGGCAAATAGTAAAATCGGCTAAAAACGGCTAACTTTTTTTTACAAACCGGCTAACAAATCGGCTGCCGGCTAGATCGAATTTTCTCCGGCTAGTTGCTATCATAACCGGCTAAATCTAGCCGGAAAACGGCTAAAATGGCAACGCTGACCCTTGCGATACAACTTTTATCGTGAAATATTGATACGATTATTGTTGTTTAATTAGACTAGCCAGAGAAACTTTTGTAGCTCATTGTCGGCAATTTCTCTTTTGGTGTTACCCTTCGCGTTCACACAGAGAAATCCTTTTGTACACAATTATTGTTGTCAGCTATGAACGGCCAACTAGAATTACTCAGACGAACGAGAGCACAAAGCGTGTTTCCCGAGCACGAGCAACTCGGTGCCCTTTCCCCTTTCACGTCTCCCCCTCCCTAACAAGTAACTAGTTGCCGCGACAAAAGTTTCTCTGTCTGAACCTAGACCTAGAACGTTCATAGTGCATTGGAAATACTGGAAAAAATTAAAACTATAGTAACAAGCAGTGATCGGACTTGAAAAAATTTGTGTGGTAGAATCTGGAAAAAAATGTGGTAGATTTCAAAAAAATATGGTTGATCGCAGGCTTTGGATCAAACTTTGTACAAAAAATTAAAAAAAATTCTGCAAGGTTTGACCGAAATTGCAATCCTTTTAATTAGAATCTAAAAAAATATATTTTAGTTTAATAAAGTGCAAGATTGAAGTTGCTAAAAATTGTTTTGAGTTTTGACAATTTCTTTCCTTGACAGTGTAAAGCAGTTCCTTCCATATCAAGATATTTTTCGAACATATTTTGAAAGATTTCTACAACCTTGCGGAGTGCTGGCAGCTTTTCTTTTTATCGCTTTAGAAACTTTAGATGCACTGAAGCGTGCTAATACTTTCACAAAAATTGCCGTGTTTAACATAGTAAAACCCAGTTTCCTGTCGAAAGATTGAATTGTTAGTGTTTAGTGTTGGAAAATGTTTGCTCTTAAAATTAAGAAAATTATGTCGAGCAGAAATAAAACTACACTCAAAAACGCGAATATGTGGTAGATTTCAGACCTTGTGTGGTAGATGTGGTAGATGCTCAAAAACGTGGCCGATCTACCACAATGTGGTAGAAGTCCAGTCACTGGTAACAAGAGAGGAAGTGTAATCCAGCTCATTTTCTAAGGGAAATAAAAGAAAATCACTCTCGCTCATTAAAATTTCAATTCGATAATGGGCTGGATTTCGAATTTATAACGAAGGAAAAATAATTGGATAACGAAGGTTCCGTTTTTCTGGAGAATGACCTAGCTCTCGAATCGAATACTAATCTATTCCACATTAGTTATCGAAGGTGAGACTCGAAAAATATATTGGTTTTCCAATCATTTTCGAATTGTTAACTACGTTTAATGTTTATTGGGTACCTTGTTCGAATTCGCCTTGAACACAGCCATACACAAACGACAAGAGGCAGACGGTGTGGGATCCGTATATAAATGTGTATTTTATTGATTAGAAAACTAGAACATGATAAATAAATTAGAGTTCAATAACTTGGTAAATATATTTATGATTTGCGAAAATATTCTTAGTAAGCAATACAATTTTTCGGCAGGTAATCACCAATAAGAAAAAAATACAAAAGATAAAGACACAGACTGTTCAAAAATTAGTACAAAAAATTAAGAAACTCAAATATATACTTGAGAAAAAGCCAGAATATGAAAAAAATAAAGAGCGCTTCCGCAAGGCCACATTGTGTTTGGAGGAGTTAAAGGTAAGTAAGTTCAACTACAAATCTTATATCCACTTAAAAAAAATAATCGCAATAAATGTGTGTATTACAAAATTCAAATAGAAGTTGAAATGCATCGATTTGATGAAACGTGTCTTGGTATTAGAAAAGAGTCCCTCTGCTATTTTAACAAATGGACTATGTTCACCCGAAGAGATGGCCGTGGCAATGGTTGCGGTCAATAAGCTCATGCACGATCTAGTTAATGTTTTAAAAGAAAACTTGGGGCTTACTGACGAAAACAATGCATGGAAGAAAGAGCTGATGCAAGCTAGCAAAAGGCGTGTTAAAATCTTACGGACGGAGCAGAAGCGCAAAAATCGACAAAATTTAAAAGCACAGAAGATTATAGCTTGCAAACGCTTGGAGTGGTTAAAAAATCAAAACGGCGAACAGAGCGAAGTTAATGGGGATGAAAATAATGTGTCGACAGGCTTACAACACGACGAGGGTGCTAATATATCAACTCTGGGTTATTGGAAGATAGAGCCTATCAATGACGAGAGCAGTAAGAAGTCGGAAAAAGGAAAGACTAATTACAAGGAAACCAGGGCAGAAGAAAAGGCTGTAAAAAAGAGGGACAAACCGGAGGCAAATAATAGAAACATCTTGAAAACCACCACAAAAACTTCGGACCAACTAAAGAGTATCAATACGAGAAAGCAGGATTTAGAAAGAAACGTTATTGAACCAACAAAAAATATGCTTATAA
>NW_023458555.1:7165201-7170349 GCF_013731165.1 Rhagoletis pomonella
GCCAGGGTTGTATTTGAAAGCGCACTCATTTAGTGCGTTCCAGTAGCACATTTCTGTACCCTTGTGATACAACTTTTATCGTAAAATATTAAAACGATTATTGTTGTTTAAGGTCGGTGTTATGCAGAAATTTTGTTTGGCAAACTGCGTGCAATTGTTGTTGCAGCAAACTCGGGGAGAGCGAGTTTGGCGACTCTCACAGCAAACTAATTTTGTTTGGTCAAACTGCAGCAAATTCGGTGTTGTCATATACAAAAATTTTAAATTTTGCGCGTTATGTACATCTGAAATTCTCATTTCGTGTTGGCAATAGCCATGAAAACCATAATGAACGTGCAACCCTGTGCCAAACTCGACATAACCACCTCCGAGCAAACTAAGCAGCCGCCATTTAATTTGGCAAACAAAAGTTTGTCTGCATAACACCGACCTAATTAGACTAGACAGAGAAACTTTTGTAGCTCATTTTCGGCAATTTCTCTTTTGGTGTTACCCTTCGTGTTCACACAGAGAAATCCTTTTGTACACAATTATTGTTGTCAGCTATGAACGGCCAACTAGAATTACTCAGACGAACGGGAGCACAAAGCGTGTTGCCCGAGCACGAGCAACTCGGTGCCCTTTCCCCTTTCACGTCTCCTCCTCCCTGACAAGTAACGAGTTGCCGCGACAAAAGTTTCTCTGTCTGAACCTAGACCTAGAACTTTCATAGTGCATTGGAAATACTGGAAAAAATTAAAACTATAGTAACAAGCAGTGATCGGACTTCGAAAATTTGTGTGGTAGAATCTGGAAAAAAATGTGGTACATTTCAAAAAAATGTGGTAGATCTCAGGTTTTGGATCAAACTTTGTACAAAAATTTAAAAAATTGCAATCCTTTTAATTAGAATCTAAAAAAAATATTTTAGTATAATAATGTGCAAGGTTGAAGTTAATTGTTTTGAATTTTGACAATTTCTTTCCTTGACAGTGTAAAGCGGAACTTTCATATCAAGATATTTTTCGAACATATTTTGAAAGATTTCTGCAACCTTGCGGAGTGCTGGCAGCTTTTCTTTTTGTCACTTCACGATTTAGAGCAAAAATGTGGCACGTTCCAACAGCTCCTTGGGATTTGCCGATTTTGCAAATTCTCAAGTAAAAGTAAACATCACTTTAGAAACTTTAGATGCACTGAAGCGTGCTAATACTTTCACAAAAATTGCCTTAAATTTTCGCTGTTAATTCTTTTTATAAATCATATATTTTGCAATTTAACATAATAAAACCCAGTTTCCTGTCGAAAGATTGAATTGTTAGTGTTTAGTGTTGGAAAATGTTTGCTCTTAAAATTAAGAAAATTATGTCGAGCAGAAATAAAACTACTCAAAAAAGCGAATATGTGGTAGATTTCAGACCTTGTGTGGTAGATGTGGTAGATGCTCAAAAACGTGGCAGATCAACCACAATGTGGTAGAAGTCCAGTCACTGGTAACAAGAGAGCAGAGCTGTAAAACTGTGAAATCATATGAAATTAAAAATCATCAATTTTATGTTATTATGTTTTCATTGAATTTTTCCTTGTTGGGGAATGTGGCTTATAATTTTCCAATTCTACATTCACTCAAAGTAGATACGATTGCACACATTAACATATTCAAAGAAAGATTGAAAAAACTGAATGACGAAACATTAACTTTTAACACTGAATAAGCATTCAGATGAATGCAGCTTTTGCTATGTGTGCACACATTCATTCAGTATCAATCAATCGATATAAATATTCTAAATACACAAAACCCACTGAAAAATACGCAAGGTTGAATTTTATTGAACAGATTTCAAAATTTCAACACGAAAAATAGTTTATTGAGCGTTATCACTAATTTGTTTCACTTAAATTTGTACAAATATTTATAATAAATGAAAATATTAATTAGAGAAATATTTTTCTGCCAAGAATGTCATTATGAAAAATGTTAATTATTAACGATTTTTACATCTCTGTTTCGAAAATTGTCAGCTTTCTAAATGAGTATTACCAATGTACCAATAAAAGGTATGTGCAGAAATTATTACATATGTACATACCTATATATCTACGTTAAAATAAGTAAACAAATTTAAGCGCTTCTACTTCTAACTTTAGATATATACATTTTATTATTTATTAATAAAAATTCTTAATACAAGTTTCTTCGTACTTTAATAAAGATTCTAAAACCTGATTTGTGGGTTTGTGGTGGTTTCTACCATTTACAATAAGTTGCAAATTATCAACTTTTCTCAAAAAAAGATTTAACAAATCTGTGTGCAAACCCCTTTTTATTTTAGTGTGGTATAATCGAAAAAAAAAATGTGGTAGATTTGAATAAGATGTGGTAGATTTTCCAATTCATATTTTATTGGGTATACATATCGCTCACCGTCGTCAAAAGAAGCACAACTCAAAAATTAAATCGGGAAATATAATTGCTAGTGGATCGTACAGATTCCACGCAATTGGTGCAAAAACAAGTATAACATTAATTTTCTAGTTAGAGAATATAATCATGAAGAAAATAATATTTTATTTGTATACAAAAAAATCGACCAAATTATTTTCCCATTGCATAATACTTTAGCAAATATAAATAGGCGTATTTTTGAAATATTAGAAAGTTAAGGCACAGATATATTTAAAGCAAAATTTATGATGTACCTTTTTAAAAATCTATTGATTAATTTGAATTTGATAATTGAATTAATTTTTATATTTCGAATTACAATTGAAGTGAAATTCTAGAGTTATGGGAAAATTGTAAACAAATGTTCTGTCTAAAATGTGGTAGATTTTAAGCCTTGTGTGGTAGATGTGGTAGACACCCAAATTTAAAAAAAAATACGTGGTTGATCTACCACACATGTGGTAGAAGCTTGCACACTGTTCTAAACGTATGTTTTGAGCAAATTGATGTTTAAAGCTAGCAATATATCCCATGTCCATTTTCCAAAACTATAATAATAAACATGGCAGTTTTTTAGCAATTTGGTTCCTGTAATTAAGGAAATATTGTAGTTTTGGCATTTTTCGAAATTACCATTTTATGAGAGGGACCAGGTTATTGTTCGACTTTTGTATTTTCAATACCCTGCTGCCCTAGATAAAAAACCCTCGTACAGAATTTGGTTGAGATATCTCAACTTTTGCTAGAGCAGAGAGAGAAACGGGCATGGACTAATCATCTTCCCTTTTTATTCTGAGCATTTTTATGTATATATACATACATAAGTAGTACATACGAACATAAATGTATGTATCCATATCGATTAATTTTGGTTGTTCCAAATATACGTTATTTGAAAAAAAGTTATGGTACCCTCTTGCAGAACTGCGTTGTAAATATGTTTAGGAAACATTTAAATTAATAGTTAATTAAAAAAGTTGATCAAAGTAATGGAACTCCTCAACCCCTTTAAAAAAAACAGGAACCCTTCTGAAATTTTGTTTTGAAAGTTTTCATATTTGAAAACTGAAAAAAATCACAGTATACAGCAAATCAGCCATTGACAATATGCTTATTTGAAAACTAATACATGAAATGTTGTGAATATATAGGATTTTTTTGTCATTAACCCATAGGCAACAACTGGTGCAAAAGTACCTACAAATGTTTGTTGATATATTTGAAATGTAAATTTGAACAGCAAAATTCGTAAAACAAATTATAATAAAACAAAAGTATTGTTAATTACTACGTGGGAGGTGGGCGTGGTTATTGGCAGATTTCGACAAAATTTAACACTAACCTAAATTATACCAAAGGCAACTTCGACACCGACTTTCGTTAAAATAACTAAATTTTGTTCGAGTTAGCGTGTTTACAAACGGAGAGGGCTGAACTAGTTCATCTCGTCATTCTGAATATATGTGTATATACGTACATACATTTTATACGGTTAACAAACGCGCTCGCTTATCTGCATAAACCTTCTTTACTTGCATTAAGGGTATTCATCAAACCTTATAAATGCATTGTAAACCGTATAAACTTATAATTGTGTAAACCTTATAAATGAACTGTCAAAATTTGTATGGAAACTCGTTTACACATTTCTGATAAATTTATCCAGCGATTTCACTGAATAAACTTGATAAACTGAAGACAATGCAACTCTGTCGCAACTCTAGCTATGTTTTCTTAGGCAATAATCGGGATCCGCATACAAATTTTGCACGCAAATTCAACACCGATATGATCCTGATAGAGATCTGGTTCAATTATTATCCCGTCTGTTTGTTTTGTTTCATTGATAATTCGCAAAGTTTGGTAGCCGTGACAAATGAATTCATACACAAACAGACATTCTGCCATTGTTTCTTATAACTTGCTTCAAATAAATAGCCTTTATGTTGTATGTACATTTATTTAAATAGATATCTCGTAAATATAATTTTTTCCAATTTAGTGAGGTAGTTTCTATAATTTCTTTATCCCCGTGCTAGTAGTATAAAGTTAGTGACACTGCGCTTTATAACCAAAGAAAACACGACTATTGTCGCATGTGTAAACGAAAAGAGAGTGTGGGTCGTTCATGTAATACAAGGTTCACATATAAGTAGATTATCCTCATTTTCGAGCTTAACACCCTAATCTGTAATTATAACAAGAGATTAGCCATATAAAAATCGTTCCTTGTTAATCTGTAATTATAAAATAATCTCAGATTAAACCGATAACTTTTCGGTGTCCACCCTAGTTTTATCGATTGTTTTTGCAAAAAAGAGGTGAAATGCCAAATGTAAAAGTAAACAAAAATGTACGCTAGCAAGGAAAAGAGGTTTGTAAAGGTATTTTTAATAAAATGTTAAGTTAAAATATATTTATATTCCCTATTATAGCATAAAAACGTGATCACGGTGCCACAGAGAAGAAACATAACTTTTCCTTGAGATGTGAGAATAACAGCACAACAAATTTGACGGCTAATAATCTGAGATTTGCCTGTGTAAACGGGGTGATTAAAAAACGAGCTTTGATTGTGATAATATTGATATGTGAACATAGTTTAACAGAGTGCATAAACTTATAAGATTATCTGCTTGATAAAGTTATCGGTTTAGATGAATACCACTATTAATGCATTATCCTCTTTCAAATGTGAATAATCGGCTGAACAAATACAC
>NW_023458555.1:7170449-7177233 GCF_013731165.1 Rhagoletis pomonella
TTCTCTGAAGATTCTGATTAAAAAGTTTGATATTTTGGTGAAAATTTACAGAATTTTAATAATTTTTGTACAAAGGTTGAAATCTGAATTTATTCGTTGTTTGTTGTATACCCAGCTTAACTTTTGTATAAAAATAATAAACATTAAATAAACAAAAGACAAATAGCAAAAACTGACCAAAATAACGCACTCCTATTATTTTGTGGACCACTGTATGTACTCAATACTTAGGCGCTTGTTCGGGAGGCTATTAAGACCAGCTTCCAAGTTAATAGAGGAATATCTAATTTCACTTTCGATCGTAACTGATACTCGTACCAGTTTAACCAAGCAAATACTGGTTGAAAACATTATAAAATACAGGGACCGTAACAGTTACAACTTTTATTAAAAAAATCACTCTTTAACAATTATTTTTTTATTTGTATTTAATTACTCTTGATTTGTATTTAATTACTTTGATTTGTATTTAATTACTCTTGTATTTAATAATAACCGTTATTTCTGACTTTTATGTTATAAATCGAAAATAACAATTATTTTTGATTTTTATTTAAATAATCTGCAAATAACATTTATTTTTGATTTTTAAATTATATGTCTTAAATAACTGTTATCGAAGACTTTTATTTATAAAAGTCATAAATAAAAATCAGTCACTGATCTTTATTTTTTCAATCATACTTATAAAAGTCATTTGAATAAGTCGTAGTAAACTTTTGTTTTCCAACACCTTCTTAACTGCGAAAAATGTTAATGACTTTTATACGATTGATTTAAAAAATAAAAGTCGGTCACTGATTTATATTAATGACTTTTAAAAGTAAAAGTCACTGACTGATTTTTATTTATGACTTTTATAAATAAAACTCTTCAATAACTGTTATCTAAGCCATATAATATAAAAATCAAAAATAATTGTTATTTTGGATTTCTAATGTAAAAATCAAATATAATTGTTATTTTTTTTTAAATTTTGCATAAAAATTGCAAATAAAAATTTATTTTCAAATTTGAGTCTCGGTGCAAAACGAAATCGATTGGTATGTTTCACTTAGTTGTAGAACATTTCCTTCATAGCGAATTTTTCCATGACAGTTTTCATCAATAACTGTTATGTTCGGTCCCTGATAAAATAAGATACTTTTAGGCAATGAGTAAATAGGAAGTGCTCTGAGGACCTTTTTAAGCTAGCCAATAAGGTGTTGCCGAGCCCTTGTTTGCAATTGGACCACCCACAGTCGGTAAATCTGTTAACATTTTTAAGAATAAATTAAATTCCAACAGGCATCTTATTAGGTCATTGCGGAGTAAGGAGTCGCCTTTCTTCCCAATCTTTTCTTCTTGTGACTATGCAGCTGAGTCTTCGAAGGCGCTGCAATACCAAGCAGGGAGCTAAAAGACATACACTTTATGCCATCAAATGACCAATTGTTGGATTTCCTAACTCAGTTTATTGTAGGAGGACGAAGTTCATACCTCAATAAATATGTAAATCTTATTGCTCGAAGGATATCGAGAAGGCATCGTTCCATATTTTGTTTAGCAAACCAGCTTTCACGAGACTTAAGTGCTCTCAAATTTGATAATGAGAATTAAGGGATCGTCCTATTATCAAAAAATACTGACGGTTAAGTCTTGATAAAATATACTTCGAAACAGTTTGCACTTATGACTGGTAAATGCTTCATTAAAAGCTGCAAGCGTTTAAGCTCGTTGCTATCACAAGTCAAGTTCAACCGATGCAGCCAAAAAAAAATTTTAAAACTCGAGTCTTAATATATGTAAATATGTAATTCAATTTTTGTCTTAAACTGGGCAACCTTTTTTAACAGCAAGCACAGTCGCGCAGTCTCAGCAGTGACTTCTATATAGTAGATACGATTATTTTGTATCTTCAGTAAATCTACATCATTCGTTTGCCCACTTTAACAAAAGCAAGCCATCCAAAGCACTCAATATTGCCGAGGGTAACGCACACACTCCGCTGCAAAAACTCCTGCCCACCGAGCACTCCAAGCAGTGATGACTCGATTGATGCATTGCCAAAGGTTAGTTGGCTTGTGTTTTTTTTTTTCTGTATTTTTATTGCTTTGTATTCGCGCAATTTTTCGCTTACCCTTGGCGTCTGTAATTTTTAAGTTGTAATTTAAAATGTTTGTTTGTTTGCACGACGGATTTAATGATATTTCTTTTTTTTTTGTTGATGGTCTGCTTTGGTAGGTTTCTTTTTTCTTTAGACTCTGATTTTTTCCATTCAATGTATTTCGGCGCACATTTGTGCCACGTACGAAGACCTTGATGTAGCTATGTAGAATCTAATTAAAGTTGATGAGGTTCTCAAGATGCTAAGATACTAAATAAGAACAAGCAGCAACGCGAGCAACAAAAGATGCGGGTTGTTTGGAAAGACGAAGAAGGACGAAATTGAACATGGACGGGAGCGAAATCTGTTCATTCGAAAAGAAGTTACTTTCGAAATACTGGGCGTGTGTGTGCGCAAATAGGTATGTAGCAGCCTCGTTTACTTTTTTGCTTGACTGTTGACTTCGATTTTCGCTTGTGTAAACATTTAAAACTTTCCTTTTCATTTGCACGCTTGCAAAACTCAAAGAAATACACGTGAATGCGATTTTCCTATAGAAGTCGGAGGTTTCTATGACTCTACGATAGCTTTTGTATTATGGATATGTGCATACATATGTATGTGTACGCTATTGCTTGCACAAGCTTTATTTACGCTGCATAAACTGCATAAAGAAATTCATTTCGCCACTGGGCTGGTTGGCGGCGAGCCAAAGGTTGTGTTGTAGGTGATGCAATGCATCCATAGTCAACTTTCTTTAAAAAATTTCCAGTCCCATAGCCACTGCCGTTTCCGTGTCCTTCTATGAACAGGTTATGCTGGCAGGGTATGACATACGTCAAAATACTTGTATGTATGTGTAAATCCTCAATATAAACATATTAGCCTGCTTTTTAGGCTTCCTTTATGCAGTAAAGGTATTGGCCCAATGCACGCTTGCTTTGCTTGCTTGGCTTTGAGAACTGTCAAACAATTTTTAAAATCTACTAAAATGTATGAAAGTTGGCCTAGTGGCAGCTTTACTTCACTTCCTTCAAAGTAAAGCAAAGCAAACTAAAGTAAGCAAAGCAAGCGTGCATTGGGCCAATACCTTAAGAGCTTTTGCCGCCCCAATTGCTGTTGTACGTACGAAGGAAGTCCAAAATCGAGGATGACCTGTCGATACATAAGTTAATACATACATATGTTTGTATAAACCAATTTTAAATTTACATACATTCATACATACATACCAAAGGGTCTCTTGTGAAGTCGAGTAGTGTGGCTGGCAGTTTATTTATGTAGCGGACGGACATAGACGTTTTACATTTTTATGATGAACTCTTAAGTTATTCAATGGTAAAGAAAAAGCCTTGTATGCCACCACAAAGTGGTGCGGCTTTACATTTACTGTAGTGTTTAAGTTCTAGTTGCTTCGAAGCCATAGCTAGAAAGCTGCTGCAGTAGCGGCGCAGACATATAGAGATTACGTCGTTTCTAAGGTAGCTGCTGTCACAATTTTATTGATTTCTTACTTTCTTGAAAAGTACAAAATCGCTTCATTTTATCTATGTATACGTTGCCTCTACGTTCTATGCTTGGGTGTAAGAGCTATAAAAAATATGCTATTACACAAAAAGAGATAAAATTGTAAAAGGCGAAGAACTCAAGTACCAAACATAATAACCAGCCGGGATGTGATGACACCGTGTTTGTCATGAGTCAAGAGAAAACGGGTTAACCCGCATAGCTAAGCATTTACCTTTGTTGGTGCTTAAATACTTGTGTCAGCGCCAATGGCAATGAGTTGGCGTTGTGTTAACTTCACTGTTCTTTTTGCTGTCACTTTGCGCTTTGCATTCGCAGCTCGCCCCAAATTACTATACTTTACTTATTTTCGCTCAAGATTGTATATTTTTTTTTTTAGTTATTGTTACAATTATGCTTTGGTGTTTATGTTTGTAGGTATGTAGATATTCAACTACATACTTAATGAAAATACATTTTATACAGTGATCGCTTACAAACTAAAAGATAATTACAATAATGACGATGTGCTTTGTTGTGCACAACTGGAAAAAGCTGTAGTTGGGTCCTCATGAATGACGTCGACAATATATTCATAAACGCGTCAAGCGTAAAGCGTAAAGCGTAGAGCGGAAATCACATACGAAGCCGCGGATGACCGCTCAACGCTTATAACTGGGTAAATACGATCGTTATTACGGGTTGGCCAGCGTTAATTTATAAACGCACTAAAACTATGCTCAATACTTAGCTGTTAGAGGTTGCTTTGGCGAACGGTTGAAGGTACTTCTACTCGGCAGGAACCAAGTTCGATATTTGTTCCAATCAACATACAAAAACGTTCTTAACAATAACAATCACCTCACAGCAGGTAATGGTAAAGCACTGCCTTGAAAAAGCTCCTCATGAAAACCAATCTGTCGCTCGGAGCAGGTCCACCATTTGTGTGACAATGTCAAGGCGAACACCAGCAGCTGGTTTCCAACATTCGCAATCGCTAAAACTCCTTGGCAAAAAAAAATACTAAGTAAATCTGAGCAATTTTTTAGCGATTTTCGCGATTTATATTTCATTTTCACTTGAGGTTTCATTATTCTCAACTTCTCCTCAGATATTATTTATATTCTGCTAATTATGCTTTTCAACACATTTACCCAAAAGTCTTGCCCCACTGACCACTGGATACTTCCTGAAATGAATATAGATTTTCTTGAAATCAATTTGATACAAAAATATACAAAGCTCTATTCACCTTGAGGAAAAAATTTTGCAAAATTTTGGCAAGCCCCTTTACTGTCTTTGTATATCTGTTGATACGGATCTCCCCAAAGACATTGTTACAAAGTACTTATGTGGGCCTAACCAGTTCCACAAACCTCTCTTCCGAAATGCTGAAACTATTTGTAGATTGTCTCATGGCTACGCTACTGGAGAAAGAAATATAATCCGAATTGAGGCTGCTATTGTTTTTGCTATTACTTAGCTTTATTTCAATTATTTATCTCATAGCGTTTTCTTTTCTCAAAAAAAGTTCTGCCCTTTTATATGGGAACTCTTGCTTTGCGTTGCCCTGAAAACTGAGAAAATGTTGCGTTCTTTATATGAGAATGAAACAGAAAATATACTACTCCATCACAATTTATTTATAGAACTTAATAAAGCTGAATTATTCACTTGGCCTGTATGTCTTTAACAATTTTAAAGCAAAGCACTTATTTCTGATAGGGAAAATAATTGCATTTTTACAAGATTAAATTAAAAATCAACCATGCAACTCTCACCCTCACGTTTATTTGAGGGCAAAAAAGGCAGCACTTTCGCCGGATCAGAGCGCAACCTGCTGAGAAAAGAACACGACGCCTTGTCAAAAGGCTGAGAAAAGAACATGAAAATGTGACAGCGCTAACTAACACAAGGCAGAATAAGTGGATTTTTTCGAGAAAAGAAAACGCTATCAATTAAAATGTAAGAAAATTTGGACAACGCTCCTTGCGGACGGATAAGAAACTAAAATTTAGGCTGTACAATTTTTAGCGACAGGGAGAACAGAATCGCAATTTTTGAGATCGCCATGGAATCCGGCTGCAGAAATCGAAGGAAAAGTTTAAACAAGCGCTTGGCGATGTGTGAAATTGCTTTTTTAGTTGTTCTTTTTGCTTTTAAATTGTATCAATTGTACAACATTCATCTCTGCCCTCGTCATAGCAGAAGCCATTGCGTGCTCATTTTAATTCCGCTAGCCTTTGAACTTTAAGAAGCGGGCCTTATATTTTTAGGTGAGCTGCCGATAAATAGTTCGACAGGCAAACACTACAGTATTTAAGAACCATATTTTCGTTTCGAAATCTAGTCTCCAGCTACAGTTCGGAAAATTTACTCATTCGTGCGTGCTCAGAAGTGTCGCAGTCGCTTTTTCGAGAATTTGTTTATAATAGTGGGCCCGTTTCAAATTTAATTTCATATATCCAGTCTTAGATGATTGCTTATAAGCGTCTCAGGAGAATTAAGTGACTATGAATATAACATACACATCTTTGTAGCTTCCAAATATTTACTCAACAACGGGAACGCCAGCAATAAGATTAATTTGCTGCTATTCTCCACTTGGCTCCGTCGACCCTTATGTATTTATTAAATTTTGGTAAACCTTGAACTTAGAACATGCCGTAAGCATTAAGAAGCCGCAGCGGATAAAAATTTCTTACGGCATTTCGCGCAATGTTTTACAAATGAATATCGAAGAAGATAGGTAGAGAACTACTAGAACATTGACATTCAGTATGCCGGTGAAGGCAAAAGTGTTTGTAGCGCATCAGTGACTGCGGGATGGTACAATGTAGTACATTTGTAGTAGCTGCTTTTGCGAATATCCAGTTCGTTCCGAATCGACAAACTCACGCGCTTGTTTAAAAATGTGAAATCATTTTTGAGTGGCAATAAAAGTCATGCGAATTGGAACGAAAAGAGCACATTGTAATGTAGTTTTAATTTTAATATCATTGTCACTGCCAATAGTTATTATTAATTTTAATTACTTAGGCTAAATGTATAAACAATATCGTGAGTTTCGCCCGAATACAATGAAAAAAAAGTGAACCGGTTCGGGGAAAATGAAACTCATGATAACGCTGAATATATATCTCTAGCTTTTTACTAAACATAAAACTGTTTTGCATCTTAAATGTTTTCCTA
>NW_023458555.1:7177333-7193853 GCF_013731165.1 Rhagoletis pomonella
TAGGAAAACATTTAAGATGCAAAACAGTTTTATGTTTAGTAAAAAGCAAGAGATACATATTCAGCGTTATGAGCAGAGTGTTCAGATTTGGTGATTTTTTTTCTTCAAATAAAGTTTTTCCACTTATAAAAATAACAAAACTTAGTTTTCCATGATAATTTTACAGAAGAGGTTAATGAACTACGTGATAAACTTAACTTAAGCAGCATATTAAAAGACTGTCAAAAATGTTTAATCACCCTAATCGAAGAACTTTTGAAACCATCACCTAGTCAATTAAATACTTTTAAAAAAGCTTTGATTTTGTCACCAGAAATGTGTGTTTATAACAAGAATGCGAGTTTGAGGTACCTGTCATTTCATTATTTGATTTTGAAGGAAAGAAAATCAGCGGAAATTGAATATTTAAATCTTTTAACTTTCCCATGGAATAACTTTTCTCAGAACCATTCCCTCCGACTCTGAAGAATTTTGGATAATTGCTTACGAAGTGAAACCCGCAACAGGCAATAAAATGTTTGGTAATATAAGTAAATTCATATTATTATTTTTGCCGCACTCACATGCTTTGCTGAGCGCGTTTTTTTCGTAATGAATTCAACGAAAACTAAGATTCGAAATAGGATGAGCCTGGAAAGCCTTAATTCAATAGTTCGAATAAAGTGTTATACGATGGCTAATAGTTTTTGCTGCAAAACGTCTCCAATATCAAACAGTATGTTATCAAGGTTGAATAGCTCAATATATGACAACTACAGACATGTAAATCATTCAGACACTAAAATAAAAGATTTTTAAAATCGATTTCATGAATTTTATTAAAAAAAAATTGGCGATTTTTGGCGATTTTTTTTTCAGAAATTGCGTTTTTTTAACAATCTGGACATCCTGATCATGAGTTTAATTTTCCCTGAACCGGTTCACTTTTTTTTTCATTGTATTCGGGCGAAACTCACGATATTGTTTATACATTCACATCACCATCTTTGTACATTTAGGCTAAGTAATTAAAATTAATAATAACTATTGGCAGTGACAATGATATTAAAATTAAAACTACATTACAATGTGCTCTTTTCGTTCCAATTCGCATGGCTTTTATTGCCACTCAAAAATGATTTCACATTTTGATACAAGCGCGTGAGTTTGGCGATTCGGAACGAACTGGATATTCGCAAAAGCAGCTACTACAAATGCACTACATTGTACCATCCCGCAGTCACTGATGCGCTACAAACACTTTTGCCTTCACAGGCATACTGAATGTCAATGTTCTAGTAGTTCTCTACCTATCTTCTTTGATATTCATTTGTAAAACATTGCGCGAAATGTCGTAAGAAATTTTTGTCCGCTGCGGCTTCTTAATGCTTACGGCAGCTTCTAAGTTCAAGGTTTACCAAAATTTAATAAATACATGAGGGTCGACGGAGCCAAGTGGAAAATAGCAGTAAATTAATCTTATTGCTGGCGTTCCCGTTGTGGAGTAAATATTTGGAAGCTACAAAGATGTGTATGTTATATTCATATTCACTTAATTCTCCTGAGATACTTATAAGCAATCATCTAAGACTCGATATATGAAATTAACTTTGAAACGGGCCCACTATTATAAACAAATCAACAATCCTCGAAAAAGCGACTGAGACACTTCGGAGCACGCGAGAATGAGTAAATTTTCCGAACTGTAGCTGGAGACTAGATTTCGAAAAGAAAATATGGTTCTCAAATACTGTAGTGTTTGCCTGTCGAACTATTTATTGGCAGCTCACCTAAAAATATAAGGCCCGCTTCTTAAAGTTCAAAGCAGTGTTGCCGTTTTAGCCCTTTGGTGGCTAAATTTGGCTACCAAATTCTATTTTTGGCCACAAAAATTTGAAATTGCCCCTAGCCCTTTTTTTAGCCCTTTTCATTTCATCATTGACATTATTCATCATTGTCATTAAAATTTTTTTTTATGATTTTCATGAATTTAACTCTTTGCTCATAAATTTTTGATTCTTTATTTTAAATCTTAATCCAACACATTTGGATACACAACATTTTTTGGTTTTCCATCTTGGGTATGAATAAATAAACAATTTGGAAAGCCAACTCTTGCACATGCCACGTATAGCTACCAATTCTAGTAATCTACCACAAATATTTCAAGAGATATACCAGATGAAAATTTTTGTTAGTATGGGGCGTTTTTCCGAATTCGGGGAAACCTAACACAAACCATCTGCATAATAGCCCGACTATGCCGTATAAATTTGGTTGAAATCTTGCACTTATTCTTTATGCATATATAAGATGGGAGGTGCCACGCTCTCTTTTCCAATACCGCCCATTTTTATCCATGAGTATGGAATTATTTGTTATACCTCTATACCAACATCCAGTACTCTACCACAAATATTTCAAGAGATATACAACAAAAAAATTTTTAGTTAGTATGGAAGGTGCCACACCCCCTTTTACGAATTCGGGAAAACTTCACATAAACCATCTGCATGATAGCCTAAATATGCCGAATAAATTTGGTTGAATTAGGTGAAGCCGTTCTCAAGTTATAAGTTCACACCAAAAACGTGTACTTATTTGTATACATAAGATACATACATATGCCACGCCCCTTTTCCAAATTTGGACAAACTCCGCATAAAAAATCTGCATGATGGCCCGAATATGCTGCATAAATTTGGTTGACTTTGGTGAAGCCGTTCTTAAGTTATATTGTCACACCAAAAACGTGCACTTATTTTTATATATAAGATGTAGGTAAAAAAATTTAGCTACCATTTTTAGCCACGACGATTTTTAGCTCTTTTTTAGCCCTTTTTTAGCTGGAATTTAGCTACCACTAAAAACGTTTCGCGGCAACACTGGTTCAAAGGCTAGCGGAATTAAAATGAGCACGCAATGGCTTCTGCTATGACGAGGGCAGAGATGAATGTTGTACAATTGATACAATTTAAAAGCAAAAATAACAACTAAAAAAGGAACTTCACACATCGCCAAGCGCTTGTTTGAGCTTTTCCTTCGATTTCTGCAGCCGGATGCCATGATGATTTCAAAAATTGCGATTCTGTTCTCCCTGTCGCTAAAAATTGTACAGCCTAAATTTTAGTTTCTTATCCGTCCGCAAGGAGCGTTGTCAAATTTTCTTACATTTTAATGGAGATAAATAATGGAAATAAAGCTAAGTAATAGCAAAAACAATAGCAGCCTCAATTCGGATTTTATTTCTTTCTCCAGTAGCGCAGCGTAGCCATGAGACAATCTACAAATAGTTTCAGCATTTCGGAACAGAGGTTTGTGGAACTGTTTAGGCCCACATAAGTACTTTGTAACAATGTCTTTGGGGAGATCCATATCAATATACAAAGACAGTAAAGGGACTTGCCAAAATTTTGCAAAATTTTTTCCTCAAGGTGAATAGAGCTTTGTATATTTTTGTATCAAATTGGTTTCAAGAAAATCTATATTAATTTCAGGAAGTATCCTGGTCAGTGGTCAGTGGGGCAATGTGTTGAAAAGCAGAATTAGCAGAATATAAATAACATCTGAGGAGAAGTTGAGAATGATGAAACCTCAAGTGAAAATGAAATATAAATCGCGAAAATCGCTAAAAAATTGCTCAGATTTACTTAGTATTTTTTTGCCAAGGAGTTTTAGCGATTGCGAATGTTGGAAACCAGCTGCTGGTGTTCGCCTTGACATTGTCACACAAATGGTGGACCTGACCTGAGCGACAGATTGGCTTTCATGAGGAGCTTTTTCAAGGCAGTGCTTTACCATTACCTGCTGAGGGATGATTGTTATTGTTAAGAACGTTTTTGTATGTTGATTGGAACAAATATCGAACTTTGTTCCTGCCGAGTAGAAGTACCTTCAACCGTTCGCCAAAGCAACCTCTAACAGCTAAGTATTGAGCATAGTTTTAGTGCGTTTATAAATTAACGCTGGCCAACCCGTAATAACGATCGTATTTACCCAGTTATAAGCGTTGAGCGGTCATCCGCGGCTTCGTATGTGATTTCCGCTCTACGCTTTACGCTTGACGCGTTTATGAATATATTGTCGACGTCATTCATGAGGAGACACTACAGCTTTTTCCAGTTGTGCACAACAAAGCACATCGTCATTATTGTAATTATCTTTTAGTTTGTACGCGATCACTGTATAAAATGTATTTTCATTAAGTATGTAGTTGAATATCTCATACCTACAAACACAAAAGCATAATTGTAACAATAACTAAAAAAAATATATATAATCTAGAGCGAAAATAAGTACAGTATAGTAATTTGGGGCGAGCTGCGAATGCAAAGCGCAAAGTGACAGCAAAAAGAACAGTGAAGTTAACACAACGCCAACACTCATTGCCATTGGCGCTGACACAAGTATTTAAGCAACAACAAAGGTAAATGCTTAGCTATGCGGGTTAACCCGTTTTCTCTTGACTCATGACAAACACGGTGTCATCACATCCCGGCAGGTTATTATGTTTGGTACTTGAGTTGTTCGCCTTTTACAATTTTATCTCTTTTTGTGTAATAGCATATTTTTTATAGCTCATACACCCAAGCATAGAACGTAGAGGCAACGTATACATAGATAAAATGAAGCGATTTTGTACTTTTCAAGAAAGTAAGAAATCAGTAAAATTGTCTCGAGAGTTAATGCCCACAGCAGCTACCTTAGAAACGACGTAATCTCTATATGTCTGCGCCGCTACTGCAGCAGCTTTCTAGCTATGGCTTCGAAGCAACTAGAACTTAAACACTACAGTAAATGTAAAGCCGCATCACTTTGTGGTGGCATACAAGGCTTTTTCTTTACCATTGAATAACTTAAGAGTTCATCATAAAAATGTAAAACGTCTATGTCCGTCCGCTACATAAATAAACTGCCAACCAACCACACTACTCGACTTCACAAGAGACCCTTTGGTATGTATGTATGAATGTATGTAAATTTAAAATTGGTTTATACAAACATATGTATGTATTAACTTATGTATCGACAGGTCATCCTCGATTTTGGACTTCCTTCGTACGTACAACAGCAATTGGGGCGGCAAAAGCTCTTACTGCATAAAGGAAACCTAAAAAGCAAGCTAATATGTTTACATTGAGGGTTTACACACACATATAAGTATTTTTACGTATGTACGTCATACCCTGCCAGCATAACCTGTTCATAGAAGGACACGGAAACGGCAGTAGCTATGGGACTGGAAATTTTTTAAAGAAAGTTGACTATGGATGCATTGCATCACCTACAACACAATCTTTGGCTCGCCGCCAACCAGCCCAGTGGCGAAATGAATTTCTTTATGCAGTTTATGCAGCGTAAATAAAGCTTGTGCAAGCAATAGCGTACACATATCCATAATACAAAGCTATCGTAGAGTCATAGAAACCTCCGAATTCTATAGGAAAATCGCATTCACGTGTATTTCTTTGAGTTTTGCAAGCGTGCAAATGAAAAGGAAAGTTTTAAATGTTTACACAAGCGAAAATCGAAGTCAACAGTCAAGCAAACAAGTGAACGAGGGTACTACATACCTGTTTGCCCAGTATTTCGAAAGTAACTTCTTTTCAATGAACAGATTTCGCTCCCGTCCATATTCAATTTCGTCCTTCTTCGTCTTTCCAAACATCCCGCATCTTAGCATCTTGAGAACCTCATCAACTTTAATTAGATTCTACATAGCTACATCAAGGTCTTCGTACGTGGCACAAATGTGCGCCGAAATACATTGAATGAATGGAAAAAATCAGAGTCTAAAGAAAAAAAAAAGAAACCTACCAAAGCAGACCATCAACAAAAAAAGAAATATGTATCATTAAATCCGTCGTGCAAACAAACAAACATTAAATTACAACTTAAAAATTACAGACGCCAAGGGGAAGCGAAAAATTGCGCGAATACAAAGCAATAACAAAATACAGAAAAAAAAAACGCAAGCCAACTAACCTTTGGCAATGCATCAATCGAGTCATCACTGCTTGGAGTGCTCGGTGGGCAGGAGTTTTTGCAACGGAGTGTGTGCGTTACCCTCGGCAATATTGAGATTGAGATTGGATGGCTTGCTTTTGTTAAAGTGGGCAAACGAATGATGTAGATTTACTGAAGATACAAAATAATCGTATCTACTATATAGAAGTCACTGCTGAGACTGCGCGACTGTGCTTGCTGTTAAAAAACGTTGTCAATTTAAGACAAAAATTGAATTACATATGTACATATATTAAGACTCGAGTTTTCAAATTTTTTTTCGGCTGCATCAGTTGAACTTGAGACTTGTGATAGCAACGAGCTTAAACGCTTGCAGCTTTTAATGAAGCATTTACCAGTCATAAGTGCAAACTATTTCGAAGTATATTTTATCAAGACTTAACCGTCAGTATTTTTTGATAATAGGACGATCCCTTAATTCTCATTATCAAATTTGAGAGCACATATGTATGTCGAAACTTAAGTTTTGTGAAAGCTGGTTTGCTAAACAAAATATGGAACGATGCCTTCTCGATATCCTTCGAGCAATAAGATTTACATATTTATTGAGGTATGCACTACGTCCTCCTACAATAAACTGAGTTAGGAAATCCAATAATAGGTCATTTGATGGCATAAAGTGTATGTCTTTTAGCTCCCTGCTTGGTATTGCAGCGCCTTCGAAGACCAGGTGCTCAGCTGTATAGTTACAAGAAGAAAAGATTGGGAAGAAAGGCGACTCCTTACTCCGAAATGACCTAATAAGATGCCTGTTGGGATTTTAATTTATTCTTAAAAATGTTAACAGATTTACCGACTGTGGGTGGTCCAATTGCAAACAAGGGCTCGGCAACACCTTATTGGCTAGTTTAAGAAGGTCCTCAGAGAGCTTCCTATTTACTCATTGCCTAAAAGTATCTTATTTTATAATGTTTTCAACCAGTATTTGCTTGGTTAAACTGGTACCAGTATCAGTTATGATCGAAAGTGAAATTAGATATTCCTCTATTAACTTGGAAGCTGGTCTTAATAGCCTCCCGACCAAGCGCCTAAGTATTGAGTACGTACATATTAAACAAAAAAAAATACGTCACTAAGCAGATTTGAATGCCAACAGTATTTTTGAATTTAATAGGAAAAACAAATTGGCCGCTGTGGTGTAGGGGTAAGCAGTGCGCGCTTCCACTCCGCAACGCCTGGGTTCAAGCCCTGGTCAAAGCAACATCGCAAAAAAAATATAGAAAAAAGGTTTTTTCTTAACAGCGGTCGTCCCTCGACAGGCAATGGCAAACCTCCGAGTATATTTCTGCCATGAAGGGCGGCTTCTCATAAAAATACAATCGCCGTTCGGAGTCGGTGTAAACTGTAGGTCCCTCCGCTTTGTGTGACAACATCAAGGCGCACGCCACAAATCGGAGGAGAAGCTCGGCCAAACACTAACATATGTGTAAGCGCCCATCTATTATTATTATTATTATTAAATTGGATTATTGTGTATTTTCATCTCATCTCGAGGGTCTTTGCTGAAAGAGACCGGAATGACACCAACCAAGGCGTTTCTATTTCTTCGATCTAAAAAATCCAACTTCTACGAAACAAAAACTAAGGCAACTTTTTATAAAAAAAGCTCATTAAAAAGATGGTATTCGGCACATTTTGACTTATTTCTTACTTTTGCTAACTCGGTTGCAGTTTAACAAAACGTATTTTATAATCGAGTCCATCTCTTTAATGTAAAAATAATCACTTGTCATACGTACTCTAAGTTTCGGCGGCTCGAATGCAATTTTTTTCCCAAATGAATTCAATTCATCCACTTCCACTTTTGCCTAATGTTGTTAATGCTACATAATCAGTCTTCGGCTTCATGTTTCCATAAATATGTGTTCGCTACAATAAGCACTACGAAAGCGCGTCGTCGGTAAATTCTTGTGTTACCTATTCGCCTGACATGGTGGCCGTAACCCCTTGTATGCGGCTAAGTTTGCACATACATACATATGAGGTATCATGTCTTCCAACTGTGTGCTTAATGATGCCGAATGAGTTTCAACGATTTCGTCTTCATACCATCCATCAAACGTCCGAAACAGCACAACAACGCGAACTCCAACTGAAAAACAATAGCAAAGCAAGAATGGTATGCAATGAAGTGGAAGAAGCCGAACAGCACGAGTGATGGTCTCCAAACAACATAAAAAAAGAATAGAAAACGGACAAGAAGAAACAATTAAAGACTGAGGTTGCCCGTACTTGTCGATAAACACATACTTACACACGTTTATGATATTCGAAAAAAAACTCTACCTCTTCGCGGGATCACACAATGCTGATGCTGTGCTTGCAATAATAACACGCATTAAATGGCATTTCGTGGCCATAACATTTAAGAGGGCCAACAACAACGCCGGCAGGCCCAGTGAGCTCAGCTTGACGGCAATTCTAAGTCACATCTCTTGTGCGTTCGTCAGACGTCGTCGTCGTCGGCTCCATCTACCAACCGTTGAATTAACTAACTAACTGCTACACGTCCACGGAACCGTCATTAAGTGATCAACATTCAAAGCTCCGCTTCTATTCCGCTTCAACATGCATACTTTCTTTAGCATTCGCGAAATTCGCAAGAATTCGATTTATTACGAACTGAACCTGTTTCGTAAGAGACTTTACGGCTGAATGGTGAATGGATGGTGTATAGGCTTTGAATTAACAAGTCTCCCTTTACTTCTTGCCATTCTGCTGCGTTTACAAAGCAGCGTAATCATGGCTATCATCAGTAGCATCAGCACGCAGCGCAGGGAACAGCAAAACAACTCCACATTAATGGCCTGGTGGCTGAAGTGGTAGCTACTTTTGTTTTATCCTTTGTTGGGTCGCTCGAAACCAGCAGAGGCCGCCATGCGACGCGTCCGTCTGCCATTCTGTTTCATTTAGCTGGTTTGTTTTTTTTTTGCTTGCTTGCCGTGTCCATTGCGTTGATTATAGCGTGCGATTTACTAAATTTCTGTTTGTTATTCTACTGGATTGTAAAAATTGTTTAGTTTTTTATATTTATTGTTCTATTCTTTTGCTCATTTTTCTGCTTTTCATGCGGTCGTTGCGTTGTTTGTTTATTGGCACAACAGCGGCGCTGAAAGCTTTAAATGCCCGAAATGGCGTGCGACGACGGCGGCTAAGGGCGTCGGTAGTTGTGTCATCAGTGCCCAAGTTTATATACACACATATGTACATACATATGTATGTATGTACGTACTACGACTAAGAGCATGACCATTCTCTCCAATGTTCTCCTTTACTGCTCATGAATTGTAATCAACATCTGAAACTACACAGCCAGCTAGCAGTGACCGTTGCTTTGAGTCGTGACACAACGCAAACAGGCAGTCCTGCGATGGACCGTGACTATCTTTTTGGTGTTATTTGATAATTTGCATATATTTCTAGTGATAAAAGTCAAGTAGATGTTGAATTTTAGTGAAATAAACTAAATTATGAGCTGCTAAACTTTCGGTGCCAATTAAATTGCAGTGATCCGCGGAGTTGAAGTTTATTCTCAAAGAAAAATTTCCACAATAAAGTCGTTTTTATGCTCCTAAAAATACCTCATATTTTGGCGAATGTATTTAGACTTCTTTGAAGAAGGCTGTGCCTAGGTTGTATATTTGATCCGCCCGGGCTCTAGAAAAAAAAACAAAGCAGGTAATTTTTTGTGGGAGAAGTTTATTTGGAGGTTTCCCATTGCCCATGTAGCTTGAGTTTGTACCAGGAGACATCCAAAGTACTGTCCTTAAGACAATGGAAAGCGCGCGATCCGGGATCTGAAGAGTAACCTCCGGAATCGCTAATCTCAAAAGTGATTCTTGAAAAATCAGTCCGTTAGTAGCTTAAATTACTTAACGAATTGAAAAAGTAACAACGGCGAATTCGTTGGACGAATGACAGATATTTGGAAAACTTTAGATTTGGGTACAATGGTCAATGTCTGAAGAGTTTTACGACGGTGCTGAGAATCACAGCGGATAAAATCTCTCGTCCAAATTTTCCTCAGATATTCAACATACAATACTGTCCGTCTAATCTACAACCCAGTTAGATCCCTCCCGTCTGCGCACATCGGGCATTCACGAACAACGTGAGTGGCATCTTCGCTTGGCGCGCCAAAAGCACAATTCGGAGAATCATTAAGACTCCATTTATATAAAAAGGTGTTGACTGACCCATGTCCGGTGAGAAGAAAACCCTTGGCAGAGTAGCCAAGATCGAAAATCCTGCACATAATTAACGTGCAGAATATACTTCCTTAACAGCGTCTCCCGCAAGGCCGTTATATTCCAAATTGCCTATCTCCACATCAGCATCCTATTTCCCTCGACAAACTACTATGATTGATCAAAAAGTCGGGTAATATTTTAAGCGGACCTGTTGCTCTCCATCCGTTTAATTCTTGCCCTAACCCAATAGTATAATGGGTAACTGTGTCCGAGTGTTTGGAGAATGGATCTGGTTTCGGCCATTCCAGTCCTTACGAACCCTTCCGACGCCAATGGTTCCTGCCAGTGGAGGCTCCAGCGGCCCTATTAAACACCCGCCACTGACTGACACGTAATTTAACCCCCAAAACCCCCCGCTGGATCCGCCCCTGGTTCCTGCATATTATAATGTTAAGCTGGCTTTACACGGGTCGATTATCTAGACGATTTTTGTCGTCCAACCAAAATCGACCAGTGCAAATGGCAATTCAACCGTAAAATGTAGGTGTGTTGGCCGGTCGACTTCTCAGCCGATTTTTCAGTCGACAGAAATCGACCAGTGTAAAGGCAGCTTTAGGATTTAGGGTAAATCCTAGATTTTCATTAGCCTCAAAAAAACGTGTCTAAACATTTAATGGAATCTAGTTTTAATACTTTTTAATGGCTTCTACCCAAAATTCCCAAAGTAAAATTCCTCTTCAACAGTAATTTTGCACTTTTGCATTTCCAAATCATCAGTTCAGTGCAGCCGCAGAGGTAGAACCAATTATATTTGCACTTTTTGGCTTTAAGGGGAAACTATGCAGATTATTAAAGTAATGGGAGGCAATAAAGATCTTCAATTAAAACAAATAGCGTATTCAAATTACGATCACGATCCGCCCACAATCGCTATGGCACAGACAATGCTCGAATTTCACATGCCATGCGCGCATGAAATGAACACTTGATACTTCTACATACATACGTTTACAAGCATCGGCAACTCCATTCACATACCTGTACAAATATTTATATACATACATACATACATAAGTACATATGTACATTAGGATGCTTCAACAGAAAAGTCGCCGTTTACCCAAGTGAATCATAAAATTCTGAGTACATACTGCATGATTGCCATTAAAATATTTTTGGTTACGAGTGACCCCAAATTCAGCTTAATTTATTTTAATGGGTATCATAAAATAAACCAAATTTTATGATTCCCTTTGGAAAAGTGTTACCCTTTCTTCTAGGTATTGGGCGTGAGACGCCGCCGCCCTAATGTGCAGCATACCTACACACCAACACAACCATGCAGACGCCTTCGATGTGTCGATGCAGCGCCCCAAGCGGTCAATGATACACACAGGACGGGCAGTGATCGGCAATCGGGGTCCTTTTATATTTGTTATGAACATTTTTTCTTTATTTATTTATTTACATATGTACTTACTTACTTACATACATTGTTTGTCTGTTGTTGGCGGATGCGGATGCTGATGCTCTGGTGCTATTGTGCTGTGGTTACGCTCGCTCATTGCTGTCATTGTTGCTGCGCTACAGAGCTCTTTAGTCAGTTGTTGTGTTGTGTGCCTCTGTTGTTCCATTGCTGCTGCACCCGAAACGTCGAAAAGACCGCATGGAAATCAAGTTGCATTGTCTTTTGTTGGCTAGTCACACAAGCCGATAGATAGCTATAGCGGCAGCACACCATTCGACGGTTGGCAGCGGGGTTTCTTAGATGGGTATTGGCGTCGGTGTCTGCGTCGTAGTCCACTGCATCACCACCGCACAGTGGGTCAGACAGTGGCTGGGCGTCTAAGAAATGTGTACCTTTTTCAATATTTATAGCAAATCGGTGAAACTTTTTTTGCACATGTTATCTCAAATAGATATATACTATAAGTTTTATAATTATATAAACATTTTTGTAAGGTACTAATTACTGTTGGAAGGCCGACCTATCTCGTCGCCCTAACCTAGAATTTGATTGAGAAATGCCATATCTCGAAATTCGGTTCAAAAGTACTCTAGTCAATGTATTTTTACTATATTTTCAGTTGAGATAGGGCGTTTTTGAACCAAATTCTGAGATAGGCCATTCTTCAACTAAATTCTAAGTTAGAGCGCTTTTCAACCAAATTCTGAATTAAGGAGTTCTTGAGCCGTTTTCTGGGATAGGGCATTTTCGAGCCGGCTGCCGAGATGTGTCAATCCTCCACTCAGCCGTTGATATACTCCTGTAACTTCGAAAAATTTTCGCACAGTGTTGAAAATCAAGCAAGATGACAAGGGTTATTAATTGGAAAAAGTTTTTGGGGAAAAAACAATGGAGCGGATGGTGTTTGGAAATTTCGGTCGTTTTCGCAAAATTAAATTTTCTCAAGAGAATTCAAAAAGACTGACCGAAATTTCATAGATTTAATTTCGGTTTTTTAAAAATTGATTTTTAATTTTTTTTTTTCCTCTATCAGTTAAAACTCTACTCAAAAATAAGAAATTAATATATTTTTGTACATATTACCGGTTATTTTTATTTACAAAAACCGAGGTTTTAAAGCCGACTTTTAATTTTAATTTTATTTTTTTCTACCGAATGTAAATTAACCAAGTAATTAAACAATATAATATAATAGAAAATTTTCGTTCTGGCAATCCTACCGTATGCCACAAAAATAGTGCTGAATGAAGAACATTTTTTAATTCACCTTACATTATTTTTTTGGAACTTTTAAAGGATTTAAATTTTTTAATGGGCAGCCCAGATTTAATTTTTAATTTTTTTTCAAAAGCGCAGTTCACAGCATTCCCAAATACACATTCATGTAGACGTACGTATGGTAGCAATGCACAGTGGTTGCTGCCTTATGCAAAAATTAAAATAAATAATGTAAAAATTATTACACCAAAATAGACTTTGCAAAAAGTTTTTTGTACAAACTTCGTGTTGTCATAATTTTTTTTTTATTTCCATTCTAATGGTGGCTTCTGAAAAAAGCAACAAAAGTGTCATCAATTGTTCATATTATTTGCTGCTGATCGATCCACTGTGCACCGCTCCACATTGTTCTTGTTCAGCCAGAAGTTGGTATTTTTCGTTAGTGCGCTCATATTGTTGGCTTGCCACTAGTAATTGTAGATATTTCTTATAGCCTTCTACATATATGCTTGCCGCCCGGCTCCACAGCTGATTTTCGCTGGTTATGCTGCGGTTGGCCGTTGCAGCCAGGGTTGCCACTGACGAAAATAAATACTTACCATCTATTTTAAAAAATTTACCAAATCTGGAAAATATCTACCAAAAACTTGTTTAGTTATTTTTATAAAAACTATAGATTTGTTCTTTGTTTAGTTATTTCAATAAAAAAAAAATTTAGTAAGTAATTTTGCTTTAACCAATGATATTGTATTTGAGGTCATATTAATGACATCTTCTCGGTTTCCTTCAACTAAAAGCAAAACTAAAGGCAACAACGAAACTCCATCATTTGAAAAAACTACAACTGGAGTTATTATAGACAAATACAGTGACTCAAACTCACTGGTGATTTTTTTATAATATTCACAATGTTTTTCAGCTAAAAATTTTGTAATTTTATTTTTGTAAAAGTATATTGTTTGCGCTTTAACAAAAATCATAAAAATCAAGGATTTAAGCTATGCACATACCACATTTAGAAGAATTTAACAAATTAGCGCCAAAATTTCGAACTTTTTTCTCTGAACTTTTAAAATATTTTTGGGTTTACAGTTTTTAGTCCATTGAATTTTAGTTTAACCAACAATGTGCACCTTAAAATTCCCGTTAATTTTAAATTTTTTTTTTGCCACCGGACTTCTGTGTATTTTTTTTCTTTTTTAATTTAACAACTGCCATTTATAAAACCGGCGTTGATTTTTTAAATTTTTTTTTGCGAACAGTCATAGTGTGTAATTACGTGCCTGTTCATCAATCATTTAAAATATTTAGGCACTCAAAAGCTCCTCAGGATTCCAGCAAAATGAGTTTTGAATAGATCACGATATGTTCGTCTTTTATCGAAAGCGAAATAATACAATTAAGTAGACTATACTTTTAGAAAGAAATTTCAAATAAAAAGATAATTACAAAAAATAAAGCGAGAACGAAAAGTTCAGTGGTTAACGCTTCTGACTTTGAACATCGAATTCGCAGGTTCGATTCCTGCTGAAGTCTAGAAAAAAGAAGTCTGATGAGGAGATGTGGTGATCTCCGAAATAGTGCTATAACTTCTACCGCTTAGACTTTGTTGCTTTTTCAATTTTTCCTAATAAACAATCGTGGTACAAAGCTCAATAAAAAATATTAAAAAGGTTTAAAGTTCAAGTAAAATACTTTAACAAAAATCTACCAAAATGAGAAAAAATTTACCTTTTTACCATACCGAATTTTTTCTACCAATTTTGGTAATAATTTACCAAAGTGGCAACCCTGGTTGCAGCATGTTTTTAGTTTCTTTTTCGTTTTATATGTATGTACTCTTTTTTTTTCGCTTTAGTGTGTTTTCGGAACACTCCGACATTGGTGCGCATCGTTTCGCGGTTTGTTCGCTTTAACTGGAATGTTGCTGGTTGTTGTCGCTGTCGCTGTCGCTGTTGCTGTTGGTGTTGCAGTTGGTGTTGCCGCGGCAGTTGCAGCCTCAGTGGCATGTTGCAATAAATGGCGAATAGCTTCGAGGTGTGCTGGTCGTGCCGCACTAGCATGTTTGGTTCTGGTCTTTCTTAGTTCGTTTTTTTTTTACGAATTTCTGCTCCCCCTTTCGCCCTGTGGCTCCACTCCGCCTAAATATGGCTTAATACGTAATGTGGCAATATTAAAATGGCGCATCGTTGCCCCATGCCACTAACTCAAACGGCAGTCTGTCTGTTCGATTGTATTGGCAATGGTTGGTTGTTGGTCTTTGTTACCATTTTTGTGGCACCTTTTTGTGCTACATCTTATCTGGCTATTGCCGTTTGCGTATCATCTTCATTATGCCATTGGAAATTTAGTGATTCTTTTGCGCCCATATTTAGGCAATTTCATGATTGACCAAACAAGATCGCCGACCAACGATACCGATGCATTGATGTGTTGTTGACCGCTGCCAGTTCGAGCGCACCACTTCAAGGTAGGCTAATATATCGAGTTATGGCCATACTGATATGCGGCTCATGCGTAGTTGAGTTTGTTGATATACAACGGTGTGCAATTTTTTGGTTATTCACTAAATTCTTTAATTGGATTTTTCAGAGTTTATGGCAAAGTTGGTTGTAGAATGTCTGATGTTCGCTCTTCTTTTGGTTAACTGGGTCTGTTGCATCACAGCCATTACCTTGATTTCCAAGTGTAACGATGATGTAACAGTGAGCATGCAATTGTTGCTGGCTTTGTTTTAAGCCAAATTCTGAAGATGGGAACTTTTTGTAGTTGAAAAAAAGTAAAATAGCAAAGAAATGTTAAATAGCTTTGAGGACAAAAAGAAAAAATCATTTGACTTTATGATAAGAGAGTTAGAACCAGAAGGCCGCGATTCAAAATGAGACTTATTGGACATATATTTGTATGTAGCTGGATACCTACACTTAATGAACTCACACAAACATAAGATCCTCAATCGAGAAAGCCTGTATTGTCTCTCGGTACTGAAGTTGTCGTATGGTCCATTATTTTCTACGAAGTCATCACAGTATGGTAGACGACTCTTGACAAAACCACGTCTAAGAGAAAAATCAAAAAAGGGATAGCAGCTGTGCTTAAATTCCATCCCCACGATGTAGAGAGACATCTATCGTTCTTGTCCCATCCCCGTAAAAGCTCTTGAAACTCTATGCTCCCTTTATTAGACCTTCTTCCGATGAATCTTTATAGAGAACTCCAGGCTAACTTCAATGCAACTAGGGAAAAATCTGACTGATCTGAGAACTCTGACTGAACGAAGAGAAAAATGGGTTTCGAAGAAAATCTGCGCTGTTGCGCCCTCTGGTGAAAGTTTTAAGAAACAGATAAGTGCGGAAATAGATTCGTCATACCAAAAGAAAAAATCTTATAGCATGTTTAATGCCAAATTGAACCACTTCTTTACGACATTACAGCAAACTACTAAGAAACCTATTTTCGAAATTTGGCAAACCCCAAATTGATTTTAGACCCATGGTTTCTTGAGCAAATTTGCTTAGAATTACACTTAGAGCTCTTCTGTGCTATGCCTACGCTCTTAGTCAGTGGAGGATCCGGTGGGGGGATTTGGGGGTTAAACTACGTGTCAGTCAGTGGCGGACCCACGGGAAGTGTTTTAA
>NW_023458555.1:7193953-7203688 GCF_013731165.1 Rhagoletis pomonella
ATTTTGGTGAAAATTTGCAGAATTTTTATAATTTTTGTACAAACTTGAAAATGTAAATTTATATGGTGTTTGTTGTATTACCAGCTAGGCTTTTACAAAAAAATACGAAACATTAAATAAACTAAAGACAAATAGCCAAAACAGGTTAAAATATCCCACTCCTATTATTTTGTGGACAACTGTACATATTAAAAAAAAAAATACGTCACTAAGCAGATTTGAATGCCAACAGTAAATAGGAAAAACAAATTGGATTATTCTGTATTTTCATCTCATCTCGAGGGTCTTTGCTGAAAGAGACCGGAATGACACCAACCAAGGCATTTCTATTTCTTCGATCTAAAAAATCCAACTTCTTCGAAACAAAAACTAAGGCAACTTTTTATAAAAAAACCTCATTTGACTTATTTGTTACTTTTGCAAACTCGGTTGCAGTTTAACAAAACGTATTTTATAATCGAGTCCATCTCTTTACTGTAAAAATAATCACTTGTCATACGTACTATAAGTTTCGTCGGCTCGAATGTAAATTTTTTCCCAAATGAAATCAATTCATTGAACAGAAAATAGCTCCCTAATTATGCAAAGGACAAAACCGGACGATGATGACGGCGACTATTCATTGGCTAACTTCCACTTTTGCCTAATGTTGTTAATGCTACATAATCAGTCTTCGGCTTCATGTTTCCATAAATATGTGTTCGCTACAATAAGCACTACGAAAGCGCGTCGTCGGTAAATTCTTGTGTTACCTATTCGCCTGACATGGTGGCCGTAACCCCTTGTATGCGTCTAAGTTTGCACATACATATGGGGGGGTATCATGTCTTCCAACTGTGTGCTTAATGATGCCGAATGAGTTTCAACGATTTCGTCTTCATACCATCCATCAAACGTCCGAAACAGCACAACAACGCGAACTCCAACTGAAAAACAATAGCAAAGCAAGAATGGTATGCAATGAAGTGGAAGAAGCCGAACAGCACGAGTGATGGTCTCCAAACAACATAAAAAAAGAATAGAAAACGGACAAGAAGAAACAATTAAAGACTGAGGTTGCCCGTACTAGTCGATAAACACATACTTACACACGTTTATGATATTCGAAAAAAAAACTCTACCTCTTCGCGGGATCACACAATGCTGATGCTGTGCTCGCAATAATAACACGCATTAAATGGCATTTCGTGGCCATAACATTTAAGAGGGCCAACAACAGCGCCGGCAGGCCCAGTGAGCTCAGCTTGACGGCAATTCTAAGTCACATCTCTTGTGCGTTCGTCAGTCGTGCGGCGTCGTCGGCTCCATCTACCAACCGTTGAATTAACTAACTAACTGCTACACGTCCACGGAACCGTCATTAAGTGATCAACATTCAAAGCTCCGCTTCTATTCCGCTTCAACATGCATACTTTTCTTTAGCATTCGCGAAATTCGCAAGAATTCGATTTATTACGAACTGAACCTGTTTCGTAAGAGACTCTTTACGGCTGAATGGTGAATGGATGGTGTATAGGCTTTGAATTAACAAGTCTCCCTTTACTTCTTGCCATTCGGCTGCGTTTACAAAGCAGCGTAATCATGGCTATCATCAGTAGCATCAGCACGCAGCGCAGGGAACAGCAAAACAACTCCACATTAATGGCCTGGTTGGTGGCTGAAGTGGTAGCTACTTTTGTTTTCTCCTTTGTTGGGTCGCTCGAAACCAGCAGAGGCCGCCATGCGACGCGTCCGTCTGCCATTCTGTTTCATTTAGCTGGTTTGTTTTTTTTGCTTGCTTGCCGTGTCCATTGCGTTGATTATAGCGTGCGATTTACTAAATTTCTGTTTGTTATTCTACTGGATTGTAAAAATTGTTTAGTTTTTTATATTTATTGTTCTATTCTTTTGCTCATTTTTCTGCTTTTCATGCGGTCGTTGCGTTGTTTGTTTATTGGCACAACAGCGGCGCTGAAAGCTTTAAACGCCCGAAATGGCGTGCGACGACGGCGGCAAAGGGCGTCGGTAGTTGTGTCATCAGTGCCCAAGTTTATATACACACATATGTACATACCATATGTATGTGCGTACTACGACTAAGAGCATGACCATTCTCTCCAATGTTCTCCTTTACTGCTCATGAATTGTAATCAACATCTGAAACTACACAGCCAGCTAGCAGTGACCGTTGCTTTGAGTCGTGACACAGCGCAAACAGGCAGTCCTGCGATGGACCGTGACTATCTTCTGGTGTTATTTGATAATTTACATATATTTCTAGTGATAAAAGTCAAGTAGATGTTGAATTTTAGTGAAATAAACTAAATTATGAGCTGCTAAACTTTCGGCGCCAATTAAGCTGCAGTGATCCGTGGAGTTGAAGTTTATTCTCGAAGAAAAATTTCCACAATAAAGTCGTTTTTATGCTGCTAAAAATACCTCATATTTTTGCGAATGTATTCAGACTTCTTTGAAGAAAGCATTTTTTGTTGGAGAAGTTTATTTGGAGGTTTCCCATTGCCCATGTAGCTTGAGTTTGTACCAGGAGACGTGCAAAGTACTGTCCTTAAGACAATGGAAAGCGCGCGATCCGGGATCTCAAGAGTAACCTCCAGAATCGCTGATCCCAAAAGAGATTCTTGAAAAACCGGTTCGTTAGTAGCTTAAATTACTTAACGAATTGAAAAAGAAACAACGGCGAGATTCGTTGGACGAATGACAGGTATTTGGAAAACTTTAGATTTAGGTACAATGGTCAATGTCTGAAGAGTTTTACGACGTCGGTGCTGAAAACCACAGCGGATCAAATCTCTCGTCCAAATATTCCTCAGACATTTAACATACAATACTGTCCGTCTGATCTACAACCCAGTTAAATCACTCCCGTCTGTGCACATCGGGCATTCACGAACAACGTGAGTGGCATCTTCGCTTTGCGCGCCACAAGCACAATTCTGAGAATCATTAAGACTCCATTTATATAAAATGGCGTTGAATGACCCATGTCCGGTCAGAAGAAAACCCTTGGCTGGGTAGCCAAGATCGAAAATCCTGCACATAATTAACGTGCAGAATATACTTCCTAAACAGCGTCTCCCGCAAAGCCGTTATATTCCAAATTGCCTCTCTCCGCATCATCATCCTATTTCCCTTGACAAACTACTATGATTGATCAAAAAGTCGGGTAATTTTTTAAGCGGACCTGTTGCTCTCCATCCGTTTAATTCTTGCCCTAACCCTATAGTATAATGGGTAACTGAGTCCGAGTGTTTGGAAAATGGATCTGATTTCGGCCATTCCAGTCCTTACGAACCCTTCCGACGTCAATGGTTCCTGCATATTATCATTGATGACCACATTTGTCAATTATCAGGACGCATATCACAAATTAGCGGGGAATTTTGCTAATTATTTACTTGGCAAAAATGGAAACTTTTGTTTTACGAAAAGGCGATTGTTAAGCTGGCTTTACACGGGTCGATTTTCTAGGCGATTTTTGTCGTCCAACCAAAATCGACCAGTGCAAATGGCAATTCAACCGTAAAATGTAGATGTGTTGGCTGGTCGACTTCTCAGCCGATTTTCCAGTCGACAGAAATCGACCAGTGTAAAGGCAGCTTTAGTTACCCAAAATTCTAGATTTTCATTGGCCTCAAAAACGTGTCTAAACATTTAATGGAATTTAGTTTTAATACTTTTTAATGGCTTCTACCCAAAATTCCCAAAGTAAAATTCCTCTTCAACAGTAATTTTGCACTTTTGCATTTCCAAAGCTTCAGTTTATTGCAGCCGCAGAGGTAGAACCAATTATATTTGCCACTTTTTGGCTTTAAGGGGAAACTATGCAGATTATTAAAGTAATGGGAGGCAATAAAGATCTTCAATTAAAACAAATAGCGTATTCAAATTACGATCACGATCCGCCCACAATCGCTATATGGCATAGACAATGCTCGAATTTCACATGCCATGCGCGCATGAAATGAACACTTGATACTTCTGCATACATACGTTTACAAGCATCGGCAACTCCATTCACATACCTGTACAAATATTTATATACATACATACATATGTAAGTACATATGTACATTAGGATGCTTCAACAGAAAAGTCGCTGTTTACCCAAGTGAATCATAAAATTCTGAGTACTTACTGCATGATTGCCATTAAAATATTTTTGGTTACGAGTGACCCCGAATTCAAACCAAATTTTATGATTCCCTTTGGAAAAGTGTTACCCTTTCTTCTAGGTATTGGGCGTGAGACGCCGCCGCCCTAATGTGCAGCATACCTACACACTAACACAACCATGCAGACGCCTTCGATGTGTCGATGCAGCGCCCCAAGCGGTCAATGATACACAGAGGACGGCAGTGATCGGCAATCGGGGTCCTTTTATATTTGTTATGAACATTTTTTCTTTATTTATTTATTTACATACATATGTACTTACTTACATACGTTGTTTGTCTGTTGTTGGCGGATGCGGATGCTGATGCTGATGCTCTGGTGCTATTGTGCTGTGGTTACGCTCATTGCTGTCCAGTGTTGCTGCGCTACAGAGCTCTTTAGTCAGTTGTTGTGTTGTGTGCCTCTGTTGCTCCATTGCTGCTGCACCCGAAACTTCGAAAAGGCCGCATGGAAATCAAGTTGCATTGTCTTTTGTTGGCTAGTCACACAAGCCGATAGATAGCTATAGCGGCAGCATACCATTCGACGGTTGGCAGCGGGGTTTCTTAGTTGGTATTGGCGTCGTCGGTGTCTGCGTCGTAGTCACCACAGTGCCTCGGGCATTCCACTCCATCACCACCGCACAGTGGGTCAGACAGAGGCTGGGCGTCTAAGAAATGTGTACCTTTTTTTTAATATTTATAGCAAATCGGTGAAACTTTTTTTTCACTTGTTATCTCAAATAAATATATACTATAAGTTTTATAATTATATAAACATTTTTGTAAGGTACTAATTACTGTTGGAAGGCCGACCTATCTCGTCGCCCTAACTCGGAATTTGATTGAGGAATGCCAATTTCGAAATTCGGTTCAAAACACCCTATATGAATGTATTTTTAGTATAATTTCAGCTGATATAGGGCGTTTTTGAACCAAATTCTGAGATAGGCCATTCCTCAACTAAATTCTGAGTTAGAGCGCTTTTCAATCAAATTCTGAAGTAGGGCGTTCTTGAGCCGTTTTCTGGGATAGGGCATTATCGAGCCGGCTGCCGGGATATATCAATCCTCCACTCCCGTAACTTCGAAAAATTTTCGCACAGTGTTGAAAATCAAGCAAGATGACAAGGGTTATTAATTGGAAAAAGTTTTTGGGGGAAAAAAACAATGGAGCGGACGGTGTTTGGAAATTTCGGTCGTTTTCGCAAAATTAAATTTTCTCAACAGAATTCAAAAAGACTGACCGAAATTTCATAGATTTAATTTCGGTTTTTTGAAAATTGATTTTTAATTTTTTTTTTTCTCCTCTATCAGTTAAAACTCTACTCAAAATTAAGAAATTAATATATTTTTGTACGTATTACCGGTTATTTTTATTTACAAAAACCGGGTTTTGAAGCCGATTTTTTTTAATTTTTTCTTCTACCAAATGCAAATTACATACCAAGTAATTAAACATTATATTGTTATAATAGAAAATTTTCGTTCTGGCAATCCTACCGTATGCCACAAAAATAGTGCTGAATGAAGAACATTTTTTAATTCACCTTACATTATTTTTTTGGAACTTTTAAAGGATTTAAATTTTTTAATGGGCAGCCCAGATTTAATTTTTAATTTTTTTTCAAAAGCGCAGTTCCCAGCATTCCCAAATACACATGCATGTAGACGTACGTATGGTAGCAATGCACAGTGGTTGCTGCCTTATGCAAAAATTAAAATAAATAATGTAAAAATTATTACACCAAAATAGCCTTTGCAAAAAGTTTTTTGTACAAACTTCGTGTTGTCATAAATTTTTTTTTGTTTCATTCTAACGGTGGCTTCTGAAAAAAGCAACAAAAGTGTCATCAATTGTTCATATTATTTGCTGCTGATCGATCCACTGTGCACCGCTCCACATTGTTCTTGTTCAGCCAGAAGTTGGTATTTTTCGTTAGTGCGCTCATATTGTTGGCTTGCCACTAGTAATTGTAGATATTTCTTATAGCCTTCTACATATATGCTTGCCGCCCGGCTCCACAGCTGATTTTCGCTGGTTATGCTGCGGTTGGCCGTTGCAGCCAGGGTTGCCACTGACGAAAATAAATACTTACCATCTATTTTAAAAAATTTACCAAATCTGGAAAATATCTACCAAAAACTTGTTTAGTTATTTTTATAAAAACTATAGATTTGTTCTTTGTTTAGTTATTTCAATAAAAAAAAATTTAGTAAGTAATTTTGCTTTAACCAATGATATTGTATTTGAGGTCATATTAATGACATCTTCTCGGTTTCCTTCAACTAAAAGCAAAACTAAAGGCAACAACGAAACTCCATCATTGGAAAAAACTACAACTGGAGTTATTATAGACAAATACAGTGACTCAAACTGACTGGTGATTTTTTTATAATATTCACAATGTTTTTCAGCTAAAAATTTTGTAATTTTATTTTTGTAAAAGAATATTGTTTGCGCTTTAACAAAAATCATAAAAATCAAGGATTTAAGCTATACACATACAACATTTAGAAGAATTTAACAAATTAGCGCCAAAATTTCGAACTTTTTTCTCTGAACTTTTAAAATATTTTTGGGTTTACAGTTTTTAGTCCATTGAATTTTAGTTTCCCGTTAATTTTAATTTTTTTTTTGCCACCGGACTTCTGTGTATTTTTTTTCTTTTTTAATTTAACAACTGCCATTTATAAAACCGGCGTTGATTTTTTAAATTTTTTTTTGCGAACAGTCATAGTGTGTAATTACGTGCCTGTTCATTTTTTATTTTTATTTGAAGAATCATTTAAAATATTTAGGCACTCAAAAGGTCCTCAGGATTCCAGCAAAATGAGTTTTGAATAGATCACGATATGTTCGTCTTTTATCGAAAGCGAAATAATACAATTAAGTAGACTATACTTTTAGAAAGAAATTTCAAATAAATAGATAATTACAAAAAATAAAGCGAGAACGAAAAGTTTTAAAGTTCAAGTAAAATACTTTAACAAAAATCTACCAAAATGAGAAAAAATTTACCTTTTTACCATACCGAATTTTTTCTACCAATTTTGGTAATAATTTACCAAAGTGGCAACCCTGGTTGCAGCATGTTTTTAAGTTTCTTTTTCGTTTTATATGTACTCTTTTTTTCGCTTTAGTGTGTTTTTTCGGAACACTCCGCGACATTGGTGCGCATCGTTTCGCGGTTTGTTCGCTTTAACTGGAATGTTGCTGGTTGTTGTCGCTGTTGCTGTTGCTGTTGGTGTTGCAGTTGGTGTTGCCGCGGCAGTTGCAGCCTCAGTGGCATGTTGCAATAAATGGCGAATAGCTTCGAGGTGCTGGTCGTGCCGCACTAGCCTGTTTGGTTCTGGTCTTTCTTAGTTCGTTTTTTTTTTTACGAATTTCTGCTCCCCCTTTCGCCCTGTGGCTCCACTCCGCCTAAATATGGCTTAATACGTAATGTTGCAATATTAAAATGGCGCATCGTTCACATGCCACCAACCCAAACGGCAGGCAGTCTGTTCGATTGTATTGGCAATGGTTGGTTGTTGGTTTTTGTTACCATTTTTGTGGCACCTTTTTGTGCTACATCTTATCTGGCTATTGCCGTTTGCGTATCATCTTCATTATGCCATTGGAAATTTAGTGATTCTTTTGCGCCCATATTTAGGCAATTTCATGATTGACCAAACAAGATCGCCGACCAACGATACCGATGCATTGATGTGTTGTTGACCGCTGCCAGTTCGAGCGCACCACTTCAAGGTAGGCTAATATATCGAGTTATGGCCATACGGATATGCGGCTCATGCGTAGTTGTGTGTGTTGATATACAACGGTGTGCAATTTTTTGGTCATTCAATAAATACTTTAATTGGATTTTTCGGAGTTTATGGCAAAGTTGGTTGTAGAATGTCTGATGTTCGCTCTTCTTTTGGTTAACTGGGGCTGTTGCATCACAGCCATTACCTTGATTTCCAACTGTAACGATGATGTAACGGTGCGCATGCTTAATTGGATCATAAAAAAGGTTTGTTGAATTGTTGCTGGCTTTGTTTTAAGTCAAATTCTGAAGACGGGAACCTTTTGTAAACTACGTCTCAGTCAGTGGCGGATCCACGTGGGTTGTTTTAATACATAGGCGCCATATTATACATACATGTGCGCCATATTAAAATCATGATGAATGATTAATCTTTAAACTTCCATGAATTTTTAATGAAACTTAGAAAAATGTAGGAAAGATAGAAAATTCCCATAGGCCAAGCGAATGTCGGCAGTCATTCTTTTTCAAATCAATGAAGACATCCTAACTTGGGTATGAAATCGAAGGTATTTTAAAGATCCCTGATTCACAAATATTTTTAATAGGGTTGCCACCTATTTTGAACCGCATACTTATTAAATTTTTTGTTTAGAAAAAAAAGCTAAGATATTACTATTCATGGGTACCAAGACGAGGTTCTTAAACAATACTTTCCCTATATACAAAATGTTATCCCTTAGGATAATAATGTAAGATTGCCACATATTTTCGATTCTACACAATTTATCTAAAACATTGCAATATGGATATCAAATAAAAGGTATTGTTAAGAACTTTGGTCAGAAAATATTTTCCATCAGGGTTGTCACGCTTCTATGTAATACAAATTTTTATTTTGTTTTGTTAATTTCAATCAGCATTTTATTTATGTTTACACAGTCCATATAGGCGCAAGATATGTACTATTCATTCCAGCGTATTTCGGAATAGGATTGCCACCTAAATTTTAGAGTAAGAAATTTACCTAATAGATATCGAAATCCATTTTTTTTTTTTTAATTCCAAAATATTTTTTAAAGCTATACCATATCTTGAAAACTTTCAAAAGTATATGCACTCCGAGCAAATGTCGGTCAATCTGGTACTCATAACTTAACCGCTAAAATTGGATTTCTATTATGTCGATGAAATTTAACCGTTATTTTATGATTTTTATTTTTTAGATCAAGACTAATAATTATTGTTGGATCTGTAAATTTTTAAATAAATTTTTAATGGTAATTTTTAATGTTTATTTTTACGATGATAATGTGATATTATCATAACCGTTATTTTCAGATTTAGATTTTTGGACCATAAGTCCGTTTGATAAGGAATAAAAATACCTATTCGGTATTTCAACAATCACTTGATTTTATTTTGCAGTTTGCTTCAAAGGTCCCTGCATTCTTTGTAAACACCAGAGCTTTTGGATCCCCTGCGATTTTATCGGTCGTGGCGCCCTCTGTAAACATATTTTCAGCCAAATACGTACATATATACGAGATTCTAAGCAAACTTTAATGATAGGTTTCAAATGGCTTGGCTTCAAAATTCAAATTGCAAGACGGACCGGGCCGTTGGCTACCTTTTGATTTGCTTTGAAATCAAAGTAAATATTCGAAGCGAAATTTGATAAAAAAACATTTGATCCTCCATACGAAGAAGTTGCAAAATTTGTCCAAGGTAAATTTATCGAAAGCAAGTTGCTATATTTGGTAAGCAATAAATTCGATAAACACTTTGGAAAAAAAACCCCAAACTTCATGCCTTTGAGAACAGCGGCCGGCGCTA
>NW_023458555.1:7203788-7205168 GCF_013731165.1 Rhagoletis pomonella
TAGCGCCGGCCGCTGTTCTCAAAGGCATGAAGTTTGGGGTTTTTTTTTCCAAAGTGTTTATCGAATTTATTGCTTACCAAATATAGCAACTTGCTTTCGATAAATTTACCTTGGACAAATTTTGCAACTTCTTCGTATGGAGGATCAAATGTTTTTTCATAAAATTTCGCTTTGAATATTTACTTTGATTTCAAAGCAAATCAAAAGGTAGCCAACGGCCCGGTCCGTCTTGCAATTTGAATTTTGAAGCCAAAACATTTGAAACCTATAATTAAAGTTTGCTTAGAATCTCGTATATACGTATTTGGCCGAAAATATGTTTACAGAGGGCGCCACGACCGATAAAATCACAGGGGATCCAAAAGCTCTGGTGTTTACAAAGAATGCAGGGACCTTTGAAGCAAACTGCTAAATAAAATCAAGTGATCAAGTGTTGAAATACCGAATAGGTATTTTTATTCCTTATCAAACTGACTTATGGTCCAAAAATCTAAATCTGAAAATAACGGTTATGATAATATCACATTATCATCGTAAAAATAAAAATAAAAAATTACCATTAAAAATTTATTTAAAAATTTACAGATCCAACAATAATTATTAGTCTTGATCTAAAAAATAAAAATCCAATTTTAGCGGTTAAGTTATGAGTACCAGGTTGACCGACATTTGCTCGGAGTGCATATACTTTTGAAAGTTTTCAAGATATGGTATAGCTTTAAAAAATATTTTGGAAGTAAAAAAAAAAATGGATTTCGATATCTATTAGGTAAATTTCTTACTCTAAAATTTAGGTGGCAACCCTCTTCCGAAATACGTTGGAATGAATATGTATGAATAGTACATATCTTGAGCGTATGTGTACTGTGTAAACATAAAAAAATGCTGATTGAAATTAACAAAAAAAATAAAAATTTGTATTACATAGAAGCGTGGCAACCTTGATGGAAAATATTTTCTGACCAAAGTTCTCAACAATAGTTTTCATTTGATATCCATATTGCAATGTTTTAGATAAATTGTGTTGAATCGAAAATATGTGGCAACCTTACACTATTATCCTAAGGGATAACATTTTGTATATAGGGAAAGTATTGTTTAAGAACCTCTTCTTGGTACCCATGAATAGTAATATTTTACCTTTTTTCTAAACTTAATTAAATTAAATAAATTTGCGATTCAAAATAGGTGGCAACCCTATTAAAAATATTTGTGATTCAGGGATCTTTAAAATACCTTCGATTTCCTACCCAAATTAGGATGTTTTCATTGATTTGAAAAAGAATGAGTGCCGACATTCGCTTGGCCTACAGGAATTTTCTATCTTTCCTACACTTTTCTAAGTTGGGGTGTTAAACTACGTGTCAGTCAGTGGCGGAC
>NW_023458555.1:7205268-7217020 GCF_013731165.1 Rhagoletis pomonella
AAAAAAAACCCCAAACTTCATGCCTTTGAGAACAGCGGCCGGCGCTATTGTGCATATGTATGTTTCTAGGAAGCTCTCGTTTTTATTTGCAAAGGAAGCAACTGCGAAACTTTATTGCCAATGCTTACGCGACACTAAAAGTTTCCAATTGCAATTGCAATTTATTCTATTTCATTTCGAATCGCTACGCGATTTAAAGTTACCATGAGCCGTAAGAGAATTAAAAAATATACCAGCTATAATAAATAGAAGTGCGAGTACTATACGTGCGAGTATGTAACGGGTGATTTTTTTGAGGTTAGGATTTTCATGCATTAGTATTTGACAGATCACGTGGGATTTCAGACATGGTGTCAAAGAGAAAGATGCTCAGTATGCTTTGACATTTCATCATGAATAGACTTACTAACGAGCAACGCTTGCAAATCATTGAATTTTATTACCAAAATCAGTGTTCGGTTCGAAATGTGTTGAATGTGTGAAAAGTTGGCAGAAAATCCGCTTTTTTATCGACAAATTTTGTTCAGCGATGAGGCTCATTTCTGGTTGAATGGCTTCGTAAATAAGCAAAATCATGCGATTTGACGCCTTTAGACTATTTTTTGTGGGGCTACGTCAAGTCTAAAGTCTACAGAAATAAGCCAGCAACTATTCCAGCTTTGGAAGACAACATTTCCGAAGAAATTCGGGCTATTCCGGCCGAAATGCTCGAAAAAGTTGCCCAAAATTGGACTTTCCGAATGGACCACCTAAGACGCAGCCGCGGTCAACATTTAAATGAAATTATCTTCAAAAAGTAAATGTCATGGACCAATCTAACGTTTCAAATAAAGAACCGATGAGATTTTGCAAATTTTATGCGTTTTTTTTAAAAAAAAAGGTATCAAGCTCTTAAAAAATCACCCGTTATGAATGGGTGTGTGTGTGTGTACCTACACTTTTATTCTATTTGCGCTACCTGCCAAATGGCAAACGGTGTGCCATGAATATATGTATGTAGCTGCAAAATGAGTTTAAAAAGTCAAGTTTTAGTTTTATTGAAAAAAAAATACATACACAGCGTAGCTCATGGAGCGGCAAAAGGTCAACCGACTAGTGGTGACGTTGGCGTGCAGTGAATAAACTATTCATTCGTTGATACATTTGCTGTACACATGCACAATTGTTTACACACACATCTTTTCATGCTTCGGAACATATAGGGTACAGGGCAATTTAAGTGTTACCAAATAAAAATGTCTTATTTTACTTACATATATCCGAGTATGAATGAATTTTATGGAATTAAAAAAAAAAAAAACTTGACAAGTGGCTCTGCGGTATTTTGGCCCATTCCATTCCCAGAAGCGCTGCTCGACACTCTGGTGTCTTTTAGATGTAACTTAGCTTTTTAAAATATCCCAGACACAAAAGCTCAGCGGGTTTGCATGTGGAAAAATTTTCAACCATTGCGTCAAACTTAATTTAATATATGTAATTCTTTTACCAACTCTTTTTGTTTAATTCAATAAAATGCATTCATAAATAAAGAAAATACGCCATATTTATTTGGTAACACTTTAATTGCAGTACCCTGTATAGTATTCCTCGACAACTGGTTACTCTTTAGCCAACTTCTTAACTCGTTCGCTTGTTTTCGTTATTCGTTCGTTGATGAGCTGTTCGATTATATTCGCACGCGCCAATAAAATAATATGAACGAACGTCTATGTATATGTATGCAGTGGAGCTGCCAAAAGCCACTTAAAAAACAAAAAAAAGAAGCGAGCAAAAGGCCAAAACTAGTAAAATGTTTATTTATAAATAATTCAATACCACTACCATATAATTTTCCATTACTGCTGTTCTGTTTCGCAGAAAAAAACCTGTTTGGCGCCGGAAAAGCAAATCAATGTGTCCATATTTCATGGCAGACACTGTGGCTCGCTGTCGCACTGTAAATGCTATAAAATGTTTTCTATGTATAAATATGTATGTATGTATGTATGTATAAATAGTGAAAAATTTACATGTTACAAATTTTAAATGTCAGCAGCTGTGATATATTAACGTGCATACATACATCTGTATGTACATTAGACTGTACAAAAAAAAAAAAAAAAAACGTTTGTGGTACAGTCTCGAGTTTAAAGTACTTTTGCAAACCGATCTTGATTTTTTTTCTTATTTGCATTTTTCGTTGTTGTTGTTGTTGTAACAGCATACAGTGATAGGCCTTGGCCAGATATAAATCTGGGTCGTTCCGTTTACGTAGACCCGACTGTCGTGGGAAGGAATGTACATTTTTCGTCGTATCGTATCAGTGCAATTTTTTACTAACTTCTAGTTTGCACTTCACTAATTGGCAATAAAACTGCATGTCCAAAAATTTTTCTAAAAATTGTGAAAAAAGTGTTGGTGGAAATTTGTTTAATTTTTTCTTTCTTGAAACTTTGAATGTGATATAGTTTTTGTTAGTTTTGTAAAAAAAAAATATACATAAAAATAGTCAATATTTACTGGTCAAAATATCGCACCACTATTATTTTTTGGATAGCTGTACAACAATGGCTCGGCGTCACACTGCCTGCAAAAATTGTGCTTCCAACCACAGCATTCTTTATTTTATTGGCAAAAAGAACATTAATAATTGAAATTTAATAGCTCCGCGTCATGTTTTATATGTATGTTTGTACAATCATACTTGTACAATGTACATTTATGTATGTGCGTGCACTCGGTTTTTCTTGACTTCCAACGAAAAAATATAGAGCATCCACATCTTAGGTACATATTTCAAACTCGATAAAGCAAAAAATGTAAAAGTCTTTGTTTGTGTGCTTACTAGCATTAGGTCACGTCATATTCATTCATGAAGCACCTACACATTACAAACATACAAACATATGTATACGAATATATGTAGTTTTGAAGAAAGAATGAGCAGCTTCAAATGTGGGTTGCATTTGAAGTACATACATACATACTAGCGTTGGACTATGTACATATCTATGCTTTATGTCAAATGGTTATTGAAAATGTCATAAATAGCACAATGAGATAGTGAATGAGTATGCAATGAAAGTAACAAATGCAAAGGTGGATTGAAGAAAAAGTGTTGTAAAAAGAGGGTTAAATAAAAGTAAGACATTCTTAAGTTGATGCAGTCACTGAAGTGCCCGCTTGGCTGCTTGGCTGCTTGGCTGATGTGGGAGTGCAAAAGCACTTGGAAGTTTTTCGAGTACAATCACATGACTGTGTATGCAATGTATTCTTCATGAGGTTATTCGATTAAGGAATTCTTCATATAACTCTTTGATGTGCTGTTTACATAGGTATGTATGTATGTAGGTACATAAGTACAATATCTATGATGCATGTGTCAGCTACTACACGTCATCCTATTGTCTGTTAGAAATGTGAAGTGGAAGTGGAGGCTTGTGTCAGTTGATCTCAATAGAAAATGTGCATGAATGTATTTAGTTGAAAAAGTGGGTGAGATACTACTCTCTCTCTGTCTTCTGTGAAGCACTTTGCTTCGTTTTGCTTGCGCTTAACCTCAAAATTAAGTATTTAAGATTATATCTCATACCAACTGTTCTCTTCGTTTTATGCACAAATGAACATCTCGTTTTAGCTTTCTTCGAAATTCATCTCTTTACTGCTACATTCATTTACATATATTTCGTATTGCTTTCCTCAATTTTACACACAAAACTATCTATAGAACTAAATAAAGAAGAAAATAGTTAAAGCAACCTCGCCGATTTATCTTCAAGAAGACAGTTTTTAAAGCAAAAAATATCATTTCAGTATAGCTCAAAAAAAAAGAAAACTATTAGCACTTAACGCCTTTGCAAGGTGCCTGGTCGATGTGGTGGTGTCCACTTTGATGTTTTTCAGACAAACCGACCTGGAGTTTAACACCGCAGATTACCGTTAATTTTTTCATGATCCAATAATCGGATCTAAACCAAATTAATACTATCGTCGTATAGATCGATCTTAGTATTTTTAACTTGCAAAAAAGTTTTTTTCGAACTTGGGGAAACTCTTTGCCTACGTAAATTTGTTTTTGGTCCAACAAAATTGCAGTTACTTTATTATTTATTGACATTGGAAGTACTTACGCAGATGTTTATCAAAATTTGCTCTCAGAGGACCTTAATATGCTCAAAATGATTGTTGATTGATGAATTGAAATGATTTGAAAAAGTACATTGAATTAATTCAAAATAATTTGAGGAGCATTTTAATTTTAGAAATACCTATTTTTCCACAGGGTTCCCACACAGTATTTCATCCACTATAATTACTACATATCTGATTAGTTAAGTGTTGTAATTTTGTAAATATTTTTCAGAATGTACAAAATACAAATCACCAAGAATTAAACTTATGCGTCTTTTTTTATCTTTCTTCCAATTACAGGTAATTAAATAACCCACTTATCAGCGCGCTGAGTGCTTTTTAGAAGCATACACAAGCACTCACCCATGCATTGCTAAGGTAAATACATACATACATACAAACATATTTGCTCTCCAATCAACCGCAATGTATTTAACAAAAAATAAATATTTTTCAAATATGTGCATGCTTGTACAAGTGAAATGCTTATTCCAACAACAACTACATACAAAAGCTCCAGCTTTTAGCACTGCACTTTATTTGCTAAGCGTTTGAAGAAGCAAAAACACAATCACTTCAGCGTTGAACTTTGCTTGAATTTGGAATCGAATCATTTATTTGCTAATCACTTCAAGTTACAGGGGCGAAAATAAATGACTTGTAATGACCACATGTAGTATGCATAGCATCTGCATATACATACATACATACATATACACACTCTGCTATCAGGATCTTGAACGTTTTATTTATTGTATGTAATCTACAACTTGTCGAATTTATAAATACACAATCATATACATTACATATATACATATGTACATTAGGGTGGTCCAAAAACAGTAAACTCGGAATTGTAATGCTCTCACCCCCTAGGATTGTTCTATATCGAAAAAAGTATACCCCTATTTTTTTATTTTGAAATCAAAAAATATTTAGTGGTCGCTCAAAGCGCTCAAAGTTTTCCATGTATTTTTATATGGGGAAAAAAACAACTTTTCGTAGAAATGGTATAGAATTCTTGAAAACCAATATTTTTCGATCGGAAAACTCTGGTTCTCTTCAGGAGACTTTCAGTAATAAGACCCAATTGTTTATTTAACCATTTTTTAGTACTAACGATTTTTTATTGGTCCCCCCTTTGAATTTTTCCGGGGTTTTTGTGGGTTTTTGGCGGACCTATAAATTAAAGTTGCGATGAAAAAATGGTTAAATAAAAATTTGAGTATTATTATTGGGAATCTGCTGCAGACAAATTGAGTTCTCTGATAGAAAAATATTGATTTTTAAGAATTATATACCATTTCTACGAAAAGTTGTTTTTCCCCCATACAAAATACATGGAAAACTTTGGGCGCTTTGAGCGACCTCTAAATATTTTTTTAATTTTGAAATAAAAAAATTGGGATACATTTTTTTCGGTATAGAACAATCCTAGGGGGTGAGAGCATAAAAATTCCGACTTTACTTTTCCACGTGTATTTTTGGACCACCCTAATGTACATACATGTACAGATTAACTCATGGATGCTTCACTCGCTTGGACACTCGACTGCGCACCATTACCGACCGATCGTCCGAATTAAAAGTACATAATTTTTTTTTTATAAGAAAATTGTTTTTTTTTATTTTGTTGTAGTTGTACACAATTGTATTTGAGTATTTGCTCATACATATTTTCATGATTTGTTGGCTTTCATCATTTGCACGAGGTGAGGATGAAAATTTTAGAAATCAAAGCTTTTTATTTTTTTTTGTTTTATTTAATAAATCACTTGACTTTTAAGTGGATTTGGGGTTTTTTGTTTTATTAGTTATGTGATCTTGTGAAAAGAGGTCAGCTAGCCAGTTCTTCAAGGCCTTAAGTACATACAATGCTGTGCGCCTATTTGCTTGCCGCTTGAGATTTGAATGCTTTTTAATCGGTTTAGTAATGGCAACGTGAATTGAAAGAATAGACCGCTGATTAGGAAAAACATTTTTTTAATGATGATGATTAGTGGCAAGCGATTGATGTTTGATTTGATATTTTTTAAAAGGTTTATAAAATAATGTGAAGAATATTTGCGCGTGGATGCATAATTTGATATTTATGTGCAGCTTAAAATAAGCCATTAAAATTCAATGTTCAGTCTGATCGTGAGTTTCGGAAATAAAAATTGCAAAGCGTAACTGCAACTGAAATTATGCAAATGGCTTTCGAGAAGCAATTTCGACTTGCTCGTGCTGTACTAGCAATTTTCATTTTTGCTGCAAGTGCTGTCAAACCAATCGAGTGTTGCCGTAAGATAAGATTTTTGGCTAATTTGTAAAAAATTATAAAAATTTTGCATTACAAGTAAAAAATACTTGTATTGTATTTACTATTTAAATATTAAACAATTAGTTATTTGTGAGCATTTTAGCATTTTTAGTAAATTTTTCACATCATTAATTTTGTTATAATCATAAAAGTGTCTGGTGACTCAGTTGAAAGTAGAAATTTCTGCATTCACCGTGTAAACAAACCAAAAGTAGTATCGGAAAGTTCGATTTTCGGTAATAAAAACTGCTTTCGAAACTCACTTACTTGCGAGGGGTATCGCTCCTGCAAATCACCTTTGGAAATTCTTGAATTTGACAGACTTTCAAAAGGACTTGCACTTGCAACTGAAGTGCGTCTTAATCGTAATCTTAGGCCTAACTTCTATCTTAACCTCAATTTAAAGCCTAATACTAACTATAATTTTAACCTTAACCTTAACCTCAACATCTTAATCTTAATATTAATGTTCATCTTAATCTTAATCTTAGTGTCAATCGCAAGCTTATTTTTGACCTAATCTCAAACTTAATTTTAGTCTTAATCCTAATCGTAATATTAATCTTAATCTTAATACCAATCTTAATCTTAATCTTAATCACAGCCTCAATAGCAGCCACAATCTCAATCTCAATCTCAACCTAAACCTCAACCTAAACCTCAATCTTAATCTTAACTGTAATATTATTATTATTGTTAATCCTTATCTTATTCTTAATCTTCATCGTCCCAGCCTCGTCCGTCATCGCATATCGTTCTCTGTCGCTTTTTCGTTTCATCGGAGTTTGGATTTACAGCCAACCGAACGCAAAGAAGTTTCACTTCAAAAATCCCCGAGATCTCAAATATTTAATCAAGAAATTCGATAATCACATGTACATAACCTCAATAAAGTTAAATGAAATGCGTCACTCAAATAATACACTGCTGTATTTTGGAATGAATTTTCGTCTTCCCTTACCCAGAGAAGCATTAAAAAATTATAATATTATTCATCGCCATTTCTCTCGATAAAGAAATTCTCCAGTTGTTTGTTAGCCACCTTCCCCTAGAACATTGACCTTCTCCACTGCCACGCCATCTATCGTCCGACAATTATTTACTTAATCCGCAACTCAGCAGTTGTCTTTCGTCATACATATGCAAGCGCTTGATTATTTTTGCTTGTCGTAATGAAAAATCGATTTGCTGAAAGCAAACTTGCAATGCACAATTTGACAACATAAAACTATTTGCAGCAATTAATTTTGTGGCTCATCCTCGAAAATGTGTTTGCAGAGGGAAAAAGTCAAGCAGACCAGATACACCGGCAAAGTGTGCGGTGATGACTAACTGAAGTGGTGAATAAATATAGTCCCTGAGTATGGAAAGTGTCTAACGTCAGCTAAGTTTTGATAGTGGCGAGATTGATTGACCATTAGTCGGTAGAGTTGAGTGACGAGTGTTGAGTGACGAGTGCTGAGTGACACGCGTGCATGTGGGTGGGTAGACCACGCCATGTCATTTACAAAACTCTTAAGCTGCGGACAAGACACAAGTAGACAGACATTATTCATCACGCGGTTTCTTTGTGTGTTGAATTCCAATTGTTTTACATGCAAGTCAGGCAACGACGGCATTGACAGAGCCGCAAATTTCACAGGGTATTAGTTTAAGTATGCAATTGTTTGCCGGCTATTTTTTTTTTTATTAAAATCTAATCTCTTCTAATACTTTTGAGTGTACAAACAAAAAGCGCGCCTTAGCCGACTGCCATAAATCAAAATAATGATTTTTTTTTTTCAAGTGGCGAGAAATTTATTTTAAGATGTGTGTCACCATTAGCCACTGCGTGCGTATAAAATCCGCCATTATTTATGGCAGCGAGGCGTGAACTTATACAGAAACATTTGAAGTTGGTTGCAAAATGGTTTCATTTCTACGTTTTATGTTTATTTTCCAGATTTTATGTGTTACTTTTATATAGCTGAAAAAAAAAAATAGATGGTATATAAATTTATTCAGAAACTTGATGAACTTCAAAATCAGCAGAAGGGTATTTTTTTTGCTGGTTTTCAACTTCTCTATGAGCTGATCTGAACGCATTGTTCCTGAAGTTGAAAGCCAGTAGTTTCATCCCGAAGTAGACCTTGCCCATGCAGGCACATATCTTTTCATAACGCTTCCACGATTGTTCATCGACCGCACGCGACGTTGTCTATCTTGTTCGGGAACCAGCCTGTTTCGGGCCTTTTTCAATACCCTTTTGGCGCGCGCTGGCTTCTCTCCTTCGTTGTTTACATAAATAAAAAATTAAGATTTGGTTTGTCGAATAAAGGACCAGGCATACTCTTCAGCTATTTTTTGTGCAAAGACAGCCAATCTTACGCATTTGCTGGACGTCTAGGGTTCTCGATATCAACGGGATTAGAGTGTTGGCTTTGAGTAAATCGCTTCAATAAAAAATATAAATGTTTGTGCAGTAGCTTGACTGCTCCGTGGGATCTTACGTCGACCATTAGTGGTCTCCGTCTTGTTCATATCTTTCAGTGTGCTTTCTACATTGGCAACCCAGATCATCAAAATAAGCTGTTAATAAAGGGGCGGGGTGATATATGGAAGGATAAACTACGACATACACTCCATTAACGTTACGGTCTAGATGTTTTTGACAACAGACTATATTTAAGCTGGCAAGAATCGTAATTTCGAATCATTTTCTGTTAATTTAACTTCAGCCCTTGCATGCTGATTTGCTGATATATGATTCGTCAGAATTATCTGCTTTAATATCAGAGTCAAAAAGTCCCTCGGAATATGTGGATCACTACGTGTTGTAGAAGCACCCGGAATATGCAGTCTGGATTCGGGTACCTAAAAATGGATTGACGATATCAAAGCCCACTGCAGTCTAGTAGTCTTCCACATCATAGTTTCCCTTATTGCATGTGCCAATAATTGCTTCCCGATTCTGTCAGTGCTTCCAGAGCATTTCTTTCCTCTCCTAGGTCCATTTACTAATCTTTCTTCGTATTAGAAATACGTATGTATGTATAATTCCAATGAAAGCAAAAAACATTTGCTTCATAATTTTTGCACGTTTCGTGATTGAAATTGTGAAAAGTTGAAAAAATTTGCAGCGGATCCTTATGCCTTATTAGCAATAGGCGTTGAAATTACAAAAAATTATTAAATTATTATTTTTTATTTTTATGACTATTTTTATGAACTTAATCGCACGGAAATTTTTTAATGCCCAACATTGTCATTTAATAGCACTGGATATTAAAATAACAAAAATTTAATGAGAAAATAAGTTGATTGGAAGTATTGTCGTAATTAAGTCTATTGGCACAAGGCACATTTTTAATTTAATAGTGTGATTTTAGCGATAAAAATATGATTTATTTTTGAACGTGTGTCTGAGCGTGCCATGCGCGTAGTTCAACGCAACAACGTTCTTGCCATTTTTTTTATTTTCATATCTCTTTATATTCGTTTCATATTTATGACATTCTTTTAGTTTTTTTTTTTTTTTTATTTCTCTCATTCTCATCTTTTCCTCACGCGCTATGGCAATTTATAACGTTTTTAATTTGCTCTTTTTATACAGTTTTATTTTTAATCTTTAATGCCACACTTTCCAACCGATAATGCGCTTCTTGTGCTGAACACACGCCAAATTGCATAATTAATTATGTGAATAAATACTTCTTTCAACCCAACACTAATAGGCAGACACACTTACAGAAGTGAAGAATTTTCTATGTAATGAATGACTGAATGCATTTGAAGAAAATAATATCTGGTTTTTTTTTTTAATTTAATTTTTTTCTTGCAACGAAAAGGGAGATCCGCTGGCACTCTTGTGTATAAATTTGCTATTAATAATATTCATGATTAGTGTCAGCGTAATAATTTCAGGCACGAGACCGTCTTATGGTGGCATATTTTACTTTTGGAATACTTTGTCGTTTTAATATTTACACTGCATCATTAATATGCACTTAACGTATCACTTTTACTTAATTTTATTTTTTTCATATTTCATTTTCCACTCACTCCATTTAAATACTGCTCATCTACATAAAAATTTTCGCTCTCCCTCGTCCTGCCCTTAAAACTTAATCAACCTTTTAAAAATGTTTCTTTTCATCCCCTTCATCAATTGTTGCTCGTCTGTCAAATGCTTACTTTTGCAAATTTTATCACTTTCGATTTTGTTCGCATTTCCTTGCTTGTCATTGCCAATTAAAGACGATTACAAATGCGCTCCACAATCGAATTACCTACTCGGAAAACCCTTACCATTACTTAAAGCTCTTACTGAAAATATGTAGCAGCAAACAAATCTTTTCGATGCATAATTTAATTAATTCAGAAATTCAATAATAACCAACCAACCAACCACCACGGCGAGGTTTTCTTCATTTCCCTTTCATCGACTTACAATTTGAAGGTTGTGACTAACTATGTCCGTGGCAACTTGTACGCCGCTGATTGAGTGACTGCCGGCAAATAGCAAGCGAATGGAAAAGTTATTTTTTCTTCTCGAATTTCTCAATAAATGTCAGTTTTTGTACCTACCTACATACATACATACATACATACATAGCTTTTCTTCATGGCTACAATAGTGGTTAGTATTTCTGCTTACGATTTTACTTTTGATTTACCATTTGTTAGTTCGTTGGCAAAAAATTTTCTAATTGAGTAGTCATCAATATCGATATTTCATTTCATTGTTGTGAGAAATGCAATTTTCTATTGTTGGGTTAGTCGAATTGTTGTACGGGAAAACCTTGAGCGGATTCAATTGGGAAAAGTTGGAATTGTGTTGCAGAAGTTATTGTCGAAATTCCTTACAAAGTTTTATGTACGTTGCATTGAAAGAAAAAGTACTTCGGTATTAACCATTGAAATAAAATATAATAAATGGTTGAAAAATAATTATTTAAAAAAATATGTCTCAACAAATACTTGCTGGAAAGGAAACAAATTGGAAGAACGAGTTTTTTTTTTATATTTTAGTTTTTCTGGCTGCAACAATGGGAAGCGAGTTTGTAAGGAGCTGCATAGACGAGCAGAGTAACCAACGGAAATCGTTGTATAGCAAATTAAATTTTTCGTATAAAATTGTAAGAAAATAAATAATTGGGTGGGAGTTATCGAAAAAAAAAATATTTGCAAAAATATTACTAATAAAACTTCTGTATTTACTTGAAAATTTATATGAAGATTACTTTAACTATCAAAACTACAGTATAGGGGTTTTAATGAGCATTACAACTGGAAAATAAACGAAAAAAAATAAATAAAAAAAAAACTTTTTAATATACAACGCTTTTATAAATGGACTAA
>NW_023458555.1:7217120-7219995 GCF_013731165.1 Rhagoletis pomonella
TTTGGTTTGTCGAATAAAGGACCAGGCATACTCTTCAGCTATTTTTTTGTGCAAAGACAGCCAATCTTACGCATTTTCTGGACGTCTAGGGTTCTCGATATCAACGGGGTTAGAGTGTTGGTTTTGAGTAAATCGCTTCAATAAAAAAAAGATAAATGTTTGTGAAGTAGCTTGACTGCTCCGTGAGATCTTACGTCGACCGTTATTGGTCTCCGTTTTGTCAATATCTTTCAGTGTGCTCTCTACATTGGCAACCCAGATCATCAAAATAACCTGTTAATAAAGGGGCGGGGTGATATATGGAAGGATAAACTACGACATACACTCCATTAACGTTACGGTCTAGATGTTTTTGACAACAGGCTATATTTAAGTTGGCAAGAATCGTAATTTTGAATCATTTTCTGTTAATTTAACTTCAGCCCTTGCATGCTGATTTGCTGATATATGATTCGTCAGAATTATCTGCTTTAATATCAGAGTCAAAAAGTCCTCTCCGAATCCTCGGAATATGTGGATCACTACGTGTTGTAGAAGCACCCGGAATATGCTGTCTGGATGCGGGTACCTAAAAATGGATTGACGATATCAAAGCCCACTTCAGTCTAGTAGTCTTCCACATCATAGTTTCCCTTATTGCATGTGCCAATAATTGCTTCCCGATTCTGTCAGTGCTTCCAGAGCATTTCTTTCCTCTCCTCGGTTCATTCACTAATCTTTTTTCGTATCAGAAATACATATGTATAATTCCAATGAAAACAAAAAACATTTGCTTCATAATTTTTGCACGTTTCATTAGGGCTTTATTTGATTTGTGCTTCGTGATTGAAATTGTGAAAAGTTGAAAAAATTTGCAGCGGATCCTTATGCCGCATTTGCAATAGGCGTTGAAATTACAAAAAAATATGACATTTAAAAAATATGTGGAAACAGACTTAATGATTAATTTTAGGAACTTAATCGAACGGGTATTTTTAATGCCCAACATTGTCATTTAATGCCTAGTGAAATTGCGGCATTATGCCGGATTTGCACTGGATATTAAAATTACAAAAATTTTAATGAGAAAGTAAGTCGATAGGAAATATGTTTAATAGGCATTAAGTCCGTTTGCACAAGGCACACTTTTAGGCAGTAATCTAATGGAAATCTGGCATTAGTATTTAGCTTCCATTTTTTTTAAAGCTTAATAGTCTGAAGGTTTTTCCGATTTTAGCGATAAAAATATGATTTATGTATTTGAACGTGTGTATAAGCAACGCAACAACGTTCTTGCCATTTTTTACATTCATATCTCTTTATATTCGTTTCATATTTATGACATTCTGTTAGTTTCTTTTTTTTTTTTTTTTCTCTCATTCTCATCTTTTCCTCACGCGCTATGGCAATTTATAACGTATTTTTAATTTGCTCTTTTTATACAGTTTTATTTTTAATCTTTAATGCCACACTTTCCAACCGATAATGCGCTTCTTGTGCTGAACACACGCCAAATTGCATAATTAATTATGTGAATAAATACTTCTTTCAACCCAACACTAATAGGCAGACACACTTACAGAAGTGAAGAATTTTCTATGCAATGAATGACTGAATGCATTTGAAGAAAATCATATCTGGTTTTTTTTTTTGATTTAATTTTTTTCTTGCAACGAAAAGGGAGATCCGCTGGCACTCTTGTGTATAAATTTGCTATTAATAATATTCATGATTAGTGTCAGCGTAATAATTTCAGGCATGAGACCGTCTTTTATGACGGCATATTTTACTTTTGGAATACTTTGTCGTTTTAATATTTTGCCCTGCATTATTAATATGCACTTAACGTATCACTTTTACTTAATTTTATTTTTTTCATATTTCATTTTCCACTCACTCCATTTAAATTCTGCTCATCTACATAAAAATTTTCGCTCTCCCTCGTCCTGCCCTTAAAACTTAATCAACCTCCTACAAATTTTTCTTTTCATCCCCTTCCTCAATTGTTGCTTGGCTGTCAAATGCTTACTTTTGCAAATTTTATCACTTTCGATTTTGTTCGCATTTCCTTGCTGCTTGTCATTGCCAATTAAAGACGATTACAAATGCGCTCTACAATCGAATTACCTACTCGAAAAACCCTTACCATTACTTAAAGCTCTTACTGAAAATATGTAGCAGCAAAAAAATCTTTTCGATGCATAATTTAATTAATTCAGAAATTCAATAATAACCAACCAACCAACCACCACGGCGAGGTTTTCTTCATTTCCCTTTCATCGACTTACAATTTGAAGGTTGTGACTAACTATGTCCGCGGCAGCTTATACGCCGCTGATTGAGTGACTGCTGGCATCTAGCAAGGGAAGGGAAAAGTTATTTTTTCTTCTCGAATTTCTCAATAAATGTCAGTTTTTGTACCTACCTACATACATACATAGCTTTTCTTGATGGCTACAATAGCGGTTAGTATTTCCGCTTACGATTTTACTTTTGATTTACCATTTGTTAGTTCGTTGGCAAAAAATTTTCTAATTGAGTAGTCATCAATATCGATATTTCATTTCATTGTTGTGAGAAATGCAATTTTCTATTGTTGGGTTAGTCGAATTGTTGAACGGGAAAACCTTGAGCGGATTCAATTGGGAAAAGTCGGAATTGTGTTGTAGAAGTTATTGTCGAAATTCCTTTCAAAGTTTTATGTACGTTGCATTGCATTGAAAGAAAAAGTACTTCAGTATTAACCATTGAAATAAAATATAATAAATGTTTGAAAAATAATTATTTAAAAAATATGTCTCAACAAATACTTGCTGGAAAGGAAACAAATTGGAAGAACTCGTAATTCGCGAGTTTTTTTTTTTATATTTTAGTTTTTCTGGCTGCAACAATGGGA
>NW_023458555.1:7220095-7222512 GCF_013731165.1 Rhagoletis pomonella
CACAACATTGAAAGTTTCTGGATCCACAACATTGAAAGTTTCTGGACGCACAACATTGCAAGTTGATAAAAGCGTTGTAATAATAATATCAATTTAAAATAAGTACAAGGCTTAAATATTATTGGAATTTTTCGTATTATCTTTTGCAAGAGTCTTAGTTTCAGATCATAGCAAAATCCTTCTTCTTATTCTTCAACCATTTTTCGGTCTAAGTTGCTAAAAAGAAATCTTGGCCAATTGCTCCTCACTTTTTGCGAATCTCAGGCAGTTGTTCATCCCAGGTGCGGGAAGGACTTTCCATTGTGTCCATGGCCGCCCTTGCATTCGTTGTCCATTCATGGCTGCCGACTCGAGGATTCTTCTAGTAAGAGCTACCTTTGTATTTTTATGAGTTTCCAAACTTTGTGGAGAAAATATAAAAATTCTGTAAACTTTCACCAAAATTTTAAACTTTTATTCAGGATCTTTCGAAAAAAAAATTGGTACTGTGCATATTCCTCCAGATGAAAAAATTCGAACATACTTTTTATGAAAGAAAAAAATAAATCATAAAAAATTAACGGGATTTTTTAGCAACTTGAAACTTGCACTTTATTGCACTAAAATTTAATGGTCTTGAAAACTGCGTACCAAATTTTTTTCTAAAGATTCTGAATAGAAAGTTTGAAATTTTGGTGAAAATTTGCAGAATTTTCATATTTTCTGCAAAAAGTTTGGAATTTAGATTTATATCGAGCCCTAACCGACAAAATAACGTAAGCGACATATTTTTAAAAATTTTGTTTTTGATGCAGAAATATTACTAGAGCATCGAGATACATTTGTGCATCAAAAAGAAAATTTTGAAAAAAATGTCGCTTACGTTATTTTGGCGGTTAGGGCTCGATATGGTCTTTGTTAGACAAAGAGCTAGGCTTTTAAAAAAATATTAAACATTAAATAAACAAAAAAAATTTGAAAAATATTGGTGTGCCTAATACTTTTGGCCAAGACTGTATATAATCTATCATTTAAGTATTTAAGATTGAAATTTATAAATGATTTTTCATTATTTTTAAACAAGTGATTATTATGAAAATAGTTCCTCGGAACTAGGGAGCCCACATGCAAAAAAACAATAGCAATGTTTAACTATCTGTCAATTCTCTATGACAGCAATTTTAAATTAAATTGAATTATTAGATACATACATACATATTTATAGGACAATTAAAAGATAATGTAAACTTCTTGAATATTCTCTAACGTCAATGCGCATTAATATGAGATACAATGCGAAAAAAACTGGTATGTAGTTACAAAATATAACTGGCTTAACGCAGCTGTAGAATGCGACGCTGTATGCAGCTATTCAATCACCGCTTGTAAGGCGTTTACATTCTTTTCTAAGAAGCCATTATTTCACATGAGTTGAAAGTTTAATATTTGATTTATTTACATAGTTATTTTTTCTTTGTTCTACATACATGCATACATATGTATATGTACATTAGGGTGCCTCACCAAAAAATGTCGCGTTTTTTCTAAAGGAATTATAAAACTCATTATGTTTTAAAACTTTCCATAAAATATTTCGGAAAAATATGAAGAATTAAGTGAGCTGGGCTGATTTGAAAATACCTCCAAGATCTCATTATTTTGATTTCTTTGATAAATTTTTAAATATTTCTATGTAGATGTTTTAAACTTAACATTTCTGCCATCTGAGGTGAAAAATTGGAAAAAATATTTTTTTAAAAGTAATTTTATTTAAAAACAAAAACACGACTTTTGGAAGTATGTATTGTCAAATCGCTACAGCGCACGAACATCTTAAAATTTTTCCGAAATACTTTGGCGGAGGTCTTAAAATATACTAAATTTTATAATTCCGATGGAAAAATAATACCGTTTTTTTTGTATGGCTAGTAATGCACCCTAATATACATACATATGTACGTACTATCTGCCGTTACTTATATAGAATCAATTATTTCTCCGTTGCATTTTAATTCGTGTCATTTTGCTGCTATAAAATTGCGGTTTGTTTTGTTCGCTTTGGTTGTTTTCTTTGTTGATAAGACGTCACTTTGATTACATTGCTTTCGAATCGAGCGCAATAGCTGAGAAAAGTTTCTTAACAATTAAATCTTATTTACCCCTGAACTTGATAGTTTTCTTGTGAATTTGATGTTGTTTTTCATATTACTATTTCAGTCAATACTTAGTTGATAGCTCTGCTCCAGTACTCCTTGAACTTACAGATTTTTAAACGAACTTGCAGGAAGTTACAGGAAAAATGATCCCGTACTCCAAAGTCCTCAAAAATCCTGTAAATGAGAGCGATTTTTGGAGAGTAGTGTAGAGAATGAAGTTGCAAGATTTTACCGGAACTTTTTCTTCTGGTAAAATCATGAATAGTGTCAAGTGAATTTTTT
>NW_023458555.1:7222612-7230457 GCF_013731165.1 Rhagoletis pomonella
AACTTTTTCTTCTGGTAAAATCATGAATAGTGTCAAGTGAATTTTTTTTGTTCCCGCACTTTTTGTTGTTACTCTCTTTTACTCTCACTTCAGAGAGTAATTTTGCTGTTTGACATTTTAACAGGATTTTGCACGAAAATTATTGCATCAGAGCTGAGGTGTCATAAAAAGATCATTTTACTAATAGTTCCGTTTTTATAACGGGACTCTAACCATCAACATATTCAGAATTCGTTATGTAGAGCCTTTTTAGCCGAGACTTCTTTATATAAGGGCCTTTTGCCAACTGTCAATATTTATTATTCCAAAGGTTTCCATGCTCTAATTTTTAACATTTTTCAAGGGACTCAGCAACGTTTTTTTTTATATTGAGTTTTTCGTTTTATCAAGGTTTGTTAAAATGGTACATATTACACTGAACCAAAAATCCATCTCTGGATCAAAGAAAAACTTTCCTTACTCTAAGGTCGAATATTCTTCCGAATGAGTAAAAAATTCTCCCGAAGCGTAATTTTTCTTTGGAATGTGTAAAAACTTACACGAAAACATGGAACCGTGGATGTAATCTATCATTTTGAAGAAATGTTGGGCATGAAAAGAGGATAAAACTTCTTTAGTGCTGTTTCGTTCCCATTTTTCTTCATTTTGATTGCTGTTTTTCTTCAATTAAGAGAAGTTTTTTTTTGAGTGTAGTGCTAAAGGGGTTCATCATCCTGGACCATTGATTAAAGTAGGGTTTCGAAGATGTGCGGTTAGTTTAGAAAATTGGCTGCTACTTTTTATTTCGCTATTAAATAGCATGAATAGATTATTTCCGATTTTATTTTATTCTATTTATTAATTGAACCTTCTCTTTCCTTAGGTGAAAATTAAAGGCTAAAATATAAGCCACAATTGATGACGGTAACCATTAGAATTACAACATTCTCATTTATCTAAGCCTCTAGAAATAACTTAACTACTTAACAACCTTTCAGATGCCGAACAAAGCGCAGTACCTACCAACAACCACACGAAACCCACGTTTACAAATACAAATACAAGTGTAATCATAAGGTGTTAACGTTAATCTCTAACCGTAATTGAACGTTCAGGGTTGTCCATTATATTCTTGACCACGAGTGCGGATGTACTACTTACATACATACATACATACATACGTAGATAGCTTAAGGTATTAATTTGGTATTAGCGGTGGTGGTGGTGTTGGTTCATAGAAAATTAAACACATAAATCCGATGCCATAACATTTCTTTACGAATGCAATTATTTTGCTAATGTATTTTCTATGCTTCAGAGGAAAAGTATCTAAATAATAAAAATCATGCTACCTACCTACATACCTGTGTGCTCTTAAATTATTTCTATTTATATCGCACAAAAAAATTGCAACAACCCCAAGCTCATAGGTAGTTGAGCAAGACTTCACAATGCTCGTGGCTTTGGCAAAAAAAGCGAAAAGTAATAAAAATAAAAAAGCCATTTTAATGTGCAATTCTACGCACCGAGAAAAAAAGAACTCTTCGTGTGCAGCATTAAGGAGGAAAAAAATAACATTTGGAAGCGCGCCAAAACCAAAATATCAATGAAATCAGACTCAACCAAACAAAAAAAATTCTTCCAACAACCCCAAGAAACAATCATTCGGAACAAACGTAATATACATACTCGTAACAACAGTTAAGGAAGCCGTTAAGTCGGCACCACAGGGGTTGTACCGCTGCATAGACACACATTTGGCTTAGTCCATCTAATCATATCGACATAATAAAAACCCAACAGCGGCACAATAGCAACAACAACAACGACAACAACAACAGCTGCCATTTGCTACGCGACTAGAATTTCTAAGCAATTTAATGTAATCTGTGACGAAAATGAGTTAAATAAAGTATGTATGTATGTATGTATGTATGTGACTTTGTGTGCATTACTCTAGCAAATCCAAGCTTATCGCAAATTCATTGACTGTGGGGGGGCGGAAAGAATAGAAACCGAAAGAAGCCCACACCAAAAAAGTGCTTTGCAAATAAACAAAGCATAATGATAGAAAAAACGGTAGTAAATTGCAAAAAAAAGCTATACATACACACACATATGTAGGTATGAATGTGTGCGATATTCCATGGAGACACACAAGAAAAGTAAGCATTATTTTGTTTTTTTTTTATATAAAAGTTTGTTGGCTTGCAGCGCGCGTATAGTATGTAAAACGACGCCACCATTACCCATCCATCCATTGCCATTTGCTATGCGCACACCCACGCAGCCAAACATCAAACAAAGCTTCATATAATCTCTTTTGAATTTGGCGGCACAGAATGTTGCATGCATTCAACGGCATCAGCAGCATTGCGGTTCATTCAGTCTAACTGCTTAACTTGGCGCTGAGAAGAATATTTGGCGGCCGGAATTCATTTATCCGAACTTTTATTGCGCTGAGAAGCATTCTGTTTTCGCACGTCATACTTGCAAATGTCATTCCATGTTTGTAGGTGTGTACGTTGGCTTGGCTTTGCGACGGTACCCTGCCGAAAAAAATGATCAAAACGATTAAAATAACCAACTTCTAGTTTGCTTTGTTTTGCTGGAGTTCGATAAATAACTAACTTTTAATTAGCTATGACAGAAATAAGTTTAAGTTAGTTGTAAAGTCGGGCAGGAGTCATGCAGACGTTATCGGAAGTTGGTTTGTTGCATATAAAAATTATTTTCAATACACTTTTTTCTGAACTTCGCAGATTCTTTTTCGTATTCTGGACAAATAAAAGGAAGATCGAAGTTTTATAGCTATGTACTATCATTTTGAAGTTATGTCTGACGGTGTTCTAATATGGGACCACCTACAGCAGAATATGTAAACAAATATGAAATGTAATAAAATAAAGTAAATAAAAAAGTAAAAAAAAAAACAAAAAAAAAAATATTTTGTTTTTCTTATTGATATTTTATATTCAAAAGTAGTTAGCTAAAAGTTAGATAGTTGGTTGGGTAAGGCACTGCGATCGCTGGGTCTATTGTGCCCCTCGTTAAAAAGTTAAGTTTAAAAGTTAGTTGACATCTAATGCAGAGGAAACCAGTTCTCACTATTTTGCGGCCATCACCCTTCAAAAGTTGCTAGTTATGACCAAAGGAAATAGTTACCACTAGTCGACTGCAAGTAAGTTAATAGTCAGCTAGAAACTAGTCCCATTTCCTGCAGGGTAATCATAAAAATATGCACATACAAATGTATGTACATATGTAACTCGACTATTGTTTCTTAGCGCTGCCAAGTCGGTGGTTTTATTAGCACTTAAGATACTTCTGTGGTTCTACGCCATTTTATTGTAAAGACATTCGAATATTTTCTAGGAAGCTTCCAATTTCTGCATAGATCAAATTGAACAGCACGTGTAAAGGTTTCTTTATAATTTAAAGTTTAATTCAAGTTTACGAATGCCATCTGCAGAGAAAGGGAACAAATGATTTGTTGTACGTGGTTTATAAATAAGTAAAAAATGCAAGTTTCAGCTTTCAACTAAGTGCAAGTAGCTTGGGGTGATCTTAGATAGAAAGCCTACAACCTACAAGCCATCGGTGACAATGAAAACCATTCTAAGGCCTATGACAAATCTATCTATCTACCTCTATCTCTACCCGATGAAGTCAAACGAGTTAAGTTAATCCCAAGTTTAGGCTTCCGGTTCTCTTCAGCTTGATTCAAGCAGTGATGGCCGATATAAGGAAGGTATTGGTTACTATATCGTAGTAAATGTAATACCGATTAGAAGGTTGAATATGTCTATATTCTAACAGCCAAATGATCTTCACGGCTTTAGGATCGCTTACCGTGCGACCAAAACTGATCACAGAACGGCTGACCTCTCCTTCGGATGCCTCGCAATACTTACCAGGTCCTAGCGCCATTGCAGTAAACTGCAAAAGTGATGAATTCAGATTAATAGAGGGCCAAGGAGCTCAAGTTTTTCGGAGATGTTATTAAAGTTCGAGTAACAACCGACGGCCTGTCCCTGGACTTCTGGCGCGAAAATCCCGACATGCAAAGTACCAAAGTTCTTCTGATCAGAGGTCGTACTGGTGGTCAACGGAGTTTCTTAAGCTATCTTAAGATATCTTACTGGCCATTGTCCTAAAGGAACTGCTCCTACCTGACATCTTAGCATCGTTTCGTAGCCTTATTGCCGAAGTTGCTCGGGAAATGAAGAGATGTATTCATTTGTAAATAATCGCTCCAGCAACCATGTTTTTAAAAGGCTACATTTTAGACACATAGGATGGTATTTCATTAAAATTCACGAGCGACACTTTCGATTAAAATCAGCTGTCTGCAGAACTTGAGCATTCATGAAGACTACTCGCAGTTACCGCTCCAGAAAAAATGTCATTCATGATGGACAGTGCGGAGCGCGGTGGGCATCCAGTTTCAACTTTTCTCGCAGCGTTCCTTTGGCACATAGTATGAGATTGTCCAGCGTTGGAAAATGTGCGTCTTCTAAAATCATTTGAATTTTAGTGGTCGATTTCGGGATTCACGGGACCCGCGCTACAATTCAGAAAATCATTGGGATGGGCGGGTTCGGGACTTAAAATTTGAGGGAGTGGGGAATATTGAAGACTAACTACATCTGTTACTGCGGCTGAAGTACTTGTGCAATTTGTGCGATTCGGTCACAGAGTTCTCTGAGAAGCAATATACTGTCATTGTAGATGAAGAAGCAATTCAAATCTTCACAAATGGATCACTATCCGCAATGGCTCTTCTTCCAGCTACTAGCGCTATGAAAACTTAGAGTAGACGGTTAGACCAATTAATCACAGATTTACGGCGAAATGCCGTTTAACAGCACACGGTTTTGTGTCCGAAGTAGGGGAAGAAAACTTTTATATGGAACCGAGGGCCTAGGAATATATACGGGAATGAGACTGTCAGAGAACCGACGGAGCAACATAGACTCGCGTAGGGTAACCAAAAGCAGGAAAGCCAACTAGCATGAAAATCCCCAGATTTGCTAGACCAGCGAGCGGGAACAGACGGCGGCGGGGGCAGATTCGCTGACTAGAAGGACATTCGGTACTTTAGTGTTTTTTTTTTGTTAGAAATGAGAACAATATTACTAACAGAGTCACGGCTGTTTGTAGGCATTCCTCTCAATAGTTTTTGCCATAGCGGCATTAGCCAAAGTGCGAACGAAATCCCCTATACTCCCTTTAGGGGCCCTTCCCATGAATAACCATATTTATGGAATTTTTCAGTGGGTAACGCCTCTTCCTGTCCTTTATGAATTGGTAACGGGGGGCAGTGATGGAAGGCTCTACAGGTGTTCGCCATCCCTGAACTACAATTAACTAGGTTTAGTTATTATTATTTATTTCATGGGCGAAACAGAACAAGAGACACCGCGACCTGAAAGATTCTTTGTAGTTCTTAAAGAGAGAGTCCCTAAACCAGTGTGGCAAAGATACCTTCGGCTTCCTTAATGAATCCTAAAAGGGTCTTGAATTCTTTGTAACAAAAGGTTCGACCTTTGAAGCTTTGAGCATAGTGATGCCGTGTTTTTGGCTGCTAAAATTTGTAGCATTGCAAACCAGTCTCTAACTAGCTTGGATTTCGTAGTGCTGTATGAGAGGGCCCGGACGGATGGCTGCTTGGCTATCTGAAAAGATAAATACAAAGACGCCCTTCAAACCTTTTTCTAGGTTTAATTTTTTTGCGGTTGAATATTGCGAATATTTCAGTCTGAAATACCGTAGGCCATTTTCCCATGGGAATTGCAAGTTTGGTGCTAGGTAGGAATCAAGTGCAGGCAGCCCATTTGCACAATAGTCGGAAGTTGCAGCTCCCTCGTGGCTGCGGTTTCCTGCATTAAAATGTGGATCGGAATCCATCGCAGAAACGACTCTAGAGTCTAGACCCACACTTGAGCACGCTCTTATTGACCCAGTGACGCAGTGAGACATGCCAATCTTTGCAGTTTGGTTAAGCGAAGTTTTTATAGTATCTAACTAGTTTGGAATGAGACACATTTTCATGGTAAAAAAATACTCAAATGAGTATGAGAATATTCACTTAATTTATGAACTCACTTAACGTAAAGACGTAAATATGTAAGTTTAATTGTCATCAAACTTAATTTTCGAAGAGACTTAAAAGCTCTTTGGGATGCAGCGGCGTGAGTATTTAGCTCATTATTTATCAACATCTCAACAACTCAAAACATTTTTCCGCTTAGCTGAGCAAGCTAAAAGGGCAAATTTTAAGTCTTCATATTTATTTTGTTACTACAACCCGCTTGCACTTCAGTGTCAGTGTCAGTGTCACTGTTTTAATTTTTCTTTACAAAACATTTACTTTACACATACATACATATTTACTACGTCTTTGCCTGTGACACAATACATTATTGTCTACAATTTAATTTAAAATTGTTTTTACGGTCTGTTACTTCATTTCACAATTATGCCTTTCTTGCCACTTGTGCACTGTTTAGGCGCTTTGTTCTTATTGCGCGCTCGGCGTAAACAAAAACAAAACTCTGAAAGTTGAGGAAATCCGGGCGCTTTTGTCACATGCTGACAAGCATATGATTGCGGTATATCCGCTTACGCTTGTCGTTTTACACTACAACTTACGCCACGCACTGATGTCCTTGCGAGCTCTTACTTACATACATACATACATATACACATGTGTATGTGGGAAACTAAAAACCTCTGAAAAAGTTGATATAATTAATTTAACTGTCAACGCGCTGCGCTGGAGCTGCAGAAATTAGTTAGGTGTGGGGAAATTTTCTATATACATATGTACATACATACATACATACATACATACTTATATATGCACATAATTACTATGTAGTAGAACTGCCGTACGTAATTACAAGGAAATCGCGCTTAGATGTGTGTGTTGCCCAAGTTTACATACATCCGTAAATCTCAACTCCCCGTACTCGCATGCGGGCATACTCGTATTTACATACATACATACAACGTTCTTGCTTCATGCCCAAAAAGTACAGATTTTTTTTTATCACTGAAGCTCTATAAAAAAATAAATTAACTATCTATAGCACCACTATACGTTGCTACCAGCTCCACATAAATTACATCCGACGACAAAAAGTAATTGGGGAAAAAAGGGGGTCGGTCGGTCACTCGCATTCGCTGGCTGGCTCCACGTTGGCTAGTTCGTTAACTGTTACAATGCTGCTTACCCGCTGGCTGGTTGTTCATTGTCCTTCTGTATTCTATCCTTCTGCTAGTGGGTGGTTGGTTATTTTGTATTGGGCACACGCCACTAACAAACGTTGGCTGCGGTATGAAAGAACGCTTTTTTGGTTAGCTCTTTTTTTTTTTTTTTGTTGGGAGTCTTGTTAAGCTTCGTTTTGTTTCAGCGTTCGTTCATACTTTTTTTTTTGGTCTCACTTATTTAGTGTCCTTTTTCTCTAAGAGTAAAAAAAAAAATATGCATGTATACAGCGAGTTGCTAGAACTGCTTTAATGAAGAACACATATTACAAAAGACGCACTAAATTTCGGTTTGGACAATGGGGAGGAAATCCCTCTTTGTTCTCTACGTTGCTATCAGTTTGTTTAACAAGTCTTTAAAGGAAACTTTTTAATATTTCTAAAGCGGTTTAAGCACAAAGAAAGCACTCAAATTTGTTAAGCAAATATTTATGATATTAAACAGAGAATAGAAGTTACGCAAAACATGGCAGTAGTAGTAGTTACATCCATAAGTAATTGTGTTATTATGGCGTTGAAGTTTGATAAAATAGAATTACTGCGAGTTACTTGGGTTGTTTGTTGTAACAATGTGGTTGTTCAACAAAAAAAAAA
>NW_023458555.1:7230557-7237352 GCF_013731165.1 Rhagoletis pomonella
AACTGAATGAAAAATTTAACTTATGTATGTTTGCATTCATTGACAAAGCAAAGCAAAAATTGTTATTAAAGTAAATATGTATGTAGTATTTAGCCCTGTCTGTGAGTCTCGATTTTGTATTAATTTTGGAAGTTTGTTCACTTCATACATACATACAGATGTGCTCAGCAACATTAAAGTTGGCAGGTCTGGTCGGCAGTGTAGTTCAGGGATGGAAAATCGAAACTTCAAATTGTACCTAATTTAGCAATTGAAATGTACCTTTTCGCTGTCAAATGTAGCTAAAAAGTAGCTCACGATTCTTTTAACTTTCTTTTATTATTTTCAGACAATTGGTAAGAATTTAATAAATAAAATCAAATAATAAACAAAAAGATCAGCAATATATCAAAATACATAATGTATACCTCTTTTGTAAATAAGGAGATTTGTATGGGTGAGGAATTTTACGAAATTCTGTGCAAAATCGGGGAATTTCATTGTCGAAATCTCTTATCTTATATCCGTCTTAAAAATGAGTTGGCTACCCTGCTCTACACTTAAACTGTGGCTAAATTTCAAAGTTTTTCTGGAATGAAATTGAAATCTGTATGAAATAAAACTGAATCTTTGGACACTTATACCATGTCCCCACCAAAAAGTTAACCATCTCAAATCGAACTTAACCACATCAGTAACTATTGCTGTCCACACTGCGGTTTAAGGTTTATAGAGCAGTACAAATGTAGAGAACAGTGTTCGGACCGCCAAACTCGATTCAGGCCTAAAAATCTGAGCAAAAACAAATTTTCCGTACTAGATAGAATTTTTTATTTTCGTTTCTGACGTTAATTGTTTGACTTAAATATTTTCTATTCATGAAAAAATAAGAACGCGAGGCAATGTAAGGATAATATGTTACATATTTAGGTAATATTTAACATTTTCTATAAAGTAGAACGTTTCTAACACTTAATTTTTTAAAGAGCAATAGGATCTAAACCTTTTCTACTTTATATAAATTGTATTCTACATATATTTTTTAACAACTTTAGTATAGTTCTGCATCCGCCAATTTCTACAGCCATACATCAAAAAATAACGAAGTTACTTTATTGACGCATTGCTATGAAAGAGTTACTTTTTAACAGTGAGATTTGGCTAACTTTCAATTTTTTACTGAAACCGGTGGTGAACACTCAAAAAACGGCCCCAGGAGGGGCATAACATGAATGAAAAAAAAAAAACGGAATAGATTTGAAGTCAAGCGGATAGATTTCAAATGTTTTCAAAAACCGGAGTAAATCTAATCTGATCTTAGTAAAGTCCAAACACTAGTAAGGAACGAATTTTTTACATTTTAACGCTAATGGCCCACAGATGGCGGGAAAACACAGGGTTGTATCAGACTTTCGACTTGGTTTCGAGTTGGTTAGCTTTTAACCATCTCAGTGAAATGGTTAAGTGCTGTCATTTTTATATGGCGAAACTACGCTAACTACGTGGTTAGCTCCGGTGGGGACATGGTATTACTGTATTTGAAAAAGAATCTTCGTTAGAAACTTGGTGATTTGAGATCGAAACTTGTGATGTGGATACACACTGAATGAGGAAATCCTTACCTATGGCGTCCTAATGCTCATATGATGACCAGCCTTTAGAAAACAACACAATATCAATAGACTAGTACATAAATAGCTTACAAAGAGCGGGGCCCGTGGTGTTCGGGGATAACTAGGGCCCTAAAATCAAGCTTTTCACAATCAGGAATTTTATTTACTATAAATCCACGGAGTACCAGTACAAAACTCCGAATTCAGCCTAAATATATAGGTGCGGCTTCCATACAGAAGGTAATGGAGAAGAGACCAAGTTGCAATAGCGACTGCGGTATAGGGACAGGAGTCTATTTCGAAGAGCTTGGTATCGCTCAGTCACGACGGCTGGCAGACCGACCACGTCAGCTTATCCCAAGCTGAAGTTCTGGGTATACATATGTGAGCTTTGTGAGGTGAAGCTATGATCGGTGACTCAGTCAATATCCATTTTGCCTTTTCTGGGTTCCTGGCATATAAATAGACAATAGCGAACTTATATTAAATATGTAGCAGTGGTAATATGAAATCAAGTGAGCTTTGGCCTCACTATAACAACACAGGGCGAGTGGGTCTGCAAAGTAGGCGAAGCGTATAAGGCTTGTTGAAACTATCATCGGCAGCAAGTAGTATTTTATTTTCTGTGCCCTTAATATTAAATTCAAATATAATCTTAGTCGAGCCGATTAACTTTTTAATTGAGCTACCGCATTTTGGTGCTCACATAAGTGCCAAATCGAAGATCATCACGCAGAAAATCACCACGAAAACTCTTTAAAAGTGTTTTACAAAACAATGCTAAATAAAAAAAATAACCAGCTTAGTGTCCAAATCATAGTAAAACCAACACCTTAATCTTTCAAATTCTCGCAACTATAAATATTTTACCAAACAAAAACGCCTCAAATAACCACCCCTCTTATGGAAGAACTATATGGTACCTTATTATGTGCTTAAGCTCAAAATAAATAACTCGGCACCTTTTTCGCAGAGCAACATTTGATAAAGAATTTTAGTGCCATTTAGAGCGAGCTATTCGAATAAAGCAGATGACAAAGAATATTGCGGTACAATGTAAGTTTACATTGCTAATTAAACGCTGAGTTTAATTAAAGCGTGTTGACATACTTGAAAGGCCAAAACTCAACAAATTGTCCGACTCATTTTACTCTAGCACCCATTCGGCGACAGCTGGACGAACAAGCAGCCGTTAGACTCAAATACAGCTTCATTTATCCGTATAGGAGCTTATGGCATGCTATCCAAGGACATGTGTGTACACCTTTGGCGCTACATGTAAGCCACAAACTGCTACTTCTTTTACATCTCCTACTTTTCGCTCTTCGTCAGCTAATTTACAGACCGTACAACAAGAGGATGGCCGGCCGGCTGGCAGACAGGCAGACAATACCCGGCAATTTGTGAAATGACGACACTTAAGTTCACTCTCATTAAGCAAATACAGCAACAACACTGCACAATCTACCGTTTCAAGTACAACAATAACTCTACATTAAAATGTATCTGTGAGAAAGACATTTCTTAGACCAACCAACCAACCAACCGAAAGAAAATCTCACAAGTGGGGGGTGTAGCGCAAAGTGGCCAGACAACAACCTCTTGCGGATGTACGCTGCTCTGAGTGCAAACCAGACGGAAGTAAGGAAACAAACCAAAAGAAGAAAAGTTACGAGTGCAGAAAATGGAAATCATAAACCCAAAGGCGGCAAAGGTAAGCATCATTAATCAAATGTTACGGACAACAACATGACAACAGAAGCAGAAGAGGTTAGAGTTAGAGAGGGAACAGTTATGGGGTGGAAAAGGATTGGAAAACATATATAGGTAGGTGTACAACGGAAAAGAAGTAGTCAAAAGTACACCAATGGGGTCCCAAGGAAAGCAATGCGGGATTCTGTTTGCTTTTAAATGCCATCTTGCTGGCGGCGATGACAGCTGAAGCTCCCCACAGCGTTGCATGTAACAATAACAGATGCTGCTACTTAGCAGAGCAGCGACATGACATGAAAGACGCCTTTGTATTCGTGTGGAGTCCGAAGGGGCTTGTCATTGCTGATTTTCCTGGCGTGGGGTTAAATATGATTTTGGGCGCCGATCTAAGAAAACTATAACTGATGAACTATAAGGAACCGCTAAAACGATAAATTTTTCAATTAATAACTTAGAGCGAGTAAACAAAAAATAATGCTTTAAGCGCAACTTAATGGAGTGCAAAATTAAATTTTTAGCAAAGTGGCAAACCAAAGGCGGTAGTAACGTTGAAAAATAACAAATCACAAAGACAGCGCTGGCGCTGACAGGCTGCCATACAGGAGTGTAGCAAAAAGGGGCAACCAACATAAACCAGCGCACCCTCCACGAGATGGCACGAATGGATGGATGGTTGCATGGTTGGCGCGAGGCCTACGATTGCGCGGTTGGGGCACATTGCCGCAGGAAAGAAACACTTTGTCAAAAGTGCGACGGCATTTTAGCGCACAAAGAGGAAAGTAAACGCAAGCATAGGCCGGCAAAAATATTTGCATATATGTATGTATGTATGTATGTGCGCGGCAAAAATGCAAGACGCACTGCCATCAGTCCAGGTTGACATTACACATTTGACAAGTGAGGAGGCTATGTTCTACGTGCGTGCGTGACTGCCATGCATGGCGTGTGGATATACATAAAAAGTTTCAAAGTCTCACCTGCAGCTTGCCTGCAAACACACAACCGCGTTGGAATCTAACGGAACACTGAACGCTTTTTCATAGCGCAAGCCACAAGGCAGCTAGCTATATACATACATACATACGTATTTATATATGTATGTAGGTACATAAATATGATGGCCCACGCTGCTATCAGATGACCCAAGCCACCCCGCACCCAACTGGGATGCACCTGTGCATGCAAACAAAATGTTCTCGTAGTCTGACTGCCTTTACTAAGTCCAGCAATATAACTTTGCTCCAATAAATTTGAAATTATATACGAGCCACTAGTATGTTTATATGTTCAGATGTATGTTGTATGTGGCAGTGGTGCTTTTGTGCTGAGACATGTGTCAGACAGGCCGTCCAATTACGGAAACAATTAAGGTACATTGTTAGCAGGGATTTAGCGGTGTGTACTGTGGAAAATAAAAAGAAAAAATATAACAGGAACTTGATTGCATCAAAAAAAGGGGAGTGTGCAGTGGAAAAAAATTAAAGGCGAAACAGAAGAAGAAAAGTGTCAGTGCAGGTATTTAAGAGATCACACAATAAAATTTGTTCTATTAAGATTTTAGGTGTAACTTGAAAATAGATTTATACATATGTATGTATGTACATACATTTCATTTGGAAACATTTGGAACCAGGAATCCCAGGCAACAAGTTTTCTACTTTGAGCAGGTAAGAATATCTTTCTCTAACGGGCGTTTTTATTTTTTGTTTGTTTTTATTTTTTAAGCATTGATAAAAAGCGAAGTTAAGATTTGAATTTATTTTGGGACCAAAAATTGTCTATGAAAAGTCTCGAAAGGCCGCGAAAAAGTTATAAAACATAAAAGTACTGAAATTTTCCGAAAAATCCCAAATAGTCTTGAAAAATAAAACATGCAGAGCCCGAAAAATACATATGCCCCGTGAGAATTCCAAACGTTACTGAAAATTTCCGAACAATTAATAACGTAGAATCCAAAAAGGTTCCAATAATGCCAAGAATCCCGAAAGTTTTCGAAAAATTCTCAAGAAGCACCTAAAATAGCGTAAAAAATCTGAAAAGTTTGACGCGAAGATAGCCGAAGATTTCCAAAAAAAAATCTTCAAGGGCCTCAAAAAATCTTAGAATTTCTCGATTAATCTTAAAAAATACTGAAATTTTCGGGAAAGTAAAACATGAAGATCCCGAAAAATACAGAAAGCCCGGAGAGAATTCCTGAAAACTTTCCAAAAAGTTAAGAACGTAGAATCCCTAAAAACACGAGGTATCCGAAGCGCTTTCGAAAAAGTATCTAAGATGCCCTTAAAAGTCTTGAAAAATGCAACAAGATGAAAGGCAGAAATTTAACAAAAGAATTCTGACGGGTCCAAAAAAAAACCTAATTATAAAATCCTCTTAAAGTCTCATTGCTTGTCGAAACATTCCAACACTTCAAAAATTCCAAAAAAAAAACACGAAAATTTAATCATAAGGATCACGAGAGATTTCGAAAAAAAAAAACAATTCAAATTATCCCGTAATTTCAAAAAAAAAACACGAAGAGTCCCAAAACTACAGAATGTCCCCAAAGAAATTCAAAAGTCCTGAAAAATTCTCAGAAAGTGAATCATGAAGATTGCCATTGAAGATCTTGAAAAAATAAAAATAATAAAAAACACGAAGAATCCCGAAAGGTTTCGAGAAAATCAGGGAAATTTGCTAAAATATCCCAAAAGTCCCGAAAATTACGACGCGAGGAATATCGGAAATTGAATGGTCTCAAAAACGAGAACATCTTGAAAAGTACCGGAACACCCGTTTTTGTTGTCATGTGGAATTTGGGGTCTAATTGTTCCTGAAAAATCTCGTAAAAACGAAATTTTCGAAGAAATCCTAAACCCTAAAACTGACGAAAAACCACAAAATTAAATTAAAAAATCCTCTCAATTAACAAAAAATAAAACGCGAAGAACTCCGCAAATATACAGATTGTCCCGAAAAAGTTCCAAAAGTTTCTGAAAAGAACCTGTACAATATCGAATTCCAAAAGCATGACAAATCCTGAGGGGTTTCAAAAAGATTCCAACACGTCCCTAAAATATAGCAAAACTCGGGAAAGGTCGGACACTAAAAATACAGAAAAGTTTCGAGAAAATGTTTGATGTCCCAAAAAAAAAAACAAAAACAAAAAATTTTGTATGGTCCTGGCGACTCATTGGAATGACTTGCCCATTTGGCTGACTTTTTTCTGAGTGTAATGAAACCAAGCTTGATGTTGGGAATATTTGCGGTTGCCATATGTTAACCGGAGTTTCTGAAAAGAGTACCGGTAACCATAAATACTACCATAATCCAGGACGAAACATACGCAATTGGAAGCTCGCCTCTGAATATCTTGGTAGAAAGTAATCCATTTACCTTTAGCATAGGAAAGAGTAAGTTTTAAGTAGCTAGGACTTACCGTTGATTTTTGGCAATTTTAATTATTTTTTTTTTGTTGAACAACCACATTGTTACAACAAACAACCCAAGT
>NW_023458555.1:7237452-7243338 GCF_013731165.1 Rhagoletis pomonella
ACTTGGGTTGTTTGTTGTAACAATGTGGTTGTTCAACAAAAAAAAAAAAAAAAAAAAAAATTGCCAAAAATCAACGGTAAGTCCTAGCTACTAGTCCTATTTTGGTAGAATTTATGGTTACCGGTACTCTTTTCAGAAAATCCGGTTAACATATGGCAACCACAAATATTCCCAACATCAAGCTTGGTTTCATTACACTCAGAAAAAAGTCAGCCAAATGGGCAAGTCATTCCAATAAGTCGCCAGGACATTTCAAAATTTTTTGTTTTTGGGACATCAAACATTTTCTCGAAACTTTTCTGTATTTTTAGTGTCCGACCTTTCCCGAGTTTTGCTATATTTTAGGGACGTGTTGGAATCTTTTTGAAACACCTCAGGATTTGTCATGCTTTTGGAATTCGATATTGTACAGGGTTTTTTCAGAAACTTTTGGAACTTTTTCGGGACAATCTGTATATTTGCGGAGTTCTTTGCGTTTTATTTTTTGGTAATTTAGGGGATTTTTTTTTTAATTTTGTGTTTTTTCGTCAGTTTTAGGGTTTAGGATTTTTTCGAAAATTTCGTTTTTACGGGAATTTTCAAGAACAATTAGACCCCAAATTCCACATGACAACAAAAACGGGCGTTCCGGTACTTTTCAAGATGTTCTCGTTTTCGAGACCATTCACTTTCCGAGATTCCTCGCGTCGTAACTTTCGGGACTTTTGGGATATTTTTGCAAATTTTGCTGATTTTCTCGAAACCTTTCGGGATTCTTCGTGTTTTTTATTATTTTTATTTTTTTTCAAGATCTTCAAGGGCAATCTTCATGATTCACTTTCTGAGAATTTTTTAGGACTTTTGAATTTCTTTGGGGACATTCTGTAGTTTTGGGACTCTTCGTGTTTTTTTTCGATATTTTCTATCTATTCGGATTTTTAAGATTTTTTTTTGAAATTTCGGGATAATTTGAATTGTTTTTTTTTTGAGATCTCTCGTGATCTTCTATGATTAAATTTTCGTGTTTTTTAGGAATTTTTGAAGTGTTGGAATATTTCGACAAGCAATGAGACTTAAGAGGATTTTATAATTAGGTTTTTTTTGCACCCGTCAGAATTCTTTTGTTAAATTTCTGCCTTTCATCGTGTACATTTTTCAGGACTTTTAAGGACATCTTAGATACTTTTTCGAAAGCGCTTCGGATACCTCGTGTTTTTAGGGATTCTACGTTCTTAGCTTTTTGGAAAGTTTTCAGGAATTCTCTCGGGGTTTTCTGTATTTTTCGGGATCTTCATGTTTTACTTTCCCGAAAATTTCAGTATTTTTTAAGATTTATCGAGAAGTTCTAAGATTTTTTGAGGCCTTTCAAGGTTTTTTTTTTGGAAATCTTCGGCTATCTTCGCGTCAAACTTTTCACAACTTTTACGCTATTTTAGGTGCTTCTTGAGAATTTTTCGAAAACTTTCGGGATTCTTGGCATTATTGGAACCTTTTTGGATTCTACGTTATTAATTGTTCGGAAGTTTTCAGTAACGTTTGGAATTCTCACGGGGCATATGTATTTTTCGGGCTCTGCATGTTTTATTTTTCAAGACTATTTGGGATTTTTCGGAAAATTTCAGTAATTTTATGTTTTATGATTTTTTCGAGGCCTTTCGGAACTTTTCATAGACTTTTGGGTCCCAAAATAAATTCAAATCTTAACTTTGCTTTTTATCAATGCTAAAAAAATAAAAACAAACAAAAAATAAAAACGCCCGTTAGAGATAGATATTCTTACCTGCTGAAAGTAGAAAACTTGTTGCCTGGGATTCCTGGTTTTAAATGTGTCCAAATGAAATGTATGTACATACATATGTATAAATTTATTTTCAAGTTACAGCGAAAATCTTAATAGAAAAAATTATTTTGTGTGATCTCTTAAATACCTGCACTGACACTTTTCTTCTTCTGTTTCGCCTTTAATTTTTTTCCACTCCACACTCCCCTTTTTGATGCAATCAAGTTGCTGTTATATTTTTTCTTTTTATTTTCCACAGTATACACCGCTAAATCCAATGCTAACAATGTACCTTAATTGTTTCCGTAATTGGACGGCCTGTCTGACACATGTCTCAGCACAAAAGCACCACTGCCACATACATACATACATATAAACATACTAGTGGCTCGTATATAATTTCAAATTTATTGGAGCAAAGTTATATTGCTGGACTTAGTAAAGGCAGTCAGACTACGAGAACATTTTGTTTGCATGCACACAGGTGCATCCCAATTGGGTGCGGGGTGGCTTGGGTCATCTGATAGCAGCGTGGGCCATCATATTTATGTACCTACATACATATATAAATACGTATGTATGTAGATAGCTAGCTGCCTTGTGGCTTGCGCTATGAAAAAGCGTTCAGTGTTCCGTTAGATTCCAAATCGGTTGTGTGTTTGCAGGCAAGCTGTAGGTGAGACTTTGAAACTTTTTATGTATATCCACACGCCATGCATAGCAGTCACGCACGCACGTAGAACATAGCCTCCTCACTTGTCAAATGTGTAATGTCAACCTGGACTGATGGGAGTGCGTCTTGCATTTTTGCCGCGCACATACATACATACATACATATATGCAAATAATTTTGCTGGCCTATGCTTGCGTTTACTTTCCTATTTGTGCGCTAAAATGCCGTCGCACTTTTGACAAAGTGTTTCTTTCCTGCGGCAATGTGCCCCAACCGCGCAATCGTAGGCCTCGCGCCAACCATGCAACCATCCATCCATTCGTCCCATCTCGTGGAGGGTGCGCTGGTTTATGTTGGTTGCCCCTTTTGCTACACTCCTGTATGGCAGCCTGTCAGCGCCAGCGCTGTCTTTGTGATTTGTTATTTTTCAACGTTACTACCGCCTTTGGTTTGCCACTTTGCTTTGAAAATTTAATTTTGCACTCCATTAAGTTGCGCTTAAAGCATTATTTTTTGTTTACTCCCTCTAAGTTATTAATTGAAAAATGTATCGTTTTAGCGGTTCTTTATAGTTCATCAGTTATAGTTTTCTTAGATCGGCACCCAAAATCATATTTAACCCCACGCCAGGAAAATCAGGAATGACAAGCCCCTTCGGACTCCACACGAATACAAAGGCGTCTTTCATGTCATGTCGCTGCTCTGCTAAGTAGCAGCATCTGTTATTGTTACATGCAACGCTGTGGGGAGCTTCAGCTGTCACCGCCGCCAGCAAGATGGCATTTAAAAGCAAACAGAATCCCGCATTGCTTTCCTTGGGGCCCCATTGGTGTACTTTTGACTACCTCTTTTCCGTTGTACACCTACCTATATATGTTTTCCAATCCTTTTACACCCCATAACTGTTCCCTAACTCTAACCTCTTCTGCTTCTGTTGTCATGTTGTTGTCCGTAACATTTGATTAATGATGCTTACATGCCGCCTTTGGGTTTATGATTTCCATTTTCTGCACTCGTAACTTTTCTTCTTTTGGTTTGTTTCCTTACTTCCTTCCGTCTGGTTTGCACTCAGAGCAGCGTACATCCGCAAGAGGTTGTTGTCTAGTAAACCGCCACCTTTTCTCGAGTGTGGCCACTTTGCGCTACACCCCCACTTGTAAGATTTTCTTTCGGTTGGTTGGTTGGTTGGTCTAAGAAATGTCTTTCTCACAGATATATTTTAATGTAGAGTTATTGTTGTACTTGAAACGGTAGATTGTGCAGTGTTGTTGTTATTTGCTTAATGAGAGTGAACTTAAGTGTCGTCATTTCACAAATTGCCGGGTATTGTCTGCCTGTCTGCCAGCCGGCCATCCTCTTGTTGTACGGTCTGTAAATTAGCTGACGAAGAGCGAAAAGTAGGAGATGTAAAAGAAGTAGCAGTTTGTGGCTTATTTACATGTAGCGGAAAGGTGTACACACATGTCCTTGGATAGCATGCCATAAGCTCCGATACGGGTAAATGAAGCTGTATTTGAGTCTAGCGGCTGCTTGTTCGTCCAGCTGTCGCCGAATAGATGCTAGAGTAAAATAAGTTGGACAATTTGTTGAGTTTTGGCTTTTCAAGTATGTCAACACGCTTTAATTAAGCTCAGCGTTTAATTAGCAATGTAAACTTACATTGTACCGCAATATTCTTCGCCAATTCCTTTCTTCGAATAGCTCGCTCTAAATGGCATTAAAATTCTTTATCAAATGTTGCTCTGGGAAAAAGGTAACGAGTTATTTATTTTGAGCTTAAGCACATAATAAGGGGCCATAAGTTCTTCCATAAGAGCGGTGGTTATTTGAGGCGTTTGTTTGGTAAAATGTTTATAGTTGAGAGCATTTGAAAGATTTAGGTGTTGGTCTTACTATGATTTGGACACCAAGCTGGTTATTTTGTTTATTTAGCATTGTTTTGTAAAACAATTTTAAATACTTTGCTTGCGGTTTGGACACGAATATAGCCATTCGATATTCAATGTAACGAAACGTGGTGATTTTCTGCGTGGTGGTCTTCGATTTGGCACTTATGTGTGCACCAAAATGCTGTAGCTCAATTAAAAGGTTAATCGGCTCGACTAAGATTATATTTGAATTTTATATTAAGGGCACAAAAAATTAAATACTACTCGCTGGCGATGATAGTTTCAACAAGCCTTATACGCTTCGCCTACTTTGCAGACCCACTCGCCCTGTGTTGTTATAGTGAGGCCAAAGCTCACTTGATTTCATATTACCACTGCTACATATTTAATATAAGTTCGCTATTGTCTATTTATATGCCAGGAACCCAGAAAAGGCAAAATGGATATTGACTGAGTCACCGATCATAGCTTCCACTCACAAAACTCACATATGTATACCCAGAACTTCAGCTTGGGATAAGCTGACGTGGTCGGTCTGCCAGCCGTCGGGACTGAGCGATACCAAGCTCTTCGAAATAGACTCCTGCCCCTATACCGCAGTCGCTATTGCAACTTGGCTTCTTCTCCATTACCTTCTGTATGGAAGCCGCACCTGTATATTTAGGCTGAATTCGGAGTTTTGTACTGGTAGTCCGTGGATTTATAGTAAATAAAATTCCTGATTGTGAAAAGCTTGACTTCAGTGCCCTAGTTATCCCCGAACACCACGGACCCCGCTCTTTGTATGCTATTTATGTAACAGTCTACTCATATTGTATTGTTTTCTAAAGGCTGGCCATCATATGAGCATTAGGACGCCATAGGTAAGGATTTCCTCATTCAGTGTGTATCCACATCACAAGTTTCGATCTCAAATCACCAAGTTTCTAACGAAGGTTCTTTTTCAAATACAGTAAGTTTCCAAAGATTCAGTTTTATTCCATACAGATTTGAATTTCATTCCAGATAAACTTTGAAATTTAACCACAGTTTAAGTGTAGAGCAGGGTAGCCAACTCATTTTTAAGACCTTCTCGATTTCGACAATGAAATTCCCCGATTTTGCACAGAATTTCGTAAAATTCCTCACCCATACAAATCTCTTTATTTACAAAAGAGGTATACATTATGTGTTTTGATATATTGCTGATCTTTTTGTTTATTATTTGATTTTATTTATTAAATTCTTACCAATTGTCTGAAAATAATAAAAGAAAGTTAAAAGAATCGTGAGCTACTTTTTAGGTACATTTGACAGCAAAAAGGTACATTTCAAATTGCGAAATTAGGTACAATTTGAAATTTCGATTTTCCATCCCTGAACTACACTGCCGTCCAGACCTGCCAACTTTAATGTTGCTGAACACATCTGTATGTATGTATGAAGTGAACAAACTTCCAAAATTAATACAAAATCGAGACTCACAGACAGGGCTAAATACTACATACATATTTACTTTAATAACAATTTTTGCTATGATTTGTCAATGAATGCAAACATACATAAGTTAAATTTTTCATTCAGTT
>NW_023458555.1:7243438-7247159 GCF_013731165.1 Rhagoletis pomonella
AAGCTGCTAAATCTGTGCTGTGTGGTGCTGCAGCAGTCTATAGGGAAATTTTTAAATCTATTTCAATTAGGGGCTTTTCACACACAGTCTCTTCCTCCCAACGGTGCTTTTATTTTTGTTCAAAAATGTGCAATTGATTGTTAAATGATGTCCCACGAGTGCGATTGAAGTTCGTAAATGCAGCTGGGGGAGGAGCGTGTAATTGTGAAAAGATGTTAGAATATGTTCTTAAAATTTTCAAATTTAGTCGTAAATCAGTTGGTTACATTTGCATACAAACATGCATGTGCGTGTACAAACACGAACGCGAGGCAATGCGAGTATCCACATTTAAGTTTTTATAGTTTCTTCTGATTAATTGTTGAAAGTGAAAAAAGTTCCATTACGTTCCGCTTCATTGCCTTAAAAAAAAAATCTTTAACATGTACAAACATGTGTAGCAGCAAGGAGCAGTGAATTTAATGCGGTGTTCACATGAGGCGATTTTACAGACAACTTTTAGTTGAAAGCAAAAATCGCCTAGTATGAATGGCCTTTCAGCTAATCACTTCCAATGAAGTTTGGGACAGCCAACTTTTGATTCAACTAATCGCCTTTAAAACTGCGCATGAAATCGTCTCATGTGAACACCGTCGATTTCTGTCTTGACAAAGCTTCTCATAAAAATTCAATCGCCCTTCGTAGGCGACGTAAAACTGTAGGTCCCTCCCTAACAACATCAAGACGCACACTACAAATTGGCGGAGAAGCTCGGCCAAACATTTAGCAAAAGTGTAAGCACCTAAATATTATTATTATTAAATATTACCAGGGACACGACTTCTTTACAAGTTTTGAGAATTTATGTTTTCTTACTTCTTATTTATTTTAAATTTATTTTTTTAACAAACTTTGTGCAAAATCCGCGAAAATTTAACAAGTCTAAAAAAATTTGCATCATAATTTTGAATTTTTTAATAAAAACTCTTTAAAATTTTTGGGTGTACACTTTTATAGCCCTTTCAATATTAAGATAATAAAGTGCAAATTTGAAGTGGCGCAAGACTCGATTTTTTTTTATTTTTTTTTTTTTGCTGAGAGTTTTACGCAGCACAATACAATATTTTTTTTTGCCTTTTTTTTAAATGGAGGAAAATGTACAACACCATCAACAAAAAAAAATACATTTTAAATCAATGCGAATTTTGAAAAACTTCAAACTTACACTTTACTATCCCGAAATTCAATACAAAAACTTTATTGAAAATTCTGATTAAAAATTTACACATTTTGTTATTATGAGACTTTTAATTTTTTCGATTAGAAGAAATTCTGACTTACAAGAAAACTCAAAAAAAAATTTACAAAATGTAAAGCTAAGGGTCTTTAGCTTTCTACCTAGGTGAGGTGAGAGCGGCTGCCCCGCTCATAGCACGGAGCACACGTAGCCTGGAAAAGCCCGTTATGATACTACTGGCCAAAGCCGTTTGTTTTGATTCCCTCCCTTAGTAATTGAACCATCGAGTCCGTTTTATATAGCACGTTCGCCGAGTTCAAGTCAGCTAAACAATCTGGCGCGTGTTGGCCAGAACGGAACAATTGCAGAGATAATGTTCGATGCTCTCCACCTCTTCCTTGTCTCTGCAACTGCGACAAAAATCGTTGGTGGAGTATCCTAACCTTTTTCCGTGTCTGCCCATTAGGCAGTGTCCGGTGATTACCCCGACTACTAATCTGAGAGAAGAGCAGTCCGACCGAGTGAGAGCTATGTACTGCCCTATATCAATCGTTGGCCAAATTTGCCTGGCATACGGCTGGTATTTATCTCCTCGATGAGTTCCGCCTTTAATCTGTGTTGCATGCTGAGCAGAATTGACTTCGGATATTTCCGTCGCCCTCCTTGCCAGCTCGTCGGATAGGCAGTTGCCAGGAATGTCCCTATGTCCAGGGACCCATACAGCAGTCAAGAAGCATTTTTGTGCCAGCAGGTTGAGAGTCTTCCTGCATTCTATGGCTACTTTGGACGTTGTACCGTTAGATTTGAGATACTTGATAGCAGCCTGGCTGTCAGAACAAATAGTGATAGGCCGTCCTGAGGGGTGGAGGACATTAGCCACCGAGCCGCCTCCATTATGACTTTTAGCGCGGCTTGAAAAACGCTACAATGGTCCCACACCTATAACCTATCCAAATTGGTAATTAGTTTCTCAGGGGGAAACCATCGCAGGCCTGTCTTATTCTTCAACTCATCTCTTTCGGATACAATTGGTGATTCAACCTAGCCAGCTGGATCGAACCTTTCCGACTTTATTTTTAGTATACCTTTCTTGTAAATTAAATGGTATATAAATGTATAACAATAATTATACACATGTACGTATCTGTTGATCTGTCCGTCTAGTCCCTGAGTTTTAGGGATATCCGATTGAAAATTCATACATTATTCATCAGAACGGACAAGACAACATATATTTAGCTCGCTTCAACTTGTCATTAAGGTTTGGGATTTCGCGGTTCAACTCCTTCACTAAGCACCTAGGAACACGAAAGTTTGCATTCCTTTCACCGATCTGGAATACGAAAGTTTATAGCGAAAATCTTGAAGTTCGGGGTAATATAACTTTAAGTTTTTATACAACTGATTGTTCAGATAAGAATTTTTTTAAAGACTCCTTCATCAGAAGCGAAAATGAGCTACTTGTCCACCATACAAGTCCCACTGAGAAAATCATCAAGGTCGGTGTTTTAACTATAAATATTTGAAAGGTGCCTTAAAGGTTTTTTATTTTTCATTCATTTCATATAATTTCTTATTCATTCCATATAAACTGAAAAACTATAAAATGGAAAATAGTTTTGATTGTCTTCTGCTATCTTGATGTAAATTTTAAATAAATTCAAATGTTATCTACTATATTCTTACCACATGTTTTATTTTGAATATTCTGAAAAATTATTTTTATTCCTGTCGCTTACCTGAAATAGAAATAGAAAAAGCATTAAAGATCTAATGACATACGCAGTGATTTGAATAGTAAAATACATATTTAAGTAAGTAAATTTTCATAAACATCCTCAAGGAAAATTGTGCAACCTTTACACATTCCAGGTGCAGTTATTTATTTAGAAAATCAATTTGAAAGACACTATTACTAGTTCGGTAATCAAGAGTAATCAAATCCAAACCGGAATTTCCTCTTTTTTATTATTAAGCGTCTAATTAAATCGCTGCCTCTCAACAAATGCATTGGCCATCGCCATCGCCAGTACCTAGGCTTGTGCCAGCGCTGCATTACAGTGTTTTCATCTTTGTGGCTTCGTCTTGCAGCCAATCTTTCAGCTGATAGCCGACATCTACGGCGGCGTCATTTAAGCTTATGGTCTGATTATGCCTACTTGGCATAACTTCGCATAAACTTCAAATAGAAATTTCGTATGTACTTTGTATGTATTCCGTTACCCAGAAATTAGCAGAACTTTTAAAAACTTCACAATCTGTTTAATTTAGATTTTGCTTAACATTTTCTTAAGTTACATTTCTATTGCACTGGTACAAAAGGTTCTGCGAAGTTATGCAAAGTATGCATAATCAGACCTTTAGTTTCCGGCAGCCAATCATTGGCGGCAACGGCAACAAAACCGGGGACATTCGGTAGCTAACAACGGCAACATGTTTAATGAGAGAAGCATACATATCAGACATCTGCAGCGGGTGCATGATTTTCGTGTATACTCGATCATC
>NW_023458555.1:7247259-7258795 GCF_013731165.1 Rhagoletis pomonella
AAGCTGCTAAATCTGTGCTGTGTGGTGCTGCAGCAGTCTATAGGGAACTTTTTAAATCTATTTCAATTAGGGGCTTTTCACACACAGTCTCTTCCTCCCAACGGTGCTTTTATTTTTGTTCAAAAATGTGCAATTGATTGTTAAATGATGTCCCACGAGTGCGATTGAAGTTCGTAAATGTAGCTGGGGGAGGAGCGTGTAATTGTGAAAAGATGTTAGAATATGTTCTTAAAATTTTCAAATTTAGTCGTAAATCAGTTGGTTACTTTTGCATACAAACATGCATGTGCGTGTACAAATACGATTGCTAGTATCTGCATTTGAATTTTTATAGTTTCTTCTGATTAATTGTTGAAAGTGAAATAAGTTCCGTTGCGTTCCGCTTCATTTTCTTGAACAAAAATAAAAAATCTTTAACATGCACAAACATGTGTAGCAGCAACGAGCAGTGAATTTAATGCGGTGTTCACATGAGGCGCTTTTACAGACAACTTTTAGTTGAAAGCAAAAATCGCCTAGTATGAACGGCCTTTCAGCTAATCACTTCCAATGAAGTTTGGGGCAGCCAACTTTTGATTCGACTAATCGCCGTTAAGACTGCCTATGAAATCGTCTCATATGAACACCATATAAGATTTCTGCCTTGTAAAAGCTTCTCATAAAAATACAATCGCCCTTCGTAGGCGACGTAAAACTGTAGGTCCCTCCCTAACAACATCAAGACGCACACTACAAATTGGCGAAGAAGGTCGGCCAAACATTTAGCAAAAGTGTAAGCACCAAAATATTATTACGACACGACTTCTTTACAAGTTTTGAGAGTTTATGTTTTCTTATTTCTTATTTGTTTTAAATTATTTTTTTAACAAACTTTGTGCAAAATCTGCGAAAATTTTACGAGTTTCAAAAAAAATTCATCATGGGGTCCAAACATTTAATTTTTGGGTATACACTTTTATAGCCCTTAAGATAATAAAGTGCAAGTTTGAAGTGGCTCAATACTCGATTTTCTTCTTTTTTTTTTTGCCGAGAGTTTTACGCATTTTTCCCGTACAAAGTAAAATATGTTCGACAATTTTTTTAAATGGAAGAAAATGCACTATACCATCAACAAAAAAAAAACATATCTAAAATCAATGCGAATTTTGAAACACTTCAAACTTACACTTTACTATCCCGAAATTCAATACAAAAATTTTATTGAAAATTCTGATTAAAAATTTACACATTTTGTTATTATGAGACTTTTATTTTTTCGATTAAAAGAAATTCTGACTTACAAGAAAACTCAAAAAAAATTTACAAAATGTAAAACTAAGGGTCTTTAGCTTTCTACCTAGGTGTGGTTAGAGCGGCTGCCCCGCTCATACCGAGTGAAAGCTATGGAATGCCTTATATCAATCTTTGTCCAAATTTGCCTGGCATATGGCTGGTATTTATCTCCTCGTTGAGTTCAGCCTTTAATCTGTGTTGCATGCTGAGCAGAATTGACTACAGATATTACCGTCCCTCTCCTTGTCAGCTCGTCGGCTAGGCAGTTGCCAGAAATTCTCTATGTCCAGGGACCCATACAGCAGTCAAGAAGCATTTTTATGCCAGCAGGTTGAGAGTCTTCCTGCATTCTTTGGCTACTTTGAGCGCTGTACCGTTAGATTTGAGAGATTTGATAGCAGCCTGGCTGTTAGAACAAATAGCGATAGGCCGTCCTGGAGGGGCGGAGGTTATTAGCCTCCATTATGACGTTTAGGTCTGCTTTAGGTAACGTTTTACAATAAATAGTCCCCCACCTAAAACCAATCCAAATTTATAATTAGTTTCTTAGGAGGAAACTCATCTCTTTACAATACACGGGTACAATTAGCGATTCAATGATATAGATTGTGAACTCGATTTGACAACCTGGCCAGCTGGATCGAACCTTTTCGACTTTATTTTCATTTTTATTATACCTTTCTTTAAAATTAAATGGTATTATAAATGTATAACAATATCTGTCTATCTATCCATCTAATCCCTGAGTTTTAGAGATATCCGATTGAAAATTGCATAAATTATTTATCAGAGCGGACAAAACGGATTCCTACAACATATATGTAGCTCGCTTCAACTTGTCATTCAGGTTTGGGATTTCACGGTTCCACTAAGCAGCTACGGACATGCAAGTTTACATTATTTTCACCTATCTTGAATACAAAAGTTTATAGTGAAAATCATGAAAATCGGGGTAATATAACTTAAAGCTTTTATACAACTGATTGTTTAGATAAGAAGAAGAAGACTCCTTCATCAGAAGCGAAAATGAGCTACTTGACCACCATACAAGTCCTACAGAGAAAATCATCAAGGTCGGTGTTTTAACTATAAATATTTGAAAGGTGCCTTAGAGACTTTTTATTTTTCATTAATTTGATATAATTTTTTATTCATTCCATATAAACTGAAAAACTATAAAATGGAAAATAGTTTTGATTGTCTTCTGCTATTTTGATGTAAATTGCAAATAAATTCAAATGTTATCTACATACTATATTCTTACCACTTGTTTTATTTCGAATATTCTGAAAAATTTATTTTTTTATTCCTGTCGCTTACCTGAAATAGAAATAGAAAAAGAATTAAAGATCTAATGACATACGCAATGATTTGAATAGTAAAATACCTAAGTATTTACGTAACTATGTACATAAAGTCTCCTACATTTTTAAATTTTTCATAAATACCCTCAAGGAAAATTGTGCAACCTTTACACATTCCAGGTGCAGTTATTTAGAAAATCAATTTGAAAGACACTATTACTAGTTCGGTAATCAAGAGTAATCAAAACCAAACCGGAATTTCCTCTTTTTTATTATTAAGCGTCTAATTAAATCGCTGCCTCTCAACAAATGCATTGGCCATCGCCATCGCCAGTACCTGGGCTTGTGCCAGCACTGCGGCTTCGTCTTGCAGCCAATCTTTCAGCTGATAGCCGACATCTACGGCGGCGTCATTTAAGCTTATGGTCTGATTATGCCTACTTGGCATAACTTCGCATAAACTTCAAATAGAAATTTCGTATGTACTTTGTATGTATTCCGTTACCCAGAAATTAGCAGAACTTTTAAAAACTTAACAATCTGTTTAATTTAGATTTTGCTTTACATTTTCTTAAGTTACATTTCTATCGCACTGGTACAAAAGGTTGTGCGAAGTAATGTAAAGTATGCATAATCAGACCTTTAGTTTCCGGCAGCCAATCATTGGCGGCAACGGCAACAAAACCGGGGACATTCGGTAGCTAACAACGGCAACATGTTCAATGAAAGAAGCATACATATTTACAGACACGTAAATGTTGCTACTCATTGCTGCAATTCGGTTGAAGCTGTTGCTGTTTTGCTGTTTCGTTTTTTTGCAAATTGCAATTGTTGTTCTTGTTGTTGCTATTGCTGCTACTGAAGTTGTTGTTGTCTGTCACTCAAGCTGTTGCTCGTTACTTGAGCTGGGATGATTCTCTTGGCAGTTTTTTTTTTGGTTTTGTTTTTGTTTTGCCATTGCTCCTTCATCATCTGCTGCATTGCACTGCACTGCACGCTTAACATTGTTGACATTTCGGGTGGAGTGCTGTCAGGCGTTGCGTCGCCAACTTTGACACACAGCTACAGAGTGGTGCACTGCAATTGGGGTTGCCAACCGTACTACAATTTATAGTATGGTACTATTTTTTCGGTCAGCGTACTATATAATGTTGAAAAAAATATAGTACGAAAAATTGTATATTTCTTCAAAAAAAAAAATAAATATACATATTTCAGTAATTTGCAAGGAAAAATGTGTATTAAAAGGGATGATCTTTATGTTGAAATAACAGTATTAAAATAGGTATTCTTTAAAATAAAAGGTCATAGTGGCCTTACTAAATTTCCAGATCCAAAATGGCAACATTTAATTTCGAATTGAGATGTTTTTTTTTCAATGGAACAAACCGCAGACTCCTAATTTGAAACTTTTGCTGAAAATCAGCCTTAAAGTTCACAAAATTAGCTATTTAGGGGAAATCACTTGAATAAGGCAGAAAAATATTTATTATAAACGCACCACTGTATAGTGGAAGTCTAAAAAGAGGTGGAGAGCCAAGGGTAAGACGAAAAAAGAAGAGGTAGAATCGCAAATACCAACGCGACGCACGCACACGACTCGTTATTTTTAACAGCGGTTTTCTCGAAAACTAGATTTCTACCCATAGGTACCTTTCCGTAGTTCAGGTCACATATTTTTTTTGTAGAGAAATTCATAAGAAAAAAGATGTATTTGTACTTAGAAAGCTTTTTTACTTTTTTTTATGAAATACTATATATATTTAAAGGCACTATATTTTTTCAGTTTTTTTTTTAAAAGTACTACAAATTTTTTAGAAAATGTTGGCAACCCTAACTGTCATGTCTGTAAGTAGCAGCAGCTGTAAGCACAACTGAATTGGTTGATGTCTGTTACTTGTTGTGTTGTTGTTTGAGCTGCTGTTGTGGCATTAATAAATCGCACAAATGCATTTGAATGTGAATGTGTACATACATATATACATACGTATGCACGCAAGTTAATATGTTTGTTTGCTTATACATAAGTGGAAAGTTTCGTAACAGCAACAACCCCAAAAGTAGTCGTCAATTCAGTCGTTGCCCTTCTCTTCCTCCAGCGATATAATCACTTGTGGCATTCCCTGATTCAGAGAGGCTACTGAAGGGAGGAAGTGTAAGTGCAATGCAGTTCAATGAATTTTTAGGGCAAATGACCTGATCCAACTAACCACAAACACCAACAATGCTTTTTGACTTTTTTGTGAATTCCATGATAAGTATGTATGTATGTATGTGGGAAAGTAGGAGAGCGGGTAATATGTAAATATAGGCCCAGAAATCATTCCCGTACTCAACTCAAGATGGGTAATAGAGAGCGAGAACTGGAAACAGCCCGGACTTTTTCTCCGGGTAAAAGTGGATAAAGTGTCAAAGTGCATATCAGCTGTTTTGTGTTTACATGTTGCCTGCATTTACTTGATGCTTTCAAGGAATAGTGGATGGCCTATTGATGTATTTTCAATCTTTATATACTTAAAATCAAATTTGTGAAAACAAAATTCAATTTCCAAGTGTTTGTATTTAAGTGACAAAAACCAAAACAACGCGAATCAGCTGTTTCTCAAATTCTGGGTACGAAATGTGGGTTTTTTGCGTTCCCGTACTACTGGACTTCGTTCCATTTTCGGGAGCAAACTTAAAGAGTGAACTCTATTGTAGCAGGCAATAAAAAAGAGGCCGATCACCAAAACGCACAACTTCACTCGCTCGATGCTATTTAACGAATGTCTTTATTTCGTTTTTCTTGTCTCTACCCAGACGCTTTCCATATACAGAGTTGTATTTATATTTCTTAAATCTAGGTCATTTGCATTTACATGGTTGTATTCTCTAAATCTAGGTCATACTTATAGCAATATTCTACTACAATTTCTACTACACTATTAATGTAAAAGTACATACATACTTACCATACATTTCTATAATTCGAATTTTGATTTCAATCATTCAAACTATATATCTAGAACTAAAGAAACCCACTTTCAAAAACACAATTTGATTTTCATGCAAGGATAAGTTTGAATTGTGGAGAGTAGCCCTCCCCCCCTCCCCCGCCCCCCATACAGTCAGAGTCAAAAATTTCCATACGCTGACCTTTTGACGATTTTATTTATTTGTATTTTCCATACCAAATTTTTGTTATTTTTTATAAAAAATGTAGTTCATTCAACAGCAAAAACCACAGGAATCACTTTTGTAAATTTTAAACTGAACTCGGGAAAAATTAAAGACATTTTCAACAAAATTTTCAATTTTTACATTTAAAAAAGATTGTGTTCATGCGTTATAGAAGAAAATGGGCAACAACCTCGGCAAAAAATCGCTAAAATTTGATGGGCTATAAAACCGCATACTCAAAATTTTTCTAGAAAATCGAATTAAAAAATTTTAAATTTTGATGAACAGTTGGTCCTTCCTGAATTTTTCCAAATTCTGTATAGAAACAAAAAGAACTGATCCTTGTGATTTTCGTTGTTGAATGAACTACATTTTTATAAAAGATAAAAAATTTGTACGGAAAATATAAATAAATAAATAAAGTCGAAAAGCGTCAGGTATGTATATTTTTGACGCTGACTGTATATGCGGCTCAAGCAAGAGTTCACGTGTTGATTTTTGGTTTAATATTTATTCACAATGTTTTTCAAGTTACTTTTTTTGTAATTTTTTTTTTTTGTAAAAATGTTATTCATGCTTTAAAAAAAATTTTAATTTGAAAAACAGTATCAATATACTTTGAACCATTTTTTGAGTCACTGTATGTACATGAGCCAATACAGGTCGCTTCTCACACCATATAAAGTTACCGATTTCCACTCTTCTATTGACGCTATACATTTTGCCAAAGCCCTTCCACCTGTCAGATTTCTGCGCGGTTTTGATGGAATGTTTTGCCAAGCGTGCATAATCTTCTTCTAGGTTTCGTATATTTTCTTCTTCTATGCTCTCCCAAGATCGATAATAGTTCGGTGTGTTCACGGAAGGGTTGTGGTAATTTTTGCTGTTAATTTTTGCAGAGCTAGCAAATACTTTTTATTGCCCGGTATCCAGGCACCATGCTTGACCACCTCGTTTAAACGTCTATGGGATTCAGTAAGGAAAAATGTCTCTGGTCTCAGTTCAGGTAAGAAAACTCCTCCGACTTTCCGTTCTAGTTTAGAGCCATCTTTATAAAAATTTATTATTTTGGTATTGCAACTTTGTATCGAAAGTAAGTGAGGGTGCACAATAGCCATTATAGGTGGGTTTAGAGATTGGGACCAACATAGCTGAATGACCTGAGGTTCCCTCGATCCAACGAAGGTAGACGTAACATCGAATTTTAGGGATCTGTGGACGTGTAGCAGTTGGTGGATGAGTCCAACCAAGGACTAGTCTATCCGGAGAGCATTCTTTTAAATCAAGTGATCTCTCAATTATTGACATCAAAGAATGAAGATCTTTTTTCGTAGTTCAAACTTTTCAATATACGATTTGGGGTCATAGTCGGATATCTATACATATAATAAAATTGCAACCGGTAGATACATAGATGTACCTACAGCTGTTCAATTACTGCCAACCGCTTTACCGTCGTCCGCTGTAATTCTGGGTAGAGCTCTACATAAATTCGCGAAGTTTCAACACATAGAGGAAAACGAAAACGTGTACGAATACAAATCGTTACATACATTTTTCAAATAGAGCTACATCAAATTAATATGTAACCATTTGGATACCATTTATTGGCAATCAAACGCTACAAGCTGATAATATTCGTAATAACTACACATATCAAAAGCCCCTCAACTGAAATGAAATGCGAGTAGGCGTACAAATACCATCCAAAAACAAGTTGGTAAATATCATTTTCAATCAAAATACCCCAAAATAAGTAGTACAAAGTATATACATAAGTACACACATATTTAGCTTATCCAATTTTAACATACTTATGCTAATAAGAAGTGGCTTAAATTGATAAGACTAATGAAATTCCAATTGGACATAAAGCATTGTATTCATTCCACAGCAGCTGTGCAACAAGAAATAATCATATATATATGTATGTCCATACCTAGTATGTATGTATGTAAGTAGGTATGGAAATTAAATAAAAGAAAAATTACCTAAAAGAAAGCGAAAAAGCATTGTCCATACCAATAGGTTAATGTAACTTATAACACATGACACTGACTTGCATAGTAACAGCTTAAATTGAACTGGCCGCTGTCAAAAGAGGCTAAAATGTTTGTGCTCGTAAACGTCTCATCTTACAAGAGAAAGTTCATGTTTTCCTTTAATTTAATGATAGCTTAACATAAAATGAGTTGACATTGTCATTACAAATGGCACTGAGGTTTTGAGGTGAGAGTATCTATGTCGTATGGCTTTTTACAGTTAGTGTTTCGTCAAAGGTAGCCAGTAGCTTCGCTAATGAAAATATGTTATGTATTCGAAATTTATTTTCTACGATTGAGTACGCTACTGAATACCTCTCATACTTCCATTCAGCAATTAATTTCACATTTAGGCAGTGAAAACCTGTAGTTAATTGCCGAAAGTGAGTTCACTTTACACTGTGAAAACGGCGCTGGGGGAGACAATTGTTTAAACGTTTTTTTTTTAGTATTTTTAAAAGACAAGTTTCACATTTAGTTTTTTTTTATTTAGATTATCACTCTTTACCACTCGCTCTCCGTTCGTGCACACATATGGATGTACATACATACATTTGCCACAATTTTCTGTCTTCTACTTTTTATTTCATTTTCTTCACTAGTGATATTTACTTGTTGTTTGAGTCTGCTACGCTTCTTGGTGAAAATTTATTCAATTTACCCCATTTTCAAACAGCAATAACAAACACGCAGGAGAGTATATCGGCACATATGTATGTACATAGTATGAAATAGCGTTTAATATCCTGCCGAAAAAGCTACTAGTTGTGAACTAGAATGCTACCAACTTGCATTTCAGCCCACCTAGTTCACGTTTTCTCCTTTTTTTATTTTTTAATGTTTTTTTTTTGTTTCATTTTTTTATTGTAACTCTTCAATTTTATTTTGTTTTACAAAAATAGATATTTTTTTGAATTTCTGTTAAATTTTTGGTACAAAAAAAAATATTTATTACCAAACGTTCTTTCTCAAATGAAATTAGATTATTAAATTAGTAATTTATATTCAAATTTAGATAATTTATATTAACTTCCTTGGGTTTAATTAGGAAAAATCTCATCCAAGCGTACTCGAGTTTGCGATCTCAGAACCAGAAATGTCAGTCTTCACGCGAGCCACAGCCTTTATTTATAAGAAAAGCAATTAAATACGATTTTATTTTTTACTTTGGGAATTCAAAGGCAAAAATTGTTCAAATTTTCTAACTCGTGGGTCATGGTTTAAGCTCATACTAGTTAATGAACTAGTATTTTTATTGACAGGTTAGGCTTTTCACTGCTTTGTATGTAAATTAGGGTAGTTCAGAAAAAAAGTGGTTTTTCCTCGAAACCATGCCCAAAAGTTTCGCTTAGATGCCAAAATAAGTCTCAGAAATTATGAGCCCTTACTATTAACATTTGCATTCCGCAGCGCACTTTTCGGTTTCCCATAAGGATAACACAGGAACATCTGTTTTTTTTTACTTCTCATTTTTATATTTAACGAACGATACGCTGTACTGTAAAGGTCTGGGAGGAGGGGCATGAAATCTCTACAACAAAGGTCTGAAGTAATTTTTCGATAAGTCAAAAAAACATAAACATAAAAATTTCTAAATCACCCTAATATACGTTGTGATTTAAAGAGGTTGAATCCTACTAAAAAAATTGCTCGCTCTTTCAGAATCCAGAGTGAACAAATTGTAACTGTGGAAAAATGAAATTAGGCCTTCATTCATAGACGTACTGGCGTCCACTTTCAAAATAAACGGCTGATATGTACATATGTATAGAGTGTCTTTCCCAATGGATTGACTTTTTTTGCAGATTTTCAATTCGATTAACCACGGCTACGCAAAACCAGGCGCAACAATATTTCTCTTTCATTTTTGAATTTTTGTAAAAAAAATCACACCAACAAAATGTTATTCCGCATTGTTTAAGTAGTCACATCAATTACAATTTATAAACGATTGATGTCAATATTTTTTGCATTTACTTCTGTTTTTTGTTTTATCATAAAACGGAAGCAATTATACACGATTTCCGCGGCGCTCTGGAGTTTACTAATTCTATACAAATTCAAAAATAAACAAAGCATGCATGAAATAAACAAAGCAACATTGTTTGAATATAACATTTTGATTGTTTGTTATTGCATCATATCGGGTTTGTTTTTAGTTTTCGTATTCTTTTTTTTTCCATTTCACAAAATATGCAATTTATAAGCACTCAATTAACCTTCAAATGTTATTATAGGCAATCAATTTTATTGCAACATTTTACGAGCGCACACACTCAAACACACATATATATGTGTATGTACATTAGGGTGGTCCTTAACTGTAGGCAGCAAATTTTTATATCAGATTTCCTAAGCCTCAATCCCTACGTCGATGCTATGCTATAGTCGACGATATCACATAAAAATTTTGGTCCCGATTGGAGTCAGTTAAGGCGTGGCGCACAGGGGTTAAAATCCAGATAACCCAATGAATGAATGAAGACGTCTTAACCGACTCAAATCGTCACCAAAAAATTAGTATGTGATATCTTCGATTTTAGTACTACCGGTGTTGGGTATTTAATGAAAAAAAAAAAACATATTTTTAATTTTTTGAGTCTCCATGAAGCATCTGGCCTTGGACCCCATTCCGACACGCCTTAACCGACTCAAATCGTGACCAAAAAATTTGTATGTGATATCCGTTGTATTACTGATTGAAGGGGAGATACTGAAAAAATCGCACATTTGATAAGGACCGCCCTAATGTACATATGTAGCTGTAAATGCACTCTTGCGTGCTCTGCCACTCACGCATTAACACGAGTTACGCTTCTCCATAGAAGATATTCTAGTTTTTTTTTCTCGCTTGAAGTGGCAGCCGTCGTCGCCAGTCCGAACAACCAAACAGTGTCAATTAAAATAGCGTAACGGCAACGAAATCAAGTGTGACACCAGCGCAATTGATTGCAACAATTACAACAACAACACTAGAGCAGCAGAAACTTGCAATACAGCAACAAAGACGACAAGTAAAAAAACAAACAAAACGGCAATGCGTGTAGTACAATGGAACATTTGTAAACAAAACCATAACAATAACAATAACAAATGATGAGACAAATGGAACAAGACAAGACAGCAAAGCTGCAGAACAGGCGAATAATGTATTAAAACAACAGACAAGAATACGACAAAAACAAACAAAATTATTAAAAGCAACGAAAATGTTGGGAGAGGTTAAGCATAGAAAAATACATATGTACATATATTCGAAATTTGTACAAAATTTTTTCTATCAAGAAAGAAGAAGTGCGTCTGAAGAGGCTCCATTGCGCTGCGGGTGAGATCTGCAGTAGCAACAATAATGACAAAGATATGCAGGCAGCCACCGTTCATACATACTAACAAAATTATTTAACTCATTGCGCTCATTTTTGTTTTCTATTTTTATTATTTGTTTTTTTTATTGTTTTTTTTTGCTTGCTTTAATACGTTTGTTGTTGTTGCTCGGTCACATTGCATTTGCATTGCATTGCATCGCATATCGGAACGATATAGACTCATGAATAATTCAATTCAAATTACAAACTCTGGGCGCCCGACATAGCAATGATAATAAGACTGACAACAACAGCAACAACCACATTACACAACAACAATAACACGAACTATGATAACAATGCTGACATTTGGCGTTAATGACACTATACAACAACCACACAAAAATAAAAAATAAAAAATTAAATTAAATGCAAACACGAAGTCAACAGAAAA
>NW_023458555.1:7258895-7263951 GCF_013731165.1 Rhagoletis pomonella
AGTACTCTTTACATGCATGCATGGAGTAGTCGCGATTTTTGCAGGGAGGGTCCAAGGCCAGATGCTTCATGGAGGCTCAAAAAATTAAAAATAATTTTTTTTTTCCATTTAATACCCAACATCGGTAGTACTAAAATCGAAGATATCACATACAAATTTTTTGGTCACGATTTGAGTCGGCTAAGACCTCTTCATAGGGTAATGTGAATTTTAACCCCTGTGCGCCACGCCTTAACTGACTCCAATCGGGACCAAAATTTTTATGTGATACCTTCGACTATAGTAGCATCGACGTAGGGGCTGAGGCTTAGGAAATCTGATATAAAAATTTGCTGCCTACAGTTAAGGACCACCCTAATGTACATACACATATATTTATGGTGCTTGAGTGTGTGCGCTCGTAAAATGTTGCAATAAAATTGATTGCCTATAATAATATTTGAAGGTTAATTGAGTGCTTATAAATTGCATATTTTATGAAATGAAAAAAAAGGAATACGAAAACTAAAAACAAACTCGATATGATGCAATAACAAACAATCAAAATGTTATATTCATACAATGTTGCTTTGTTTATTTCATGCATGCTTTGTTTATTTTTGAATTTGTATAGAATTAGTAAACTCCAGAGCGCCGCGGAAATCGTGTATAATTGCTTCCGTTTTATGATAAAACAAAAACCAGAAGTAAAAGCAAAAAATATTGACATCAATCGTTTATAAATTGTAATTGATGTGACTAATAAAAACAATGCGGTATAACATTTCGTTAGTGTGAATTTCATACTAAAATTCAAAAATTAAGGAGGAATATTGTTGCGCATGGTTTTGCGTAGCCGTGTTTAATTGAATTGAAAATCTGTCCATAATAATGAATTTTATTACTAGCTGCAAAAGAGTCAATCCATTGGCCAAAACACTCTATATCTATACATACATATCAGCCGTTTTTTTGAAAGTGGACGCCAGTACGTCAAGATCAAGATCCAAATGAAGGCCTAATTTCATTTTTCCACAATTATTATTTGTTCTCTCTGGATTCTGAAAGAGCGAGCAGTTTTTTATTAGGATTTAGCCTCTTTAAATCACCTCGCCCAACGTATATTAGGGTGATTCAGAAATTTTTATTTTTATGTTTTTATTGAAAGAATAGTGAATTTGACTTTGACCTCGAATAACTTTTGACCGAGTTGACTTATCGAAAAATTACTTCAGACCTTTTTTGTAGAGCGTTCATGCCCCTCCTCCCAGACCTTTACAGTAAAACGTATCGTTCGTTAAATATAAAAATGAGAAGTAAAAAAAAACAGATGTTCCTGTGTTATCCTTATGGGAAACCGAAAAGTGCGTTGCGGAATGCAAATGTTAATAGTAAGGGCTCATATTTGCTGAGACTTATTTTGGCGTCTAAGCGAAACTTTTGGGTTTCGAGGAAAAACAATTTTTTTTTTCTGAACTACCCTAATTTACATACCAAGCAGTGAAAAGCCTAACCTAATACTAATACTAGTTCATTAACTAGTATGAGCTTAAACCCACGAGTTAGAATTTTGGAACAATTTTTGCCTTTGAATTTTCAAAGTAAAAAATAAAATCGTGTTTATTTGCTTTTCTTATAAATAAGGGCTGTGGCTCGCGTGAAGACTGACATTTCTGGTTCTGAGATCGCAAACTCGAGTACGCTTGGATGAGATTTTTTCTAATTAAACCCAAGGAAGTTAATATAAATTATCTAAATTTGAATTTAAATTACAAATTTAATATTGTAATTTCATTTGAGAAAGAACGTTTGGTAATAAATATTTTTTTTTGTACCAAAAATTTAACAGAAATTCAAAAAAATATCTATTTTTGTAAAACAAAATAAAATTGAAGAGTTACAATAAAAAAATGAAACAAAAGAAAAAACATTAAAAAATAAAAAAAGGAGAAAACGTGAACTAGGTGGGCTGAAATGCAAGTTGGTAGCATTCTAGTTCACAACTAGTAGCTTTTTCGGCAGGATATTAAACGCTATTTCATACTATGTACATACATATGTGCCGATATACTCTCCTGCGTGTTTGTTATTGCTGTTTGAAAATGGGGTAAATTGAATAAATTTTCACCAAGAAGCGTAGCAGACTCAAACAAGAAGTAAATATCACTAGTGAAGAAAATGAAATAAAAAGTAGAAGACAGAAAATTGTGGCAAATGTATGTATGTACATCCATATGTGTGCAAGAACGGAGAGCGAGTAGGAAGTAGTAAAGAGTGATAATCTAAATAAGAAAAACTAAATGTGAAACTTGTCTTTTAAAAATACTAAAAAAAAATATTTTAAACAATTGTCTCCCCCAGCGCCGTTTTCACAGTGTAAAGTAACCTCACTTTCGGCAATTAACTACAGGTTTTCACTGCCTAAATGTGAAATTAATTGCTGAATGGAAGTATGGGAGGTATTCAGTAGCGTACTCAATCGTAGAAAATAAATTTCGAATACATACAATATTTTCATTAGCGAAGCTACTGATTACCTTTGACGAAACACTAACTGTAAAAAGCCATACGACATAGACACTCTCACCTCAAAACCTCAGTGGCATTTGCAATGACAATGGCAACTCATTTTATGTTAAGCTATCATTAAAGGAAAACATGAACTTTCTCTTGTAAGATGAGACGTTTTCGAACACAAACATTTTAGCCTCTTTTGACGGCGGCCAGTTCAATTTAAGCTGTTACTATGCAAGTCAGTGTTCGTGTGTTATAAGTTACATTAACCTATTGGTATGGACAATGCTTTTTCGCTTTCTTTTGGGTTATATTTCTTTTATTTAATTTCCCTACCTAGTTACATACATACATACTAGGTATGGACATACATATATATATGATTATTTCTTGTTGCACAGCTGCTGTGGAATGAATACAATGCTTTATGTCCAATTGGAATTTCATTAGTCTTATCAATTTAAGCCACTTCTTATTAGCATAAGTATGTTAAAATTGGATAAGCTAAATATGTATGCACTTATGTATGTATCTTTGTACTACTTACTTTGGGGTATTTTGATTGAAAATGATATCTACCAACTTGTTTTTGGATGGTATTTGTACGCCTACTCGCATTTCATTTCAGTTGAGGGGCTTTTGATATGTGTAGTTATAACGAGTATTATCAGCTTGTAGCATTTGATTGCCAATAAATGGTATCCAAATGGTTACATATTAATGTAGGCAACACCTACTTTGATGTAGCTCTATTTATACACGTACACGTTTTCGTTTTCCTCTATGTGTTGAAACTTCGTGAATTGATGTAGAGAGCTCTACCCAGAATTACAGCGGACGACGGCAAATCGGTTGGCGGTAATTGAACAGCTGTAGGTACATCTACGTATCTGCCTGTTGCAATTTTATTATATGTATAGATATCCGACTATGACCCCAAATCGTATACAGAAAAGTTAGAACCACGAAAATGGATCTTCATTCTTTGATGTCAATAATTGAGAGATCACTTGATTTAAAAGAATGCTCTCCGGATAGACCAGTCATTGGTTGGACTCATCCACCAACTGCTACACGTTCACAGATACCTAAAATTCGATGTTTCGTCTACCTTCGTTGAATCGAGGGAACCTCACGTCATTCGGCTATTTTAGTCCCAATCTCTAAACCCACCTATAACATCTATTGTGCACCCTCACTTACTTTCGATACAAAGTTGCAATGAAATAAAAGATGGCTCTAAACTAGAACGGAAAGTCGAAGGAGTTTTCATACCTGAACTGAGAGGCCAGAGACATTTTGCCTTACTGAATCCCATAGACGTTTAAACGAGGTGGTCCAGCATGGTGCCTGGATACCGGGCAATAAAAAGTATTTGCTAGCTCTGCAAAAATTAACAGGATAATTACCACAACCCTTCCGTGAACACACCGAACTATTATCGATCTTGGGAGAGCATCGAAGAAGAAAATATACGAAACCTAGAAGACGATTAGGCACGCTTGGCAAAACATTCCATCAAAACCGCGCAGAAATCGCACAGGTGGAAGGGCTTTGGCAAAATGTATAGCGTCAATAGAAGAGTGGAAATCGATAACTTTATATGGTGTGAGAAGCGGCCTGTATTGGCTCTTATACATACAGTGACTCAAAAAATGGTTCAAAGTATATTGATATTGTTTTTCAAATTAAATTTTTTTTTTAAAGCATGAATAACATTTTTACAAAAAAAAAAATTACAAAAAAAGTAACTTGAAAAACATTGTGAATAAATATTAAACCAAAAATCAACACGTGAACTCTTGCTTGAGCCGCATATACAGTCAGCGTCAAAAATATACATACCTGACGCTTTTCGACTTTATTTATTTATATTTTCCGTACAAATTTTTTATCTTTTATAAAAATGTAGTTCATTCAACAACGAAAATCACAAGGATCAGTTCTTTTTGTTTCTATACAGGATTTGGAAAAATTCAGGAAGGACCAACTGTTCATCAAAATTTAAAATTTTTTAATTCGATTTTCTAGAAAAATTTTGAGTATGCGGTTTTATAGCCCATCAAATTTTAGCGATTTTTTGCCGAGGTTGTTGCCCATTTTCTTCTATAACGCATGAACACAATCTTTTTTAAATGTAAAAATTGAAAATTTTGTTGAAAATGTCTTTAATTTTTCCCGAGTTCAGTTTAAAATTTACAAAAGTGATTCCTGTGATTTTTGCTGTTGAATGAACTACATTTTTTATAAAAAATAACAAAATATTGGTATGGAAAATACCAATAAATAAAATCGTCAAAAGGTCAGCGTATGGAAATTTTTGACTCTGACTGTATGGGGGGCGGGGGAGGGGGGGAGGGCTACTCTCCACAATTCAAACTTATCCTTGCATGAAAATCAAATTGTGTTTTTGAAAGTGGGTTTCTTTAGTTCTAGATATATAGTTTGAATGATTGAAATCAAAATTCGAATTATAGAAATGTATGGTAAGTATGTATGTACTTTTACATTAATAGTGTAGTAGAAATTGTAGTAGAATATTGCTATAAGTATGACCTAGATT
>NW_023458555.1:7264051-7266426 GCF_013731165.1 Rhagoletis pomonella
TTCCCTATAGACTGCTGCAGCACCACACAGCACAGATTTAGCAGCTTCTACCCCCTCCCCCTCAACAATGCTACCGCTGGCACGTGGCACGTCCCTCATTCGCTCAACACCTCATGGAATTTCCATTAGATTTCACCAATATCCGGCAGAGCGTATCCCATATGCCACGCTCGGTTGCGCATCAATGTGCAGCGGCGACTGAGATGACACTATAACAACAACAATAATAGCAACAGTTAGATATAGAAACAACAACAACAGCAAGTGAAAATTTAAATTCAATGGAATGGGGAGAGGGTGTGAAACGAAAAAAAACAAGTAAGAAAGGCTAAGTTCGGGCGGAGCCGAACATTAAATACCCGGCGCAAGTATTAAATATATGTTTTTTCACCCTTCCGAAACCTTCCGCTAGATGGTAAGCCGAGTTGTAACAATTTTGAGTAAATTAGCGTCCTTCAATTTCGAAATATTGAAGTTTCCAGCATTTCTTAAATTTACCGTTATATGAGAATCGGCCGTTATATTAGTCCGATTTCAATAATTTTCAACGTTTTGCTTATATGTGGCAAGCACAATAACCACACCGAGTTTGGTACAAATTGGTAGAACGGTTACCGATATACATATATGTGATCATAAGTGGGCGGTGCCATGCCCATTTTCCAAAATTTTACCATAAACGTATTTCTTGGTAAAGAATTGTTGCAAGTATCAATTTTGAATAAATTAGCTTCAATATTTACTGATTTATCGAAGATTTTGTATTTCTCTAAATTACCGTTATATGGGATGTGGGCGTGGTTATTGTCCGATTTTAAAAAGTTTCGGCGATTTTTTATGCTGTTTCAGGGCCAACAACTGTGCCAAGTTTGGAAGAAATTGGTACAGCGGTTACCAAGATATACACATATAACCATAAGTGAGCGTGGCTACGCCCATTTTCCAAAAATTTATAATATTCTTATTTTTCGTCGAAAAATTATTGTAAATATCAATTTTGAGCGAATAATCTCCAGTAGTTACTAAAATATCGCAGTTTTCGTATTTCTGAAAATTACCGTTATATGGGAAGTAGGCGTGGTTATTGAGCGATTTTAAAAATTTTCGGCCATTTGGTATGTTATGCGAAGGCCAACAACTGTGCCAAGCTTGGAAGAAATTGGTGCAGCGGTTACCAAGATATACACATGTAACCATAAGTGGGCGTGGCTACGCCCATTTTCCAAAAATTTATAATATTCTTATTTTTCGTCTAAAAATTATTGTAAATATCAATTTTGAGTGAATTATCTTCAGTAGCTACTAAAATATCGCAGTTTTCGTATTTCTGGAAATTACCGTTATATGGGAAGTGGGCGTGGTTAAAGTCCGATTTCGCCCATTTTCAATACCAACCTACCTTGGATTAAGGGAAACCTACATACCAAATTTCGTTGAGATATCTCAATTTTTGCTCGAGTTATCGTGTACACGGACAGACGGACAGACGGACAGACGGACAGACGGACAGACGGACAGACGGACGGACAGACAGACATGGCTTAATCGATTTCTTTTTTCATCCTGATCATTTATGTATACATTTGTCTATATCTATCTCGATTCGTTTTGGCTGTTACAAACAACCGTTATGTGAACAAAATTAATATACCCTTGTGCACAAGTGCGCTCGGGTATAAAAACAGAAAACAAATGCATTGACAACAGACGCAGTCATAGCACAGCAGCAGCAGCGGTGATAGAGTCAGTTTTTTTTTTTTAGCAGCAATGCACGCGTGATTAAGTGATTTCGATAATTCATTCATACGCAGTGATGTGGCAAGGGCGCGCCTGCGCCATACGCTGATGTGGCGTGGCCGGTAAATGAGTGAATAACTGAATGACTGAGTGAGTGAGTGAACGAGTGAATGCCTGCATGACTAGATAGCAGACACACTGACAGACAACTTGCGCACTTTTTATATACATCTATGCCGCTGTTAAATAAAAATACACTATGGAGCGATGTAGAATGAATACGCGGGTGGGAAGGTGCAAAAAAAAAAAATGCGGCAGCAGCACCAGCACCACCCTTGGCAGCAACAAAAGCAAACAATCAACTACTTTAGACCGACACTCGAGGCGGTCGAGCCCGTCGAGTCAGCCTCGCAGCCAGCCGACAAGGAAGACACTTCAGGAAAATGAAATCCGCACGATTGAATGCGCTGCCGTCGAGGCGGATCGACGACGAAGGCATAAGCGAAAGCAACAAAGTAGGAAGCAAAATATAGAATGAATGACGGCGCATACAATTGAAAAATGTTAGGAGTGCCAGCGGTGGCGGCGGCGGCGGCTTCGGCGGCAACGGCAGAGCAGTGTGTGATATGCTCAGGGGG
>NW_023458555.1:7266436-7271347 GCF_013731165.1 Rhagoletis pomonella
ATATATACAATCTAAGTATGTGTGTGTCTATCCGTACATATGCAAATATTAAACAATTCATTCAATCTCAGTCAAGAGTTTTATCCATTGGGTGATTTTTTTCCCCCGCAATTTGCACACCAAAGCTCCACAATGCCCCTACACAATCAAAGGGCATTTCACCCACCTACAATTGCTGTGCAGAACCTTTCGGATTTTGTAAGGCATTTCCATTTGAATTTGTAATTTTCCCAATTTTTTTTTTTTTCATATCGAAATTGTGTTTTTTCTTCTTCTTCAGCTGCTTCTTGCTTATGCAAATGACAAGTGTGTGTCGACCCTTTGACAGCCACTTAACCGCTATGTTGTGGTGGTGTATTTGTTGTAGCTAATCTCGGCAACATGGCTGGCTTGCAATTTGTTCTTACGGTACTTGCCCATCGCCCACATCCCAATTTTTTTACATACATACATAGAAATATCTGTTGTGGCGCTCTTGCTGCCTGTCACACACATGAATATAAGTAAGCGATGTCTTCTTGCTTTGCTTTTATTTATTTTTTTCCTCCTTTCTTTTTGTATTCCCAATCTCTTTTGATTTGTGGCTACACCGCAAAATGTATTGGCATTTCTGATATTTGCTTTTGACTTGTTTCTCTTTGCGTTCGTTTGAATTGCGGCTATGCGGCTTTTTGCTGACCTTCTTTGCTGTTTTGTGGTTGCGGTTGCGGTTGCGGTTGTGTTCGCATAGTAAATCTGCAATTTGCTTTTACTTTCTTTTTACATTTAATGTTACTTTGTTTTTAACGTTGCTCTAATCTTAATCGCTTCTTTTTTTTTTTGTACTGATAAGCGCACATTTTTCATCAGTTTTTTCCTCTCTCCTGGCAAACCGCTTTTCATTTGCCTCTGATACGAGGGTGGCTTGCCTCTGATATGAGCGGGGCTTGCAGTTATTTCTTGGTCTTGAGTACCTGTAGAGCAGGCCTAATCGAGCGGCCATCGAATACTCTTTATCGAGTGTTTACGGGGCAATTGTGGCTAAGATAGTAGTAGCCAGTCTACAGTCTAAAAGACAGTAGGCAAGGTAGTTTCAAAGATTTTGTTTATTTTGGCACGAAAGTCTTACAAAACCGAAAGCACTTGATTGAGCACCTACCCAATAGAGATGTATATCATATTACTCCCACTCGCGTGCCATTCGAGAGATCCGAGGTTCGAGTCTTCCGGCAGGCAGTCGAGCTATTTTTCTCCTTTTAATTTAATTGTATTTTTTTTAAATAATTTTTTTTTATTTTTTTTTTTAATTTCCAGATTCTAATGTTTTAAAAAGAAAAATTATGTAGTATTTTAATTGAATTAAATTTTTAGAATTTTATTTCATGTATTTTGTTTTCATATTTTTAAATTTTTAATGAGTTTCCGATGGCACCTTGCCGAATCCTATTTGTCTCCAAACCAAATTTTACAGAGGATGCCTTAAACTCATTCCAAAATACACACTATTTTTTAATTTAATTTAGTTTATTGGAACAATTTGTTTTTTTTTTTCGCCGTAGGCCATTTGTCAATGAGTATTTTAATTTTGGTACCAAGTCCATAAATACCCCCAGCCCGTTTGCCTAATCTTCGCGATCTGGGGGCAGCATTAGTATACAGCTGTTTTGTCCATCCCACCCTAGTGTTTGCGCAAATAATTGAATTTTCTTAAATCCACATCAAATTATCCCTTTAATGTTTTTGCTACTAGGCGCATTGTTGTTTTTTTCCCAGACCCACAAACAGTTCCGATAAAAAAAAAAAAATTATCATAATTTCAGCCGCTACCGAAAAAATGGCCAATCTTGACTCTGTTCTCTTTGTTATTATTGTATAATTTTATTTTTTCATTTCCTTGCATCCCACTGTGACGAAAAACGATCTGATTGCCACAAAGGTCACTTTATTTTATATATGTATGCTAAGGTGCCACAATACATACATAAATCCGCCACCACGCTGCTGTTGGCGGCATTGTTTTTATGGCGGTAACTGGCACCACCGCCTGTCGTCATTCAGTCTCTCAATCGCACTGCCCCAAGACGCCTACGCAGCCTTTCGCTTTTATTTTGTTCGTTTTTTTTCGGTTGTTATTCTTTTCATGGGACTGTCAAAGCCGCACAATTGAAATATTTCAATTCAAAATTTTCCCTTGCGTCCCATTCCAGCGGCGCGGCGTATTTCTTTGTTCTCATGCGTTTTTTTTTTATGTCGACTTCGCCTCTATTCATGCCCACTGACTTTTCGCTGCTCGTAATAGAATTGTTTTGTCTCATTTTTTTTGTGTTCATTATGAGACGCCCTTGGTGGGAAAATGCAAATTGTTATGCCGTGGGAAGATGATGTGACATGTCTGTGCCTGTGTCAGTGCCTGTGGTGAGTGAATGTGTGGGTCAAGGTTTTGAAAATTTGGACCATAATACGCTTTGTGATTTCAAATGGAATATTCGTGTTAATTATGTATGCGTGAAAGTAAGGGAAAAGTGAAAGTAAAAAGTTTTGCAGATATCACTTCAACTTGTTTTGTTTGGCATTTTAGATTGAAATTTAAAATTTGCGTTCGCAACTTTTTTGAGCTACTTTTAAGTTAATTCAGGGCTAATAATTTCTTATGAATCACATTTCTTTTTTTGATAGAATATATTATTACCTTAATTCGCGACACTGCGGACTCCTTGTGAAACCTAAAAGTGAAATTATTGTAAGGCTAAAATCATAAATAAAAAACAGGATCAGCCTAGTCCTCTCTCATTGCCTTCCAAACTCATGGGCTGTCAGAAATCGAACAAGGAACAAGATTTCTCATCTCACAGAATACTTTTCCTGCACTGGTCTAATCGGAAAGTGATGTGACGACGTTAATCTGACCCAGTACCAGACAGGGCTTGTTGGCAACAATACTCCGCCGACCGAGTCAACAGCGACTTTCCTGCGTCCAAGCCATATTTATTTGCAGGAATTCTTACTTGACTGTTATATCATATTGGCCCGGGCTCCAGAGAGTTCTAAAATTCCTGGATATCCCATTGTTGGTAACGCGACAACGATTTACGAGTTACCGCTGACTCGATCATCCAATTGCCTACCCCAGACTTGGATGAGCGGTGAGTGACTGAGACAAAACCTTTATCGAGACAAAAGTCGACTTTCCAGGACCTCAACAGGTATTTTGCATATATACTTCTTCGATGAAAAAAAGGCGAATTTCCTCCCACTGAGTCAGCTCAGTGTGGGATTGGGTTACCCTGTGTGGCCAGCTGCAACCGAAGAATAAACGGCTCCTCAAAGTCTCTCGTCTAAAAACGATGACAAAAAGCGGAACAGAAAGATGGAACATAAAAGCTCTTGCTGTTTCTTCGTTGAACAATTCTTTGACGTTGAGAGAGTAGGTTCCGCAGAAAGCGCATGTCTATATTGTGCTAAAGTATAAGGGGTGAGGATAAAACCTCAATTGCTTCCGCTAAAATAGTCGTCAACTCAGCGAATGCTATGCGTTGTATGAAAGGAGCTGTGGGAAGTTAACCTTCCTCTCGAAGCGATGAAAGTCTGCGGCAACGATAGTTCATCAGTCGTCTGATGAAGGGACAACTAAGGCACCAGAGCACCAGAGCCGCTGGCCTCTAAGAGACGAAAAACTGTGAAGTCTCTGTGTCCACGGTAAAATGGTGTAACACCCTTGATATCAGCAGCTGCTCTTGTCTCCAGAGGAAAGAGATCAGAAGTACACATTCCGAAGACGGTGAATATTTTATCGATTCTATGCTAGGGGCCATAGTTCACAGACCGGAATTGCCTGGAAGAAAAATTCAATCTCATGCAGGAGGCGATTATGCGGCACTTTCCGGCCGCCAGTGTACCAGGCCTGGTGATGCAAGTGATCTCAGAAGAGTTAGGCGGGCGATAAGTGTCTGTTCGGAAGCACTTTTCGTTTTCGGAAGACCGATTTAACTAACGATTTAGTTTTTCACCACCATTTGATAATTTTCTTTGGTCACCTTCTAACTGTTTGCCGTCTGGCATATCGAACTTTCAGTAGCTGTAGTTAGTTCTCGGCTTTTTCAAAGGATAAAATAAAAGTCTCTCTGTGCTTCCAAACAAGTTCTAAAATTCAATTGCTTCAAGTTTAATTTCAAAACATCTGCAACCACAAATGCTCACTACATATTTTAGTTACCAATTACGTAGAGCAATTTTCTGCCAAAAATCATTTTTAATTGTCAACATTAACAGTCTGCTGCAGTAGCTTTTTAGAGAGTCGTCGATGAAAGTTGGGCACTAAACTGGAAGTAAGAACAAATTTGCCACACTTTTACGCTCCATCAATGATAGTGGCATAATTACCAAAAGCAACTAATATCTCTGGCTGGCTGCAGCGCCAGCTGTATGGGTACTCTCGGAGCCCAATTGCAGCCGCCAGCTGCTGCTCCACAACATTTTTGCATACTTGAAAACTCTTTCGAGCTTCGAATTTCTGGCAAATTTTTTCGCATTTTCAGCGCGAGTGGCGATAGCTTTTAGTTTTTAATTGCAAAACTTTGCGCATTCATTTGGCCATTGACGCATTTACGCGTAGAGTAGAGTATGCGCGTACGGCGCGAGGAACGACGAGCGAGTGACTCTCTGCGTTGCATACAAGACGGGAAGACGCTTGCATATATTTGTTGGAATTGCTGTTTGGTTGGTGGCAATTATGCTTGCATTCTTATGAACTTTTTTTTTTCAACAATACTGTTGCTGCTGCTTCTTCTCCTCCACTTTCTTCGCCATAACTTGAACTGCCTGCTGTTCACTTGCTCAGCGCGCTGCTGGCGTTTTTTGCTGTACTACTGCGGTTACTGCTTGCTGATCATTAGCTTTCACTATTCAACAAATTTTCCCCGCAAATTGTTTTAG
>NW_023458555.1:7271447-7274577 GCF_013731165.1 Rhagoletis pomonella
CTAAAACAATTTGCGGGGAAAATTTGTTGAATAGTGAAAGCTAATGAACAGCAAGCAGTAACCGCAGTAGTACAGCAAAAAACGCCAGCAGCGCGCTGAGCAAGTGAACAGCACGCAGTCCAAGTTATGGCGAAGAAAGTGGAGGAGAAGCAGCTCAAAGCGGCAGCAACAGTATTGTGAAAAAAATAGTTCATAAGAATGCAAGCATAATTGCCAACCAAACCGCAATTCCAACAAATATATGCAAGCGTCTTCCCCAAATTGTATGCAACGCAGAGAGTCACTCGCTCGTCGTTCCTCGCGCTGTACGCGCATACTCTACTCTACTCGTAAATGCGTCAATGACCAAATGAATGCGCAAAGTTTTGCAATTAAAAACTAAAAGCTATCGCCACTCGCGCTGAAAATGCGAAAAAATTTGCCAGAAATTCGATGCTCGAAAGAGTTTTCAAGTATGCAAAAATGTTGTGGAGCAGCAGCTGGCGGCTGCAATTGGGCTCCGAGAGTACCCATACAGCTGGCGCTGCAACCAGAGATATTAGCTGCTTTTGGTAATTATGCCACTATCATTGATGGAGCGTAAAAGTGTGGCAAATTTGTTCTTACTTCCAGTTTAGTGCCCAACTTTCGACTACGACTCTCTAAAAAGCTACTGCAGCAGATTGTTAATGTTGACAATTAAAAATGATTTTTGGCAGAAAATTACGCCACGTAATTGGTAACTAAAATATGTAATGAGTATCTATTTGTGGTTGCAGATGTTTTGAAATTAAACTTGAAGCAATTGAATTTTAGAACTTGTTTGGAAGCACAGAGAGACTTTTATTTTATCCTTTGAAAAAGCCGAGAACTAACTACAGCAACTGAAAGTTCGATATGCTTGCCAGAAATGTTCACCCCCTTCGGAATGTGATCGTTGTCAAAACAGTAATCGATAGCAACATAGTTATTGATCTTCGGAATGTGTATTTCTGATCTCTTTCCCTTGGAGACAAGAGCAGCTGCTGATATCAAGAGTTTTACACCATCTTACCGTGGGCGCAGAGACTTCACAGTTTTTTGTCTCTTAGATGCCAGCGGCTCTGGTGCCTTAGTTGTCCCTTCATCAGACGACTGATGAACTATCGTTGCTGCAGGCTTTCATCGCTTCGAGAGGAAGGTTAACTTCCCGCAGCTCCTTTCACCCAACGCATAGCATTCGCAGAGTTGACGACTATTTTAGCGGAAGCAATTAAGGTTTTATCCTCACTCCTTATACTTTAGCACAATATAGATATGCGCTTTCTGCGGAGCCTACTCTCTCAACGTCGAAGAATTGTTCAACGAAGAAGCAGCAAGAGCTTTTATGCTCCATCTTTCTGTTCCGCTTCTTATCATCGTTTTTAGACGAGAGACTTTGAGGCGCCGTTTATTCTTCGGTTGCAGCTGGCCACTCAGGGTAATCCAATCCCACACTGAGCTGACTCAGTGGGAGGAAATTCGCCTTTTTTTCATCGAAGAAATATATATGCAAAATACTTGTTTAGGTCCTGGAAAGTCGACTCGTCGCTTTCGGTGTGACTTCTGTCTCGATAAAGGTTTTGTCTCAGTCACTCACCGCTCATCCAAGTTTGGGGAAGGCAATTGAATGATCGATTCATAAATCGTTGTCGCGTTACCAACAACACCACTTAGAAACAGTCGATGCTGACTCGGTCGGCGGAGTATTGTTGCCAACAAGCCCTGTCTGGTACTGGGTCAGATTAACGTCGTGACATCACTTTCCCATTAGACCAGTGCAGGAAAAGTGTTCTGTGAGATGAGAAATCTTGTTCCTGGTTCGATTTCTGACAGCCCATGAGTTTGGAAGGCAATGAGAGAGGACTAAGCTGATCCTGTTTTTTATTTATGATTTTGGCTTAACAATAATTTCACTTTTAGGTTTCACAAGGAGTCCGCAGTGTCGCGAATTAAGGTAATATATATTCTATCAAAAAAAGAAATCTGATTCATATGAAATTATTAGCCCTGAAATAACTTAAAAGTAGCTCAAAAAAGTTGCGAATGTAATTTTAAATTTTCAATCTAAAATGCCAATCAAAACATGTTGAAGTGATATCTGCAAAACTTTTTACTTTCACTTTTCCCTTACTTTCACGCATACATAATTAACACGAATATTCCATTTGAAATCACAAAGCATATTATGGTCCAAATTTTCAAAACCTTGACCCACACATTCACTCACCACAGGCACTCACCACAAGCACAGACATGTCACATCATCTTCCCACGGCATAACAATTTGCATTTTCCCACCAAGGGCGTCTCATAATGAACAGAAAAAAAATGAGATAAAACAATTCTATTACGAGCAGCGAAAAGTCAGTGGGCAGAAAATAGAGGCGAAGTCGACATAAAAAAAAAAAACGCATGAGAACAAAGAAATACGCCGCGCCGCTGGAATGGGACGCAAGGGAACATTTTTGAATTGAAATATTTCAATTGTGCGGCTTTGACAGTCCCATGAAAAGAATAACAACCGAAAAAAAGCGAAGCAAAATAACGGGTGATTTTTTTGAGGTTAGGATTTTCATGCATTAGTATTTGACAGATCACGTGGGATTTCAGACATGGTGTCAAAGAGAAAGATGCTCAGTATGCTTTGAAATTTCATCATGAATAGACTTACTAACGAGCAACGCTTGCAAATCATTGAATTTTATTACCAAAATCAGTGTTCGGTTCGAAATGTGTTTCGCGCTTTACGTCCGATTTATGGTCTACATAATCGACCAAGTGAGCAAACAATTAATGCGATTGTGACCAAGTTTCGCACTCAGTTTACTTTATTGGACATTAAACCAACCACACGAATGCGTACAGTGCGTACAGAAGAGAATATTGCGTCTGTTTCTGAGAGTGTTGCTGAAGACCGTGAAATGTCGATTCGTCGCCGTTCGCAGCAATTGGGTTTGTGTTATTCGACCACATGGAAGATTTTACGCAAAGATCTTGGTGTAAAACCGTATAAAATACAGCTCGTGCAAGAACTGAAGCCGAACGATCTGCCACAACGTCGAATTTTCAGTGAATGGGCCCTAGAAAAGTTGGCAGAAAATCCGCTTTTTTATCGACAAATTTTGTTCAG
>NW_023458555.1:7274677-7301738 GCF_013731165.1 Rhagoletis pomonella
TTTGTCAATGAATGCAAACATACATAAGTTAAATTTTTCATTCAGTTAGATGCCAAAATATAATATTTTTCTATTCTATTTCCAGGTATGTAACTGAATCATCGAATGTTGGTAAACATTGCCTATTGATTGGATAATATTTATTCTGTAACCTGAATGCAAAAACAGAGATACGCAAGTGAGTTTATTTACTTTTGTGTGACATAAAAAAAATGTGTGCAATTCATAACAGAAGAGTAGTAAAGTAGTAGTAGTATGTACGTACTACGAGTATGCAAGTTTTTTTACAACTGATTGTGCAGTTGAGGCGTAACACCGCAATCATTTTTCTTTTAATAGATAGATGACAAATTGCAAACCTTAATAAAAAAAAAAAAATAAAAAAAAAAAAATTGAAAGAATGAAATTTATTGAACCATACAAATGTTGCTTAACTGCTGCTGTTGATTATTTGAATATTGCAACTAGTGAAAAGAAATAAGTATGAACATAATATGTACCCAGTCGGACTTTATCCGATTTTTTTCCGACTTCGTTGAATTGCACACATTGTATATAGAAAAAGTATACAGAAACGAAGGAGTGAATTTTTAATAGCGGGTATGTATCTGTTTTCTATAAACGAAGCATATGGGGATTGTGAGTTCTAGCCGAATAGTATGACTCCGCATTCCATTGCCTAGTGGACCTTTTCAATACATCCAGTTTAACGGTAGCGTAACGGTAATATAACTACGGTGACCATAAATATGGATTCAAAATGAAGGACAATTTTTCAAAAATATGTATGCCTACATATATTTACGTAGTATAAAAATATCAAAAGAGTATTTTGTGATTCTAAATTCTTAATACATTTTAAACTTTAAAAACGAATCACGTTTTCTTCATCGATATTAATCTTTTTTTTTACATGAATATTTATAAAAGTATAGTAAAACATATTATAATAACAAAAGCTTACACGAAAAGTGAAAATCTTTAAAAGATTATTTTATAGGCAAATTTTGACTCGTCGTTCAAAACGAAAACAATACCCTTTTCTTTTTTTGTTTTTTTGGTACTTTTCGCAGTTATTTGTCAAAAATCGACGTCATGAATCGACGTAAACGACGAGTTACAAAGCTATTTATATGCCCTTTACAAAGATATATAATTTGTGCAGATTGCACTTCATTGCATTTACATTTCTAATCCGATTTTCATTATCTTTGGCTCAAAATTTACTGTAATCATATATATCTTCTTTATCGAATTTTTAAACTATTGAAAAAAATAATCAAATAAAACTGCGTATTTGATTGAAAATCTCTTAATTTTTTTCGACTTTGACGACAAAATGCAAATGGTCGCCTGTAGCACTAATAATTTTCATTGAAGTCGCCAAAAGTTATATATTTTGGTAAGAGGCACGCACATCAATACCCTTCGAGATGTAAGTCGCTTACGTTGATTGGGAGATTTTTTCATGAGATATTGAAGAAAAGCTACGAAAAGTACTAAGAAACACTTTTTTGAAAAAATCCATCCATTGTCCGATAATTTTAAAATAACGGGATAAAATGCGGGACAAATGCAGTACATTTTCAGGTTTTTCAGGTTTGGAAAATTACGCAGGCCTACCTTTGAAAAACAGTACGTTCCTGCAAAAAACAGAACGGATGGTCACCGTAAATATAACATACATTCCTTATCCCATTTAAGGGCCGGTTGCCCAAAGCCGGGTTGACAACAGTAATCCCCGGTTAAACATCGTTATCGACGTTACCGACACCGTGTCATATGTATGGAGTCGAAAACGTCGATAATGATGTTAACAGATGATTAGTGTGAACCAGGCTTTAAGCAAATGGCTCTCAATTTGAAACCGTATGCAGAGTCATTTACTTCTCTGTACGCCTTGTGCTTTAAGTATGTATATTAGCCACGAAGTTCCAGCAGGAGTATGTTTTGTAAACATTTTATTATTAGACGGTGTTTACACCTGTGCGGAGCTGAACAAAAATCTGAGGTGGGGAGCGTATGAAAAGTTGCTAGTGTGAAAAGGAAAGCAAATTCGCGCCGAAATGTCGATTCAGAAAAGGAAAATCGGGCCAAAGATGATTGTTTCGTTTCCAAAGCGTCTTGCGAATGCGAAATTGGTCATTTAATTTTCTTTAGCGGCGTATGTTTGGACTTTTGTGTGTGTGCCGAAAATTTATTTACACTTTTATTTATTTTACACAGTTTTTTTTTGGCGCTGCTAGTAATAAATACACATTAGTTTCGCTGTGAAAATTTCGATTTATGGCCCATTCCCAGCGTACAACAAGTTGCGTGTAAACACGACGTTCAACTTGATGAGAGTCAACTCCACATAGGTGTAAATACCATCTTAGTGTTATCAAGTACCCGTGAAATGAGTTCAAACCGGAATTTTAAAAGTGCCTAATAATTAGCTACCAGTTTTGAGCATAAATTTGCAAACAAATTTCTGGCGGTCACACATTTGTTGTGCGCTTTTACTTTTGTGACACAAATTAAACGACTTCTTCTTTTACTGAGAAGTTTTGACGCTTGCACAAAGGTAGTTGCCTACTTGTGTGAATTATGTAGTTTAAGAAATGCTCACATCGCCAGCATATTTCAGTGATTTAGTCCACCGCGACTTTTTTCTGTAACCAAACCTTAAGGGGATCGGGATCGGTGGCCTTTATTGTTACGAAAGTGTAAATTTGAGGTAATTGAGAAACTTATTTATTTGGAAGGTATTAAAAAAGTGAATGACTTATCAATCCGCCCTCGTATAAATCACTGAAGAAATAAATTAAAACGCATAACGAATTAATTCCTTAATACACACATACATCCATGCATACATTAAATATTATTTTCCATTAAATCAAATTTAAAGGTTATTGCAGGGCTTTTGTAGGCAGACAGAGCAAAGAGTTATGAATGCCAGGTAATGAGTATTCGCCATTTAATGGTGTCAACTGAGTGAAAATGGCTTAAATATTAATTACAAAAGGTACAACAGCAACACGGTCACACTATCATACATGCATTGATTTTTATAATTTTTATTAATTGTTTGCTTGTTTTATTTTCCTCATTAAGCTTTATGTCATGCGATATCGCAATATTGAGCGGTGTTACATACATATGTATGTACATACATATAAAGTACGTAAATAACTTGAAATAAAAAATGGAGAATACTTAAATGATGGATATGTATACATAAAAAAAAAAAATGTATGTATAAAGGGTGCTTGTTTTAGAGGTGTAGAATTTTAAGTTGGTATGAAATAATAAGATTATACATATTTGTATGTACACATTAAAAGCTTTACTTCCTTTCTTCCTTTTTTCATAAAAAATCGCTCGTGTTTATAAATTTTTAACCGACTTCTAAAAAAGGAGGAGGTTATCAGTTCGTCTGAATATTTTTTTCTTTTTTTTATGTATGTTACCGCATAACTTTTATGTATGCTACGTCAACCGATTTGCATCGGAAAGATAGTGTCTCAAAGGTGGTCCCATACTAATCTGGTTAAGATCCGATCAGTCGTTCGTGAGAGGTATATATATATATATATATTTTTTAATGAGAATTGAATTTTTCCAGCAAGAATTTGCAACTTCTCTCCAGGGGGAACTGTCACTTTGCGCTCTCAGTTTTTGAGTGATGAATAATTTTTTGATCTGCTCGAACACGATTTGGGCAAAAATCATAATAATTTGTACAAATTCGTAAACATTTTTTTGCTCGACGAACAGAACTAGTGCTTGAGTAATCGCTAGGCAATCTGAGAAGATTTTCACCTACCTTCTCGCGGATGCATTCTCTTTGATTACTGCACTTATTGCTAATAACGTTGTCAGATTTAACCAATTTGTGACTGCATAATTCTTATCGGAAAGTAAAGCCTCTGCAAAAACACCCTTTAATACCACAAAAAAAAAAAAATAAATAAAACAGCAACTGATAAGATATGCTTTCGCTGGCTTATCTTTCGTAATAATGCTAATGTTTTCTTTAGTTTTTTCATACTTTTATTTTTTATTTTTCGCTTGCTTTCAGCTAAGCCGCGTAGCTTTGAATGTCTGACCTACGTACGCGCCACTTCATCGCTTCGGCCTCGTCTCTTTCACAATTGCTTCTTTATGCTCTGCTATGATTTTCGTGTTGTTTTTTTCTGCATCACACTTTCGCGGTTAATTGTTAGCTTTTGTGTGGGCGGCCGGCCAACCTGCTGCAACAACAGCTGCCGATTATCCCAATTGCGATTGCAATCGCCGCCGCCGCCGCCTGAGCAGCGCGACAACTACTCGTAAATACTTACTCGTCAATGTCGACTTGGCGAATAGATTAGCCGATGATTTAGTAGTGCACTTCAATGTCGTAGTAAAACACGCTATTATTAATTAAAACATTGTTTTGCGAAAAATAAATAATTAACTGACAGTAAAAATAGCTTGTTGCGTGGGTGATGGATAAAACGGTTGTGATAAAAGAGTGATGAGCAATGAGTGCAGCAGTACTGCAATTAATGGCGCTGGTAAATTAGTAAATTATTTGCCGCCGCTGTGCTGCTCCGCTTGTCTGCTGGCGGCACAATTTTGCATTTCAATTAAATTTGTTGCCTCCTCCTCCTCCTCGCTTTTTAGCGCGACAGGCAATGTCACATACACGCTGTTGCTTTTTCAGCCTAAAGCTTTAGTTACCTTCGCTTGTACATATATACAGTACGGTAGTTAATGCTGATGTTTATATTTACACCAGTTTTGCTGTATTCATTGTTTATATTTTTTTTTTAACAGTTGCTGCTCATCTCAGTTTGTTGGCACATCTAGGTAAGTGCTGAAATTAATTAAAATTTTGTCAAGGCTTTCTGCATTTTTTTTTTGTTTTGTTTAATTATGTCGTAAACGTTGCTTTCTCTCGTTTTGTGGGTAGGGTACTTATATAATGCTGCCACCTAACAAGAACCCCCCCCCCCCCCCCCAATCAAGGGCAGGTGTTCATGCCTAAAGATTAAAAAGTGGGCGGTGATGTTTAATTGGTATTATTTTTGTTGTTTTTATTTCGGAATTTTATATTTTTATTTTTTGTTGTTGCGAGTTAAGCTTTGTGTGGGTTCTACTCGCCTCTTTGTTGTTGTGTTATTATTTTATGTTAATGACAGCAAATGCGCAAAAGCACAGACAGCCTCGTGACACACTCTGTGGTGCTACACTCTGTGTTAGGCGCTATTTTGCTCTTCAATTTCATGTTCAGCTCATCGCTTATGCTAATGTGCAAGTGTTTTCTTTTCTGATTTATTTTAATGTTTGTAATTTTTCCCTTAGCAGCTCAGCAATTTTATGCTCTCCCACATGCCTGCTTGGTATTTCACGAGCCCGTCATTTACCGTTGTAGATGTTATTTAACTAATGTCTATTTCGTTGCTCTTTACGTGTTGGGTAAGTATGAAATATCTTTCCAGAGCTCGGTCGATTACGGAGGGGGTCAGGTTTAAACTGTACAAATAAAAAAAAAAAAAAATTCAAAGCAGTGACAGTGAACGTTTTAATTAAATTCTTATGAAATTTTGAACATGACAGGCATTACTAAAGATTGTTCGTGACCCTCGCTTATTATTACATTTTATACAGATACAAGGTTATGTATTATATACAGTCAGCGTCAAAAATGTGCATATCCCAACGTTTTTACTATTTTATTTATTTATATTTTCCATACCAAACTTTCTTTTTTTATAGAAATATTGCAAGAATAATTTTTTTTTTTAAATTTTACACAGTACAGGAACTTCAGTAAATCCAAGCAATATGTACATACCTAACAAATTTTCACTAATTCGCAGGAGCTTTTCACAAAAAATGTGTACCTTGGGTTAAATTTTTTATACTAAAAGAAGTAATTAAAGCTTTTTTCCGAATACTTCTGGTGGAAAAAAGGTTTTTACGGTATTTTCAAATTTGAGGTTGTACGATTTTTATAATATATTTTGTTTTAATCACAGTTAAAATGATATTGAAATTTAGTTTTTAAAAATATAAGAAGCCAAGTAGGGTTCAATTCACTCACGTTTTATCTTTTAGAATAGTGCCTTTTATATCGAAGAAAATTATTATTAATTATAGAAAAATTATTAAAAATCAACGCGATTTCCTAGCGTCTTGAAATTTTCACTTTAATCTACTAAAATATAAAAAACTGCATATCAAAAAAAGAAAAAAAAAATTGATTAAAAGTTTTGAAATTTTTGCGGAATTTTGGTAAAACTTGTTGAATTTTTATTTTTCTTATAAAAAGTTTAAAATATGGACTTATATGATGCGTGCTAAACTTTTTTCCACAATATATTTGCTGAATATCTGTGGTTTTACCCGTTATGCGTTTTATCGCTAAGTATGGCTTAGCTCACCACTATATGTCTACATGTATGTATATACTCTAAAAACCTCACATTCAAGGTACGTTTTTATAATTATTATTTTTTTTTAACTAATTACACAGGCCAACAAAAATGGGAAACAATTTTGTAACCTAAAATGTTAAAGCACTTTTCACAATAAGACAACAGAAAAAGGCGAAGGAAAGCCAACGCACAGAAAACAATTGTGTATGCACCAGTGTAATAAAATTCAATTTTCTTATCCAAATTTTTAAGATTGCTTAAATTTCATTTTTTAATTAATCGCAAGGATTCAGCAGTGTTGGCCCCATAGTGCAACGTCAGGATTCTACAATTTCTGAACTCCCAAAGATTGCGCCAAAAATAAATAGGTTTAAACTGAGCGGGTTGCTATTACAAACGGCGACAAAAAATATTTTTTTTTTCTACTTTTTCTTACTCAAAATATACTTACATCACATCTATACTTTCGAAATTATCGTGCCATCTTGCAAATTAATATAAATGGTTGTGGCTTTTAATTAATTACACCTAATTTTATGGATCTCCATTCACTTTTGCTTCAATGCCTAAGCCATTAACATATTTCGCAATAAATTACTATTCTAAAAATTTAATTGGTTACGTGTTTTGTTGTTCGCTTATGAAACTATTTTGAGTTATACTTTCCAGAATCACGCTAATTATTATTAATTATACTCATTATTTATCACGCAGATGCAGTTAGAACAGGTTAAACAAACAAGTAATTTTTAGCAAAAAAAAACCGACTTCAACTCCCATATAAAAAAAAAATATATATATATATATATCTCATGATCCACTGATCGGATCTCAACCAGATTAGTATGGGACCAAGTTGTGCGTGGTCCAAAGTTATGCAGTAACATACATATATAAAAAAAAAAAAAAAAAAAAAAAAAAAATATTCCGACGAACTGCTAACCTCCTCCTTTTTTGGAAGTCGGTGAATTTTTATTGTTCACAGTATAGTACGTATTTTGCTTGATATTGCTGCTCCTTATTTAACTATTTCATACATTGCCTCTAACTTAATGTCAAATTATTTTTTTTGTTCGCTCTTTTGAATAATTTAAAAATATAACTTCATCCTCAACAGTTTCCTTTAGGTATTTGCATATTTCTATAAACGCTTCTCACAGAAATTTTGCCGCATCGGCTCTGGCAACATTTTATTTACTTTATGTATATACTTATATGCATACATATGTATGTATATACTTTGTTTTTGGTATAACGCTTGTATAAACTTTAATAATTTCCATTGCAATTTGGCGTTCTCTCGGGCCTTCCGTTGTTTTTTTTTGTTTTGCACTAATTACTTTCTTTCTTTCCATTTTCTTTCCGTATTTTTTCTTCCATTTCATTACACTGCAGGCCTTACACAAATTTTTATATCCATAAGTTTCATCATTCCCCCATCTCGTACGCCTTCAAATTAAAGCGTGCGCTTCCTTTTTCTATTTAATTAACATTTTATGCTTCATCGTTTAAAATTTGTATGCCTTTTCTCATTTCTTGTTCCTATTTCCTTTTCCTTTTACACTCATACGCAATGTACAACGCATCTACCCGTTGCAAAAAAAAAAAAAAAAAAAAAAACACTTACACCCACCAATTGGCTGCGTTGTTCATTCGCTGGCTTCACATTTCACCGCTCATCGCTCGTCTCATTAACTTTGGCCTGTAAAGCTCAACCTTATAACTTTCTGTAATGTAAGATCACAGCGTAATGGCGGACGTGTGCAATTTGCCAGCTGAATAAAGTGAGCGGTTGACGCATTTCCGCATCCGTATCCGCGCGCGTCATCGGTCGCCCGTCCCGCCACTGATGACAACAGTTCGCAATTTGTTTTTTATTTTTTTTACTATCCTCATTATTGATGGCATTGCGCTGTGCGGCGTTAACCTTATCGTCCCCAGTGTATTGGCTGTTGTTGCTGTTTACCAACCCTAGGCTATATATTTTAAGCTTATTGCATAAAATATTTTTTTTTGCTTGCCACATTTATGACTCCGGTAAGCCTATGGTGAGGTAAGGGCAGAGAAGAGGAAAAAAGTAGAAGTTACTACATACATATGTAGGTACTCGTGATATGTATATACATATGTATGTACGATGTAAATAGGCGTCATTGGAGATTTGTGGTTTGCTGCGGTTGTGGGAAGGTGCGCACTTAAAAGGTAAAAGGAGCTCGCCGAATAAATAGCGCGGGGAGAAAATGGGTAGGCCGCAGCTAGATGCAGGATATTGGAATGGAAAGAAATGTGAGATACAATTTCGTAAAATGCGCTGATTTGCATTCACATCAAATTAAATGGAGGTCTAATATTTGCAATGACACCCTAGACCAAAAGTAACAGATTCCAGAAGAGCGAATGGCCAAGTATTCCGATTTAGTCAAGTGTTCGATGTTCGACATCGTTGTTGTTATTGCGGCATCATAAAAACCCTTTGGCGGAATTTCTGGAGTTTTGGTTTTTTGGTCGCTCGGGTTACGTGGATCTGACTGTCGTGAGAACGTAGTGTTGACATCGTCTCGTTAAGGCTGCTGCAGTAAAGATGTTGGGGAAGTGGGTTTTTAACTGACACCCGCACTCCCTCTAGCGATAAATGGACGAGACGGCAGGCATAAGTTTGAAGAAGGTACCGGTGAACCTTTGCAAGCACGAATCGAAGCTTGTCGGAAGGTCAAAGTTATAAACCCAGATCACTGCATTGTCTTCCAGACTGTGGTAGCTGTCGTTGACCTCCTTCGGTTACGTCTGATTATTTTCTATGTAGTAGTACCTACATAGGTAGGAGGACACTGTGATAAGGCAGCAAATTGGGAAAATATACCTTTGAGCCGGTCTTACCGAGGGAAGATAGTTGGAAGTAGATACCTATGGACTACTCCAAAATGGAATGGCCTCATTTTAGCTCATCGAGCGCTAGGTGAAAGTCAAGTTATGTGCAACTGCAAGGTGTTTCTGCCCGAAGGTGTACCGTAGGCGATCAAGTAATCTTAGACTAATGTGGGCGCAATCGCAGCTGCTTAGATAATGATGAGGTGGAACCATCTTAACAATTTTGTGAGGATGTGTTCTTAACACGTTGGATAGCACTTTTTAGCCAGCCCTTAGAAGATTTCCGCCACTAACACCTACCGATATCGCGAAACTAGTCGCTTGCTGGAAATTTTAATCGGCCAGCATGTACTAAATATAATCATTAACAGGTGGTTAGTGATGAGTACCAAAATTAGGCTAAATTGGAGACGCTCTAATTCGAGACGTTGATCAAGTGGAAGTAGCTGCAAGATTGCATTTATTTAGGGTGATAATTTTTTCCCTTGTCGAAGCCCTATCGCATAAGCTTTAGATTTCATAACCCGGTGCCCTGTTGCAGTAGTAGACTCTGTGTACCTCTTAAAATTCTAGGTCTTTTTGTTTTGAAAATCTCAAAATAAGTTCTATTAACAGTCTCTGTTTGAAAGCTCTCGCAAAATTTCAAAAATAACACAAAATTACTTGAGTTCGAAGAATGAAAAGAAGTTCTGTCGATCTAAAGTTTCTGTTGCGTCTCATAACTCTGGAAATCCCAAAAATTTGCGGTTTTTTCGTAGTCAGAGTTAGAGCGCCATTGAAGAGTACGGCTCGTTACATGTTGCCGTAAATTTAGTCGGATAAGGGTTAAGCGCCATGTCAGTGAATTATCGGGAAATAACATCGTTGAGGGAAACGGCCTTCTTAAACCAAGTAGTGGTTTTGATATTTGGTCCCGAGATTTTACTAAAATTTTTTACTATCGTCGACTCGAAAACGCCCTAACTGAATATAAATTCAAAATAAAAATTTTCACCTCTGGTTCATGGTACAATAAAAACAGGTAGAAGCCAAATTGACATCAAACCTACAAAAGTCAAAGTTTTCGGGAGAGTAAAAATAAAAATGAGCGTGTGTAAAGAAAAATAAAAAAATTACATTTCGCTGGTTGACGTTTTTAAGAAAATTTGAAGTTTTGTATTTATTTATTTATTTTCTTTAGTTAAAATTTGTTAATTTTTATGTTCTTTTCTATTTTTTTTTTACATTGAAAGTTTATATTTATAGTACCTGTTTTAATTTTGTATAATATACAAATGTATGTATAAAGCGATATATGTACTAGGCATAACGTTGGGCAATCAATAAAACAACGGAACACAAATAAGCGCGATCATTTATTAAGCTTTCACAACTTGATTTATGAGTTGCAGTGTTGTTGGAAGGACTTTCCGGCATAAGGGTCATAGGAAGAGCACTTGGCATCAAACGTGCCTTTCCTGTACCTCCTGGTGCATTTATGAAATCTGCTGCTTTAAAATGCTTAACGCACAGCAAGGCATTTCGCTGCAGCTCTACCCCACAGCTGCTTTCCCAACGCTCCTTACGCCAAGGGCATTGAGGCACGTTAAAAAAATTTGTGATGTCTGCATTATATTTAACACCACATAAAAAACAACGCTTCAGGTGCTGCATTTTTAACACATACACTAAGTATAAACCGCACAACACTACAATAATGCAAATGTTAATTAAAATTTGTTTTTAACGAACATTCAAAAAAAACAAACGACATGACATTTTAAGCGTAACGAAATATAGGAAATAAAATAAAATCAAGTTGAAGTTTAAAGGTTTGGTTCTCATGAGAGCAACGTCATTTTGGCTTCTACCTGTATTTATGTGCCTTGCTCTGATTTCGCCATATTTCTCTTTGACTGTTTCTAATTTCATTTGAGCTGACATATGTTTCCATATCAACTGGTAAGCAGCATAGCTCTATGAACTTTTTTTTTATTGCAATTGCAACTTTTGCTAACTTTCAACTTAAATCTTATATGTATCTTCAACTGCCTTATTGCGTTTAACTAGGAGCACCACTTGCGCGCCAACCATTTTTCTCGCCTCGAAGCCATTCTAATGTACTACCATCACTTTAAACTATCTTCATCAGCAAATCGGCAACTCAAATATGTAACTAGATAAGGCGCCATTAAACTATCAAAATGTCAGCTAGTAAGTCTTACGCTCTTAAACTTACAGCCACTAAAGCTCCTCAAGTCTTTCAACTGAGCCAACAACGCCAAATATGACAACGAACAGCAACAACACTAAGAATAAGCCATCAATTTAATCTGCATGCTTAATCAACACTCCTCAAACATTGTCACTGTCACTTTGTTACATCCTCAAGTTTCGCCACTTCTAATCTTAAGATGTCTCCCCCACTCCGCCCCACCTCCATCTGCGGCCACTTGTGACGTTTTCTGCGAGCATTTTATTGGCCTGTAAATCACGTACCTTCATCTAATCGTTCGCTTTGCATTTTTAATCTTTCACCACTTGGACACACGTTCGCACTAAGGCAAAGTCGACTCCTCCTACACCAGCGTATTTAGTTCGCTTTTCACACGCGACTGCAGAAAGTAACCCTCGACGTTCGGTTCGTTCGGTTGCTCCATCTCGGTTGTTATGTATGACGTTTTTTGTGCACTCACTTGATTTTATATGTTTTTTTTTTGTTTTGATCAAAGTGTCAGCGAGTCATTCACAAAAATATAGTTCAACTGTCATGTGGACAGTTGTGGTGGTTGTTGTTGTTTGCTGCAGCAGTGGTACTAATAAAAAATGGAGCGCGCTGAAGAGTGCAAATTGTTGTTGTAATGTGATTGTTATTGTGATTGTTGGCGTCGATGATGGGCTCTGACTCTGACAATACATATTGCCAGCCACTATGTCAATACTTGCACTCAAAAATGGCGGCGGAACGCGAGTGCACTTCAGGGGAGAATAAAACGAAAAAAAAAAAAATAAAATAAAAATAAGTCAAATAGAACTTCAAAAAATTCACTGAGTTGTTGACAATATTTCACGCTTATGTCTCGCTGCTTCCGCTGATGGACTGCAATGAACCCAGCCACTCGAAAGCAATGTTGATATTTACGCCACTAGTTGCAGTTGTTGTCGTCGCCTTTGAAATCCTTGTGCTGCTGTCAGTGTTGCCACCATTTTTGTTTTTAGTTTGTAGTAAAATAAACTCCCACAGCTCTTTTTCTTTCTTTAAACCCAATTGTCGTTTAAATCCTTTCCTTGCCTCTATCTCTCTCGCCTCTATTTCTCTCGCACTCTACGCTCCATATCCCTCAGCTAGCTTAACTTTTCGCACTGATTGCTGTGATAAAAATGCGAAAGTTTTTTTTTTACAATGTTCTCGCTTATTGTCATGGCGCGCCGCTTAGTTATGACTTTTATTGTTGTTGTTTATATGCAACGTCATTGGCACTTGCATATTGTATGCCGTCGTTATTATTTTGCTGTTATTCACACTGTTATTGCCGTCATCTCACTGTTGTTGTCGTCGTCGTCGTCGTCGTCGTCATCGTCATCGTCATCGTCATCGTCATCGTTTCCTTTGTGTGCCTCGCGATCTTGATTGATTCCACTCTGTTGATGACTCTGTTGCTGGCGCTGTTTCCCACTGCATGCGTGTTTGTGCTTGCTCTTTTCGTGCCATCTGGCTGACTGGCTGTTGAATGATTATAGTGATGATGATGCTGCTCTAACGGTTTTGCTGAAGCTGCACTCTCTCGCCTTCCTTCCAACGGCTACATACATAATTAATGTCAATAGCAAAAGTTGTTATGCAATTTTTTAATGATTCCATATGCGCACTCAAGCACAAGGACGGTCGGTCGGTTGGTCGGACGGACGGGCGGTCTGCTTGCTGCTGTCCCGCTTTCAATTCAATTGACGCTCCGACTATTAGGTTGCCGTCGGCACTCACAGCGAAAGTAGCGCTCGTAAAGTGTGTTCGTTGAGGTACTTGGAGCCGCACCATGTGGCGTAGCCTGATGCGTCGTCTGCCACCTGACATGTCTGAGTGCCGCCGCATCGGATGTGTTTGCAATCATGGCGAGCATCCAGTTGAAGCTTTTGCCGGCTGCGCTCTGTTTGGTTGTTGCAACTTGCAAGTAATTGAAGTTGAAAGCCCAGAATCACAGACTAAACTTAAATATTCCTGTGGCTGTTAGCAAATTAATTGCAATGCGGTCTTTGTTTAAAAAGAAAATTAAAAAAAAAAAACAGTGCAAAAGTTATTTGCACATTTGTAGTTGAATTGTACTGTGCCATTTAGAAATAAAGTAAGTGTGCTTGCAAGTTGCTCAAAATTAAAGTAAAGTTAGTAGGCTGCGGAGTTTGGAAACTGAAATTAAGTGGGCGAAACTAGAAAGTAATGAATTATTTTGTAAATTTCTTTCTCTGTATTAAGCCATTTATGAATTTTTAAGATGTTTAGAGAAGTTAAGGTTATTTTAATTTGGACCACAATGAAACAAGTAAATGAGTATCCTCTGAAAATTACATTCAAGGCTGTTTAGAAAGTCTGATCCAAGGGGTTAATATCTAAGTCTCGCGAAAAAAATTGATATGCATTCGTCTTAATGATCCCAAGTGATATTTAGACGCACCGCATGAAATTCCAATGGGAAATAGTTCTGTCGAAACACCTCTCAGAATCAAAAGTTGCGGCTTTGTGACCCTGAACTCCTTCGCTTCGGTCCAACCTCGCAAATGGGTGCAGCATAAGTACGTTGGGATGGGTTTGGAACTGATTTCGTACATCTGTCGCTTGATTTTAGGTATGCAGCCCTATTTCCTGCCCATTAGCTTCCGACAGGTCAAAATGGAAGCTCGGGCCTTTATGAGTGTAACTAGGAAGTAGTCAGCTGAAATCGAAAAAGCATCAGACATTCCTGTATTAAAGTTGAGCGCACTTTCAGAAATGCCAGGTTATGATTGCCGGTTGGGTATCACAGTAGATGTTTACCTCCTTTATCGGAGTTACATAGTTATGACAGCTACCTTTGCCTGGAAAACCTTACAGTGGTCTGGTTGGCTAAAATTTAGGTTGGCAAATAGATTCCTGCAAAAAGAGCTTTCGTCCACATTTTCGTCACGCTTCGACCAATTGGCGAAAAGTTCACTGCCAACTACTGCCTCCTGTCCACTCTTCTCTAGAGAAGATGTGAGTAAAGAGAGAGCTCGCTGATGCCAGTCCAGAGACGCTGTGATGCGTTTTGTCGTGGATAAAGTTCACACCTTCAAGAACACTAGAACATCCGAATCCTCAGTCAATTAAGCAGCTAGTGTCTCTAGTCTGACCGAAATGTGCACTTCATATCATCCTCACTGTCTCTTCAATGTTTGGCTTCCATTGTAACTTTATATTTTGAATAAGCCCAGATATCCGCTTCTGCCAGAAAGTGCCTGGTGAAAGCTTTCAATTGAGAGAAGAGTGGTGTGTGGAATCCATTGTTCGTGGGTCACTTATTTACCAGGTTCAAATGCCCTTGGATTAGATCATAGAGGAAAGGTGCAGCTTCATTCAGCATAGCAGGTCGTTTATGAGCACAACCCGAAGAAATGTTGTGAGATCACCACCCTCTGGCATGTCACTGTTTATCTCATGTTATATGGAGTACTACCCGACTCAGTCGAGACAGGTCTGTCGTAGAGCATGCGGTATACAAGCTTTCTTAGGTCGGTTTTGGTGCTTTGGTAATTTAATTTTATTTTTTGAGAGAAGTCGCTATCTGGAAAACCATTCTAAAAATAGTGAGTGTTTCCTTCCTGAGAAATAGTTAGCTATGCAAAAGCCATCAGTAATTTGTAATCTTAGCGAGTAGTTATTCAACCATTTAATAAAGGCGTCTTAATTTGAATACAATGCAGAGATCTTAACAAATTAATTTAATCACCACTTACGGATTAGAGTGCGAAATTAGCAGAAGCTTAATAACTTTGCGAAGTGCAGCGTTTGCTTGCCATTTTGAATATGTAGTTCTGAATGCAATCGCCTCAAAAAAGCCACAGTGCAACATTAATGTATGCCACTGTGTAAGTATGTGCATGCAAAACCCACACCTTATGAACTGCTAGCCGACCCATCGACCCACCGACCCACCGACCGACCTAATTTGCTGCATAATATTAATATGCATTAACCCATTTACACGTAAATATCTACATTCCACCACAGTATTGCATACATGGGTAAGATATTCAACCAGCTGGCCCGTCACACACACACACACACACATTTCGTGTACGAACCCTGTCACTTTCACACTGCAGTGAAATGTGTAACTCGGCCGCCTAACAGGTGATGATGAATAGCGTGTACTTGCGGTGCTTGAGTGCGTGTGTGGGTTGTGTGGTGGGCAAGGTTGTGGGTTATACATACATATGTACATATGTACGCATCATCACTTTGGCAAGTAGCATTGCAATTGATGTGCACAACAGTGCTGCCAAGTACGAAAGTGTTGAGTTTATTGATGAGTGCTTAGTACTAAAGGGTTGAGTACTGACGACTGCTCGCAGACTGCCGAGTAGGCTGAGTATGCTGTGTGCTCAATCTGACCGCGCAAGAAAATCAATTTACCACTCTTGCTGCATTAATGTTGCATGTTTAATTAAAAGTTGAAAAGTGTGTTAAAAGCGCATGTAGCAGGTTTCACATCTACATATATGTGGATAAAGGATAATGCGGCAACGTGCTTACACATTTCCATGGTATGTAATATACCCAAACAGAGTTTCATCAAACTCTTTGATTCAATGAATCGGCCCAGCCAGCCAATCAATAAGGCGAAGAGTATCAAATGACTGAGCAGCTGCGCATTGAAAAGGGTCGAAGTTGTTAGCTTTAACACAAATTGAAAAGTGAGCGCAGCAGGGGCAGTTAGTCTTTGTGTGGAATGCTGCCTGCACTATGCTGCAGGTGGGTGTTTAGCCAGGGCAATGATAATGTTGGCGATGTTGAAGTGTACCTCAAGCTTTCTGTCTCCATTTGGCATTCCAGCTGAACGAAGTCATCAGTCAACTGGTTACTTACTTAGTTCATAAATTGGGTATAAAAAAAGAAAGGAACCCTGCGGCTTAGAGGACCTGTGTATCACTATGATAAGTCCCGAACCCTGACAGTCCAAGCTACCATCGGCTTTCCTAATAAATGCTAAAAATAACTTAGTAAATGGATTTCTAGTAAGGTCTTCCATTCCCGATGAATTTAAGTATTTCCGTCTTAACCATCCCAACAGCTGGCAATCCGTCGACTCCTCATTTGCAAGCGAAAGACATCATGCCGTCTCCATAGCCCGACCATATGCCTTTTATCGGATACGTACCCAGTCACTAGTCTAGCGAAAAAATTGCCAATAAGACTGGCCTTTCTAAGACTCCTTTCGGTTCCCTAGTACTAAGTGCATTCTGAGTGTAAATACTCGGCAGTTTAAGGTCTTGATGAAGATCAACTGAAAATGGTTCCGGTCATACAAGCACAAACGATAAGCGTTCCACTCACCGGTAATCGGGGACCTAGCGTACGTCGATTCCGCATTAATTTGGTACCCAGTGCAATGTTTCAGTTCTTCTTGCTGCTAGGAGGTGAAGAGTGCTAAAACACTTCTTGACGAGCTTGGAAGTAATCACCTCATTGAATTAGTCGTCCTTCAAACCCTTTTCAGGGTTTTGTTTGATTCAGCTCGAGACAGCTAGCACCTTGTCCTGAAGGACTGTTATATCAATACAATAGATGGTCTAGTGCCCGGTAAATAAACACTCTCCTTCCGTCTCCTCCCGTCTTCCTTTTTTTGATATGTCTATACACAATTTGCTCTGACGTCTCTGGAATTTTCTGTCGAAACATATTTTTTTAGCAACGAATCAGAAGTTCCTCATCTTTCCAACCCTGTCATTTGATCAAATTTATCTTTCTGTTTCTTGTTCTTATGAAAACTTCAGCTAGATATTTGCTTTTGAAATTTTCTCGAACCGCCTTTTGTTTGAACAAAATTTTAGAAAACAGTCCTTTCCAGAATAAATCTAGGACTTCGGAGTTATGAGTAATAACAAGAAAGCCTGGCATGCGGTATAACTATTCTACCATAATACCTCCCTGTGGAAAACCAATCAATAGATCCGAGAAGAATGTAACACCGCGCTCACGAAGGCTGGTGTCGATCCACCATACAGTAGGAAACCTATGCGTTTTTTGGTTCAATGCCCACGAGACAGATCCAAAGGAAGTATGGGTTATCAAATACCCTCTCGATGTCTGAGAAGGCATGCCAGAGCAACCCGGTTCAATTGCAGCTGAATACAATTCCGAAACATAGAAAATGGCGGTTGGAAACCGTCGATCCTTCATTCGTGTGACAACACAGATGTCGCTCGGGGACGGTAAATGAAATTGTCTCAGCGGTAACACTGTTTACTCTCTGAGCATCTAACTACTCTCGCTGAGAGACTGTTGCCAACTGCCTGCAAAATGACGTAAAATTTTTGTTAACAACATTACTCACGAATGCAACGATTTTTATTGCTCCGCTTTTGTTGCTTGCTTGTTGTCGCTTATATACCACAGACTTGGCAAGAGGTGGCAAATGAAAAACCCACAGAAACCGAGTCCAATGTCGTTAGCAACAAGCAAAGAACAATGGCTAAGCGTCTAACGGTAACCGCATGGCGTTAAAGTGCCAGCTGCTTTCAGTTCCTCAGATTACCGGCGACAAAGCTGCGGAAAAATGTGCAGAAACTGAAACGCGCACTGTGGCAGAGTAAATGTTGTGTGGCAGTGGTAGGGCGTCAGCGGCGCACAGTGCACCGAATGTGGAGAAAAATGCCAAATATCGAAAGACTTTTTGGAATCATTTGAAAGCTAAAACTCAAATTAGAAAAGTTTATAGCCTATCTTGTGTTAAAATAGACCGGAAGCCGCCTTATACATCACCTCAAATCACAAATAATTTCTACACACCATTTCACTGCGACGCTTGGCATGTCAAAGTAGTTGTGTTAAACAATTTGTTAAAAATACATTTTTATCCTTACTTATGCACTTTTATAAAAATATTTATGGTGAATCAAAAAATATATGTCTCATAAGAAAATTAAGTTTTTTTTGTTTTAATATTAAGTAAATCGGTTCTTTCGTACCGGTTACCAATTTCGAAAAAAAACCGATTTCATTTTTAAAATTACCCGTGATGTAATCCTTTTAGGAGTAAAGTTTTCAACAAATTCCGACCCCTTCTTCTATTTTTGTCCATAGTTTGTATGTAGACGGTGCACTGTGTGGCGTGGCATTGCACTTCTTACAGTTCACAGGTTGTCGGCATACAATTACAATGCACAGTACAGCAACAAACACAACAACAATAACGAATGCTGAAAATGCTCTTTCGTAGCGGGCAAAACGAAGCTGCCGTACTAACTGCAAGTTTTGTTGTTTTTCGTGTTGTTGCGCTAAAAGCGCTGAAATAGCGCAACGGCAATTTGGGAAAGTGCATCAACAACGGCAGCAGCTTAAGCCGTTGAGTGGCGGCGGTGCGGTGCGGTGCGGTGCTATAAGTGCTTAGCTACTGCCAACACAACACTGCCGCGCGCGCTTAGGCGATCAAATTCGCTTTGAAAGCAGTTTTTTTGTGCTTCACTTGCCGCGCACTCGAAATTCATTTGGCAACGTTGGTGGCGGCAGCAACAGCTTTTTCAGGAATGTGCAGAATAGTTTTAATTGTAGTTCAGTCATATTTCGTGGAAATGCAGCATAAATTGAGAGTTGGCCACATTTTTACGGCTAGAGGTCGTTGAAAATGCTGAAAACGTTGGATTTTTTAAAGTATTAAACGTAATTCTTTTTTTTTTTCTATGTACATAGAATATAAATTTACTTAAAAGCATGTATGAAAGTATTACTATTTCATTACTGTGGAAATTTTAAGCTTATTATAAATTGAAAATTCCAATGAATTTTAAAGCATTTGGCTTTGGATTTGTGGCAGTGAAATTGTATTTGAAGCAACACTTTTCTGCTGCCTACATATACTTGCACAGATATTTATTTAGTATGTACAAAAATAGATGCATATCTGTGCCGTTCAATTAAAATAGCTTAAGTGACTTCAGAACATTTGACTTTGAATTACAAAACAATCAGTTTCTCTTGAAAATTTTTATATTTTTTATTAAGCTTCTATTGAACGGGCATCTTGAACTACACACACGGTTAGTTAAATGTTGCTTTGTAGGGCAAAGCCTCGCCTTGTCCCCAGGAGTTTCAGGAAACAGGAAAGTAGACCGCGGTAATCCCGATCCCACGACAAGTATTTGTAACTGCAACTGAAGGATGACCTATTCAACCTTGGAGTTTGGGTTGCTTATGTGAAGGAGATGCAGCTCAGACCGATATCCAAGAACTAAAAATTGTGAAAACTTGTAAACAAGTGGCCTCCACTTTTTGGTAGACCTAAGGACCAGACCAACTAGGTTACGTTAGCTGCTCCGTAAGATCACGTTGACATTAGTCATGAGAAATCCGTAGTAAGTGTGCCAAACTTGGTTCTGATCGAGAGAGCGATTTAGAAATTAGTTTATTTTTCAATCCAGACCATAAGCCATCTGTGTTTCATTTCCAAACAGGTGGCAACCCTCTTCAAAAATGTCTTCGAAATTAAGCTCTCTTAAACATTTTTGCATTTATTTATTTGTCACCTGTACTGTAGTATTTGATTGAACTTATTAATTGAATTTAACTTTTTTTTTAACAGGTGGCAACTCTTAAGGAAAAGTAGCCTATTTTCAAATCTAGGTCATAAACTATCAATGTGCGAAATTCCATACAAACCCGTTAAATCGTTTCCACGTGATGGAGCCTCAAACATCCACACACACACAAACCTATAAGCTTTCGAATTTATAATATTAGTATGATAGAATGGCAACCCTATTCAAAAGTATCTTCGAAATTAAGTTTTCTTAAACGTTTTTCGTTTGTCGCCTGTATTGTAATATTTGATCGAACTTATTAATTTAATTAAACTTTTTTAACAGGTGGCAACTCTCAAACAAAAGCTGCCTATTTCTTAATCTAGGCCATAAACTGTCTTTGTGCAAAATTTCATGCAAATCCGTTTGGTCGTTCCCGCGTGATTTCTAATTTAATTACACTTTTTTAACAAGTGGCAACTCTTAAAAAAAGTACCCTATTTTTTCACCTGCGTACAAAATTTCACATTTATAATATTAGTAGGACGAGTTGAATTTATATCTTTCAGGTATTAATTTTTGAATCATTTCAGCATGAAACATACCTTGAATACCGTTACGATTCAAAGGAACGATTATAATACTTTTGATTTTTCAAAAAAAAAAAAATAATTCTTCATAGAGTTGAATTAATTAAGTAGTCTCTAAAACTGAAAGTAATAACTATCTTAACAAATATGTATGTACATCCTATAATCAAATGCGTAATTTTCCTCTCAAGTTTAATATACATATTTAAAATTATTGAAGTTAATTTTATTTTTCACGAAAGTTTTTAATTTTAAACTTACCTGTTTTCTACTTTTTCTCTTTTTAGGTAAATAAATAAAATGCAAATTCGTGAGTCAACGCGCTGTAGGCAAAAGCAAAAGTAAAACACCTTTTACTATTTTAAAAATTTGAGGCAAACATTGCAGTATTTGAATGGTAAATATTTGATTACATTTTATTTGCCATGCAAACTCTTGCCACCAAACAAATAACAAAAAAAAAAAAAAAAAAACTCTGCTGCGAGTGCTCACATTCGCATATTGTTTACAAAAAATTTGAAAATATTAATAATGCAATGAAAATAAAACCGCTTCATATTTATGTTGATTTAACAAATATGTTTGACAATTAAATAAACAACGCGAGTTGGTTGAAGAAAAAGAACAAGTTTTTTTTTTTTTTTTTTTTAATATGGGTGATTGTGATGGACGACAAAAAGTGTTGAAGTGTGGTAGCGCAAAATAAGTTGTTTGTGTTGATTGGGCGATTTTAGTTGTAGGGGCACAGTTTCATAACTTGTACAAATCACAAATTGCTATTGCTAACGATATGAGAAACTGAAAATTGATGGCGAAAGTGCTAGTCAGAATGGGTAACCAATTAACTCAAATACGTTTTTTTTTAGTCACCGATCGATGGCGTATCGAAAGAAGCCAAACATAGTGTGTAAATTGCAGAAAGGCAAGAAGTAATAGAAGCAAATTCTTGGTAATGGATTACATGAGCGCCTGAAAAAAAGAGATATAGCCTTGCTGCAAGCGTGTCATAATAACTTTTTTTTTAGAGTTCAGCATGCAAAAATTACCGCCACTATTCTTCTATGTTCTAAAAAATTTTGTAACTGTACCGATTAACAATAGCTTATTTACGTTAAAATTGTGTCGTGGTTAGTGATGGCAAACAAATTTAATAATCAATTAATCGGTTAATTGATTAATCGAAAGCATTCGATTATTGATTGCAATTAATCGTAAGAAATTAACCGATTAATCGGTCATTTCGATTACAATCGAAAATTAATGAAAACCATTTATAAGTTATAAAAACAGACTTACACTCCGTGTCAAAATTATAGCGCACGACAAGATTTTTTTTTTATTTAATTTTAGTTATTTTTTTAAATATAGCTCGTTCTGTAGCAAAAAAACGTAAAATATAAATATATCAAACTTTGTGCAATATTAAAAAAAAATCAACAAAAAATTCGAGCTTTTTAATTAGATTTCTTAGAAAGATTTTCAGTATGCAGTTTTGTAGCCCATTAAAGTTTTGTATGAAAAATTCCAAGACTGAAGTATCTGGCACTTACCGCTGATTTTTGGTATTTTTCTGTTTGCTATTGGTGTTGCTTATTTTCTTCCATATAAAAAAGAAGAAAATGCGCAACGGCGAATTCGGAAAATAAAATGAAAATATGTGCATACCTGGGTTGGGATTTTTTAGCAACTACTTAGGTTAAGCTTGTGTTGCGGTTTTTGGCAGAAATATCGTATGAAAAATTTGAAGAATACGAGAATGTAAAAAAACATCTCAACGTATTTTGATTCATACGTTATTGTGTAAGTAAATTAGTAAATTTTTAATGGTTTCTTTTCGATTATTTTGAAAAATTAATCGGTTAATCGCTCGGTTAATCGAAAGGAAATTTTCGATACAATTAAATCGTTAACCGAATGAAAATAACCGATTATAATCGGCTATTCGATTAATCGTGCCATCACTAGTCGTAGTCTGAGACACCAAGAAACCGATATTAACTCACACTTGTTTTTTTTTTTCTCAAACTTGGTCACATATGGAGGCTTCTAGCGGTTAAATTTAGTATGCATTTAGAGATGGAGGCAAGATAAGGCCTTGATGGCAATCTGGCGTTAAATCGTGGGGATTTTCACATTTCTAAATAAGAAAATAAGATAAAATAAAAACATTTCGATATTTACAATCTTCTCGTAAATGGTCGCTTCACCGTTCCCCTACGAATTTTTCATTCATTCATCCATTACTTGTTGCTTGCTTCACAACAAGTTGCGTTTCAGCTTCGGAAAGATATCGTTTTACATATGGCATGTACGTAAATAAATATATATTTGTGTATATATATAGTTGTGAAATACACACCTTCAAACATACGAACGTCTTGTATACGAAACCAACGACGCGTTAAATTTTGCATTTAAAAGGGCTCATAAAAACGTGCTCTGTTTCACGGTCTTTGAATGCGTTAGCGGCAATTTTGTAAATGAAGTGTGTATGTATGTATGTATGTATGCACTTTAGGGTGGTCCAAAAAGAGTAAAGTTGGAATTTTAATGCTCTCACCTCCTAGGATTGTTCTATATCGAAAAAAGTATACCCCTATTTTTTATTTTGAGATCAAAAAATATTTAGAGGTCACTCAAAACATTCAAAGGGTTCCATATATTTTTATATGGGAAAAAACAACTTTTCGTAGAAATGGTATAGAATTTTTGAAAATCAATATTTTTCGATCGGAAAACTCTGGTTCGCTTCAGAAGAGTTTCGATAATAATACCCAATACCGTTTTTCGAGACTAACAAATTTTTATTGGTCCGCTCATTGCATTTTTCGGGGTTTTTGTGAGTTTTAGGCGGGCCTATAAATTATAGTTGCGATAAAAAAGAGGTTAAATAAACATTCAGTATAATTATTGGAAATCTCGTGCAGAGAAACTGAGTTTTCTGATACAAAAATATTTATTTATTTTTAAGAACTCTATACCATTTTTATGACAAGTTGTTTTTTGTACATTAAAAATGCGTGGAAAACCTTCGGCGCTTTGGGCGACCTCGAAATATTTTTTGATTTCAAAAAAAAAAAAAAAATAGGGCTATACTTTTTTCGATATAGAAATTCCTAGGGGGTGAGAGCATCAAAATTCTAACTTTACTTTGTCACATGCATTTTTGGACCACCCTAATGTACACACCTCTTTAGGTGCATTTACGTAATCTGAGATATGCGGAATTCCACAATACTTAAGAGTATCAACGCCCTTACAGATAAATTTTAATAACAGAGTATACATATATGATTTCAATGACGAAATAGATTTTTAGTTTGAAAAAAAAAAATAACATTAAATATGATGTGCACATACTAATGCGGTAACTGACTAATAAGCTTTTAAAAATTGTAATTTTATTTTACGAAATTATTTAAATTTTTAATTTAATTAAATAAATGAAATTTAAATTCAATAAATTCATTAGTTAAATTAATCAGATTAATTTTTAAAATTTAATTTTTTATTTTGTGTATTCCTCGAGAATTTTCATAGTAAATTCCGAACTTCTACATTCTTTATTAAAATTCCGCTCAATACCGTTCTACGTAGAGCCTCGATACGATTAATTGCATTTGTCTGTCAGTGGTCGCAATGCTAAATATAATCATGCACATAAAATGTATTACACACATATGTACATATGTAAATATGTACAATACACACATTGTTCACTACAATTTACGTTGTTGTTGCTGTTGTTGTTATTGCGTTTCGCACACGTCTCGACTTCTAAATTGGAGCAATGTTTACCAACAATTGATAGGAAGCAAGCGTGGGGCCCACACACATAATAGCCTACTAACAAAATACATAAATACAATGTGCATTCTTACCCTGTAGGAAAACCGACTTGTTTCGAAATAGATCGAATCTTCTTCTTCTTCTTTGGCAAACTTGTGTCGATTTGGGTCGAAGCCAAAAACCGGTCCTTTTGCACCCGGTTGTGCCCTTGATTTCATTTTCCTCATACGAGTGTTGTGTAGGAGAATCTTTTCACTGGATCGTCATCTTAAATGCGAACGACGTGTTTAGGCCAGCGCTTTATTTCGTTGGGCTTCACTTTGCCCAAGTCATTAGGAACTGCAAATAGTTCGTAATTCAATCTTCTTCAGTAACAATTGACCATAGATTTGGTCGTAGAATGGTTCTCCTTTTTGTCATATAAAAGGACGGGTATGATTTGAGAATGGTGCTGCGTAATTTCTGTTATTTGAGAGAGGATTTTTCTTTAAAACTATTTGGTGAGCTCACAGTAACTTCTATAGGTAATTGTTTTTTCACTTCAACTCCAGCCTAATACTATTAGTCGTCGTATTAATACTGGATCTATGGGAATACTCTTTATGTAATGCGGAAAGTATTTTGCTTTTTCTTCGTTCATCGCTAGACCAAGCTCTTTTATTGCTCTAAGCTAAGCATTATCGCGATTCCCTAAAACTCGCAAGAAAAGCAGTTACCTTCTCTAAATCCTCGTTTGGTTTCGAAAGTCACGGGAATATCATTTCCAACTTGTGCGAGTCTTAGAATTGTGTTCAACGTCGCTATACGTAGGCTTATTATTTTCGTAGCTTCATTTTGTGCTTTCAAAGGCAGAAAGGGGTGGTGTGTTTCTATTTATTTATCTTCGGGGTTTATTGCACTGTAAAAATGTGGTTAATAGTGCATTTGTTCGATCTGAAGCCAACCCAACTAGGCCAACCTTGGTCGGTTGGAGGGATGCCAGCATCATCGTCCCTATATATTGGTCTGAGTTCTTCTTCATAAAATTCGTCCAGAAGTCGCTAATAGGACGTTTGGAGGAGTTTCCTCCATATCTCAACTGTGCCCTGGACGTACATATGTTACTACATTTCGATCTTTGCCTCTTCAGAAACCAATCGCGGCCTTGAAGCTATTTGATTCCTGTCTTATTTACTGCGAAATTTCTAAAACAGATGTCGCTGGTTGACAAATATTTGAAAGTGTGAACATTTTACTATTTATTAGCAGAAGATTTTTTGCACTGTTTAATGATTTCCTGCAGGGTGTATACTCTTTTCAGTACATGTACATTTATGTATGTATATGCACGCGTATATTAGAGTGGTCTTTCAAAATATCAACATCATTAGGCACCCCTTTATTTTGTTCTACGCAGAAAATACAGACCTCCGCTAAAGTTTCAAAAAAAAAAAAAAAATAAAAAAATTAAATAGGAGTCCCTACCAAGGGTTGGAAAATTTAATTAAACTAAAAGTTTTTATTGAGCTTGAGGCCGTTTTTTGTAAAAAATTATACAGGAAACACACACTGTGTGATGAGGAGATGTGGTGGTATCCGAAATAGCAGCTATAACTGCTACCATTTATAAGCTAGTGTTGGTTTTTCCACAATAATTTTTCACATAAAATGGCCTCAAGCTCGATAAAAATTATTCAATATGATTTATTTATTAAGTAAAAAAAAAAATAACAAAAAAGAAAACCAAATTTAATTAAAAAAATACCAAAAATTTTACTTTGTCCAGCTATATATGTACATATGGGTAACTAAGTGATTATATATGAATAACCTTCAATAGTATGACAAGTTCATCAGATTTCAAGTAAAGATTGTTGGATTTTTGAAAAACAATTTTTTTTCAAACCCTGGTAGCGAGCATAATTAATATTATATACATATATATATATTTTTTTTCAAAATTTTCGGATGTCTTTATTTCAGAGACCGAACATAGTCATCAAATATCCAGATCCTTATTTTTAGATCATTAAAAAATTGTTATTTTTTCGATCGAGAAAAATTATTAAATTTGGATTTTTACTTTTTCGGTAAAATATAATCGTTATTATGTGATTTCTATTTTTTTTTTATCAAAAATAATTCTTAGATTGCATTTTTATTTTTTTCGATCAGTTTTAACCCTTATGATGGAGTCTGCATTTTTATGACCAACTTAAATTTTCTATGATCTAAAAAATTTCAACTGAAAATAACGGTAATAATATAATCGAAAAAATAAAAATCGAAATTTGAACGAAAAATTAAAATCCAAAAATAACTATTATTCTTGAACGAAAAAATTAAAATAATTAAAAACCGGTTAAATTTTATCGGGAAAAAAGATTGATTTTTGATATAAAGGTCATAACCGTTACGGTCCGTGCTTTATTTTGTACGGGGTGCCCATACAAAAATTTAGGTGGACCACCCTAACAAACATACTTATGCTTGTGCGATTGCCAATGCACAATTACAATGCATAGCTGCCGCAACAACATTCTTGTTACCTTTCGCTGGCGCGACTCTTACCGCGCTCCCATTTTGCTGCCGTATGTACATAGTAGACGACGATCGATCATCTCCGCTTACTCGCGCGATTTTTTTTTTAAATTTTTCTGTTGACTTCGTGTTTGCATTTAATTTAATTTTTTATTTTTT
>NW_023458555.1:7326738-7363147 GCF_013731165.1 Rhagoletis pomonella
TCATTAGCTTTCACTATTCAACAAATTTTCCCCGCAAATTGTTTTAGTCCAAAATAATAATGAAAATTTTTTAGGTGTTCGTAAATTCTGCATGGATAGTTGAGATTTCGCTGCCTGGTGGCTGGCGCCCATCAAAGTGTCATTAGTGTTGTTGTCCGAAAAACGAAAAACTTTTCGATTGAAGTCAACAGTCAAGTCGCCAAGTCAATTTAAGTTGAGCCAGCTGCAGCTGGGTCGCATAAAACGTGCTGCTGCTGATTGGTTTGAGTTGTGGCGTGGCATGGCAATGATTTGTCGCCCGCTTTGACTTTCTTACTACTTTTTTTACCGCTTTGCTGTTATTTGCTTTGGTTGTTTACGTTATGGGTGTTTCTCTTTTAGTAAAAATAAAATTGAATGGAATGAGGCAGAAAAGTCGCTAAAGTAATTTTCTCGCTTTTGTTTTTACTTTTTTATTATTTCGGGTTTTGCGGATTTAAAATCAAACACCCCCAAAAAATAAATGAGGGCATTCACACATACGCATAAGGAAGAGAAATACGTATTAATTATTTTCTAATTAACTTGACTTGACGGCGAAGAATCAAGACAGCGAACCGGAATCGATTTACAGAAATTCCATCAATCCATTTGTTTGGACGCAGTTTGCTGAATATGCGGATGGTACTTGGACGTAACGTCTATAAAAAATTCCTTTTAGGGTGTGTTTTGTAGGGGTCTATCTACGTCTAAGCGGAATCGACGTCTAAGCGTTCACTTTGAGTGAAATTTCTTACCTTTGGTCTTCAAACGAGTAAGCCTTCAGAAGATGTTGATTCACTGCAGCTAAATCCGTGTATGCCAGCTTGACCATAGTCAAACGTTTGTCACCAAAATTGGACAGCAGACTCTTGATTTAATTTATGATTAGCAACAGTCTGGATAGAAATGAGATCATGCAATGGGGATGGCATCAGAGTCTTTCTTGCCTGATCACAAATTATCCAGTATATGCTGAGAGCGAAAGCCAAGAAAAGTACACCGAAGAGGAACGTCAGAAATACAAACTTGGAAGCATGTAGACAAATGCTAGATACTCGCCTGCCCGGGTCAGTAAATTAACACAGAGACGGCATAGAATATTCTCGTTTATAAGACGTGAGGATTCCTGTGGAAGTGTAGTACATTCCCACTCTACCTCCAAAGCTCTTCTTAACCTTTAACTGTGGACTCACACATCTTCGAGCTCATGTCGAAGAATACTGAAAATGTTATGTGAATTAATTTTGGTAAAATTTTTCGGTTCTTGAATGTTAACTTTCTGAGTCGTAGAAGAAGTGTTTTTACGGTTAGAAGGCACCATAGAAGTTATGAATTAACGCCTATCTATCTATCGATAACAATGTCGATAAATATCGATTCATTTCACTTGCGCTCATTTCCCTAACATTTCAGCTATGTATGTAACTTCACTCCTCAAAATCGTCGTCGTCCTTGCTTTCAACTTCAAACACTTTCACTTGTTGTCCTTTTTTCCTTAATTTGTTTCCTCTCACTCACTTATTTTCTTCTAAATTTGCATTCACTTCTACTTTATTTACATACAGAAAAACTACTATTTGCCCGGCAATCAATACGCATCGTCGCCGATTCGGCTTTCATTTTTCTTCCTCATTTAATTTTTGCTTTTTTGACCATTAGTTTCCCAGTCGACTTCTTCATCTTTCGTTTCATGATTTTGTTGATTCACAGTTTTTTTTCCTAATTTTATATGTATGTAAGTACATTAGACCGGCGCAGAAACAAAAGTTCGTCGTACACCTTCGAACCTGAAGAATAAAAGTAGGCTGATAAATTTTTTACAAGTAGTTGCTAAAATAAAAATAGGTACATTCAGTTGTATAGTGTACATTTAATTTAGTGTGATTTACATAATATGTATATATATGTATGTATTTAAATATATTATATGAAGCTATAATTCTTTTACTCCAAATAAGTATTTTTAAATTTTTACTGACAAGCGGACTCATTTATGCATTAAGTTGGGACGTTTCATGTCTATGTAGTTTGTATTGTATGAATTTTTTTATACATTTTTATTTTTTATAATTTTTTCATCTTCACAATAAAACACATAACGAAATGACTGAACTTCGGTTATCAGTTGTTCTTTTTTTCATTTTTCAAAAGCATCAATTAACATTCGTTAACTATTTTCAAAGCGACAGGTGTGTAGTACAATCAAAATACTTTCCACAAACCTGCTTACCACCGCCGCTCGCATACTTAATTTAAAATTAAAATTTTCCATCGAAAAGCCATTTGCTCCTCTTATTTTTACGTCAAGTAGAGTAATGTCCCCCCTGCATACACAGCTTCTTCAAATTTGTCCGAATCAAAAACTCAGAGTGACTGCAATCAAATAAATCTTAACCTCAACCCCAAATACAACCAAAGCCTCAGCATCCCCCTCCCCCTCAGCCACAGTCACTGCCACTGCCAACAACTTATCTTTGTTGTTGCTTCGCTTCGCTATCTTTCGCTTGCAGCGTCAAACCGAATTTGCTCTGTTAGCGTTTAGCTTTCGTTATCGTTCGTTGGGAACCGCGAAAATTTTATTTAGTCGCCAATCAATTATTTTAATTACCATCACCAATAATGATTGCACACAAATTGCTTGCTGTGGCGCCTTAGGTCACAAATCCTGCTGCCTGCCGCTTGTGTTGCCTCGATGCCTCCGCCAACTCCACCACCTCCACCACTTCGTCATTTCACTTTGGACTGTTTGCTCTTCTGCTCCACTTGTCTGCTCGTTTGCTTTGCTTAGTCATGCACAAAGCGCTGAAACAACAGCGAATTTACTACAACGAAAATGCAAAATAGCGTAGCAAATTGGAACTCCCAAAATTTTGCAAAATCTCGCGACTTTATCAACAGCAGTAGCAGTAAGTAAGTAATTGATGATCAGAAAAATTATGCTGCCTTTCTTCGTTGGTTGGTTGGTTGGTTTCCATAATTTGGTCTTTCTTTTGAATTTGTCTTCAATTAATCTTTGCAGTCGAGAGCGAAGGGAAGCCGACAGAATGTAAATAAGCGAAATTAGATAATGATTCCGAAATGGTGTTCATTGTCTGCTTACTCAAGTAGCTTTGTTTGATTCAATGCAAATTGAAAATTCTTACTTTACTGTGATTTAGTTAATTCTCTCATTGAACAAGTGTTCTGCACTCTTTGCCGGCATTGTCGGTTGGTAAATTTCTAGATCCTGACTGGTTTTCCTAAATCAAATGACCAGAAAGCGAGTTCGCAGTTATGATTTACTTTTACCAATGTGGCAAGGATGTTCTGCTTGATTTATTACCAAAAGATATTTTTCCGAATACTCAGCTGCTAACACCGCCATCAGACTGCGTGTCTTGGTGCGCTGGAAGAAAATACCATTAGGTCATAGTTCCATCCTAAACGCATTACCGCCTAAATTATAGCGGTCTTCACTGACCGCAGTGACTGGATCAGGGAAGGGGCCAGTTCTTGTAAGGCACAATGACCTTTACGGACGAATCAAAGATAGGATACTTAAACCAACTAACCAACCCATAAGTACTTACCTTCGGAAGACGAGGACGTAAACCAACCAACCAACCAACCAACCAACCAAGGACTTTCTATATACGCGATATTTAATCGTAATTTTCGTGAACCCCTTGCTTTGCTCCCCTTTGGTGGTCGACCTCTTAATCAGACTAAAACAGTTGGTTGATATGCGGACCTAGCAGTTATAGTTGCGGGGATTAAGTTAAAAGTTAAGTTCCAGAACGCAAAGTCTGTACAAGCGGACTCCTTGTCGTCTTTACCTTGAATACGATGTCACGACAGAGTTGATTCTATGTGGCTATCCAGCACTGGCTCCTACCATTTTAGCTTCTATTATGGAATTTAAAGGTACTTTTGTTCTTCACTGTTGGTGATGAGCGTCAGGATACAAGAGATCTGTAGAGGATTTATATGGTTTTGCAATTTGTTTTTTTTTTTTCTCATTGGTTTTGACTCGAAGACATTAATGAACACGGATACGAGCACGAAAACCAGTACGAAGAAAATTACGAATACGCAGACCAAGACGAAAACTAATATGAAGATGAAAACGAACGGCGCATACGAAATAGACGACTAACACGAAAACGAAGATCATCACGAATAAGAAGACGACAAATACGACGACGAAAACGAGTACGAAGTAGAATACGAGACGAATACGGACACGAAATCCAAGAAAAATAGGACTACGAAAATGAATATGAATACAAATACGAATATGAAGGCGAATTCGATTATGAAAATTAATACGAAGACGAATACAAGTACGAATACGAAGAGGAAGAGGAACCCGAATACATTGACGAAGGCTATACGAACATGAAAATAAAGACGAATGCGAATAGTTATACGGATAGTAATGTGAAGACGAGTGCAAAGTCAGATGCAAATCGAATATAAAGACGAAAACTAAGAAATTAATCGAAGGAAATTTAACCTCAGGCGTGAAAGGTGCACAAATTTTTAATTTTTTTTAATTTTTTTTTTTGGTACTGTTTTTGTATTTTCATAGATAGTTTGTATGTTTTCACATTTTGTCTTTCTTCATATTTTTTTGTTTCCGCTTCTTCGAAAAAAGTTTTTATGGTTTAAAAAATTGGTTGGATTTTTTTTTTTATAAACATGGTTTTTGGAGAAATTGTGAGCCCTTAAACTGTAATGCAGTATTAAAAATAAAATAAAAAAACACTTTAAAACTGGTCGAATTTCGACAGTTACTGGCACACGGTATCACTAGCCTGGATCTTAAAAAAAAAAATAGTTTTTAGTAAATTACCGACCCATAAAAGTATATAAATACTTAATTAAAATTGCTAACTGCAATGTCTCAACAGCCTCTTTTTCTGAGAATAAGTATTTGACTACGAAATATTTTAGCGGTTGCTAAAGGCTTGCCAAAAAGATACTTCTTAATTTACGAAAAAAATATATGGAAATTTGAAAGTTTTGCCCGCATTTCGAATTTACGTTTGCACAAAAACTAGTTAACTCTTCGGCCACTATTCATTGTTTTCTTATAGACTTTCCATCCGCTGTTGTGAATGTTGTTACTTTGCCGCAAATTATTTGTTTATTACTTTGGAAGCTCTCCAAGTTTCGATTAAAATATGTAAAGCAACACACCGCACCGCGCCGCCTATTACCAAAAGCAATGAAGAGCTCCTTTGCCGCCAGCTGCGTCTTGTCTTTATCGTTGAAGCTTTTTCGTTGTTCTGCGCTGTTTTATTAGAAATTGAATTTTAATTGCAATTATGCTTTTGTTTGTTCAAAATTAAAATAATAAATTTACACTTTTTTTTTACCAATTTCCCGCCGTAACAGGCACACCTTTTCGTTCCTCCTCCTCTCGCGGTAGCATTTGCGTATCACCAACTCTTTCTCTCGCGTTCAAATACTTTTTTGTTGTCTGTTTGAGCTCATTTATTTGAATGCCGCTGCCGATTTGGTAAATTCTCCGCTGCGGTCACAATTTAAATAATTCACTCTCTGCGCTTTTGTAGACATCAAACATTATGAGTTGGCAAATTTTCAATTATTTTTAATTACAAAGTTTTAATTTGTTTCTTGTGCAAAATTTTTGTTAGAATTTTAAGACAATTTGCAAGAAATTTCAGACTTTATTATGAGTAGGTAGTATTAGTGTTGTGGTTGTGGTTGCTGGTGCTTTGTTTATATATTCAATTCCATCTTGCTCACTCACTCTCTCGCTTTGCAACACTCTCTTTTTGTTGGCGTTGTGGTATAAAATTTATAACAGTTGTTTATTATTTAAGCAAAGTCTTTACTAACATCGCTTATTTCCCGCGGTCACCCCTCCGCTGCCTCTTTTGCTTTCAAAGCATCCTGCTGCGCTAAGCAAACACTCATTTGACATTTAATACGTAATCAAAATTTGTTTTCTACATTTTCGCTTAATTTGCCACCCTCGTGTCACGTTTGTTCTTTGCATACGTAAGTACATTTAAAATTGTGAAATTTGTAAATTTTATTAGCCTGACTTGAAATTAAGCCTTCACCTTGAGAGTGCATATGTGAGTATGTACTTGAAATCCACACACACACACACACACACACACACGCACACACACACACTCTCGCTGCGACAGAACTCACACCTTTGCTCTCTCTCCTTTAAAGTTTTACCATTGAGTTTTTAAAGGTTTCTTTCTGCACGTGCCTCGCTCCTAAGGCCAACACAACAAATTGCCTTTTTAGAAATTCAAATGAAATAACTTCTAAGGCGCTTACTTAGTGTAGTCGTCGAGCGCTTACTTACCCTCCACGCACCGCCTGCAGTCCACTGTTTGTTTGGTTGTCTTCCAGCGACACTGAAAAATTTTTAATTAGAAAATTCAGCCACCCTACCCAACGTCAGCGTTGTTTCGTGCGCGCGCCACTTGCTGTTGTACGCGTAAACTCGTATTTTGTCAAAATTTGTTGACATTTAAAATTTGTTTAACCTACGGCAGGGGCGCTTTCATGAGTGGTGGCCAGAGTGGCGCTAGTGTTGCTGCCGGTTTGGTGGTGGTGGCGTTGTCGACAACAGCCGCAACGTAATCATGTGCCGGTTTATAGGCGGCGCACATGTTGGACGGTTGCTAAAGTGTATGCCCGGTAGGAAATTAATGTCATGGATGGCTGGTTTTAAGGCAAGAAATGCGGTAATTTCCAAAGTTATTACATTCGATTACTTGGAATAAGTATTTACTCGTATCATCTGTTCTCTTCTTGGGAAGAATACTTGGAGTCGTGTCTTGTAAGAGAGTCTCAGATTCAGCATTGGAGTTCTGCCAATCGCTAAAAAAGATTCAATGTGTAGTCAGTCAAAGTTGGCAATATGAGGGGCATGTTGTCAGGCGCGATTGCGAATGCAGGACATGAGGTACAGCTTCTTTACTGTTAGTACTGCAGACACTGATGGTGTCGGGCCGATGCTGGCGGGAAAGCATCTCCAAATTTTATGCTATCTGTTTTTCATTTAGAGAATTTCGGCGAAGAAAGTTTAGCGTACCCTTTATCAGAATACCACTGATGGTCCCGAAAAACTTGCCTAAAATTCATTCGGGCAAAAAACTGCCATGGTTCTCTTTTCCAAGACAACGAAAATTTCCTGATTCCATTTTGCGTTGTTAAACAATGAAACGAAAATTTTCTTGAAAGAAGTCAGATGTTTGGGCATTATTCGGCACAGAAAGCTAGTTAGGGTAGTCGGGCTGATTTAGGGTAGTCAGCGGATTTTTTTTAAATTAATTATTAATTTTTTAATTTAATTATATGGTTTCAGTTATTAGATTTCGTTGTCTTAAAAGGAAATACATATATGTATGTACATATGTATTTTTGATTTAATTAAATTTTTTCTTTATTAAAGGTATTATTATTTTAAAAACAAAAATTTTTTTTTTTATTTCAGAAATTTTTTATTTACTTTTGCTATTTTTTTATTAAATATTTTTATTTCATTTAGTTTTAAGGTTCTTACTTTATTTTATATTTTATTTTTTTTTTTGTTTTAATTTAATTTTCCTTTAATTCCTAGATTTTGTTTTAAAAATAAAAATATTTTTTTAATTTTGTTTCATTTTTAGTTGCTACTTTCTGCTTTTTGATAATTTTTTCTTTTTCTAATTAAATTTTCTCTTAGTTTTAAGATTTTATAGTTTGAAAAGAAAAATATATATATTTTTTAATTTAACTTAATTTTTAAAAAACTTATTGCTAACATGCGAACAACATAACGCTGATACCTCCTCGTTAGCTGATCTTTCAACTAGTCTTTCGAAAGACAGTAAATCGCTTTCAAGATAGTTGCCAGAATTTAAAATTTTATTATGAAAGACCTTTGTCTTTCGAAAGACTGTGGAGAGTTCTTCTGTATGTATTCTGCTTTCAAAGCAAAAGCTTACCTTGAAATATAAAAAATAATTTGTTATGGTAATTGATTTAAAATTAAAATTTTGACATAAGGCAAGCGTTGATGTTATTTTATTTATTTTTTACTTTCCGAATTCCTGAGGTATTCATAATACATACATATCACAGTCACATATGCAGTCACACGAAAAATAAATATACATATGTATATTAGCATGGACCGAAAATCCGCTTTTTAGAATTTTGAAAAAAAAAATCTGTGTGAAATGTGAAAATTTTTGGTAAATATCCTAGGCTCGCCCAAGTCCATCAAATTTCAAGTACTAAAAAAATTGTTTTCTTAGTTAACTTCGATTCTCCACAAAAAGAGTCCATATACCAAATTATGTAGGACTAATACTTTCGAAGATTATTGCAATTTTATTAAAAAAATGTATTAATTAATTAATTTATTAATTTTTATTTTTTGAGCATATTGAACTTTGATGGACTTGGGCGAGCCTAAGATATTGACCAAAAAATTCCAAATTTCACACAGATTTTTTTAAAGCATAATTAATCATATTTTTGCTATTACCAATCAAAATTCTAAAAAGCGGATTTTCGGACCACGCTAATGTATATGTAAATCAAGTTGTATCTATGTACTAATATTAAGTACGATCTAACTAACCAGCCGCTTTCCGAGTGGGTCTCCGCACAGTGGCAAGCGTATTATACACATACACAAACACACATATGGAAGCGAACACTTGCAACTTGCAACAACGATTCGCAGATACATTTGCCTGAGCTAAGCTAAGTGCGGCAATTAGCATACGCAGCATGCCAAGTAGAGCGTCGGAAGGCAATTTGAAAAAGGCAGCAATGGATGGGATGGGTGCAGGCGGCGACTGTTAGTGCGCTGTGCGCTGTGGGTACCGGGTACCGGGCACCGGTAGAGCGGTATCGCCACTTGTCGTCATTTCATTACACTCGCTTTGTTAGGCATTACTGGGCATATGTATGTATTTGTATGTTCGAATGTGTGTACATATGCATTTAGATATGTATGTATGTATGTATGAAGTGGTTGTTGCTCCTCCGTTCAGCCGTGTGCCATATGAGTTGACACGATAAGCTCTACATAAAGTCCAAACACAGTTGCTTGTTGTTGTTGTTGTTGTTGTTGCTGATGCTTTTATGTTGCAAATGAGTGTACATTTAGCAGTGTAGTGCGGCTGCACAAGTATTCGTATATGCGACCCAGTGTGCAATATGCACAAAGCAAATATTTTTAAAACTTTTTTCCAATCTTTGAGAAATTCTTGATTCTCAAGTGGAGATCTAACATTTTTCTCCAACATTTTTAGACTAAAAGTCCAAACTTTTCTCAAGTGGAGAACTTAGATTATTTTCCATACAAAAAATGTGCCGTTTTGTTTTAGAATGGGTTGGTTCTCCAATTGAGGTACACTTGAAAATCTATATTGGACCTTGGAATTTTTATTGGATCCTCACTTGGTCTCCAACCCAAATGTTTATTGGGTACCAGCTCATTTGCATGAAAATATTTACATACATATTCACAATTATCCATGCGTTTGCTTGTTTGCAAGCCTATTAGCGCAGAAATCACGTTTCATTTGGCTTTGATAAAATTTTTACAGTAAATTACTTGCTTGCTTACCTCACAATGACACTTACGCATACTGGCATATATACACAAGGGTGGAATTTTAATGCTCTCACCCCGTAGGATTGTTCTATATCGCAAAAAAGTATACCCCTATTTTTTATTTTGAAATCAAAAAAAAATTTAGATGTCGCCTAAAGCGCTCAAACTTTTCCATGTATTTTGTATGGGCGAAAAAAAAACAACTTTTCGTGGAAATGGTATGGAATTCTTGAAAATCAATACATTTCGATCGGCAAACTCTGGTTCTCTTCAGGATACTTCCAATAAAAATATCCAATTATTTATTTAACCATTTTTAAATAATGAAGGTTTTACATTTATCCCCCCATTGCATTTTTTGGCATTTTCTAGGAGTTTTGGTGGTCCTCTAAAATACAGTTACTAAGAAAAATTGACTAAAAAAATAATTGGGCTTTATTATTGGGAATCTGTTGAAGAAAAACTGATCTTTTTTTTCTTCCGATCCCAATTTCCACGAAAAGGTTTTTTCCACACAAAATAGATAGAGCGCTTTGAGCGACCTCTAAATATTTTTTGATTAAAAAATAAAAAAAATAGGGGTATACTTTTTCGATATAAAACAATCCTAGGGGGTGAGAGCATTAAAATTCCGACTTTACTTTTTTACATGCATTTTTGAACCACCCTAACATGCACATATGTATGGACTTATGTGGAAGCTGTGATTTCATGTTAATAAAGTGAGTGACGCAGAGAGTAGCATTTATTTTGACAACAAGTGGCACAAAATTTCAAAGAAACAGCGCCAGTGGTGGCATTCGAATTTTTGGGTGGGTGGCGAGATAAGACATAAAGATGTACGTAAATGTGGTTAGGGCTATCGATATTTTAATCGCAATAGTAATCGTAATAATAATTCGTAATTGTAATATGGGTCTTAGTCAGAAATATTTTTCGTAGAAGGAGTGGTGCCGAGACCGTTTCCTCCGCCTGCGTGCGAAGCATATAAATAGAACTAAAAAATCATACTGGTAAAAGCGAAAAAAAACTTCTTCGGAGTGAGGTATTCTTAGCCCTAGAAGTACATTCTTCGTCGAATCGAGGAGTCGATGACTCACACTGGGACTAAAGCGGCCAAAAGTAGCAAAAACGAATTAGCGAATTCTGAAAAAGCAATTACGCAGATTCTTAAAAAAATTTACAACTAACCCAGACTAAAAAGAATTTTTGATAAGAATGCATATTTGCAGTCATGGGACGTGCTTAAAATAGATACAATGCAAAAAAAAAAATTGTAAGAAAAAATTTAGATTTTTTCGCAAGTAATTTAAATTGTTTTTTATACTGGTGCGCAAATATAAATAACACTGTGTAACACAAAAAATAAACTCAGAATGCGCATATATGTTAAATTTTTATTGTTGAGCTGAAGGAAAAGATTTTAAAATGTACACAAAAGAAATAAAATGCAAAATAAAATTAAAATGGAAAAAGGTGTAAATATTAGTAACTCGCGAGTCGATTAATCAGATTCAGCATTCAGCCAAAGGTAGACGCTTCTACGGAAAATATCCGTTTTCGAGGGCAAAGATCCTCCTTGCTTTATCCCAGATTTTAGTTTTTTTTTTTTTTATAAAATGTGGCTAGAATTGAAAATTTCAGTAAATGTTTTCGTTTTGTCATTTTTAAAAGGAAGAACTAGAACTTATTTAGAAACAAAATACATTTTTCTAAAATTGGTAGGCGACAATGTGCACCGATTTTGACGTTCTTTCAGATTTATGCTTTTCTGATTAAAGCCAGCATTTACTCTGAATTTCATCAAAATCGGATAACAATTACCATTTTCGCCCACAAGAGCTGGGGGGGGGGGCGTGGCAGCACGTCGAATTTTGCCATTTTCCACTTTTCTTCGCATACACGACATTTCTGCGAATTTGTAGTAAGAAGATTGCTCAAATTCATCAATTCTGCATGGTGGTTTATGTAGAAAGATAGGGCTACATCTAAATTCCGTGTGGTGTCACAAAGGAGCGCGTCTGAAAGCCTAAGTGTAAGGCAGGACCACGAGCAGCCGCTTCAACCTGACCTAACCTACATAAGTTTGGCTGAAAAAAAAAATAAATCATTAGATTCGAATATGCAATGGGAAGGAATGCGGCCGTAAGTAAGTATCTAATCGATATAACATCTCCTAACCAAACTTTATGCCCTAAATATGTGAGTTGTTCTGAACGAGTTAAGAATATAACCAGTCCTTTCATCTGACTGACAGTTTGCTTGGCAAGGTACCGTATTTTTTGTTCAAAAATCATTGAGTTCAATTAAGACAGACTCGTTTTTTTTTGCGATACAACAGTAGCGGTGAATGCTGATATTTATTCAAATGCCTTAAAGTAAGTGTTGTTTGTGTGGTTAGGTATAAACGAGATAAATCCATTTTTTATTTTTTTTTAGTTTGGTTCATTTAACCAAATTATTTAAAAAAGTAAGCTTAGATTAACGGACGGACGGATGCCCATTTATAAAGTATGCTTGGTAGGCACCCCAAAGCTTTCACTATTTCATGAAATGCCCGTACCTAAAAATATAAACGAACTTAACATTTTTATACCTAACACCACAAATACCCCTTTGGAAGTTTGTTATGCACACCAGGGTTGCCACTGACGAAAAAAAATATTTACCATCCACTTGAAAAAAATCTACCAAATCTGGAGAATATCTACCAATAACTTTTTTAAAATTATTTTACTAAAAACTATAGTTCTGTTATTTTTTATTTATTTTAATTAAATTTGTAGATTTTTTAAAATTTTTTTTTAGTTATTTCAATAAGAAAACTCTTTTTAAGAACTTTTTATTTAACTAGTTATACGGTATTCGAGTCATATTATTGGCATATTCTCAGTTTTCTTCAACCAAAAGCGGAAGTGATGAAACTAAAGGCAACAGTGAAACTTCTTTATTTAAAAAACTTCAACTCGAGTTGTTATAGACAAATACATTGACTCAAAAAAGTGATTTTTTTTTAATATTCGCACTATTTTTCGACTAAAATTTTTTTATTGCTTTAACTATCCAAAAAAATCGAGGATTCAAACTACATATATACAACATATAGAAAAATTCCAAAAATTTTCGTCTAAATTTCGAAGTTTTTACTCTGAATTTTTAGAACAATTTAAGGTTTGGAGTTTTGAAGCAAATACTATTTGAGTGTAGCCAACAATGTGCTGCTTAAAATTCCCGTTGATTTTTTTATTTTTTTTCCATTGATAAAAAATGGCGTTGATTTTTTTTGCGAACAATCATAGTTACATACCTGTTAAAATTTCTTTATATTTAAATAATCATTTAAAATATTTAGGCAATCAAAAGCTCCTCGGGATTCCAGTAAAATTAGTTTTGAATGGAGCGCGATATGTTCGCCTTATATAGATATACATTTATACGTATGTAAGTATATAAAAAGCATGCAAAGAAATTTATAATATATTTAAAGATAAATACGAAAAATAAATCGGGAACAGAAAGTTCATCAAAAATCTACCAAAATGAGAAAAAATTTAACTTTTTACCAACCCAAAATTTTTCTACCAATTTTGGTAACAATTTACCAAAGTGGCAACCCTGTTAGCTGTCACATTTTAATTTTTGTCATTTTTGTTGTTTGTGCCAGCTAATTTATGTACACATTTCCAGTTGGAGTTCACTTTTACGCTAATCACTTTGTTTATTCAACTCATAATTAACAGCATTTGAAATTCGTGTTTAGCAAATTTTTGTGGTGATTTTGTTGTTGTTGTTGTTGGGGATTTTGTCGCACTGTCTGCCTTGTCATTTGTTGCGTTGAATTGGAGTTATTTAAATTGGTTTATGTGTATTCTCTGTTCCACAATGTTATAACCGTACATATGTACATATTTATTATGCAAATTATTAAATTTGGCCATTCAGCCAGTAATGTGATTAAATATGATATATGGATATCGGTATTAGAGCCGGCTAGCGAAGTTTATATTATGCACATTACCCCGATCTGAAAAACTGTTTGTTATATACGAAGAAGGAACAATAAATATTTTGCCAGTAAATATAATAAAAAAATGAGTAATCATATGAAAACTTAACAGACGAATGTTCGCTTACAACGTAGCCCAAGGCATGAGCTTTTTAAAGCTTAACAAAATTTTTATATTAGTGATGGTCAGTGTCTAAAATTTAAGACAGCTCTTCACAAGTGACAGAAGCTTTTAGTAGATTAGTAGAGTAAAAGTTCTAGGTCATCGTCACTCCTATAAAAGCATACAGAATACAAGATCTCTCTGGGTAGAACCTTTTAAGCTTTATATAAATGTTTCGTATAAACCAGCCATGAACAAAAACATTTCCGACGAGAAGCTTTTTAAAACTTTCACAGACTTTGTTTTTCGCAGGAAAAGTTCGGTTGATATTGATTTAAAGCAACGAAATCTAAAACGTTACTATGGGGCAAGCTTTTTGAACCTTCTTTTAGTCTTACATAAAATGGTCATCGTCATTCCTTTGAAAGCATACAGAATACAAGATCTCTCTGGGTAGAACCTTTTAAGCTTTATATAAATGTTTCGTATAAACCAGTTATGACCACAAACATTTCCGACGGAAAAGCGTTTTAAAGCTTTCACAAAATTTGTTTTATAGCAGGAAAAGCTTGAGCTTTCTATACACTTTGTATAGGCGTGCACAGGGTGAAAGCTTGATCTACCTGTTAATGCTTTATTTGAAGCTGCACAAAGTAAAAACTTTCGCTGGTCATCTTTGATACACGCGCCCAAGGCAAAAGCACTTTCTGATCGTTACTGTTTAGACCAACGAAAAATAGTTAGGGCTTCTGTTTTTTCCGCGCTCATACAAAATCCACAAAAAGCTTTAAAATTTTATTGCAACAAAAGAAGTTTCAATAATCTTTATTAAAGGGAACGTTCACAACTTTTTCTCTTTTGGAACGTTTTAAAAAAATTGAGTAGATAAGTTTCGATCGAAAGGGAATAGACGTGGTGAAAAAACTGTAGTACCGCCTTTTTCGAAAGCACGGTTTACGGTACACGCTTTTTTGGGAGTCTCATTGTAACTGCCCGGTCCATCCAATACATCCAATATTCCCTTCAGAGCTTGCTCGGCTTTTCGTAATTTTGTTAGAGCTTCTTAAATATTGCAAAAAATTAGACTTTTTGACACTTTGATCTCGGTTTTTTTTTTCAAAATCTAGAGCTGATGGAAACTTTATAAATACTCCGGATTTCAATTTCATTCAACCAAAGCTTTTAATTCCATTGCCCTGCTGTTATACATTTTCATTGTAATTTTTTGCATCTGCCTATCTGCCTTTGACAATATTTGCATTAAAATGTATGTATTTCATCTCGATAACTATCTCAATGTTTGCTTTAGGAAAGCTTATGCCATTTAACGGTAATCTTTGGCACATAACGTCAATAAAGCTAGTTTATTTGTATAAGCCAAGTGCGTAATAGCAAAAACTCTGTTCATAAATAGTTAAGACCAAGTAACTCATAATCATATTTACATGAACTTAACAAATATTTTGTTAACCTCTCGTATATATACATATACACATATATATGTGTACTTATGGCGTTACTTAATCTCTAGCATATACATATGCACGTATGCATGATGATTTGATTGAAATAATATCACCAAATATTGCAAATACATATGTAGACATTTGATGTATAAAATTATGAAAACTCGCTCACAAAAATATTTTCCAAATGCTTGGCAATAAGCATTTATTTTTTAATCATGAAATAACTCGATTTAAATATATTAAATTCAATTTGCTTTATTTTGTTGCAAAACTTAATATCCTTACGGTGACCATTCGTACCGCTTTTGGCGGGACAGTACAGATTTTGAGAAAATTGTCCCGCTGAATATTTTTTAAAAGTCGATACGTATAGTGGTTCGGATTTTTCATATTTGTACCGATTAAATCCCGATTTTCAGTATCTTTTTATTACTTTAATAAGAGTCCCCCTGTACTCTGTTCCAAAAACAATTTTTCGCTCAAACGTGGCCACACTTTCATTATCACAAAGAACATAGAATGTAAGTGAACCATAAACAAAGCCAGCATCCTTATTTTCTATGATGTTTGGTTACGTTTATTCTGTCTAACTGGTTCTTTCTGTAGTCTATCATTCTTGCCTAATTTTTTAAAAATTTTATAATAATTTGTTAATTTTTTTTTTTTAATGAAACGATTCAAACTTTAGTGAAATTATAAAAATGAATACTAATTCTCTCACAAAATTCATGGACATAAAAAATATTCACTGTAAGTACAGTGGCGAAAATATAAATAAGGAAGAGATATTTTAGCAACCTTTAGTTATTCCCCCTTCGATTATTTAATGTTTATTATTTGTAAGTCATAATTTCAAACTTTGTACAAAAATTACAAAGTATCATAAAAAATGTTGAACTTTTCAATTCGATTTCTTAGAAACATTCTGAGTAGGCACCCATTCAATTCAAAGTGTACATTTTAATTAGCTAGGACTTATCGTAGATTTTTGGAAATTTTTTTATGTGAAAGTAGTTGCTCATTTTCTCCATATAAAAAAAAAATCGAGAAAATCGCGAGCAAAAAATTTGCAAAAAATCGACAGCAAGCCCAAGCTACTTCAAACTTGAACTTTGCTATACTAAAACTTAGTGAGCTACAAAACTGCATACTCAAAACAATTCTAAAAAAATCTGATAAAAATGTTTAAAATTTTGATCAACATTTTTTATAATTCGTCGAATTTTTGTAAATGTTCTACAAAGTTTGAAATTTTGTTTTATTTGGTATTTTTTAGATGGTAAGCTATATTTTCATAAAAAAAATAATAAAAATTTTTTAAACAAAGAAAAGTAGCCAAAGCTTGCTAAAATGTTTTTTCCCTATTTACATTCTCGCCACCGTATATTCTGTGTGTATATATTTTTTGCGATTAGTTTGACTTTTTTTCTCTTTATTTTATTTAAAAAAAAAATTGTTCTAAAAACAAAATTGTATGTTCGGCTTCGATGCCTTAGAAATGTCCCGATTTTCGGTCCACAAAAATCTGGTCACCGTAAATATACTCAACATCAATTAGCGCTTTATTAGTTTCAACAAAAATATAGTAAATCGCTGGCGAGTTTATGAAAATGAGAAAATGCATATTTCAAATTTATTTGCTTATAAAGAGAAATAAATGATTTTACGCGCATATCCACATATGTATCAAGCATTTATCTTGCATATAAAATTTGCGAAAATTTGCTTAAAAATATGCGGAAATGTGTGCGAATGTGCGTAGATTGCACAGATGAGCTCAGATTTTTATTACAAAGCTAAAGCGCGATTTATTCTAAATAATGATTTCGTTTTTTTGTTGTTGTTGCAATGCATTTCATTCTATAAACATACAAATGTATGTATGTATGTATGCTTATGATATGTAAGCATATGTAAATTTTTTTAAAGTTTTTTTCCATAATTTCTCTGCAATATTTTAGCTTAATCGCATTTGGATTTGCATTTGCAAATTTGTTGACAGTTTGCATTGCCTATAATTTCCGACCAGCACTCTGCCTCTCACTTTGCTTCAAATGCTTATCGGTTTAAATATATTCCTGACTATTTTTTGTTTTTGCTTTTTCATGCATGCAATAATTGCTTATTTATCGATATCAGGTATGCATTGCAACAGACATACATATGTACATACATACATACATACTCGTACTTGGTTTTCATGTCTCCACATTTGCTTTGCGTGCATTTTTATTTAATTTTTGTTTTATTGATGCTGCCAAGCTTGACAAAGTTGCCAAATAGGTGGAAAATTTTATGGCAAGTAAATTTGAAATGAATTCTATAAAACTAATTAAATATAATATTGAAAAAATATTACGGTAATGCTATAGAAATGTTAGATGAATAATAAATTGAGGTTAATACATACATACATATATATGCATTATCTGTGGTGGTAGGTATGAAAATGTTAGTTCACCTTGACTTTTTAGAAAAGCGCTGGTTGCTAGATGAAGCATTCAAAGCTGCGAGGAAATCTAATTTTCGAATTCTATTAATAGATTTTTAAATGTGTTTGTGAGATGCTATAGTAAGAGCTATACTTACAGCTCTTATTTATGTAAATTAATTTTACTGAGCCATTAAAATATAAAATAGCGAAAATGAAATAATTAATTCTATAGTTGGTATCGCCGATAACAAATATTTTCAACTGTGTTAGTTAATGAAGTTCTATTCAAGACAGTCAAAGTTAGCAAGAAGTCGATAACTTATCGAAATGGTACCGACGTTAGATAGAATAGGGTCTCTATTCGATATCGATAAATTATTTAGTAAATATATCGATATATCTAAAAATACATCGGTGTTTTGAAGGTAATTGTAATAAAAATTATCTCTAATTCATGAAAAATACTAAATATTATAAAGTGTAGAAAATATGTAGTACATACATATCGTCGCCATTTCCAAAACTTTTAAACATCTTCAAAATGCCCGCTGGATCCTATAGAACATACATAGTCTCCATATATGGGTCGCTTGAGAATAACTTTGGCTTCAATAACTTTCAAACGACCTCCCGGCGTAGACTTTAGCTTTTAGATCTTTCAGAGCGTCTGCCTGTAAAAAGAGCGACTCTAGGGTTTCCTACCTCTCTTGCATGCTTTACTTTTGCAAGAGCGAGTTGTATCCAATTTCATTTCTAGTTAGAGATCTGGGCTTCTTTATTGCTTAGAGTGAATTATTATGAATTATTACAATAGGGGTATAAATCCAAAAGTGCTTGAAAAGGCTTTACTTCTAGGCTACATGCAATAGGGTTGCCAACTGTTTGAAAAATTAAACTCAACTCAACAGAAATCCGCTGTAATCGGGGATGGTTAGGTAGCTTTTGAGGCCACCTGGTGTTCAGGGAACTCGGCACACTCTAACACTCGTTATTTAATAAATTTAAAATATAATTATTGTCTCAAAAAATATAATTATTGTCGGCCGCTGTGGTGTAGTGGTAAGCAGTGCGCGCTTCCACTCCGCAGGACCCGGGTTCAAACCCTGGTCAAAGCTACATCGCAAAAAATATAGAAAAAAGGTTTTTTTCTTAACAGCGGTCGTCCGTCGGCAGGCAATGGCAAACCTCCGATTGTATTTCTGCCATGAAAAACAGCTTTTCATAAAAATACAATCGCCGTTCGGAGTCGGCGTAAAACTGTAGGTCCCTCCGCTTTGTGTGACAACATCAAGGCGCACGCCACAAATCGGAGGAGAAGCTCGGCCAAACACTAACATATGTGTAAGCGCCAATCTATTATTATTATTATTAATTATTGTCTCAATAGAAATTCAAATACGAGTTATTTAATAATTTAAAGTTATTTTCAATAGTGTATGTTGCATGATGGTCACACTTCGTCGATTTCATGTCGTGCTGGTTATTACATTGCTGAAATCGGGGCGATTATTTGCTATTAATAACTGGTAATATTATTCGGCTTAAACTCGATGGAATTTTGTTGCATGAGAGTTTATTTTGGCATACATACATACATACATATGTGCATATTTCACAGTGCCTAAGTAATTTACTCACTAATCCAATATGAATATTTGAATATGTGAATATTTTTATTACATAGTAAATTTTAGTGTTGACGATTGAATCGGAGATCGATTAAGCGAATCCTTTAAACACTTGATTCTTGATTGATTTTTACATGCATTTTTTTTCTTTTTTTTTTTGGTACAGCCACCGGTTTTTCAAGTCATAGAAGCCGCCTGTCGGTGGACAAAAGTAAATCTACGAGTTGATTTCTGCAATGAAAAAGTTTTTCATAAAAACCATTTCGCTTTCAAAGGCACAAAACTGCAAGGCCCTCTATTTGAATCACAACAATAAGGACGATAATTTAATATTGGAAGAGAAACGCGGTCAAACACTTAGCTAAATTGAACGTAACGCTTATTTCGGTGCATTGCCATCGATTTGTTTTACCGATTTCACGGTAATCCAATGTGATTTAATGCAAAAATTAAATTTATATTTTTGCTCTACCATCACTGATTATGGACACTGTAAGGACGAGGCCTGTATAAATAGATATTTGAAAAGTTATTGCAAATATCAGACAGTTTGGCAATTTAATTTTTTCTAAGCCAACCGACAACGAACTTTAAAATTTTTTTTTTAAAATATGCAACGTGCATTCGTCTATGTTTGTGTGGGTGAAAATCATGACAAATGCCAATAATAATATTATTCATGCATATTAACGTATGTATATACATATGTACGCTATATATATATACAAACATACCTCTAAAGTTTGTGCAATTTCGCTTGAGTGAAATGAATTTTTATTGCTTCGACAGTATTTAGTACAACTTAGCTTGCGGCTGGAGTGTGGGTACCTTGCATACATACCCTGCAGGAAAAAAATTTATCAATTTATAAAAAATAACCAACTTTTAGTTGGCTATTTTGCCGTGAATTCTATAAAATATATAATTTGTAGCTGGATAGAAAAAACTAGCTTGAAACTAGTTCAAAAGTAATGCAGGAGTAATGCAGACATAATCGAGAGTTTGTTTTCTTTAAACAAGTTTTTATTTACATATCCTCATACAAAATTTTACTTTGAATACATTTTCTATGTGTACTTCACAACTACTTGTTCGTATTGAGAACAGATAAAAGAAATATCAAAATTTTATATTATTATTTTGAAGTTATGTATGTATATCTGACGAAGTACGACTATGCGACGAGCCGCAGCAGAATGTGTAAACAAATATGAATAATAGTATAAATTAAATAAATAAAAAAGAGTAAAATAAAAAATATTTTGTCTTTCTTATTGTTATTTTATGTACAAAAGTAGTTAGTTACAAGTTAGTTGACATCTAATGCAGAGGTAACCTCCCTTGACTATTTCGCGCCCTTCGCCATCGAAATATAGCTAGCTTTCCTTAAAGAAAATATCAAGATAATAGAGACTTTTAGTTCCTTCCTAATCAACTACAAGTTGACTTATAGTTAGATATACTATTTCCCGCAGGGTATGTATGGAGTAGTATGCGTTTAACGTTTGTCTATGCTATGGTTGATTGCTTATGAGTTTGCATACCTGAATGCATACATACGTACATACGTACATACAAACATATTTATATTTGCCTGTCTGTTGGTCAGTTACAGTACAAATAGCGGTAACAATAGCCAGTTGTTTGTGGAGGAACAAGTTTCTAACTGTTTAAACGCTGTGTGGGCGTACTTATACTTATACATGTACAGATATTTTTATGCAAAAATATACATATGTATGTATTTACTATGCATACCCCCAGTTGAAATCTTGAACTTAGTGACTTGGTTTTGGTGGTGTACAATACATGTGAAAGTCTGACCACTCCGTGAGAACCCACAGGAGCAGAACAATCACCAAATACACGAAAAGGAAGAATACGCATTGCTGGATATGAACAAAATTTATACAAATTTATATATTTAAACTTATAAAATGTTTTTTTTTGATAAAACAATCGTTATTGATATATTTATCGATGACATCGATCTGTTTTTTTTATAGATAGCATTATCGATTTATTAACGATTTATTTATCGGTAACAGTATCGATTTATTTATCGATACTATAAGATATCGATTTATTCGTCGACAGCATTTTCGATTTATTCGTAAAAAAAACTACCGATTTATTTAATAACAACACTATCGATGTATCTATCGATAAAATTACGGAATTATTTATCACTAGTATTTTCGAATTATTTGTCGCTATTATCATCGATTTATTTAGCAATGCTATTACCGACACGCCTTTTAGTTATTTATCGATATTCCTATCGATTATTTATAAGTGTAGTTATCGATAAATTTTTTTAGACATTAATAGATAACGACACATTTTTAGGACTTACAATTTATCGTTTTTTCACGAACTCATGCTGGCATTCGTACCGGTACTCCTTTTAAACCTCTCCTAACCAACAATCTTTCGAACAATATAAAATCCTTTGCTAAAATTTCTCACTCTAACTTCCAGCTGGGTATTTACAAGTACAAATACATAAGCATTAGTACTTATTTGCATTCAACAATCAATTTTGCCTCGCTTTGCCTAATTTAATGAACAGTTTTACTAGCAAAACGTTTAAACAGTTGAATAAACTTCCAAGCGCTGTCGGGCAGATGCGCTCCATCAATTATGATTACGGTTGGTATTGACCGGTGTGTGGTTCATTGAGTTAGTGATGTGTACAATTAACACAGTAAATATCGATAATGCCAACATCAAAAAATTGCTATCTTAAGCTTTGGTTTTATTCATTGTTCAATGCAACGAAATTAATTACATTTTAACAAAATTCTGTTACAAGACTTTCTCCATTCTTAACATAAAAAAAATGAGTTGCTAAAAATGCCAAATTTTCAATTTTGTACCTATAGCAGAACAAATTTGTGTATCGAAAAACCTGCCATCGCTTGCTATCAAATACTAATAGCAACTCCCATTCAACCGCCAATTATCCAATCAACCCATAACCGCTTAGCCATTCAATCAGCAGCTGACCTGAGTCGAGTCAGCAAATTCCGTTGTCCGCTCACATGCTAATGATGTTATTGACTCATTCCTTTACCGCGCCAATGTGTGTATGTGCTGAATTGTGATGCGCGAGCAGGTGAGGGAGGGTAAAGTTTATTGTAGCTCCGCTGGGGCTACCTTGCAGCGCACTCCTACGTTTATCCTCTAAGCTAAATTCCGCTTATGTGGAGCATATATGTATGTGTTTTCGTATTTGTTGTTGCCTCCATGAAGTGGGAGATGTCTTTGCTTAGTTGTTATTTTGTCTGTTCATCGACTCATCCACTTTATGGCTAATTTGTGTGACATGTCAGACCATAATTTGCTGGCACTTAAATTTTGTAGTGGCGGTTGAATGGGTCCTATGAATTTTTAATAACATGTTTAGATGCATACTTATGTACATATATAGGGTGCATTACCAAAAAAAAAAAAAAATTGCGGACTTTCCAACGGAATTATAAAATTTATTATATTTTAGAACTAACTTTCCCAAAAATATTTCGGAAAAATATTTAGATGTACGTGAGCTAGACCGATTTGAGAATACCTCAAAAAATCGCATTATTTTGAATGCGTTTAAAAAACATTTAAAAAAAATTTTTATGTAGATTTTTAAAGCTTAAACTCTTCTATCATCTGAGAGGATTTTTTTGAAATTTTTTTAAAAACTAACTTTATAAAAAGATAGGGTTTTCGAAATATTTTCGAATAAGTCCAGCTCACTTAAATCTTAACATTTTTCTTATTTATTGCGGAAAGTTTAATATTTTTAATTTCCGATGGAAAAATAGTGTCAATATTTTTGGTGTTTGGAAAGTGATGCACCCTAATGTATATGTGTTTGTATATACTATACTGCTGACGAATTATTTTTAAATGAAAACTTATCCTCCATTGAATATTTTTTCTGCCATATCCAACATTTTCATGACTGTTTTTCTTCTCTCTACTTTCAGGTTTGTACGCGTTTTGGCATTTCAATAATTTGCTTGTATAATCCTATGTTGAAGGAGCGCACAGAGGTATGCGATAGTTTCAAGGTTTAAAAAATTAAGATAAAAAAATTTAAATGAAAAAAAATGCACAAAAAAAAATTTACCAGTTGCGTTGTGTTGGACGTTTCTTAAGCCTGAAGCAAAGCTTCGTAAGTCTTGAAGTTTTTATTGCTTTTTTATGGAAGAAACTAGTAGTTTTGAATTTTGACTTTTTCACTTTATCGAGTTCAAGGAAATCTCACAATAAATTTTCCGTTGCTTTCGAAATCGAAGAAATTACAAAGTCAAAAATTTTTCTTCCTCACAAAAAAAAAAAAATCTGCTCTGAAAGGAAATTAATGAGCTTCCAGTCAAATTTTAGCATTTCTAGTCAGCAACGCGCGCCTACATAATTACGGCTTGAAACCTTTCTATACTTATGTCTATAAAATTTCCTTTTTTCCTTTCTAATTAATTAAATACTTTTTCCCCAGGCCCCACAGTCTGGGATTAGTCTGGGATTTTCCGCAGTCTTGCATGTTTACGAGCTGATTAAAGCAAAACACAATTTCTGCCACTCTTCAACCCCATGAAGTACTCAAATGCTCAATGCTCGTAAACAATAGTAAAAAATTAGCATTTCTTTTGCCACAAAAAAAAAACCAATGGAAAAAGAATCAACTGCAAACCAATTCCAAGAAAGCACGGAAAAGCCATAAACAAGCCAAAATGCGCGAAAAATACTAAGCAGTGGTGGAAGTGTGTGTGTGTGTACCAAACTCAAAGGCGTTTTTCTATATTCGCGCACACATTTTCAAATATTTAACAGCAAAATTGATTACACTTTGTACATACTTGCATACATACTTAGTTAAAGACGTTGTGCCGCTCATTTGCATTTTAATTTGATTTCAATTGGCCGACAAGCGATTTACAACACAACACAACACAACAGACTACGTACGTAGCGCGAGCGCCTTGAATATGCAGAATACGAGTATGTAGTATGCAGATCTCTTAAGCATGCTTATAAAATTTAGATTTATGGCCATATATCTATGTACATACATACATACACTTTTGTTGTTCGCTTCCAAGTAATGTTTAAATTTGTGGACGCGTGTGTTGCGCAAATTTCAGCTGATTCATTTGTTTGCATATTTTTTGTTGATGATTCATAAAAAATCACCCTACTCGATATCTATTCTTTGTAGGTGAAAGAAGGGGGCTTAAATTGCTAGAGTAATTGAATAATGTGGTAAGTACTTGTTTTTTTTTTAATTCCCAGACTACTAGCCTTAATTAAAAAACTAAATAATGAATTGTGTACAGAACCTCAAAACGGATACTCTAGTATCTTTAGTTCGTACCTCTGTTAGTTCGGATCTCTGAAAATCGAACTACTTCTTCGGCGATAGCACGTAGTGGTGAGAGGGAGATATGGTCCCATTGCTCTCTTATTTGATTAGATCTCTATACATATGTATCTACGTATTCGATTCGGCGAGCAGAATGTTCATAGCTAGGATTAAAGAGAGTTGCCACCTGTTTAAAAAATCAAAATAAATTAAATTAATATGATTGATCCAATATCGCAATACGGGTGTCTTGTAAAAAAATGTTTTCTCGCAAAGAAATGCCACATTTTTGAAAACCTAAATTCCATTAACTTGATTAGATAAAAGAAATATTGCAAAATGGGTGTCAAAGAATGAAGACTTAAGAAAGCTCACTTTCCAAGTTATTTAATGCAGGTTGCCACCTGTTTGAAAAATTAAATTCGATTAAATTGATAAGAAAAAAAAATATTGCAATATGGGTGACAAGCGAAAGAGGTTTAAAAAAAATTACGTTCCAAAATTTTTAAAGTAGCCTTGCCAGCTGTTTGAAAATTCGATTAAACCTTTTAGATAAAAGAAACATTACAAATACGCGAGTCAATCGATAGCGGCTTAAACAGTCTTAGCTCAAAAAATTATTTTGAATAGGGATGCCACCTTTTTAAAATGATTTCATAAATTTAGTGAAAGATTAACTTGAATTATACTATATTGGTAGAGAACGAAATTTTAGGAAAGTTTATTAACGAGAAAACTTTTGAAGTTCTCGGCTGAGCTTAGATAATATGTTGAATTTTATTGAAATAAATCACACCTAATTTAACCCTCCTCGCCTTACCTCTAATGAGGGCAAGCTAGTACATAATATGCAAAGACAATCTAAATACAAGGTGTGCCTCCGGTATTTCACAATTTTCGTTTTAATAAATAATAGCATTCGATTAATCTTCAACGCCAATCAGTACAAAAATCAAAACTGTATTTTCAAGTATTTATTAAATATTTTCTTTTTAAAATTCCTGCAGCTTATCAGCACTTTTGTTGTATTTCGTAATTAATTGGAAATGCAAATATTTGCGAAATCACTTGAATACCATCTGACTGCATATATGTATATTTTTTTGACAACAAAGCGGGCTACACAAACACAAACAGAAAAAAATAAAAAATAAAAACAAAAAACTGCGAGTGATATTAATGTCAGCAAATGGGTTGAGTGCCTCTAATTGGGTTGAGTGTATGTCATTGAGTCATTGCGAATGGACGCACACGCTTTGCAGCTTATCAGCAACCTATTTATGTATATACATACATTAGGGTGGTGACTCAAAAAATATCAACATCTACATTTTTCATGGGGCACCCTAGTGTTTTGTTCTACGTAGATACAAAATTAAGCCTAGCGCGACAATTAAAAAAAAATTGAATTTTTTTATACTTTTTTTATACTCGATAAAACTTTGCCTTGAAATCTGATAAATTGGACATATTCTTGAAACTTATTCATATCTGTTCATAAACTCGCTGAGCTATAGCTGGCCAAAGGCAATATTTTTTAGAATTTTTGCGATTTTCATAGAAAAAAAATTTAGTTTTTTCCCAACCCTATTTTTGTAATTTTCGTTGATGTCTTTATTTTATACGTAGAACAAAAAAAAATGGTGCTTCCCTTTAGTTGATATTTTTTTAAGATCACCCTAATACATATGTATACGTATAAAAAAAAATTTATTTTAAAAATCTAAGTAAATGAAAATAAAAGGATAAAATATAAAATAAATAATATAAAACACAATTAAGTAGAGATTAGAGTTAGCCGCATTCACATTAACACCGAACCAGTTCAACCGGTACAGTTGGAAAATACTTATAATAATTTCAAATAATTTCAATAATGTGCGCGGTCAACAGCCATCGGCGCGCACAAATGAAATGTTAATTAATATTTCTGAAACAAAAAGCAAACTGAGAACAATAAAAAAAAAAAAATGGAAAAGTGCTAAATAAAAAATGAAAAACAAATTTGTTGTATTAAAATAATGGCATGGCGCATTGCTTTGCGTTTATTCAAAGGATTTTCTCGCCTCTCTCTCTCTCTCTCTCTCTCTCTGTGTAGTCGCTTGGCTGCACTTATATAGTATTTACGACACTTCAAAGCTTTTCCTTTGTTTAAATTTTTTTTATAAAAATTGTGAAACATACGAAACAATGTAAATGTGTGAAATAAGTTTATCTATAGAATGAAAATAAAGTGGACGAGGTGCAAAATTTACGGCGTGCGATTATTCAAATCGAGGTTGATGAACCTGCGAGTTATGTATGACTTGCTGTTGATTATGAATAATGAAAATTTAAAATAAAGTTATTGAAACTGATATTTGAACAATGGTTAGGAAGAATATTTTTTTGATATAGTTAGTTAGATATATAAATATATGAATCTGGCTGCCTTTCCCATAATTTCTTTCTTTCATACATTCCCCTCCTTCTATAGCTTTCTTAAGTTCATTGCTCCAATAGTTTGCAGTTTGTTAGCAGATTGCGGAAGCTGAACTCTTATCACATTAACTTCAATTTGCATATGAAGGTTAATTACTTAACATAAAAAACTTTATAAGTTTTTATACAATTTTCAAAAGAAAACTAACCAAATCGTGATAAAACACTTCGAGAGTCGTTAGCCTGAGTCAGCTAATAAACCGTTAGCACAGCATAACAATTACCACAATCAGTTATGTCTACATTTATCTCAGCGTACTGTTAAAGTTAAGCAACAAACTCTTAAGTACATTAAGCTCAAGAATAGCCGCTAGAATTTAGGCCAACTTTATTAGCAGCAGATAAAATTGCCAGCAGAGTAAAGAATAAGGCAACGGCCACATCCATGCACGTCATCTCGCAGAATTCCATTTTTTTTTTTGATTTTTTTTGTTTTTGTACATACTCGTATCTCATTTGACGTGTCTCTGCATACAGTGGCTATAAAAAGTTCTGCGTTTAAAATATACTTACGTTTACATATATGTATATGTGTATGCATGTACCGTTGCAAGTTTGTATGCTAACTAAATTTGTGGTAAACATTGTTGCCTGCTAGTACGCTGTTTACTTTGAGTGATAATGAAGCAGTAGGTTTTTTAAGGAAATAAAAAAAATAAAAAGAAAAACCGCCTCACGCGGACCAAAGACGGCACAGCAACAAAAATTGTTTCTAACGATTAGCGTAAGTTAAAGTAGTGATGAATCGTGATGAAGCGGTCGCGGCTTTTAGGTAGATTGTGCGAACTTATTTTTTATTATTTTATTTCGTACTTTGTGGGTTATGCATGTTTAGGAAAACGGACTCTGTAGAATTAAGAAAATAAGCAATGTACATACATATATTATATACGAATTCTGAGACTACAAAGAATGCTGAACGACTTCAGAATGCTGCTCAGATAAAATGAGAAATGGGTGCTTGACCTCCTCAATACGAAGTTGTTTCAAAGTTTCCAAGCAAAAATTACCTTTCATTGCAGTGATATGAAAGTAGTTAGATGTAAATCGCACTTTGTCTGCAGACTGCGGCTAACGGCATTGTTGTAATATCATAAAAATTCCCCAAAAGGGGTTTTGGGTATGATGCTGAGTGAATGAGTGAGTCCTTGGCCAGATGTGAATCTTACGTAGACTTGACTGTCGCGGTACTGTCCGGTTACTTAGCGCTATTTGGCTTTAGACAGCATTTCCATGGTACTGGCTCTTCTGCCTCAGATAACCTCTGTCTTCCCCCATTACTCATGGGATTATTTTGGAAGGCACTTATGTATGTACAAGAATCAAAATATTACCGAAACCAGCTCTGCTCGCACCACCAATTAGCAACGGTCGGCGGACATAGAGTAATACTGGATGCCAACCTCGCTCGTCGTTTAGTGACGATTGCGGCGGACGAAATGAAAGCAAATTCAGATGCTAAAAGTGCTGAATGCCATTGCAGAGGACTAAAAGACTTTGAACCAAATAGCCTGTAAGACAATCTGGTCGTTGAAGTGGCCGCCTTAGACTCCGTACCTAATGACACAAATATTTAGATACCCACTGGCTAAGATCGGCTAGTGAACGTTACAGAAAACTTTTTGAAAAGGGGAACAAAATTCCAAAGGAGTATCCAAAAATACTGTGCATCCTTGAATAGTAGTATCACCTGTCGCACAGGCTTGCAATGCTATAGATGAGAACACGCAGCGACAGAGGGTTGGCTACGTAAAGTCACGTCAATCCCCCAACCCTGGAAAGGAGTCTTCAATAAGAAAGCCGAGACGACCATGGTACCAAAGCGATGATTCGTATCGGCTATTTTTCGCATCCGAGAATCACCCGCTGGGACAGTATCCTGGGACTTAATGAAATCTGGAAAGCGCTGAAATGGGTTTGAAGAGAACCGACTACCTAGATTACTATAGTAGCTGCCTATGCGCTCGTATCAGAGGCACTCTGTGGATTCCTAATAAACTACGGGTTCGGTAAAGTGTACATCCAGTAGACGGGATCGTCACGCGCAAAAGCCGCTGCTGCGTCACCAAGATGATCTTAGAGTCTACCGCTGGGGCAATAGATGAAAACATATAACGAGATTAAACAGCGAAAAGGGTGCTCAGAAGATCTTGTCCGTCCTGAAGTATCCCCCAGTGGTCCAAATCACTTTGCAACCTCCCCCAATATTAGTCATAGGCATAGGGTCGGAATGAAGTATTAAGAGAAGTGAGCGCCATCGCACTCACCCTAGGTTTAAAAGGACTTTGGAAGGTTGTACTTGACTCAGGTCATCTTCATGTTGATAGCAGTGAAATGCGCCCAAAAGGGCCGTTATTCTCCTGGAACTACACTATTAGTTTAATAATAGTTGTGTTTATTTGGGTTATCCAGCTCAGTGTCACGATCATTTCTCATGGAAACGGTCTGGATAATTCTTATTGGAGTTGGCAGCACTTACTGAGCCTCAAATAAGATATCTATGTCAGATCACCGTAATAAAGAATTTTACATGGAAATCCTAAATGCAACTAAATATGAATTCTGAGATTGTGAGTAGGTTGACTACATAAATTACTACTATCCATGAATTTGAGTTTGAATCTAGGCAAGAAGAAGACGTCCTCAGATCAGATTTTATAGAGAACTTCACAATGGAGATCAATAAATTTCAAGTGCCCAAAAAAAAGTGTTTTATCGAACATGTGTACTTTTTATAAAACAAAGAAAAAAAATATTAACAAAAAACATTTTTTTCTTCAAATAACATACAGTACATAAATACTTTTCCATTATTTAGCTGTGCATTTGGCAGATATTTCAGTTTTTTTCTCCTGAATGTCTACTCTGCTTTCTTGCATTGAGCAAAGAATACATGATTGCTATTAACACGAAACAAGTGCGGCTATTAAAAAAATGTATTGTGCTAAATATTTAACAAATTAACAGTTTGCCACCGTGAAAGATAATTAAAAAAAAACGGAAAAATAAGTTGGTTAACCCATACCCATTAAAGAGCGAATTGGGGGCACTTTCTGAAATAAGTTTCTACATACTTTAGTATCATCTTAGCAACTCAAGTGCAATTCTTCTGAATTTTTGGTAACCACTTCTTCCAAATATTTTAGAGCTGATTCGCTCACGAGCAGGCAATATTACGCTCTGAAATCGTGTTCATATACCGTTATTGAGCACCTCTTGTCTTTTGCTGTCTTCTCGAATGTACTAGCCTTTGATTGTCGATTTAAAGAGGCACCTGACTGTGCAACTGACAGATAAAAAAACATTGAGCGATGACCGCATTTGGCATTTGCCTGCGGTCTTATCGTTTGTTGCTCATCCTTCAAATGCGAAATGTGTACTATTTTTTTTTTGTTAATTAGCTATAAACTCTTTGTCGTTGTAGTATTTCGTTTTTTTTCTTTTTTGCTTTGTTGCAAGTGTTGTGGTAATGAGTTAATTACTGTTATCTGCATTTTTACCCATATTGACATTCGAATTATTGTTAGCGCGCAAATTGATAGATTTTCGTGCCTGGCACCATGCTGTGGGAAATTTTGTTAAAGTAATTAACCGTTGTTTTAATTACTTCACATCACGAACATAGTCCAGCACTCGCGCCAATAGTTTTTCCCAGTGAACTTCATGATTAATTATACAACTTCGAATTGCTTTCAATTATTTTAGTAATTGCATTTAGTGCCCGATGATAGTTTTATGAATAGTGATATTAACATAGTTGACCATATATACTACATACATACGTATGTATGTATATGAATGTATTTCCTTTTTGGTTGTTGTTGTTTCCGACAGGGTGGGTGTATGATGTATTATGGAACGAATTTCCGTCATCCCTTGTCAAATTTGGTTTGGAGACAAACCGGTTTCGGCGTTGTGCCATCTTCAGTGTCATTTTTCGTTCTGCATAATTTTTGTTGGTTGCTCGTATTTATACTCCTTGTTAACTACCTCTTTCTTTTGTTAGGTACGTCTTTTTAGTTTTGCAGTGTTTGCGGTACTCAATAGGTAGATGAATTGTTTTGGCTCGTTTTTGACGGCAGGTAGAAGTCCGTGATTTTTACCCCCTTTGTTTTTGCAGTCGGTGTATTCCCTTCCATATCTGTCCTTAATATTTTCTTGTTGTCATTCTTCTTCTTGTACAGTAGTTTTAGAGGTTCAAACAGTACGTCCGATGCAGTATTTATTTGCTCATTTATTATTTGTCCTTTTAAGGTCTTCTGTTTATATATTTCCATATTTTCTAATATATTCAATCTTTGTCCTTTATGTTGTACACGGAGAAGTTCTGTTGTTTGTCCAATCTTCATTGGTGTGCATTTATTTTTGATCATGTGATTCGCGAAGTTCGATTCTATTGCAGCCTCTGGTTTTCGTTTTTTCTTATTATAATCCCTTATGTGTTCTCGATACCTTGTTCTTATATTTCGCCCTGTTTGTCCTATGTAACTGTGTCGGCACTCACAGGTTAACTTGTAAACACCCTGTTTATCTAGCGGGTCTTCCTCGCTTATTTTATCTTTCAATATATTTCCCACTGCGTTCCTTGTTTTAAATGATGTCTGAATGTCGTACTTATGAAAGAATTTGGCAAGTTTGTAAGATGTCTTTCCTGTGTAAGTTAGAGCTGCCCAAGTTTTTTTTATTGTTTTCCTCTTTGCTAGTCTTTTTCGATTTTGTGTCCTTTCTTAACTTCTCCACCAGGCCTCTCCTATATCCGTTATTTTCCGCAATGGCATATATTGTATCCAGTTCCTTCTTGTAGCATTCTTCTGTTAGAGGGGTCCTTTCAAGCCTCGTTATTAGTTGTTTAAATGCTGCATTTTTGTGCTGCTGTGGGTGGTTTGAGCTATTGTGTATAATTGTGTCTGTGGCTGTTGGTTTTCTGTATATTTCGAACTCTATCTTGTTCGTGGTATCGTTTATTTTAATTGTTAAATCCAGATAGTTAATCTTTCTTTCCTCTTCCGTTTCCATGGTGAATTTTATATTCTGGTGTTGTTTGTTGACATAGTCTAGTATCTGTTTCTCTTTGTTTCCCTCTATTAGACATATTACATCATCGACATATCTCGCGTAGAATTTTACTCCTAGGTTGGTCGATAGGTTTTTCATGTATATCGCCTCCAGTGTTTGCATGAATACTTCCATGAGTATTGCTGACGTCGGATTGCCCATTCCTAACCCGTTAATCTGTTTATATATCTTATTGTTGAACCGGAAGTAGTTTTGTTTTAATGTGACCTTCAACGCGTTTATTATTTCCGTGACAGCTTCTCTTTTTCATTTTTCCCATCAGTATTTCTTGTACGGTCTTTATGGTTTCTATTGTTGGTATCGATGGGTAAAGGTCCTTGATGTCGAATGATACGAATTTAGTGTTTTCGTTGATCTTCAACGATTTCATCTTCTCGATTAGTTCCGTTGTATTTGTAATAGTATATTTATTGCGTAGATCCAGACTATCCTTCAGCAGCGTCTTTAGGTGCTTGGAGAGTCTGTATCCGGGAGCAGACTTGTAATTAATGATAGGTCTCATCGGGGTGCCTGGTTTGTGTGTCTTTGGCAAGGCAATCAATATGAATGTACCTTTAATCTTTATATTATTTGATGATGAAAATGAATAGCAATAAAATAATTGTAAAAGTGCAAAGTTTTCTTCATTACATATTCAGTAATTCATTGCCTTTTCATCAACAAGTTTTATATAAAAAGATATCACAGGAGGTTCTCGCTAAAATGAATAGTACAGATCGTACACCATCTTCAAAAGAGACATAACTCAATAATCAAATCCGATAATATAAAAGCTTCTGGATCATACAGATATAAGGCAATTAATACAAAAACAGTTATAAGAATAGTTTTCTAGTTAGTGAATATAATTATAAAAAAAAAAAAATATTTGCTTTAGCTGGAGATAATTCCTACAAATTGACTTATGCAAAAAAATCGACCTAAATTTTTTTTCTGAGTTGTGCCCCTTTTGAAGTTGGTGTGCCATATTTAGAATGTAATGTGAATAATTTTCCTGAGAGATGACTTATTGCGATTGCAATTGCTGTTAGCACCATCACTACCATTACTATGTATTACTATTATCATTACCATTACTATTGCTTTTACTATTATCATTGCTTTTACCATTATCATTACGATTACCCTTACCTTAATGATTACGCTTACCATTACTATACTATTATTATTATCATTACTAGGATTATTAACATTTCCAATACTATTACCATTACCATTACTATTACCATTACCTTGTTTTTTTTAAATTTTTTTTTACCGTTACCTTTGACATTGCCATTGCTATTACGATTACGTTTATTATAACTACAACCATTACCATTACCATGACTATCCCTATAAGCTTCACCATTACCATTACGTTACCTCCACTACATATGTATGTATGTCTTGTCTTAATACGTATGACTGTATTAAATTTTTGAAAATTATTTTTTTCTGCTTAATTTTTACCTTAAGTTCACTCTTAAAAATTAGCCAATTTACTATTCATAAAAATGTATATGTATGTTCATATGCAAGTATCTATACATACATATGTATTTTTAGATTTCATTTTAGTTAAACAAAACAAATATTTTCTGTGTGATTTATCGCGAATTAATGCGAAAATAAAGAACTTCGACATCACACACATACAAATTAAAATAATGTTCATACAAATTATCCACAAATAAGTAAAAAAGCAAGAAAAGAAAAGGTAAAAAAGAATACTGATAGCTACTATGGCCTAATGTGCGATTTGCGAAAGCCAACGAAAACAAAGGGTCTTGTTCTCAAAAAAAAAAAAAAAAAATTTAAAATTCTTTTCATTCATAAATGTGTTCGTAAATAGTTTAAATCAAAGGTGATTTCCCTGCAATTTTCTGCAAATATTCTTCCTATAAAATCTTCCCCACCTACTATTTATTTTCTATGCTTTGGTCTTATTTATGTCAGTCATACAGTTCCTTAACTTTTTCTTCGCTCCTCGCAACCAAATCACTTTTTAATCGTTATAAAGTATACATACACATTAGGGTGGTCCCTAAAAATCAAATGAACATATTTTTCAGTCTCATCCCCTCAATCGGTAATACCACGTATCACATATAAATTTTGGTCCCGATTGGAGACGGCTAAGGCGTGTCACACAGGGTGCAAAGTACAGATTCCTCAATAGAGACTCAAAAAATTTAAATTAATTTTTTTTTTCATCGAATACCCAAAATCGATACTTCTAAAGTTAAGGATATCACATAAAAATTTTGGTCCCGATTGGGTTCGGAGAAGACGTCTTCATAGGATAATCTGAACTTTGACCCCTTTTCGATACGCCTCAATCGTCTCCAATCGGGAGCAAAATTTATATATGATATCTTCGACTATAGTAGTATTGACTCAAGGGTTGAGAGAAAATCTGATGTAAAAATGGGCTTCCTACATCTAAGGACCACCCTAATATACTCATACCTGTAAGCTAACAAAAAAGACAAAGATTGCGTATGCGAAGATGAATGATAAGTAAAAAGCAGTCAATAGATACAATCAAAGCATCATCTTAAATTGACTTAGTGGTTTCAAGGCAATTTGATGTTATGGCGGCGATTTCGATTGCTCTTATTGTATAGCTTCAAAAAAAAAAATTAATTTATAACCACTTGTTTTCGATATTGACAACAAAGAAGTATTTCATGCGAAAAGTAAACGGAAGGTTGCTAAAGACTTAAAACGAAACACTTAAAAAATACTCAAAACTGCCATTGAAATAAAGTTTGACATTAACTGACATGAATTGAAAGCAAAAAAAGAGTTAAACGAAGTTTTTTGTTTAATGTTGGAGCATGTGGAAAATAAGTGGATCTGACAGTCAGAAGTTGAGCATACAAACTGCTTAATATTCTGGTTTATCCAAAGTAAATTTAATTTGAAATCAATTTTTGTTCCCAGCAGAAGATTATTTATGCCCAGGGCTGCCAAAAAAATATCCAGCTATGAGGTGTCATATTGCGGATAAAAATGTGCCAAATAGAAAAATAAAAGTGTCAAATAAGGTGCCATACAAAAAATTAAATTGAAGCAATCTGAAAAATTTTGAAAATTTTGCAAATTTTGAAATTTTGTAAAATTTGCTTTCTGGCACGTACGATAACTTCTCGCAAAGGGGTCGAAATTTCCATGAACAAAATTTTACTGAAAATAAAACTCTTTCGCTTATAACTTCCACTTAAATTGTTATCAGCATAAGAAACCTTACTCAGAGCATTTCTGATTAATTTGCGAATCATGGCTTTATCTTGAATTTGACAAAAGCATTGATGTGATCGATGATGTCATACAGCTTTCTAATGAATCCGAAGAAACTTTTCTCTTTTTTATTTTTTAATGAAGCCAAAAAATGTTTCATGTGATACGAAAGATACATAATAGGTTTTTGTTATATGTACATATACGGATCAACAATTTCCATATTAAGAACAAAGACTACCTGCATTGCTACTCGGTCCGTTTGCTTTGTATTGAACTCTTGGATCATCTCCAAGATTTGTGTTGAGAGCAGCCTCTAGTACTCTGTGGTGATGTGATTTCTAGAGCTTCAACTACTTTCAGGTGATCTCTTATTGGTAAACTTCGCCTGCTTTATCGATCTAAGCTTCTACACCTCCGCGGATCTGCTGGCGTCACAGCCAACCAACTTTACTTTCTTGTTTTCGTCTAAAACTTCTAGGTTCTTCCTATCGTCTTTGAGCCTCGATTCTTGGCCCGATAAACGGCAAAAAAAGCATAAAGCATTCAGTCTCTGACAGGCAATAGCAAATCTTCAAGTGTAGCTCTGCCAAAAAAAAAAAACTTATCTGCACTTCTCGTAAAAACCATTTGTCACTCAAAAGCGGCCACTCACTCATGTCGTAGCTTCAAGACGCACACCAAATATAAGAGGTTTTTGTTTAGCTCAACTGCCACTCAATAATCTCGAAAGACCAGCTAAACAAAAAAAAAACTAGTAGATACATCATTTTATATAAAACAAAATGTACAAAAATCAGTCGAAATAAATTCGTTTAGCGCAGCCGTTTGATGCCGTCATTGAATTTTGTGCTAATGACCTTGAGTAAGCGATATTTCATATTTTTCAAGTGAGTTAAATTTGTTTTACTTCATAATTGCGCTTGAGATTATTTTTAAACACAAAGTGTGTAGTCTGCAGCGGGGGTAACGAAAATAAATGGCGCGGCGACGTCGTCAATCTGCGCTTTTCAAGTACGAA
>NW_023458555.1:7363247-7366177 GCF_013731165.1 Rhagoletis pomonella
AATTTATGCCGATATTACATAATTTTGCTAGCACGCCTTCAAACGCACAGCGAAAGAGAGAGATATGACACAGCGCCGAGTCGGTCGGTGGGCGATTGTATTGTGTGCGCGCGCGTATGCTTTGTAGGCTGTAATGGCGCCATAAATCGCTAGGGAATGCACACCAGAAATGGGGGCAACTGTGGCGGCGGCTGCAGCAAAGATAACACACAATGAGCTCATAACTTTGCCAGGCGGCCACCCCACTTAATACAAAAGCTGCGGCGGCGGCTGCCGGCTGACTACTGCCGCATTTGCAATGTCAGTAATTTTGTGTAAATTTGCATGCATGCATGTGTGTTGGCGCACGCGTTTCTATGGCTATGGCAGCTAAAAGTTTGCCGCGCTCCGCTACGCGCCGCGCCGATCAGCCCATCTTGCACTACACTGCGTATACGTAATGCCTGAAATCAGCTGTGCGGCGCAGAGAGGCTTGCGGAGCGCGACATACAAATATACATACATTTGTATGTTTATTTAGTTTGCTTGTATTTGTGTGCGTAATTATGCAATTATGCAGCTAAATGCGTAAGTAGATTGTTTTCTGTTCAGCATATTGTACTTTTTGGCTTGCGACTTTGCGAGACGCGCGCCATGTGGCTGTAGTTATCAAGCGAGCAGGCTGGCTGGCTGGCTGGCTGGCGCTTCGTCGACTTCGTGGCTGCAGAGATAGCGCAGGCACACGCATTAAATGTGAAGCAATTATACCGGCTGCTGTATACTTATGTAGATATGAAAAGCAATTTATTATTGCAAAACGCAAGAAAGGTAGAGCGCAATTAATTGAGGGAACGTGCAGCGCGCTGAAGATTTTGCTGGCTTTCCTGTGTATTAATGCAAGCGTGGTTATGGAACTGAAATACTGAATAAACTTTTGTCAAAAATTTAAGTTTATGCCGTGGAAGATAATATAATTTTAAGTTGAGTAGTCTTTAACTATGTACGTGTCTTTGACGTTTAAGTAAGCGAAAGTAATTTTATTTTCGGAATCGGGAAGGCAATATATTGCCCAAACAACTATGCTCGACCGATTTGAACATAACTCCACCAATCGAGTTTTTTATAAATAAAATTAAATTTTAAAAATATTTTTTCCACAAAAAAAATCATCTCAAAAGACAAAGAGCTTAAAGGGTATGCATAAAAAAATTTTAAAATTTTGTCACCAAAATCAAAATAACGAAATTTTTGGCGGTGTTTTAGCGGAAGTCTTACACCCAAAGTCATAAAAAATAAAGAAGAATTTAATTGCTTTATAAACCGAAAATTTTTATGAAAATGTCACTTTATAGAACTCTATAAACCTATTTTGGTTGTTTTTTTTTTTGATGAATAAGGCCATTAGAATATAATAGATGTTATAATTCCGGTGGCAACCCCGTAACTTCTTTTGGTGAGGCACCCTAATAAACATATATTTTAAGGATTCGAGAATGCAATTGAGCCAACGAAACTTGGCTGCCTCCACAAAGGTTTCCCGGAGAAAGTGTATTCGCAATTTTACACAAATATTTGCAAATATTTGCGAATGCGTAAGTTATTTTCAAAGTAACAGTCGCGTTGACGCATAAGATTAACCCTCCCAATTTTTAAAAGAAAAATCAGTGTAATATAGTTTTTTCTGAACGAAATTAATTTTTCATTTACAAAATTTTGTATTTTCTTCATATTTAAAAAAATATTTTGCAAGTTCGTTATGCCAAATTATTTCGTACAAAATTATTTGGTGTATTGAAAATTAAATTTCGACCAAATAATTTACTATATACCTACTACTTTTTCTTTTGAAAATTGGGAGGGTCAAAGGTCACTTTACTTAGAATTAATCGTAGAATATGAATTTGAAAATTTTGCTCCGAACAAATTACTCCGCCCTAATGTACATAGTTATATCCGCTCTTTCCAAACACAAACATTTGTTTTTACAAATTTGACCTTGAAATGTATCGAATTTATGAATCCCTCTATGGCGCGGAGCAGCTTGTTACAATAATTCACTTTTTTAACAAAACAACAACGAACCAAATGTAAGAACTCACACACACACGGCCAAAAAAAAAGTACAACAAACTAAGCCACTTGAAATTTATGAGGCATAACAGCGGAATTAATTGTGGATTAGAGCCTCACCGAACGCGCAAAATATTCACAGCAAAAAGGCTGCAATTAATAAAAATTTCAAATCAAATTAAGCACAAACCACAGATCAAAATGAACAGTGAACCACACGGTGCGGCGACGCGACTCAAATTGCGACCACAGCAAACAAACGAATGCGAATCAGCAGGTAAAGGGGAAAACCTGTAAACCTCAAACGAGCGAGACGACTGGGTGGGGGGGCTATGGGGTGGGAGCAGCGAGCGATAAATCGCCAGAGAAGTACACGAAAACAATGAAACAAACGGTTATCAAGCAAATAAATCGACAAGTCTGAGAAATGGGTCACAAAAAAAATATATAGAAAAAGCAAACAGCGCTGTGTAGTCAAGAATAGCAAAGAAAATATGAAAATTAATAATAAAATGAAGCACCACATTTACTATAAATATGTACTTGTAAATGTAATTAACTTAAGTAATTACTCCGCACTTAATACGAGTGAGTACCTTCCCACAACTTCTGCTTATGGCGCACTCATCAGCTCGTTTCAACAACCTACCAAAGGCGGATTATATTCTTCTTTGCCGCAGTCAGCCAGCCAGTGACGTTTGACTTCTAGCGACCAGTTAGTGAAGCAGACGTCAGACATGGCTTTGCCATTGACTTTCAATACAACAATAATGGCAAGTACTGCGAATTACTCAATACCAACTTGCGCCAGTGGAGTCCAACAAGTGCTTGGCATTCGTACTTGAAAAGCGCAGATTGACGACGTCGCCGCGCCATTTATT
>NW_023458555.1:7366277-7369233 GCF_013731165.1 Rhagoletis pomonella
AATAAATGGCGCGGCGACGTCGTCAATCTGCGCTTTTCAAGTACGAACGCCAAGCACTTGTTGGACTCCAACAGCGCAAGTTGGTATTGAGAAATTCGCGGTACTTGCCATTGTATTGTTGTATTGAAAGTCAATGGCAAAGCCATGTTTGACGTCTGCTTCACTAACTGGTCGCTAGAAGTCAAACGTCACTGGCTGGCTGACTGCGGCAAAGAAGAATATAATCCGCCTTTGGTAGTTGAAACGAGCTGATGAGTGCGCCATAAGCAGAAGTTGTGGGAAGGTACTCACTCGTATTAAGTGCGGAGTAATTACTTAAGTTAATTACATTTACAAGTACATATTTATAGTAAATGTGGTCCTTCATTTTATTATTAATTTTCATATTTTCTTTGCTATTCTTGACTACACAGCGCTGTTCGCTTTATATATATATTTTTTTTGTGACCCATTTCTCAGACTTGTCGATTTATTTGCTTGATAACCGTTTGTTTCATTGTTTCACTGGCGATTTATCGCTCGCTGCTCCCACCCCATAGCCCCCCCACCCAGTCGTCTCGCTCGTTTGAGGTTTACAGGTTTTCCTCTTCACCTGCCGATTCGCATTCGTTTGTTTGCTGTGGTCGCAATTTGAGTCGCGTCGCCGCACCGTGCGGTTCACTGTTCATTTTGATCTGTTGTTTGTGCTTAATTTGATTTGAAATTTTTATTAATTGCAGCCTTTTTGCTGTGAATATTTTGCGCGTTCGGTGAGGCTCTAACCCACAATTAATTCCGCTGTTATGCCTCATAAATTTTCAGTGGCTTAGTTTGTTGTACTTTTTTTTTGGCTAACTACGAATTTGCAGTTGTGTGTGTCTGAGTTCTTACATTTGGTTTGTTGTTGTTTGTTTAAAAAAAGTGAATTATTGTAACAAGCTGCTCCGCGCCATAGAGGGATTCATAAATTCGATCCGTTTCAAGGTCAAATTTGTAAACACAAATGTTTGTGTGTGGAAAGAGCGGATATAACTATGTACATTAGGGCGGAGTAATTTGTTCGGAGCAAAATTTTCAAATTCATATTCTACGATTAATTCTAAGCAAAAGTAGCGAACAAACTATATACCAAAAAAGCGTTGCAAAATGAACTTTGACCCTCCCAATTTTCAAAAGAAAAAGTAGTAGGTATATAGTAAATTATTTGGTCGAAATTTAATTTTCAATACACCAAATAATTTTGTACGAAATAATTTGGCATAACGAACTTGCCAAATATTTTTTTAAATATGAAGAAAATACAAAATTTTGTAAATGAAAAATTAATTTCGTTCAAAAAAAATTATATTACACTGATTTTTCTTTTAAAAATTGGGAGGGTTAATCTTATGAGTCAACGCGACTATTACTGTGAAAATAACTTACGCATGCGCAAATATTTGCAAATATTTGTGTAAAATTGTGAATACACTTTCTTCGGGAAACCTTTGTGGAGGCAGCCAAGTTTCGTTGGCTCAATTGCATTCTCGAATCCTTAAAATATATGTTTATTAGGGTGCCTCACCAAAAGAAGTTACGGGGTTTCCACCGGAATTATAACATCTATTATATTCTAATGGCCTTATTCATCAAAAAAAAAAACAACCAAAATAGGTTTATAGAGTTCTATAAAGTGACATTTTCATAAAAATTTTCGGTTTATTAAGCAGTTAAATTCTTCTTTATTTTTTATGACTTCCGCTAAAACACCGCCAAAAATTTCGTTATTTTGATTTCGGTGACAAAATTTTAAAATTTTTTTATGCATACCCTTTAAGCTCTTTGTCTTTTGAGATGATTTTTTTTTGGGAAAAAATATTTTTAAAATTTAATTTTATTTATAAAAAACTCGATTTGTGGAGTTATGTTCAAATCGGTCGAGCATAGTTGTTTGGGCAATATATTGCCTTCCCGATTCCGAAAAGAAAATTACTTTCACTTACTTAAACGTCAAAGACACGTAGTTAAAGACTATGCAACTTAAAATTATATTATCTTCCATGGTATAAACTTACTTAAATTTTTGACAAAAGTTTATTCAGTATTTCAGTTCCATAACCACGCTTGCATTAATACACAGGAAAGCCTGCAAAATCTTCAGCGCGCTGCACGTTCCCTCTATTAATTGCGCTCTACCTTTCTTGCGTTTTGCAATAATAAATTGCTTTTCTTATCTACATAAGTGTACAGCAGCCGGTATAATTGCTTCACATTTAATGCGTGTGCCTGCGCTATCTCTGCAGCCACGAAGTCGACGAAGCGCCAGCCAGCCAGCCAGCCAGCCAGCCTGCTCGCTTGATAACTACAGCCACATGGCGCTTCTCGCAAAGTCGCAAGCCAAAAAGTACAATATGCTGAACAGAAAACAATCTACTTACGCATTTAGCTGCATAATTGCATAATTACGCACACAAATACAAGCAAACTAAATAAACATACATATGTATGTATATTTGTATGTCGCGCTCCGCAAGCCTCTCTGCGCCGCACAGCTGATTTCAGGCATTACGTATACGCAGTGTAGTGCGAGATGGGCAGATCGGCTCGGCGCGTAGCGGAGCGCGGCAAACTTTTAGCTGCCATAGCCATAGAAACGCCTGCGCCAACACACATGCATACGCAAATTTACACAAAATTACTGACATTGCAAATGCGGCAGTAGTCAGCCGGCAGCCGCCGCAGCTTTTGTATTAAGTGGGGTGGCCGCCTGGCAAAGTTATGAGCTCATTGTGTGTTATCTTTGCTGCAGCCGCCGCCACAGTTGCCCCCATTTCTGGTGTGCATTCCCTAGCGATTTATGGCGCCATTACAGCCTACAAAGCATACGCGCGCGCACACAATACAATCGCCCACCGACCGACTCGGCGCTGTGTCATATCTCTCTCTTTCGCTGCGTTTGAAGGCGTGCTAGCAAAATTATGTAATATCGGCATAAATT
>NW_023458555.1:7369333-7372521 GCF_013731165.1 Rhagoletis pomonella
CTGATTTTTAAAACCATAACTTCATGGACCTTCTCTTTAAATTCCTTATTCTTCTTCTTCTTTTTCGGCGTTGTAACCACCTAAGCGCTTTCGGCCGAGTCCAAAAGAGCATGCCAGTCGTTTCTCTTCTGTGCCAATTGACGCCAACTGGAAATGTCAAGTGAAGCCAAGTCCTTCTCCACCCACTCTTCCTCTGCTACTATCAGCGGGTTCCGAGTTGAATAATTTTAGAGCTGGAGCGCCGGTGTCCATTCGAAGCACATGTCGAAGCCCGCGAAGCCGCTGTATTTTAATTCCTTGCACTACATATCACCATGCCATCCAAAAAATCTTTTTCTCTGATACTCCAAGAGCCGCCTCATCAGATGGTTTCGCCCCTCTGGTGGGTAGCGGGTCATCTGGATTTTGATGGCACCGAGAGAGCTGAGTAATACCGAGCTTTTGTGGTCCATGAGAAGAATACACAGCAGAGCTGATAATTAGATGGGAGGACTTTCAACTTCCCTAACTAATTTAAACCAAAAAATACTCGAGAAAACCCTAAAGTTCCGAATAAATCAGTTAAAATCGCCAAAAATATATATGTATATAGTATCCCGAAAAAGTCCTGAAAATCTGGAAAAAATTCAAAAAAAGTCTCCAAGAATCATGAATTATGCTTTTTTAACAAAGCCCAAAAAATAAAAAACCAAATAAAATACACTTTAAAAATTTGCAATTTGTTTTGCTTTTGAAAGCTAAAATCATCGGTTTCGTTTTTATTGGTGCGTTTGGAAAGCGGTAAATTTTCAAATAAATTTTTATAACGATCCTCTGATACCCCAGCTCTTGCAATGAGAGCATAAAATGAAAATAAAAGAATGAAGAGTCATTTTTTTATAAAAAAAAAAAACGCTAATTATTTTTATCAATCAGAAGCAATCACGCTCCACGCCGCAAATAATTGAAAAATTGCTTAAAACAGTTGTGCGCATGAACATAAAGCATAAGTATCTTACGTACATTTGTACTATGCACATTAGACTGTATCACAAAAAAATACGTATCACGACAAAGTTCAATTGGTTCCAAGTGATTTTGAACGCTCACTATCGGGGTAGTTAACTAATTCTAATTTTTTTATAAAAGCCTTAATATCTCCCCCAAAAAAAGTAATAATACTATCCTGACAAAAAAAGCTTTTTTCTGAACACGGCACCCTGTAAGAGCTAAAAATACACTCCCAGTATCAACAGCGTCTTGATTATATATACGCCAATCTTAATAGCCTAGAACGATTCAGCCAATTTGGGTCCCAAAAAGATTTATTTCAATTAAATATTTACACAATTATTATTACTCTACTGTTTTTTTTTTTTACAAAAATACATAGCTTAGTAATTTTCTTGCCAAAAGGTTATTATTTAACATTTTGATTATTTTTTCGATACGAAGTATTGCGTCGCTTTGAGAAAAATGATTTTAGCTTCAAAAGTTGATGAGACATGATAATGGTTCTACATATGGGGCATTCCAGCCGAATTCGGACACCATTTGGGCTCTGGATATCCGATGTTTTCATAATTAAATTTATATAGTACCAAGTGGAAGGTTTTGGAAGGAAAACGTTCCTTTTTTTTTGTTAAATGCTCATACCTTTGCAAAAAATTGGCCGATTTGGACAATTTTTTTTTTTTGAAATTTTTCATCTCCACAAAAATTTTGGAACATAAAATCGAAAAAATAAGTATCAAAGCCGTATTTGTTTTCAAGTGCTATAAAATTTTCGAAGTTTTAATACACAATTTTGATTTCCAAAAAAACACTTACTGATTGATTTCAAGAAAAATGTCACTTATTCCGGACAATTAAGCCTAGTCCGATAATGGGATAGAAATAGGATTTATTGTTTTCGAATTTTTAAATTAATGAAAAAATAATAAATTTTGTCCAACTCAACGCCAAGAGTCAAATAAAAGTGTTCGTATATTTATTTCGTCAAGAAGATTTACAGAAAAAGCAAATTACTTGTTCAAGCAGCAGAAATAATCAAAAAATTATTCCTTGTTATTTTTCTTGAGAGCTGGATTTTAAACATTAAAGTGTAAATTTGGATTTGTGCCTACACTTCAGGGAAAGCGAAAAAAAGTGCTTATGGACTGAGCAACTCTGTATTAAAGTTATGTTCACGGTGTCTGAATGTGGCTGGAATGTTCCATATACAACGGCTTTCTTAGTAGTTACTTTTAAAACGATGAATCATTTATATAAATCGGATGTCAAATGAAAAGTTATTGCGAAAACGATTTAGCTGTTTTGACAGGTTCAGAAAATTTTCACAACACCTGATACATATACTCTTAGTTAATATTCAAAATCACTTATAACAAATTAAGTTTTTTTTTTCGGCGCTTATCTAAATACTTCGTGATACGGCCTAATGTAGGTGGCTCACAAAAAGTTTCAAACAAAATCCCTGCCCCAATTTGTGGATTCTAAACAAGAAAATTGTGATTACTCGGAACGCTTTGCCAGTCTAAAATATGCAATTAGCCACTTTAATTAAAGATTTTCAGATAACCAAGCTTGCTGCCATGCCGGACTGTGCACTCACTGCTGCGGCATTGCCGCTCATGGAACTTGCCATAATAATTCCTTTTATCTACCAATTTGCGCGCTGACACGCCACCTTCCCTCACACCACCCTCATTGACCAGAGTTCGACTGAGTTGGATTGGATAACATAAAATCGCATTTGTCAAATGACATTGGTCCATTTTATAGCACATACTTACTACATATGCATAGCATATATGGACACTTGCATGCACATACATGTCTGTGCATCTGCATGCTGTAAAAAATAACAACAAACAAACACAGTAACTACGAAAAACCGCAACGATGTGATTTTATGAGCTTCATCAGCATTGCCGCCAGTGCTTTCCCCATACACCACTACAAACATATATGTATGTACACCCTCAGCATTAACCTACCTGCTTACGCCATTCATTTCATTCTACGGTTATTTGTTTGGGCTTTGGAGTGCATTTGCCGAAGTGGAGTTCATTGACAAATTGACAAATAAACTGACAGCGCATTTAATTGTGACATACAAAACCGCACAAAAGTTCAGTTTACGGGCAGAGCAAAGGGTTTTACATACATACATATGTAAGTAAGAGTGTGTGCAATACATTAACCCG
>NW_023458555.1:7372621-7376774 GCF_013731165.1 Rhagoletis pomonella
CTGAACAAAATTTGTCGATAAAAAAGCGGATTTTCTGCCAACTTTTCACACATTCAACACATTTCGAACCGAACACTGATTTTGGTAATAAAATTCAATGATTTGCAAGCGTTGCTCGTTAGTAAGTCTATTCATGATGAAATGTCAAAGCATACTGAGCATCTTTCTCTTTGACACCATGTCTGAAATCCCACGTGATCTGTCAAATACTAATGCATGAAAATCCTAACCTCAAAAAAATCACCCGTTAGTAAGTATGTGCTATAAAATGGACCAATGTCATTTGACAAATGCGATTTTATGTTATCCAATCCAACTCAGTCGAACTCAGGCCAATGAGGGTGGTGTGAGGGAAGGTGGCGTGTCAGCGCGCAAATTGGTAGATAAAAGGAATTATTATGGCAAGATCCATGAACGTCAATGTCGCAGCAGTGAGTGCACCACAGTCCGGCATGGCAGCAACTATAGCAGCAAGCTTGGTTATCTGAAAATCTTTAATTAAAGTGGCTAATTGCATATTTTAGACTGGCAAAGCGTTCCGAGTAATCACAATTTTCTTGTTTAGAATCCACAAATTGGGGCAGGGATTTTGTTTGAAACTTTTTGTGAGCAACCTACATTAGACCGTATCACGAAGTATTTAGATATGCGCAGAAAAAAAAACTTTATTTGTTACAAGCGATTTTGAATATTAACTAAGAGTATATGTATCAGGTGTTGTAAAAATTTTCTGAACCTGTCAAAACAGCTAAATCGTTTTTTCAATAACTTTTCATTTGACATCCGATTTATATAAATGATACATCGTTTTAAAAGTAACTACTAAGAAAGCCTACCGTTGTATATGGAACATTCCAGCCACATTCAGACACCGTGAACATAACTTTAATACAGAGCTGCTCAGTCCATAAGCACTTTTTTTCGCTTTGCCCTGAAGTGTAGGCACAAATCCAAATTTACACTTTAATGTTTCAAATCCAGCTCTCAAGAAAAATAACAAGGAATAATTTTCATTATTTCTGTTGCTTGTTTGAACAAGTAATTTGCTTTTTCTGTAAATCTTCTTGAGGAAATAAATATACGAACACTTTTATTTGACTCTTGGCGTTGAGTTGGACAAAATTTATTATTTTTTCATTAATTTAAAAATTCGAAAACAATAAAAGCCATTTCTATCTGACTAGGCTTTAAAATTTCGGAATAAGTGATCGTTTTTTTTTAATTTCAAGAAAATCGATCAGTATGTGTTTTTTTGGAAATCAAAATTGTGTATTAAAACTTCGAAAATTTTATAGAACTTGAATACAAATACGGCTTTGATATTGATTTTTTCGAATTTATATTCCAAAATTTTTGTGGAGATGAAAAATTTCAAAAAAACAAATTGTCCAAATCGGCCAATTTTTTGCAAAGGTATGAGCATTTAAAAAAAAAACGAACGTTTTCCTTCCAAAACCTTCCACTTGGTACTATATGAATTTAATTTTGAAAAAATCGGATATCCAGAACCCAAATGGTGTCCGAATTCGGCTGGAATGCCCCATATGTAGAACCATTATCATGTCTCATCAACTTTTGAAGCTAAAATCATTTTTCTCAAAGCGACGCAATACTTCGTATCGAAAAAATAATCAGAATGTCAAATTATAACCCTTTGGCAAGAAAATCTCTAAGCTATGTATTTTTATAAAAAAAAAACAGTAGAGTAATAATAATTGTGTAAATATTTAATTGAAATAAATCTTTTTGGGACTCAAGTTGGCTGAATCGTGCTGGGCTATTAAGCTTGGCGAATATATAATCAAGACGCTTTGCTTTTTAGCTTCTTACAGGGTGCCGTGTTCAGAAAAAAAACTTTTTTTGTCAGGATAGTATTATTAATTTTTTTGGGGGAGGTATTAAGGCTTTTATAAAAAGCTTAAATTTAGTTGAATACCCCGATAGTGATTGTTCAAAATCACTTGGAACCAATTGAACTTTGTCGTGATACGTGTTTTTTTGTGATACGGTCTAATGTGTATACTGTAGGTATGTATGTACGTAAAATACTTATGCTTTATGTTCATGCGCACAACTATTTTAAGCAATTTTTCAATTATTTGCGGCATTGAGCGTGATTGCTTGCGATTGATAAAAATAATTAGCGTTTTTTTTTTTTATTAAAAATAACTCAGAGGATCTTTATAAAAATTTATTTGAAAATTTACCGCTTCACATAGGAGTATTTCAGTCCAAAAACCGGTCAAAATTATTAAGTGCTTTTTTCAAATACATTTATTAAGAAAACACGTTAATGAATCATAATTGCAATATATTTAACAATAATAAAACAAAATTAAATAAAAATGATTATTTAAATAAACAATATTTCTATTTCACACTTATTTTGTAAGTTATTGATAAACGACATATAATTAATGGTTTTTTCTTCTAGTATTTGAAAAAGCTGTGACTTAATCTTCGTCCATTGTCGGTGTACTCGGAATCAGGAGTTTCTTTGCCTCTTCAGAAAACGGCTTTTCTTTTTTTTATTTTTCTTTTTGCTAGTGCAGCTCAAGAATGGGTCAGATGTTAGTAACAGCCTGTTTAGAATATCTCTGTTGCACTCTACTCTAGAAAATTTTCGGGAAAAATCCAGGCGGTATTTTCGGAAGTGTTTATTTCTGGCCTCGGCTGCCTCTTCTGATAGCTGTCCAATTGGTAAAATGGCATGAGTGATCACCATGGAACCGTGTATTAATACTTTATGGAGTGTAGGAGACATTGGGTGCCAGTCATACAAGTCTGTGTAAAGTTTCGCTGTAATTTGTGCATATCTATCAAATTGAACGGGATCTATATCGTAGCCGATTGAAATAACTTTTAAAATAGCTCTAAATCGCTCTATAAGCTCTTGATTAACTCCCGTAATCCGAGAAGAGGTTTCTGGGTCTTCAAAAAATCTCCTTGACGTATTGCCATCGTTTGTGTTACCATAACCGGCTTTCGGAATGTCAACAAGGAGACCCATTTCTTCTCTGAAACGTTTTTGAATTTTTTCTTTGGTTTCCTGCAATATTTCTTTCTCTTCTTTCGATCGTGCTTGCCATTTTTCTAATGTTAGCTTATACGATAAATGCAATAGGGACTCGAAGAAACGAATTCTAGCATGGAGGACCGAGAGGCCAAATTTGAGTGCCTCGTTATTTATCTGAGTTGGTTTCTTCAGCTTATTAAAATCTTTCGAAGTTTGGCTACATATGTAGCACCTCATAGTGGATGTTGTATCTGTAGCTGCGTTGCAGACACACATTGCAAAAACACATGTTTTCAAATTGTCTTTTTTTAATAAAGTAGACGTTTTGATAATGTCTTTTAAAAATAAATGTCTTAATTTCTATTTTAATGAAAATCAGGTTTGCCAACCGACAAAAACCTAACCTAATGACATTATCGAGAAAACGAGAAAAGTGATTTTTCACACTTAATTTTAAAATGAAGATCGTTTTTATAATTAAATAAAATGTTTAATTGATAGTTTAATACAATTTTTCCAAAATTTACAAAATGAATGTAAATTTCGCTGTATTTCAACAGAACAACGTTTTTAGGTTACGTTTTGAGCATTTATATTCAGTCGGCTGTGAAAACACGTTTAGGAAATTGGACAAAGACATTCCTACTGTCTTTACAGAGGACATGTAAAAAAATTATCATAAAAGCGAGGACAATTGATTTTTGCCAAGACACCTGTTTTTGCAGTGCATACTTTGAGAACTGAGAAAACAAAATTGTGGACATGTGGGGACAATTTTATTCCCGTTTATATTCAAAAAGGGTCCAAATATTATGATCACGCTAACAATTTTACTTGACAAGGTCCGACACCTATTTAAAAACACTACTGTTTGATAAATTTTAGTTAAAAAAAAATTACTTTTTCTGGGACTTAAAAATCCTCACTTAGGGTGCAGTCTTGGCATGAAATTAAAAAAATAAATTGTTATTATAAAGTACATACTTTGCCCTTCCATGTCCAAAAAGATTTTTTCGTTTACTTCACAAAACAAAAGCACAGTTAACCATTACACACTATGGAAATCTAGGATTGACGAGAACAAAGATTTATGGTTAAAACAATGACTAGGTTCCAATGAACAATGCTCAGACACTA
>NW_023458555.1:7376874-7377268 GCF_013731165.1 Rhagoletis pomonella
ATACAAATACTCCTATGTGCGGAGTCTAGATTGTTTTTTGTTAGTGCTATAAGAATTTGGAGCTCACTACCAATTTCAATTAAATGCATAACATCGATTGGTTGCTTCAAAATGGCAGTTACAAACCTATATGTCTGATATCCTCCCTCTATTCCCCTCATCTATGTTTATCTATGTTTACTATCCTATTACCCCATCAACAAATTTGTTATTTTACTTTCTTACTCTATAATTTGTGTATTTTATACTTGTTTTAGTACTTGTAGGATGAAGTTAAAAGGTTTGAAATTTATGTATTAATATGTGTACAACGAAAAGACCCTGCGCCTTACTGTACCTATGAGATGTAATAATAATAATAATAATAATAATAATAATAATAATAATAATAATA
>NW_023458555.1:7377278-7378151 GCF_013731165.1 Rhagoletis pomonella
TAATAATAATAATAATAATAATAATAATAATAATAATAATAATAATATTGCCACCTATCGTTAAAAATACATATATATCTCGAATATGAGTCAAATAAGATCACAAATACGATTTTGAGTAATAACTCGACTCCAGCACCAGCTGGCGCTTTAAGTTGTGAACTTAAACTGTACAGGGACCTACTCAAACACATAAAAAAATATCACTAAAATCGTTTCAGTCGTTTAGGAGTAGTTCACCCACCAGAATAAGTCTTTTGCATACTGACACTCTTCAGCATTTTTTCCCATTAAAAAAAAACTATACCGCATTCGTTATACGGAGAAAATTTGCAACATCATCAGCAAAAAAGTTCTCAAAAATCAACGGTAACTTATAGCCATTTAAAATTTGCACTTCCTTCTTCTTCTTCTTTTTCTTTATTGGCGCTGTAACCGCCTAAGCGATTTTGGCCGAGTCCAAAACAGCACGCCAGTAATTTTTCTTCTGTGCTAACTGACGCCAATTGGAAATGCCAAGTGAAGCCAAGTCCTTCTCCTCCTGGTCTTTCCAACTTAGAGGAGGCCTTACTCTTCCTCTGTTATAAGCATCGCGGCCCGCGTTGAATATTTTCAGAGCAGGCATGGGCAAGCCAACGGAGCCGCTGAATTTTAATTCACTGCACTATGTCTATATCGTTGTAAAGCTTATACAGCTAATCGTTAAATCGTCTGCGGTATTCGCCATCGCCAACGCGTAAAGGTCCGTAAATCTTTCGCAGAATATTTTTCTCGAAAACTCCAAGAGCCGCTTCATCAGATGTTTTCATTGTCCATGCCTCCGCGTCATACACCAGCACAGGTATGATGAGTGACTTATAGAGTGTGATCTTT
>NW_023458555.1:7378251-7384595 GCF_013731165.1 Rhagoletis pomonella
AGTTGACAGCGATGCCATGAGGTCAATAAAGTTAAAATGCGGGCCAAGAAGGGTGAAATGCCAAAGAAAACTGAAAATTTAAAGGAAATCTGCGGACAACAAAAACCTAAAATAACAATTTTTTTTTGATTTTTATTTAAATAATCTGCTAATAACAGTTGTTTTGGATTTTTAAATTAATTTTGCTTAGATAACAGTTATTGAAGACTTTAATTTAGAGAAGTCATAAATAAAAAAAATGAGTCACGTTGGAATCTGGTTCTTTATGCAAAACTGAAGATAAAGCATTTTCTAAGATAAGTGTGCCTCCATTTTCGACTAAAAGCACGTTTTTGTTGAAAAATGTAACAACTCGTTACATATGGCACTTTGAATTAGAACAGAAAATCAATTGGATATGATCTAAGGGAAATGATCAAACCTCGATACCTACCACCTTTGGTTCATGCCAGCTAAAAAAATCCAATTTAACTTTTGAAAAGTTTGAACTCTTTTGGTAGGAATTTTTGGGTAAGCAAAAAAATGTGTAAGTGGCAACACTGTATGCAACCTGCCGTTAAGTTCAGAAGTTTTCTGAAAAGCGTTTTGTAAATTCCGGTTTAAAGGAAATCAACTGCAAATAACTTTTTTTGGTTTGCTAATTACTGTTAATTTGCCGCTGACATATTTAATTTGTTGAGTTCGTCGGCCCAGTATAACACAATACCTATATGTAAGCGAATTTTTTTGTTTTGGGTTTTCATAATTTTGTTTTTATTCTTTCGCTTAATACATACAGCATGCGAATATATCATTCACCTTATGTCAGCAAAGTTTTGAACCAAAATTTTTTCATATTAATCGTACTTAATTTTTATTTTTGTATTTTTGAGTGTATTTTGTTGCTGCTTCTGGTATCTAAAGCGTCAAACACTGCTCTGATTTTTTTCTTGTAGGTCAAAGTGTGCCGCGTGAAATGCAATAAAAAAATAAATAAAAAATTTAAATTGAAAAAAAAAAAATTTTTGCTATTTTCTTTCTTAGTAAATTTGTTTACCTCTCGAAGCATTGATCCATCCTTTGCAAGGCCCAGTAATCAGCGTTTGTGCTGCTGAGTTGGGTGCATGTTCCAAAAGCTGCTATTCAATCGTTTGTTTTGTATGAAAAAAAGTTTCACATACAAGTACATAGATACACTGCCGAACAAAAGTATTGGCACAGAGAAATTTTCGCAATGTACGCAAAGGTTTTCATTCAAATTTTTTTCCATAATTTTTTTAAAAAAATATTGTTCATATTACAATAAAAACAATAAATATAAAATCTTTAAACTTTGTGTAAAACTCAAGAGAAATCATTAAAATTGCGTACTAAGTGCAAGTCCGAAGTTGCTAAAAAATATGCGATCTTCGAGATTTTTTTTCACAGAGTGTACTACCATACAAAGTATGTTCGACAATTTTTTTTTGTATGGAAGACAACAATAATACAAATTAGTACGCAAATTTATTGAATTTTCCTGAGTTTTATTGTAGTATGAACTATATTTATATAAAACATTTTCGAAAGAAAAATTAGAATAAAAGATTTTGCGTATATTGCGAAAAATTCTCTGTGCCAATACTTTTGTCCGGCACTGTATGTATATTTCGGAAATTTAGAATTTTTGTGAGAAAAAATTAAAAATATTTGACATTTTAGAGACTAAATAATTTGAAAAAAATTCGAATCAGCTGCTCTACTGATACTACATATCTGTTCAATACGCCTTAACTGCCTGCTTTGAAGTTTTGGGCTGATTATTTAATTATACTTTTAAACTTCTGTAGCCACATAACAATTGGCAGGTATAAGTAATTCCAAAATATAATGCATGTACTTTAAAAACACGAGATCTTTATGCCGTCTCCTTTTTCCTGCTAACCCACGCAATCAACATAAAATTACAGCTCTCTAAATCTCAAATAATATGCTCATTCATTCAACGCACATCCTTTTCTTTATACTACAACTAATAATAATATTTATGAAATCATGCTTCGAATTCGCCTAACAAAACCCATAAACGTTTTACGATCATTTCGACGATGGTGGTGAAATGAAAATTCGCATTTTACGATTGTCACACATTTCAGTGTGTGCAAATAAATTTTCGCGAGCAAATAAAGATAAGACAGTGGGAGAGCTTGAGATAGAACATATGTGTGTATGTATGTAAGTGGAAAAAGTGTGAATTGTGTGTAAAATTTATGCAGCTCAAATAAATGTACGAGTACTATCTTCATGGAAATGCATAAAATTTAGGAATGATTTTCAAGATATTTATTGGCGATTTGAAATTGGTGCGGCGGATAATAAAATAAATGCGAACATTCAAGCTTAGAAGTGTGTCTTCAAATTTATTTTATGGATTGGGTTATACCACTGTTAAATAAAATAAGTTAAAGTAGCTCCTTTTTTCAATTTGTTTGCATTTTGGGCCAACTTTTCACAACCTGGGCCCCTCATCAAATGACCTCGGGGGTCTTTTACTTCTAACATCAGTGGAAATAGTTTGCGAAAAGCTCAAGCCCACTTAGTAATTATTCAAAGAGCCAGTGTCTCCGTAGAATCAATTTCAACACAAAAGTAGTAGAAACTTTGCTTTTGAGCTGTTTCAATTTTGATTTTTCTCATAAGTTTTCTAAGTTTTATTTGCTTTATAATTTTTTGGCATTGGTATCAAAATAAAACTCTTTGTGATTTCTCGCGTTCTTCGAGATTTCTACAGATTTTATCGAAATCGGTCGAGGCCGTTCGGTTTTTTTTCGGGGTTCTTTGCGTTCCACTTTGTGAGATCTTTTCAGCAGCAGTTTTTTGCTAACTTTTCGGCTCTTTTATAGATTTCGTCAATAATAATAATAATAGATTGGCGCTTATACATATTTACTGTTTGGCCGAGCTTCTTCTCCGATTTGTGGTGTATTTTTTCATGGCAGTAATACACTCGGAGGTTTGGCATTGCCAACCGAGCGGCGACCGCTGTTAAGAAATAAATTTTTTTCTTTTTCTGCGATGTTGCTTTGACCAGGGCCCTGCGGAATGGACGCGCACTGCTGACCACTAAACTACACCAGCTGCTTTCGTCATTAGCCGCATTAAAAACATTATTTCGGTTGATGATCCATAACAACATCGGCAAATATATCGATAACAAAATCGATAATAGGTTTGAAAACGCTATTGATAAATATTTCAATAAGACTGCGAGTGATTCCGTAATACATATCGATACCTTAATATAGAGAAAGGCCTTAACTCATTTTATTTTAAAATTCAGCTCTGCACAAAAGCCGGTAGATTAATCACTAAAAGCTAAGGCCGCGTTCACTTGATAAGCGCTTAACGCGTACATTTGCACAATTTTTCTTGCGTTTAACGCGCGTTAGCATATGAACCAGGGATGTTGCGAATATTTGCATTCGCATTCGTTATGCGAATGATTCGCATCATTTTACAGATTCGCATTCGCATCAAATGATACGAATGTGTTGCGAATGCCAATGTTGAAATGGCTCTAAGACCGTCCAACCAGGGTGCGGACAATAATCGGTTTTAGCTTCAAGCGCTAAAAGTCTTCTAAAACAACCTAGACATAATTTTAGATTCCTCCAGCGAAAGCGAAGGCTCGGATGTAGAATCTGGAGGGATTAAAAAATGTGAAATTAATGTCAACTGATGGCCTGTCTTAAAGAAAAACGAGCTTATCTCGGTGAAAATCCTCTCGATTGGTGGAAAACTAAATTAAAATTCGATAGATCTGTCCAGCAAATATTTGGGCGCTCCACCAGCCAGCGTTCCAAGTGAGCAATTTTTCAGTGTGCATTCGCATTCGCACATTCGCATTCGCATTCGCGAAGGTGAAAAATATGACATTTGAAACATCCCTAATGTGAACACCTTCAGAAAAATGCATGGAAATGCATGTGGTTATATGCGCAGTTAAGCGCCTGTCCTGTGAACAGAGTCTTAGTTGAATTTAAAACCAGTGTAATAAAGAAAATCGGAACTGAAGAACTTTGGTTTGTATAAAGTTTTATAACTACTCTGGGTGGTAATTAGGTAGGGCCTTTATATGCTATATATAGATATTTGTCGATAATAATGTCGCAAAAATCGCATCGATAAATGATGTCCAAAAATGCATCAATAATTTAATAAATGAGTTAAGAGATTGACTTAAAGCGCCGATGAAAATAACGATAATTTTATCGATAACAGTATATAAAAAATATAACAATAATCGATAAGCATACCGATAATTATATCAATAAAAGCTTCGATAGATTCATCGATCACAAAATCTATAATCATAACGCGTGGTGAATTACTTTTAACCAATTTATTGCACATATTTAATAGAGGAATAGTTGCACGACAATAATATTTATTGAACATTTTACCGGTGGAATCCAAGTTAAGTTTCATTTTACTATGTACTGGCCTGTAAGTACCCAACGGAGTACGTACTGACTACGATTTGTGTTATGTAGATTCTTCTGATTATGGAGCGTTTGACTTTTGTTTAGATTTTTAATCAGTATATATAAGTATTTTAATGCCTTTTTGTGCATATAAATATTTTTGCACTTTTTCCTATATAAGATTTGAACGTGAAAATACTCACGTCTACAGACATAATTCGGTTAGCCAAAAACAGTTTGCACGTAAGTATGTGCTGCTCTGACAGCTGTGCCCCATCACACCAAAAATTTCCCACTTGCTCAGCATGCATAAACTGGATATGCACATACATACATACATACATATGTAGTATGTAGGTGCCTATACCTCGAACACCTGTGTTGCCATAAGTGCCACTAAGAGCACTCATTTTTTTATGGTTGTATTTTACACAAAAATTTGGGTTCGCAAATATGTCTCCTCCGTTTTTTTTTTGCCCTTTTCAAGCACAGCCTTTCAGCAACTTTTCTATGTTGCATTCTTTATTAGAATTTAGTATTTTTCCTTGTTCTCCACTGGGCTTTTATTCGATTTGTGATATTCGCAATGGCCTGATACTTGGTTACATTGGTAGCCAGTTATTCAGCTGCTACCAAAGCGGAAATTAATGTAAGCTCTAATGTATCCAGTTTGACTTTTTTCTTTCAAATACTAGAAGTATTAGTAATATCGCAAATTGAACACTCTTGTACACACGGTATTGTGTAGGTGCAAAAATAACAGAAGAAATAAAAAAAAAAAATAAAATTCAGTTGATAAAAAATTCAACACCTTACGGCGTCAGCTGCGGCGTCAACTTCGAGCAAGGCGCCTAAAAGCAGATATTTGCTTGTCCTCTCACATTTGTTCAACTCAATATTGTAAAATTGTTATATGCATGCCGTGTTGTTTTTTGCTTTATCTGTCACTTACCTTTTGTACGCTTTTGCTTTAGCTTCATTGGTTTGTTTGTGCGTGGTCTCAGGTATTAACCTTACAAGTAGCAGGCTTCGTGTTTTGTTTTTTTTTTTTTACACATATTCGCTTAAAATCAAAAGCATGTTGGCTTGTAGCTGTAATTTTGTCCACGTATCTGTTTCGACATGAAAAATTCGTTATTCAGGATCGCTGGGGGGGGGGGGGGGCGGTTTCTTGCCATTGCTATAATGTTTTTCTGATTTTTAAGTTCACGTCACCCACATCTGAAGGAATGACAGGCTGGTGAAGCCTTCCCTTTTTTCATTTTTATTTTATTTTATTGCAGTATTGCTTGCTGTTCCTGTAGCATACAACTTTATTTTTGATATTCTTTGCGATTTTTTTTTTTAAACTTTATCGTTGGCATATAAAGCTTAGGGAAGTAAACGGATTCTCTTAATGAAATCTGATTAAAAAAAATTCGTTTTGTTAGCTTCCTGTTTCTGTTTTCAAATCGATTTCGAGCCTATAGTTGTTGCACTTGCACAGTGGTACATTCGTAGTCGAATTTTGAGAAAATTTACTGCTTGATTTGTTACAAAAATAAAGTTCGCCTATTGCAGTATCTGAAACAAAGATCTAGAATTCGTGTTGTTTCCCCTTTTAAAACTTACGGATACATACTTAAGATTCTTTAAAAAAAGAATTTACTAAATTTGTGTATCACTTAACTTGTATATTAGGGCGATCCTTAAAATATCAACAGCATGAGACACTACTTTATTTTTTTATACATATGTACAAAATAAATACAGCCACGAAAATTTCAAATTAAAAAAAAATGTTGGGTTGAAAAACTAATTTTTTCAAATCGCAAAAATTCGACACAATTCTTACTTTGAGACCAGCTATAACCGAGCGAGGTTATGTTATTATTTGATTTCAAGCCATTTATTATTTTATTT
>NW_023458555.1:7384695-7397739 GCF_013731165.1 Rhagoletis pomonella
TAAAATAAAATAAAATAAAATAAAATAAAATAAAATAAAATAAAATAGAATAAAATAAAATAAAACAAAACAAAACAAAATAAAATAAAATAAAATAATAAATGGCTTGAAATCAAATAATAACATAACCTCGCATTGTCGAATTTTTGCGATTTGAAAAAATTAGTTTTTCAACCCAACATTTTTTTTTAATTTGAAATTTTCGTGGCTGTATTTATTTTGTACATATGTATAAAAAAAATAAAGTAGTGTCTCATGCTGTTGATATTTTAAGGATCGCCCTAATATACAAGTTAAGTGATACACAAATTTAGTAAATTCTTTTTTTAAAGAATCTTAAGTATGTATCCGTAAGTTTTAAAAAGGGGAAACAACACGAATTCTAGATCTTTGTTTCAGATACTGCAATAGGCGAACTTTATTTTTGTAACAAATCAAGCAGTAAATTTTCTCAAAATTCGACTACGAATGTACCACTGTGCAAGTGCAACAACTATAGGCTCCAAATCGATTTGAAAACAGAAACAGGAAGCTAACATAACGAATTTTTTTAATCAGATTTCATTAAGAGAATCCGTTTACTTCCCTAAGCTTTATATGGCAACGATGAAGTTAAAAAAAAAAATCGCAAAGAATATCAAAAATACAGTTGTATGCTACAGGAACAGCTCAAGCGTAAGCAAATGCTTATTCTGCTAAGTATGTGTTGCCAAGTAAGTTGGAAATAATATAACATTTCTACCCAATTTGCAGAAAACCTTGAAACTTAACTTAACTTAAAAATTATACTAAGCAATATAATAAAATAAAATTTAATAAAACGAAATACTAGGCTTCACCAGCCTGTCACTCGTTCAGATATGGGTGACGTGAACTTAAAAATCGGAAAAACATTATAGCAATGGCAAGAAACCCCCCCCCCCCCCCCAGCGATCCTGAATAACACATTTTTCATGTCGAAACAGATACGTTGAAAAAATTACAGCTACAAGCCAACATGCTTTTGATTTTAAGCGAATATGTGTAAAAAAAAAAAAAACATGAAGCCTGCTACTTGTAAGGTTAATACCTGAGACCACACACAAACAAATCCATATGAAGCTAAAGCAAGCGTACAAAAGGTAAGTGACAGGTAAAGCAAAAAACAACAATGCATGCATATAACAATTTTAGAATATTGAGTTGCACAAATGTGAGAGAGCAAGCAAATATCTGCTTTTAGGCGCCTTGTTCGAAGTTGACGCCGCAGCTGACGCCGTAAGGTGTTAAATTTTTTATCAACTGAATTTTTTTATTTTTTTTTTTTTTATTTCTTCTGTTATTTTTGCACCTACGCAATACCGTGTGTACAAGAGTGTTCAATTTGCGAAGTTACTAATATTTCTAGTATTTGAAAGAAAAAAGTCAAACTGGATACATTAGAGCTTACATTAATTTCCGCTTTGCTAGCTGCTGAATAACTGGCTACCAATGTGTAAGCAAGTATCAGGCCATTGCGAATATCACAAATCGAATAAAAGCCTAGTGGAGAACAAGGAAAAATACTAAATTCTAATAAAGAATGCAACATAGAAAAGTTGCTGAAAGGGCGGTGCTTGAAAAGGGCAAACAAAATGGAAGGAGACATATTTGCGAACCCAAATTTTTGTGTAAAATACAACCATAAAAAAATTAATGCTCTTAGTGGCACTTAGGGCAACACTGGTGTTCGATGTATAGACACCTACATACTACATACATGTATGTATGTATGTATGTATGTGCATATCCAGTTTATGCATGGGACACAGCTGTCAGAGCAGCACATACTTACGTGCAAACTATTTTTGGCTATCCGAATTAATTATGTAAACGTGAGTGTTTTCACTATAAATCTAAAATAGGAAAAAGTGCAAAAATATATATATGCACAAAAAGGCATTAAAATACTTATATATACTGATTAAAAATCTAAAAAAAAGTCAAACACTCCATAATCAGAAGAATCTACATAACACAAATCGTAGTCAGTACGTACTCCGTTGGGTACTTACAGGCCAGTACATGGTAAATAGAAACTTAACTTTGATTCCACAGGTAAAATTTTCAAGAAATTTTATTGTCGTGCAACTATTCCTCTATTAAATATGTGCAATAAATTGGTTAAAAGTAATTCACCACGCGTTATGATTACATATTTTGTTATCGATGAATCTATCGAAGCTTTTATCGATATAATTATCGGTGCGGTTATCGATTATTGTTATATTTGTTATATACTGTTATCGATAAAATTATCGTTATTTTCATCGGCGCTTTAAGTCAATCTCTTAACTTAATTATTCAATTATTGATGCATTTATTGACATCATTTATCGATGCGATTTTTTGCGACATTATTATCGACAAATATCTATATATAGCATATAAAGGCCCTACCTAATTACCACCCAGAGTAGTTATAAAACTTTATACAAACCAAAGTTCTTCAGTTCCGATTTTCTTTATTACACTGGTTTTAAATTTAACTAAGACTTCGTTCACATGGCAGGCGCCTAGCTCGCGCATATAACCACACGCATTTTCGTGCATTTTGCTGAAGGTGTTCACATTAGGGATGTTTCGAATGTCATATTTTTCACATTCGCGAATGCGAGTGCACACTGAAAAATTTCTCACTTGGAACGCTGGCTGGTGGAGCGCCCAAATATTTGCTGGACAGATCTGTCGAATTTTAATTTAGTTTTCCACCAATCGAGAGGATTTTCACCGAGATAAGCTCGTTTTTCTTTAAGACAGACCTTCAGTTGACCTTTAATTTCACATTTTTTAATCCCTCCAGATTCTACCTCCGAGCCTTCGCTTTCGCTGTAGGAATCTAAAATTATGTCTAGGTTGTTTAGAAGACTTTTAGCGCCTGAAGCTAAACACCGATTATTGTCCGCACCCTGGTTGGACGGACTTAGAGCCATTTCAACATTGGCATTCGCAAAACATTCGTATCATTTGATGCGAATGCGAATGTGTATAATGATGCGAATCATTCGCAAAACTAATGCGAATGCAAATATTCACAACATCCCTGGTTCATATGCTAACGCGCGTTCAACACAAGAAAATCTCTACAAATGTACGCGTTAAGCGCTTATCAAGTGAACGCGGCCTTAGCTTTTAGTGATTAATCTACCGGCTTTTGTGCAGAACTGAATTTTAAAATAAAATGAGTTAAGGCCTTTCTCTATATTAAAGTAACGATATGTATTACGGAATCACTCGCAGTCTTATTGAAATATTTATCAATAGCGTTTTCAAACCTATTATCGATTTTGTTATCGATATATTTGCCGATGTTGTTATGGATCATCAACCGAAATAATGTTTTTAATAATAACGACCCTGCAGTATCTTCCCCGTCCCCCGTTGAAGTTGTGGCACCGCCATCCAATCTTCCAACGCTTACTCTACCCTCAACTAGTAACTCAGTTACTCAACCCCGTCCGCCGGTAATCGAGTCTGATACTAGGAGACTGGTTGTGGTTCCCCCAAAGAAGTCTATATTTGTATCTAGATTTTCGAGGGATACTTCCGAGGACGATATAAAGTTTTACATCTCGTCCAAAGTTAAAACTGCCAACTTAAGTATCAGAAAATTTAACTTTAAATATGAAAGAAATATTTCTTCATTTAAAATAGACGTAAATTTAGAAAATTTTGACATGCTGCTTAGTAGTTCTTTTTGGCCCTCCGGAGCTTTCGTTCGTGAATTTGAGTATAGGCCCAACAAAAATAATAATTTAGCAAATACTCCCCGTCAGAATACAGAACCAAAAAACTGATTACTAAATCTGCTTTAAGTATTTATTATCAAAACGTAAGAGGCATAAATACTAAATTAACGAATTTATATCTTAATGGCCTTGAATGCAATTATAATATAATTTCTTTGACTGAAACTTGGCTCAAACCTCACACTTTTAATTCAGAGATTCTTTCAAATAATTATCATATCTACAGAAAAGATCGGGAGGACAGAGTCGGCGGTGGCGTACTCTTTGCCGTAGACTCTTCAATACCATCTGAAGAAGTTAGTCTTCCACACATCGAATCTGCAGAATTCAAATGCATTCGTGTTCAGGTTGGAAGGGGGTTTACTTACTTAGCTCTATGCTATATTCCTCCCCGATCTGACTTATCAGTGTATTCACAACATGTATCTTTACTGAAATCAATTAATTCAATGATTAAACCCTCTGATTCATTGATTGTGTTGGGGGACTTTAATTTACCAAATGTATCATGGAACATCATTGACAATGATATTGTACCTTTCTCGTCTAGCGCGTGCAACAACGTATTTTAAGAGGAGATGGCTGAACTCTGCCTGAATCAAGTTAATGTACTTCGCAATAAGTTTGGCAAAGTATTAGATCTTGTTTATGTTGATGATGCATCTAAGTCGGCTGTAAATAAATGTGACCCACTAGTTTTGCCCGAAGATGTCTACCACCCTGCTATTGAGATATCTTACGAAATTATAAACGATGGTCAAAATTGCGATGTCCAAACATACGAGCCAAATATTCGCTTTGATTTTTCGCAAGCCAACTTTAAAAAACTGAATAAAGAATTGTCTAAATTGTCGTGGCCTATATACAAAGAAAAAGTTGAGCAAAGCGTTGCACATTTTAATTTTACTGTACATAGATTATTTGAAAAGTATGTGCCTAAACGCATGTGTGTTCCTGTAGAACAAACACAGTTATGGTTCACTAAAGAACTGAGAAACTTGAAAAACAGAAAGTCACGTTATTTTAGATTACACAAAAAAACCGGCTTACACTCATACTATGTAAAATACTCACTTTTGCGTCACAAGTTCTTTGAATTAAACAAAAAGTGTTATAAAGATTACTTGTGTAAAATCAAACGACGTATAATATATAACCCCAAATCATTTTATGATTTCGTAAACTCCAAGCGAAATGTACGTGGGTTTCCTTCCGCCATGAAGTATCAAAATACCGTCTCTGGTGATAATCAAACAATTTCTAACATGTTCGCTCAGTTTTTTAAATCCAATTATTCCACTAACTCCCAAGCATACTTTGACTATCCTTTTAAACTAAGTCCAATTAACTCAATACATAACCCTATAATATCTCCCGATGATGTTTTAGTTTACCTGAAGTCCTTAAAGCAGTCTTTTAGTTATGGTCCTGACCAGATCCCCACTTGTTTTCTTAGAAATTGTGCTGATTATCTCTATGAGCCGTTAACAGCCTTATTTAATTTGTCTCTTAAAGAGGGCGTTTTTCCAACTGTATGGAAGGAATCGTTCATAACCCCCTTACATAAAAGCGGTAGCAGGTCTTCAGTGGAGAACTACCGGGGCATAGCTAAGCTTTCTGCAATTCCTAAATTATTTGAAGCAATTATAACAAATCGGTTGACGCATTCTATCACTTCAAGCATTTCATACAGTCAACATGGATTTTGCAAGGGCAAATCAACTTCTACAAATTTACTTGAATTAACATCCTATATCTCAAAAGCATTTAGTGAGAGCAAAACTGTTGATGTTATATATACTGATTTCAGTAAAGCATTTGACAAAGTGTGCCACTCGTTGCTCATCTATAAACTTGATCTTCTTGGTCTTCCACCTAATTTTCTACGTTGGATCTCTTCATACCTCTATGATAGATCACAAAGGGTATTGTTTAAAAATACTATCTCTGACGTCATTGATGTTACTTCAGGAGTCCCTCAGGGTAGCCACCTAGGCCCGATTCTGTTCTTGCTTTTTATAAACGATATTTCTACAGATATAAAATTCTCCAAAATTTTAATGTATGCAGATGATGTAAAACTTTATAAATCGTACGTTTCAATTGAAGAAAGGTCTTTGCTACAATCAGACTTAAACAGCATGGCTTACTGGTGTAAAGTAAATCTTATGCCTCTAAATCTTAAGAAATGTAAAGTAATGTGCTTCTCGCGAAGAGCTGTTCTGCCAGTTTCTTATATAATAGGTAACCATAACCTGGAACAGGTATACAATTTTGTGGACCTTGGTATCACAATGGATCCTAAGCTTAATTTTAATCTTCACATTAATGTGACAGTCAACAAGGCTAAAGGTGTACTTGCATTTGTGAAACGATGGTCAAAAGAATTTAGTGACCCGTATATCACTAAAACCCTGTTTACAACATTAGTTAGGCCGATTCTGGAATACGGCTCGGTGGTTTGGAATCCAAGGTATCAAATTTACTCAGACAAGATAGAATCAATTCAAAAACAATTCCTACTTTTTGCTTTAAGAAATTTCCGATGGGATTCTCAATATAGTCTTCCACCTTATACGAGTCGCTTAAAACTTATTAACCTTCCTACACTTGCCAGTCGCAGGGAAATGCTTGGTATATTTTTTATGGTTAAATTACTGACAGGCTCAATTTCAAGTCCGTCTCTTCTGGCTGATGTAAGCTTTAATGTTCCGTCACGCGTATCAAGACACTTTTGTCCCATATTTCTGAAAGCTTGTAAAACCAATTTTGAATTGCACGAACCACTCCGTTGCTTATGCCAGGATTTTAACTCTCATTCCAGCACGTTTGATATATCAGATCCGCTTTTCAGCATTAAGAAAGCGATACTCTCCTCTCTCAATAAGTGAATTATTGACATAAATACATAAAATCAGCTGATGAATTTAGTTCTGTAGCTGAACAGTTTTAGATCTCGACACTTAACAAACTCCTGCCTATCGTGACTCGGCACAAAAATTTAAAATATTGGTTCCGTACGTCATGCGGACTGCGCCCCTCGTGCGGATGGGCGGGAATGGAGGGTAAAAACCGTTGGGATTATTATTATTATTATTATTAATGCGACTAATGACGAAAGCAGCTGGTGTAGTTTAGTGGTCAGCAGTGCGCGTCCATTCCGCAGGGCCCTGGTCAAAGCAACACCGCAGAAAAAGAAAAAAATTTATTTCTTAACAGCGGTCGCCGCTCGGTTGGCAATGCCAAACCTCCGAGTGTATTACTGCCATAAAAAAATACACCACAAATCGGAGGAGAAGCTCGGACAAACAGTAAATATGTATAAGCGCCAATCTATTATTATTATTATTGACGAAATCTATAAAAGAGCCGAAAAGTTAGCAAAAAACTGCTGCTGAAAAGATCTCACAAAGTGGAACGCAAAGAACCCCGAAAAAAAACCGAACGGCCTCGACCGATTTCGATAAAATCTGTAGAAGTCTCGAAAAACGGAGGAATCACAAAAATTTTTATTTTGATAACAATGCCTAAAAATAAAAAGCAAAAAAAAACTTTCAAAACTTATCAGCAAAATCGAAATTCAAACAGCTTAAGAGAAAATTTCTACTACTTTTGTGTTGAAACTGATTCTGCGGAGACACTGGTTCTCTGAATAATTAGTTACTAAGTGGGCTTGAGCTTTTCGCAAACTATTTCCACTGATGTTAGAAGTAAAAGACCCCCGAGATGATTTGATGAGGGGCCCAGGTTGTGAAAAGTTGGCCCAAAAGGCAAACAAATTGAAAAAAGGAGCTACTTTAACTTATTTTATTTAACTGTGGTAAAACCCAATCCATAAAATAAATTTGAAGACACACTTCTAAGCTTGAATGTTCGCATTTATTTTATTATCCGCCGCACAAATTTCAAATCGCCAATAAATATCTTGAAAATCTTTCTTAAATTTTGTGCATTTCCATGTAGATAGTACTCGTACATTTATTTGAGCTGCATAAATTTTAGTCACACTTTTTCCACTTAAGTACACACATACACACACGCATATGTTCTATCTCAAGCTCTCCCGCTGTCTTATCTTTATTTGCTCGCGAAAATTTATTTGCACACACTGAAATGTGTGACAATCGTAAAATGGTGAATTTTCATTTCACCACCATCGACGAAATGATCGTAAAACGTTTATGGGTTTTGTTGGGCGAATTCAAAGCATGATTTCATGAATATTATTATTAGTTGTGGTAAAAAGAAAAGGATGTGTGTTGAATGAATGAGCATATTATTTGAGATTTAGAGAGCTGTAATTTTATGTTGATTGCTTGAGTTAGCAGGACGTTTCCACTCAGCGGTGCTTGCTTTTACTTCACGCCATGCATACATGTACTTGTTATTAATTGTGATTTGATTTTTTTTTTTTTTCAAATTATCTGGTCTCTAAAATGTCGAATATTTTTAATTTTTTCTTACAAAAATTCTAAATTTCCGAAATAAACATACAGTGCCGGACAAAAGTATTGGCACCGAGAATTTTTCGCAATGTACGCAAACTTTTTTAATTTTAATTTTTATTACGATAATTTTTTATAAAAATATAGTTCATACTACAGTAAAAACCATAAAAATAAAATCTCTAAACTTTGTGCGAAACTAAGGAAAATTTAATAAATTTGCGTACTAATTTTCAACTTTCTTATCAGAATTTTCAAAAAAATTCTAAGTATGCAGTTTTATAGCCCATTCAATTTTAATACAACAAAGTGCAAGTTTGAAGTTGTCAAAAAAACCGCGTTGATTTTGGCAAATTTTTTTGTGGACACTGTTAATATTCTCTTTTATACAAGAAGAAAATTGTCGAATATACGTTGTATAGAAGAAACTCTGTGAAAAAAATTGCCAAAAGTCAATGCGAATTTTTAGCAACTTCGAACAAGCACTTTTTTATACTAAAATATAATAGGCTATGGAATTTTTCTAAAAAATCAGATTAGAAAGTTACAAATTGGTAAGTAAATTTATTGAATTTTCCTGAGTTTTACACAAAGTTTAGAGATTTTATTTTTATTGTTTTTATTGTAGGGGTATTCCATGAGTAAGTGAAACTTTGTGTCCAATTGTAGAGTAGCTTATTGAACATGGAATGCTTGATGAATCAATGCTCAATACCTGAAATTAACGTTTTTTCGAAAAAAAATTTAGTTATATTATTTTATTACACTGTAAATACACTCAAAACTTCAACATTAGAAAAGTAGTTGAATACGACAACATATTTTAATATAGAAGGCTCTGCAAAATCAAGTATTCACAAAGTTATTATTTTTTTGAAGGGGGGAATAAATGTCTCGATCTTTCTGCGCCCCGAAGAAGCAATATGGCATTGAAGAAAAATAGGCATTTAAATTATATAATAGGATAAAATCACTACGGTTTAGCATGTCCAACCCGTGACTAAAAAGTTTTAAACTTCGTATTGCTTAGTTACTACTTTAGGGAGTTTTCTATAATTTCATAACTAGAGTGTGTTTATACTAAGCAGCCCTATTTCATTTCTTTTATTATATTATAAGTACCTACTTAAGAGATTTTGAAACGTTTTATCGTGTCCCGCCCGTGACAATCATTGTTCATTTTTTTCTAATGATGCCTAACAATAAAAAAATAAGTTTAACGTTTCAAACCTATGTTTAATGCCACAAAACTCTGAAGTACAGGTTGACTAAACACCATAATACTGTTGGTGGGCTAAGCGATGTAGTAAAAAATTTCGCGTGGCCAGCTCGAAAAGTCAAGATAAGCATTACTATCTTAGAGACGCCAGAGAATTCTATGATGAGGGTTGCTTAACAACAATTAAAAGTCAATATTAACAATTACCTGAAAAGTTCCAACCAAGAAAATCTAGAAGTTCGCGAAACTTATAAATTCAATCCAATAAATAGCCTTTAAGTGACAAAGATATACATATGTATCTGCTTACAAGTATTCTAATGCAGATAACTTTTCGGATTAGACATCGATACACAAGATCTTTTCTGACGTTCTATGGTTTTAAGGAATAGCTAAATTTGAGCATGATTTGTCCATGAAATCAGTTTCCAAAAATAACTCAACTCGAGCCACTCTTAAGCCGGTTACTCAATGTCTGGTCAACACTAACAGCAAGTTAGACATCTCTATCGACGTGATAACAGTAGTCGATATACATGTTTAGCCTGTAGTTAGTATTAGTCAGACATACATAGCTATTCTAAACAAACTTGAAAATCATTAAGGCACATTCGAAATTTCGTTGCAATCAAATGCACCGTGCAGAAGTGCATTAGGAAAATGCATATAAAATTTCATGCGTTTGCAAATAATCCTTTCTTCCATGCATTTTAATACATCAATCTGGCGACTTCTAGCTTTCGTTTGGTATAACTATTGCCCCTAAAATAGATCCTGGGGTCAGCAGTATATCGTGCGTCTTACAATGACTCCACTGTCATAAAAGTAGGTCAATTGATCTTGTATTTGACCTCTAACATTTATCATACCTAATCTCTTTGATATGGATCTCACTAGAAGCTTCCTTTCATGAAGAAAATCGTACGTGTCCCACCCGTGACAAAAGTTGTCCCACCCGTGACAGGAGAATTTTGAATTTTTTAATAATAAACAAATAATTCTTATTATGGTTTGTGCTTTGTTGGGATTGCTGGTTCTTTTCTGTATAGTAAAACATCTAATCCAGATAGAAATGTTAAGTAAATTCACAGACTTTCCTTAAAATATATGTTCTCCAAAAAGCAGTGTCTTTTCTTTGTCCTACCCGTGACGGAAGAAACAGCTCAGAATTTTCCAATATAAAATCAAGTTGGAATATTTTTCGTATTTGGTAATAACTCGTATATTAGTGAACTAGGTGTAGCTTTATCAAAATGTAGAATTGCTTAGTACTTTATACTTAAATTAAAAAAGAAAAACTATTTTTGCTGTACAAATGTCCCACCCGTGACGATGGAATACCCCTGGGGCAAATAAAATTATTTCACTGAAAAAATTCGAATTTTTATGAATACCTATCAAAAGTAACAGTGGGTACACAAAATAATGATCACAGTGATTTTCTCCGTACCTAAGATAAAAGAAAGAAGTGTTTTCTGTAACTTTATTGGTTACTATAAATATCGATATTGCCAAATGTATGCATTTATTCGATCCAATAATCATATAGACAACGACATCGATATACTGATGAAAAAAATATGTAAAACGATACAAATATTTACATCGATAAATGTATATGTAATTATATCGTAACTTGCAATTAACATAAAGTAAAAAATCGATAAACATATCGATAATGACATCGAATAAAGAGGCACTAAGGATTTCCAAAAATATATCGATGAAAATATCGATTAACACACCGAAAATGATATCGATAAATTAATAAATAATTGTATCAATAAAAATATCGTTGACCGTGTGATTTCTGGTTTTCACATCGATTATATATACCTATTTCAAAACTTTTCAAAAAGTATTCCCCGATTTTGAATAGCAGAAGAAGGGGATTAAATATAACAAGACTTGTTTGCACACAATGGGAGAAAAAAAATAGACCAACTTAATGGAAATCAAAGTTTACTGAGAAGCCAACACTTATTTATTATATTACGTCAGCTTCGGACTTCAATATAAGAATACCTAAAGATGGAAGCGGGAACTGGTGCCGGTCTTTGCTCAAAGGATCTGCAAATCAGACAGCCTTTTCGCTTGCCAACTGATTATAGTGTCTTACAAGCTGAGATCTATGCTATAAAGATGTCTTCTACTAAATAGCTTGGTTCCAGCTGGAACAGACATATTCATACAACCACCATTTAGTGCGTATATATTAGCAAACAATTTTAAGTTACAAGCTATAATTATGGACCAAACAAGATGATTGATGTGTATGAACGTTACAGGGCACTAAGCTAGTGCACCGATGCAACAACGATGATTAATACGGGTTGGAGAAATGTACCTCACCTCGACAACTATTCCTCTGAGTGGAAGCATGAAACTTTGCATACACGCCCTCCTAACTTAATCTAACCATGCAGCCAAAAAAGCCTCATGAAGCTTATATCCAATTTCAATATCAATTTCCTCATACATAAACAATAAAGAAATCGTGAATACAGTGCATGGACTCAACCACTTTATTGAAAGATCTACCAACTTTTTAGCTGTATTTTATTTTCTACCATTTTTACCAACAAAGTATAAAAATCTATCGATATTTTTCGGAATGAAAGCAAAGAGACTATTAGAACCTGAATTACGGCATCCGTGATGAAATCAAATTCGGATCGAAAATCTTTTTGAGATAAAAAATATACCAACTTCTACCATTTTTTGAATGTAAAATCTTCCACTAATAATTTTTTCGAAGTCCGTGCACTGCGTGTATAAGTATAATTAAAAATTTCCGCTGTCACAATTATTTTCCGGAAAATTTTATTATAACGTATTCCTACATATCATCTGCCACTTTTCTTTTTGACTTCAGTGGGTAAAATGTAGAGATTATTGGACATTTTTATGAAATTACCATTTTGCCATTAACAGGCCTATTCTACACGTTACCGAATATTTTTTTACCAAAAAATATTTCCACATCTTGTTACCGCAATCCTGGTAATGCTTGTTATCAGCTCACTTAAAAATTAACGGGAACTTTGTTTACCGGTTACAAAGTTATTATTACCAGCGCATAATAGATCTGCAAATGTTTGAGTAAGCGTGTTACCACTGTCAGACTCTCGCAAAATCGCTAGCACTGTGCCAACTAAATAGGAGTATATCTACACTTGGCAAATTTTATTAAATATTTGTATTGCTTTTTTCGATCACTCATGCCTATGCCACACTTATACATACATATATGTACATAATTTTATATGTATAGTATATTAGTATATATTTTTTTTTAAATATAGGTATATATATATGTATGTATATATATAGTCGCAATTTTAATGCTGTCACCAGCTAGGATTGTTCTATATCGAAAAAATTAAGCTCCATTTAATTTTTGGGTGTTTCGGGGGACCCATAAAAAAAAAGTTGATACTAAAAAAATAGTTAAATAAGCAATTTCGTACTATTCCCTGAAATCGTCTGAAGAGACATAGAGTTTGCCAAAATATACTTAGATTCTCAAGGATTCTATAACATTTCTTCGAAATATTGCTTTTTTCCATATAACGGGTGATTTTTTAAGAGCTTGATAACTTTTTTTTTAAAA
>NW_023458555.1:7397839-7447946 GCF_013731165.1 Rhagoletis pomonella
CTGAACAATTTGCTACATTGCTGCAAGAGCAGCGACCACAATAACATAAAAAAAAAACATCACGAACGACGCATCAAATTGCCGGCAAGGCGTACACTGTCGCCAATTCCAACCGCTGGACCGATCGTCCACACACGGCACAACAGACCCGCCCAAACTACTTTTGATATTAATTTCACTAATAAACACATACATGCACATACATACATATCAAATGTACATATGTGCATTCGTTATAAACTAAATATGTACTTTTATAGTTATGATGTCTGTCCGCACGAAAGCTTACTCCTTTAAAAGCCTATAAACGGTGAAAACGCTGTTTTCGAAAAAAAGGCAGCAGCCACACCGTCGTGAGCTTTATACATATGTATGTATGTAATATGTAGGGGCATATGTAAAAGTAAATAATAAAAAAAAAAAAAAATGGCTTGCAACTAGACTACTACCATCCGCTCGAATATTGCTTAATTATTCGTCGTTGCAAAATTTGTTTGTATGCGGCGTGCGGGGGTTGGAAGGTGTGCTGCACGAGGCTAAATCAAATAAATTAAATATTTACTCATAGCGCGTGCTTCGTAATTTAACTATCCATTTACTGTCGGCTTATGGCTTGCTACTGTCGACTAAACGAATTTTGAAAAAGGAAATATAAGTATAAAAGAGTAATGAAGAAAGGAAAAAAAAACTGTGAATATATGTATGTGTGTACATTAGAGTGGTCCAAAATAAGTAAAGTCGGAATTTTAACGCTCTCACCCCCTAGGATTGTTCTACATATATCGAAAAAAAGTATACCCCTATTTTTTTATTTGTAATTAAAAAAATATATAGAGATCGCTCAAAGCGCTCAAAGTTTTCCATGTGTGTGTGTGTAGGAAAAACAACTTTTCGTGGAAATGGTGTAGAATTCTTGAAGGTCAATATGCTTCGATCGGAAAACTCTGGTTCTCTTCAAAAGACTTCCAATAACAATATCCAATTATTTATTTTTTAACCATTTTTTAATAATGAAAATTTTTTATATATCCCCCCATGGCATTTTCTGGCATTTTCAAGGGGTTTTGGAGGACCTATAAAATATGGTTACTTAGAAAAAATTTTTAAAAAATAATTGAGTATTACTATTGGGAATCTGTTGAAGAGGAACAGAGTCTTCCGATCGTAAAATATTGAATTTCAAGAATTACATACCATTTCCACGAAAAGTTCTTTCTTCCCCATAGAAAATACATGAAAAACTTTGAGCACTTTGAGCGACCTCTAAATATTTTTTGATTTCAAAATAAAAAAAATAGGGCTATACTTTTTTCGATATAGAACAATCCGAGAGGGTGAGAGCATAAAAATTCCGACCTTACTTTTTTCTACATGCATTTTTGGACCACCCTAGAGTACATACTAACTACATATACATATGTGCGAAAAAAAATAATAACATTTTTTTAGAAAAACATTAAGTATGTAATAAATAAATAAAATTATAAAATGTTTCAATGTAAAAAACAAAAATAAAGAAATTATAAATAATTAAAATAATAACGAAATAAAAATAATGAATTAAAAAAAAAATAAATAAATTTTTCTTAAATAATCGATTACAAAATTTTTAAATGATAAAATAAAAAATACAAAAGATTAAATATAAATAAAAAAGGGTATAAAATGAAAATAACTGGAAAAAGAAAAAATTTAAAAATATGAAAAAATATACGTAAAAAAAAAATTAAAAGAAGATACAAAGTAGATTTACAGATCGTTACCTTAATTCAAGAATGCACTAACCAACAATTTTTTCGAAACTGCTCTTTTCACAGATTTTGGTAGGATGTATCAAAGTACACCTTCAATAAGAATTTTAAAGTTCTCTTACCAAAAACAACGGAGTTACATGCCACTTTTTAAAAGGCCCTACCTGTTTTTGTTTCTCTTTTTATAACTATAATTTTTTTGTCTCAGATTTTGATCCAGAGAGATCCAGAGTTGTTTTTGAGCCACAAACTTTTTATGAAATATTTTGAAACATATTTCATTTGAAATATTTGAAACGAAAGTAAGCTGAATTTTGTCGCTTACGCTAAAGAATGCATGTTATCAAGACACTAAAGTATTGAGAGCTGGCTGAAGAATGGGCAACTGCAAATCTGCGTGTGATCCAATGGGACGAGAGCCAAGTATAGGCACACGGAACTGTGGTAAAGTGCCTCCTGAAAAATCTATGCAAGGCGATTACAACGTTTCGTCATCAAATTTAAAAGGAAGCAACTGCGACAAAAACAATTTAAAGTATTTACTCTATGCTTATCTGGTTGAAGTGTAGGTGGAATTGAAAGAGCTTCCATTTTCATTAATATTTTTTGTTTTTAATTTCCTTGTGATATTTTTTGTTAATTTTCTCTTCATCAATATTGGTTTTCAGCACATTGGCGTCATCAAGCAAACGCTCTTATGGCAAATAAATTGCAGACGCAGACGCAGACACTGAGACATATTGCACTACACCAACACCAAGCCATAATAGTAGGATATTATATAGTACATGCACATCTTCCATATTATACTTCCAGCTTTTTAAGAGCTTTTGGTAGTTTTTTGTTTGGATTCTTTTATATACTACTGCATTTCTACAAACCAACATATTTATGCATGTACATACGTGTGTGTTCATGCCTTGACTTGCCTGTGGCATTGATGCTGATTGCTGACACTGTCTGGCATTTCCTTCCCACATACACATACACACACACACAGCAATGCTCACTAGACTTACCTACACTTTTGGCTAGAACTAACTTTAATCAAAACTTTTCACAAATCCAAAATGTACACAGAACGATTTAAATATGTTTCTATGCAAATTTGTTGAAAGTATGTATGTATGTACATATCTATGCGTTTTTGTTTGCGACTTCCACTCTATTACGCTTCACTTGGCACTGTGCATCAAAATGCCGAACAAATGCAAAAAAAAAAACGAGAGAAAAAGTTGATAAAATATGGTGCTTTATTGACTAGGCCAATGGGAAATAGTTCGGCAACAGCTGGCAGTTTAGCAAATAAAATATCTGCAAAACTTTTTACACACATTTTTGAGCATTGGAATTTGGTGAGGTATTTGGGTTTAAATTAATTTGAATGTATTATTTTATGCCGAAAAAAAATTTTGTTTCAAACAATTCTTTGCTTCTTTTTTGCAGCAAAGTCAAATATGTTTTCGTATGATTTATTACAGTTCGCGTCTGGTTAGTTTTAATACATCCCCGAAACTTTTAACAAAAAAAAAAAAAAAAAAAATATTGACAAACACTTTCTGTCGTATTATTAATTTTTACTTTAATTGCATATGTTCATACGTATTTTGCCTCGAAACACATTTTAATAAAAGCAGATAAAATTATCGGCATATGCGTCATTTATGAGTCAACAATAATTGTTTTCTGTCATATTTACAGCCGCCCACACTTTTATCTGCATTGAACATTTAATTTCCGACGCAAGTTTTTGTAGTCGCGGCACTTTTTTTTATAAATTCAGTGTTAATAAACGTACTTATATATATAAAAAAAGCTATAAATCTACAGAAGCTAAGTACGAAAATAATGTGCTTACAAGCGCTAGATGAGTAAAATGGCGTAGGTGCAAATTCTACACCAGAATATCAAAGAAAATAAACGTAAGTTTAATTTGAATTGTCAGATGAGAAAGCATTAATTTTTGGACAATTCACTTATCCACTGCAGGTTCCTTGGTTTATGCATTGCGGTTTTTCTCCAATATTCTCTGTATAAGTATCACATTTGAGAAGTCGTCGCTCTGGAGTCATCAATGACAAGTCACAGACATAAAATGAGTAAACGTATATAATGATCTCGAAATTTATTTTCGCTCTTTGAATTGCAGTCAGTCAGTGCTGGCAACATTTATTTCGGAAACTGATTTTCGAAATGTCTTTCCGGATGTTCACACGGTGGAATAAAATGTCTCTTGCTCAATTTGACAGCGCATTGCACTGGTACAAATGGTTGTGCGAAGTTTGCACTTTGTTGTCTTCGACGTCGAGTTGCCTTAACCAAACATTGTTTACTTGCTCAACTATGCTTCCGTGGAAGGAAAACTGCACGCTTTAAATCTGCTCGACCCATTTCCCCGAATCGATTGCTTGTAGTCGCATGTATAGTGCGCGCAAAAGCAATCGATTAACCACCACCGATCACCTATAATTAAATCAGCGTTCGCAAAGCTACCAAATAACTTGCTATCTCGCCACATTTCCCCATAAAATAATTTCGCTAAACTTGAAGTGACTGCATTGTTTCGATGACACCATTACGATGCGAATTTTTCGCGCATCGAAAATGATCGACAATTCATTCGCTCTACACTCGCAACAGGTTGCACAAAGTCGAAACTGAGTCAAAGATAAGTGAAAAAAAAAAAGTAGCAAACAGAAAATTCGAGCGATAAAAAAGCGACAATGCTCACTTGCAAGTTGGTGAACAACGCATTTGCTACTAGTTAATCGGAATGCCACAATACATCTGTCTGTCAAGCTTGTTACTCATCAACATCTGAAATGTATTGGAGCATAGTCTGCGGCGCTTGCACTTGTATACTATGTACTGCGCGCTTATCTCTTGCGTCTTAGTTCGTTAATAATGATGACTCGTACGACCGACACGACGACGGCATCCCGCCTCACATATTCGAAGGCGCACCCCTGAACGCTGTACCTACCTGGCTCTGGCTGGGTGTAGCTGAGAATAAACGCCATTGATGGCAAAATTGAAGCGAGCAGCAGTACTCACTACTCATCGCGCTATATAGAGGAGAGCAAAAGAGCTCGTATGAAACGTGACGACTGCACTCGTTCGTTTTCTGGAAAAGTTGAAATTTTACTAGTACTCTACTCTACTTCCACTTCCATTTAAAGTTTTCTCAAGCCGCCAGCAACTTGCGCCTGCCGCAACGCCGCCGCTTACTTGACTGGCGTTGGTGGTGTTGAGCTCGAGTTCCGAGATAGCAGCCCAATAAAAAGGTAAGATTTGAGTCATTCGCCGCAAGCTGGCCGGCCAAATGCTCCGCCGGTCGTTTGATCGACCGCTTGCTTGCTCAACTTATGTATGTAGCTGGTTGGTTGGTTGGTCGGTCATTTTGCGGCATTCGAGTGCGACCCGACCGGTTGTAATGCAAGCGGCGGCTTTACTTACTTACTTGCCTCTGTACTCGCTAACTCAAAAGTGCCTTTTGCTTGATTTAAGCCGGACTGGTTGGCTGGTTGTTTACTGGCTTTGTTATTGAAGTCAGTCTCAGTCGATTTTGAAACTCGTGCGCGTCGCGATAGTGTTGTATGCGCAAACGGAACGAAATGTCTATCAACAACGCAAAAAATATACGCCTATGCTTACTACTTGATTGAATGACTTCTTCAATTGCAATTTTCTTAAGTGTTAAGTTGAGTGTTCTAAAAGTTTGCCAAAATGTGAGAACGTTAAATAACTGTTTAAATATTCTTATGTACTTACATTGAAATCTGCAGTTTGGTTTCCATAAATGGTGTGTAAAATAAACAACTTAAACTGTGCAACAGTGCATCAGAAATTTAAGGCGCAAATTTTTGCTATCTTCGTACGAATTGTGCCAAGAAATATGAAAAAAGCGAGTTCAGCAATTGCGATGGATGCGATTTATTGAGTGAAAAAAATTTATCTAAAATTATAAATTTTTGTTTTCATATTTTTGTTTATAAAACTGGCATTACTCAGAGCACTGGATCAGGTTGACCAACGAAGATGTATGTTTTGGAGAGTGTTCACAATGAACACGAGTTTTAGCTTTCGGCATTGCTCGACCTGGTCACTATCTATAGTCGTCTTGGGAGGCATTTGTTGTCGTAGCACTACGCTGCCTACTAACTGTTTGGTGACTGAAGGACCATCAGTCCTTTGTTGGATTTGCCTGGCCGGCTTGACATTACGTTCGGCTAGGTTAGCGGGGTGTGTATAGAAAGTTCCGTACAAATAGAAGGAAAGAGAACTCAAGGCATTAGTAGCAGGCTAAATTAAGAAGGTCCAAAAGCGTTACGAGTACCTTCAAAAACTGGCCCGGACCTCGACGCAGAAATTGTCATAGATACTGATTCCTCATATCATTTTCACTAGCTTCTACAGAGAGACTTCGTTGACATTCGCCACTCCAACTCGTTGGGATCCCTAAGCCTGGGGGCGCCCTTTGCAGCCTTACTCTGAACAATTGAGATTGTCTTGTCTTTGGAAGATCGATTTCAAACTTTTTTACGTAATTTAGATTTGCAGTTTTAAAACCACAGGCGACTGTAGCCACGACACGATCGACCGACGAGAATTTTCATATATCAAATGGTATTTTTTTTTGGATTTTTGTAAAACCCATCAGTAAACTCGTCCCAAGAATACTAAAAATTCATTAGCATCGAACCCTTTCACCGCTCTCAAAAGCTCTCCGTACATACATACATATGTATTTGCTTCATTTATTATTTTACATAACTTGGAGCTTCCCGTTGCTCGTTGGCATTAGTCATACTTGTGGCGTGTTCTGGATTTTTTTCGCTTCATTTTTTTTCCTGCAAGTCAACTTCGATTGGCAAACGAGTTTTTCGCCAGCTGTCTGTTTGGTTGGTTAAACATTTTCCAACTGCACACCGCTCCCTACAGCCCGCGTACATTCACCATTTGCCCGCAGCCTTTGGTGTACATAATTGTTTTTCCCAACTCAACTCCAAACTTTGCTGCCCTCCCCCCCCTCTCGCCAAATACAACTGTTGCACGTCACGTTTTATTGGCAATTACAGCTAACTCCTGACAAAAATGTGTTGCATTCCTCTGCCAGCAAAAAGAAAACAAATACAAATATTGTGAAAAGCAAATCTTCACCAGCTAGACTTCTGCATACATACAGTACGCTTTGAACGCATCACTGTATGCGCTGCTGCTTCCCCCTGGTTTGCAACCGCAAGTGAAAGTCTTGCCGCTGCTATGGACTTTGGCATGCCATTAATGTCCGTCCATATTGCGTTTTCTAGCATTCAATGAGCGATTTTTTTTTTTTTTTCAATTATCCATTGAAAAAACCGCCGCCGAGGGGAAATAAACAAATTTTGCGTTGTGCCTCAGCGGTCAGCGGCTTCAAGCTACTTACTATAGGATTCTGCTTTTCTATATTTTATTTCTTTTTTAATATGTACATATGTACGTACATGTGTATACGTATATGATTTGATATGTTGACTTTCGCGGCGCCACCGTCAAAAGTTTAATAAACAATTTGCTGCGGCTGCAATACGCCAAGCATTTTAATTATTTTTTCTTATTTACTTTTACCTTTTTTGCCTCGTTCAAATGCTTGTTGTTTGCAATTGCCATCTGTGCTGTGCGTTGCGCTACGCTACGCCGCTTTGACTGTCAATTGTCGATTGCCGCAATTGTCGTATATGTTGTTGGCTTGGCAATTTTTTCGATGTGCGTGCCATCTTTAATACGCGCCATTGCTTTCGGAAATTGTTGCTATACACACACATATAAAAAACCACTAAATGTCAAATTTGAAATTTCGCGGGGAGAAGCAAAAAGCCTTTAAAATTTACATAGAAAATGTAGTAAAAAATAAAGCCATATTTTTGCAAGATATCATCGCTATGAATTGTGAAATGCAGGTGTGTCTGCATTAGAGATGGTCGCGCGACTAAGTATTCAATCCTGATCCCGATCATTTCGATATTAAATCTTTAAGTCTCGAACGCGCCCATCCCGATGTTTTTCAGATTTGCACCGCGGACCCGCCATGGTTTCCGATATCTATCACTGAGTTAAATTTACATGGTTTCCAATTGAATTTTAAATGTATCTTCAAAACAGGCGTATTCAAAAATATACCTCCACGCCTTATATTGTGTAAGGTTTTCAATGAGGTTGGGTCGATGTTGAAATGGAATAAAATAAATAGTTAAATAGTTTTTTTTTTAGAAGTCAATGTTTGCCATAAAACGAAACGTGTCTTCCACATGTAAAAAAAGTTGTTGGCATAGACATATGATCAGAAAATGCCATAAGAAAATGTTTAGCGGGGTCGGGCCTCACGATCTGGGTGGCCAATTTACATAACCTATTCTGGATATAACAAAGCCCACAAATTCTTCATGCAGAATATCTATCGGGGCGTCCGTTGTTTGACACCGCCGTAGCGTCGTCCTGCTGGAACCACATATCGTCAACGTTGCTATCATTTGATTGGATAAAAAATCGGCTATAATCGTTTTGGAGCGCTCAGCCATATGCTGAGAAAATTATCCCCGTACCATTTTCTCTTCTTCTGTGCTTGACCATTCCTCTTATGTCGGGATGTCGTTAAAAATTAAAATATATCAGTGCATATGTATTTACTACAATTGCTAAATTACCATTTGGAAGAGCGTCAAGTGTTCTCATGGTTAATTTAATGCCAACGGTTTCTACACATCAGCTCTCTCCCAACAGTTTTTTTTTTTTCTTGTTTAGCGAGAAATTTCATGCGCTTATTTTATTTTTTAACTGAATCTCCTAGCTATGCACAATAAAGGCACGAAAACTCTTACTATTTGCTATAATTAAGTATATCGATAATTGACAACGGTGGCAAAATTGTGAAGAATTGCGACTGTCGTTTTTAAAAAGTTTTTTTTTTTTCAGATATGGCCGTAAAAGACAAAAGAAAGGTAGTGTCTCACAGGTGGTCCATAATACTAATATGGTTTAGATCCGATCATTAGATCATGAATATATATATATATATTTTTTTTTGTATGAGAATTACAGTCGGTTTTGTTTTTTGCTTAAAAATTACTTGTTAACTAAATATATTGATTTTCATGCAAATTGCAAAAAATCCTAAAAGGTACATGGCATCAATAAAAAAATCTCGACGTGCTAGAAAAAAAAACCAAAGATGCATTTTAATTTAAAATACAGTGGTGGAAAATTAAATAGGGACACGACATTTTTTAAAATTTTGCCTATTTTTCTTTCGTTTATTTAAAATTTGTTATTTTTTTATAAAATTGTAGCTATGAATTCATATTTCAAACTTTGTGCTAAAATTATAAAAATTCTGCAAAATTGCATCTAAATTTTCAACTTTTTAATAAGACTTTTTAGAATTTTTTAGAGTATGTAGTTTTATAGCCCATTAAATTTTAGTATAATGAGGTGTAAGTTTTAAGTTACAAAAAAATCCCGTTGATTTTTGGCAATTTTCTTAATGCGTTTTCTTCCATACAAAGTATCATACAAAGTATGTTCGACAATTTTTTGATGGAAAAAGTGCTTAATACATTCAGAATAAAAATGATCAAAAATCATCGCGATTTTTTTGGAACTTCAAACTTGCCTTTATTCTACTAAAATTTAATGGGTTATAAAACTGCGCACTCAAAAAAATTCTAGAACTAAAAAGTTGAAAATTTAATTTACCAAGTTTGAAAAGTGAAGTTATATGGTTTTTGTTAGATAATGAGCTATACTTTTATAAAAAAAAATTATAAATAAAAGAAAAAGTGTAAATTTCGCAGGCCTGTGTTATTGTTGGCGTTCAAAGTTTACAATGTTCTAAGAGGAAATTTTTTCATTCCCTTTTGATATGGTTCTTTTAAGACAAACCGGTTTCGGCGTTGTGCCATCTTTAGTGTCATTTTTTGCTCTCCAACTCGCGGTAAGTGCAGCCGCAATATGGCAACTCTGTTGGCAATATAGCAACATAGCACCCAAGCCAATGCCCACTTAACATCCAAGACATGAATATGAAAATCTCGCAAATGTTTTTAGTTAGCGTGCAAATGCTACATATTTTTGTTTGTAAATTTTTCTTTACGTTTCATTTTCATCATTTTCCTACAAACTTTGTTTTGTTTTTTTTTTTACAATTGTTCCTTGTTTTTGTAAATACAAAATTTTAAATTGTATGCGAAAAAACTTTCACTGCTTCCAGCTGGTTGGTTGTTCGGTTGGCCAGCTAGACGTAGAGTCGTTTGCCTATACATGTAGGCGCATAAATACAAAAGATTGTGTCAGAAAACAAAAAAAAAAAAAAATGGGAAACAAAAAAAAAAAACAATAATTAAAACAAATGGAAAAAATCAAAACAAAATGTTAACGAACGCGCAGGTGTAAACGTCATTCATTCTGTAGAGTTACGTTTTTATTGTAGGTGTGTGAGACTCAGGTGCGGATGTCCTCCAGCAACAACCAACAGCAAATTTTTGTTTTTGGCTACTCTAGCTTGGCGTTGGCGATTTTTTCTGGCTTTTTGCATTTTCACGCCAATTTCGCGTTTTTTTTTTTTTTTTTGTATTAACTCTTCATGCCTGACTATTTCACACTAGCTCGTCTCTCCCTCTCGTCCTCCCCCGCCCCCTCCTTTTGTCTATTTTCCTTTGAATGCTAAATTTATGCAAATTCGTACTAAATACACGCTAATATTTAGTAGTCTCGCAGTTTGGTCACTTTTATGCCTTTCTGGTTATTCACTTTTGATAAATTACTTTCGCTCACTTGTTTTGTTTAATTTATATACTTTTTTGGTAGTTTACGTATTTTTGTGTAATCTTTTACTTGTTACTTAATAGGAGGTACTTACATACATTTAAAGTCGTCTACTCCGCTCACTCATTCGTTTCATGTCGAAATTGAAAAATTCGAATTGAATTTTTTTTCGTCATGCATGCGAAATACCGAGACCAAGGCACATTGAACAGGAAGCTGATTTGATTTTTTTATTTCAAATTGTTTGGTCTCCAAAATGTCAAATATTTAAAATTTTTTCTCACAAAAAATCTAAATTGCTAAAATCAGCTAAACCGCTGATTACTGGGCCTTGCAAAGGATGGATCAATGTTTCGAGAAGCAAACAAATTTACTAAGAAAGAAAGTTGCAACAATAATAATTTTGCCAATTTCAGTTTTTAATTTTTTTATTTTTTTTTGTATTTCACATGGCACGCTTTGATTTAGAAGAAAAAAATCAGAACAGTTTTTGGCACTTTCGATACCAGAAGCAACCACAAAACACACGCAAAGGTTGGTTTTTGCTCTAATGCGACTACCTGTTTGATATGCCTTGACCGAAACTAAAAAGCAATCGTTATTTTTTTCTATGTGAAACAAATTGTATTAAAATTAGCAATATTTTATATTTATTATAATTGAGTCAATGAAGTTAAGTGTTAAAAGTTAAAGTTAAAGTTAAGTGTTAAAGTTAAAGTAAGTGTTTTCAAAAAAAAAGTAGAGGCATGGTAAAAAAAAATCTAATCGATTTTCATCAAATAGTCGGATCAGCATTATGCCATGCGCAACCTAGAAAAAGGTGACCTTTCCCACCGACACAACCGTCCTTGCCTTCTTTATTGCAGTTGCACCTGGTTCTACCCACTGTTTTGGTCGATTTTTGGTCTCACAACGAAATTCTGAATACCACTTCTTAATCATTCTAAATGATGTGCAGAGTTCCCATAATGTTTTTTAAGCTTGGCTTAGCTTTCGCGTATCGGTGTTAGAGATGCGCATTAACTACCACTCGGTAGGTCCAAGTCGAAAAAAAAAAAAATAATTGTTTCGCCCCTCGGCAGGCAATGGCAAACCTCTGAGGGTATATTTGCCATGAAAAAAGCTTATCATTAAAACCATTTGCTGGTCGGATGCGGCGTAAAACTTTAGCCCCCTACCCTTTGTGTGACAACATCAATGCGCACACACCTCAAATCGGATGAGAAGCTCGAGCAAGTACTAGCAAATGCTCACATGCATTTTTTTTTAATTGGTTAGGTTGTCAAATTAGGCGAAAATTCGGTAATTAAATGAACTGGTTAATTGGTATTCCCGGATAATTGAACAAAAAATTGTGCAATTTTTTCAGTTTCAATTAACCGAGGACTACTGTATGTACATACATAAATCCGTGAAATCTCCAAATCATATTTTAAGCATTTTTATTACACCGCAGCAGCACTAATTCCACACACTTTTTTTTTTTTTACAAATTTTCGAGTTAATTAACACTATGCATGTGTGTGTGTGGCGTTCTCCATTTTCTTTGATTGCTGTAAAGTTTTATTTAAAGTGTTTCACTTTTTCCTCGCACCTCACGTTGAATTAGTTGTAAACGTGCACGTAATTAAATTACGGTAATAAATAGCGAGTTAGCAACGTTTATTTCGCATTAGCTCGCCTTTTTTTTTTTAATTATTTATTTTGAAGTCTCGTCTAGTCTGTATGCATGTCTGCACATTTTTTTTGTCTATTTTTTACCATCTAAAAAATTTCATTTTATTTGCAAACATTTTCGTTTTTCTTATATCTAAACATGTTTCTATTTTTACCGCTTTTTTTTTTGTTTTCCCCCTTAGCAGATTGCATAACTTTCGCGTAGTAAATAAAAATGTGTAAGGTGTTGTTGACCTGTTGCTTTTTTGGCACCTGTTTGTGCTTTTCTTTAGTTTTTTGTTGACTCGCACATAGTATTCATTTTCAGTGAGGACATGGTATTGTGTCGACTTGGAGTTGAGAATGTTTTTTTTTTTTAATGTGCTTCTGTTAAAAATATAAGCTCGGGGTGATTGAAGCTAAAGATACACACACGACCTGAAAGGAAACAGTTGAATACTTTCTCTGCTCATGTCGGGCCTGGGTTGGGTAAATTCGATATTTGAAGCCTCGATATTCGAATTGGAATCGAAGTTTAGCTCCAAAGTGGCGAATTTTTGAAATCGAACTTTGTGTTGTTAAAATTCGGATAAAATCGAATTTTTCCAGAAATAATCGAATTTCATCTTTATTTCCAAAAAATCAACTCTTTAAATTTTTCTTTCTGACTAAATTTTCCATCACTATGTGTGGCACTCCATTTGTCTTAGGGATTCAAGGAAAAAAATACATTTTTTTCGATCCGATGCATAAAAACAAAAAATCTGTGCCAAGACGGAACTGTTATTCCAAACTCAATTTTAAAATTTTTAGAGGCTTTTACGTTAGTAGCATGAAGCTTTTGCCTAAAAAGACCCCTAGTAAAATTTTCCGGAGAATAATTTTTTATAATATATATAAACGATCTGCCAAATTAGCTTTTTGCGAGATTTCTTGAAGTAAGGGTCAAATATGACCGTTTTAGGCGGGAGCTAATGGGTAAAAATATTCTACGAAAATATTTCCCAAGAAATTTTATTATATATGTCTTAACCTTTAATTTCGCTCAGACATTTATTTTAACTATTTTTTCGACTTTTTTGAAAACTACTTAGGCCGAGATATGAAAACTTTAGTAGGCCATAAAATAAAAATACGAGCTAACTTTGGCAAATTCATCGAGCGTTTTACTACTGGATGGGTAGTCATTCAGAAAATGTTAACAAAGTACGGGCTGGTTTCGGCTGTCGCACAGTGTAATTTTAGACTAACTTTTTAAACAGGTGCACACTCTCTTCAAGCAACTCAAAAATATTTTAATTGTTGCATAGTATTCTAAGTACAACACTTCTTTAAATAAATTCGACTTTTCAAACAGGTGACAACCCTCCAAAATGTAATTAAAAAATAAAGTTTATTCAAAACCATTTCGATTGATACCCATATTGGAGTAATTTATTTAACTTATTAAATAATTTAATTTTGATTTTTTACATATGGCACAAAACTAAAACCATGTTACACATCTACATTTCATTTGACACAGATCTTATGATTTGGTGTTAAATATTTAACGCAAACATCTGCGGAAGCGATTATTTGAATTTGATTTTCTACCTTTTGGCAACCCTTTTCATAGAACTAAAACTATGTTGCAGACCCAAAGGACAAGCCTTTAATTCGACTCCTAATTTTTTTTAAATTGAACGATGCAGATTTTATGACTTGGTGTTAAATATTTAACGCAAACATCTCCAAACTCGACTAAGAAGTTTCACTTCAAAAAAATTTTGCGAAATTCGAAAAAATTCGAATTAAATCAAATTTGCACCACCCAATTTCGAATCGAATGGTTGGGCAATGTTCGAAATTCGGAAAAAATCGAATTTCAACCCCTCACTACCCATCCCTAGTCGGGCCCTTGTAGAGTAATTTAGAGTGCGGCCGGGACTTTCATCATATGTATATTATATACTTCCTCTTCTTCTTATTTGGCGCTGTAACGCCTAAGTGATTTTGGCCGAGTTCAACAAAGGACTTTTCTCTTCTGTGCCAACTGACGTCAATTGGAAATGCCAAGTGAAGCCAACTCCTCCACTTGGTCTTTCCCTCGCAGCGGGGGCCTCCCTTTTCCTCTGTATACTAAAATATAAAAGGTTTGCCTCAGTTTGTGGTGCCAATGTTGCATATTTCCAGGAGTTAAGCTACTAAACAAGGCCAAAGACTGGAAGGCAACACTTTTATAAAAGTTAAAATTGCTAATTTTTTCCACAATTTCGCGATAGCCGGTGAAAACTTGAAAACATGGAACAACCTTTTTCTTGAGAACAGGCTAGTTCTCCACTTGTTTCCCACCGTGGTTCTCCAATTGGTATCGACTATGTTTTCCAAACTATTTTTAACTGGTTTTTTTTTTTTTTTTTTTGAAAGTGTGACTTTTCTTGGATACCAAGATACTGGAGTTTTGTGGAGGAAAATGCTCAACACCCTCTACTACAAAAAAATCTAAAAAACTACTAATGAAACTACTATCTAATTTATTGTACTAAAATTGAATGGGCTAAAAACTGCATACTATTTAGAAAATTTTCCGAAAACTCCGAAAAAAAAGTCTGAAATTTTCGTGAGCTTTGTGCAAGCTTTACCTATATATGTAGTTTCTGTTATAGATAGAACTATATTTTAAATGAAAATTATTAAAAATAAATAAATAAACATAAGTTGCAAACAACATTTTGAATATTGCTTCTGGCTTATTGACTGACCGCAACTGTTTATGTATATGTATGCATGTATATACATATGTATTATGGTATGCTTTTCAAATTATAACAAATCAATGTGCATTGTAATTAATGCAACACATTTCCTTTGGCTGCATTTGCGGTTGAAGCATACGCTTTTATACAGTTAAGCAAAAACGCAGCTACGTGGAATACATATAGTAAGAGGCATTGTAGGCTCAATTCCGTAGATACATACATACATATGCGTTTATTAAAAATATCTGCATATAACAGGTCTAACCGGTTTTATCTGAATTTAAAAATAGGGTAGGCCGGTTGTTTCAAATTGTTTTTTTTTTCGAATAACTCTAAAGCCGGTTTTTGGAAAAAGTCAATTAATCTAACACCCTAGTATCGACATAACACTTGGCATGTTTTATCAAATTCGAATTCCTGCTAGGTTAACAGGTTATGTGGGTATACATATTTTTAACTCAGTTTACCAAAACAAAATGTGTACACTTGAAAATAATAATAACCTGGAGCCCATTTCATAAAGTGAGAGTGAGAATTTTTTCACAACAAGCATTTTCTGTATTGTCAGTGATTTCAGTTCCATGAAAAAAATTCCATTAAGAAGTGACATTGTCGGGTTTGAAAATTATTGTTGACAAAATTTTCGCCAGTCATATAAAATTTATATTTAATTCTGATATAGATAGTAATAGCATTTGCATTATTATAGTTTTTACAAATATTCAAATTATTGAAAAGTATTGAAATGCGCCCAATTATAATATGAACAAAATTTTTCAAATTCTCCTGTAAAAATCTTCTGACGGAGCTATTTAGTTTTGGTCCCTATTGTCGCGACAATTTTTTTTTTTAGAGTGACAATTGTCGGCACCATTAACAGACAATTGTCGACAATATTCCAGTATTGTCACTGTCGCTTCCAAAAATTGCCACAGTTGTCTACAGGTGTCTATGAAACAGAAGAAATATCGCCGACAATTCTGGCTCTGAATTTTTTCAAAAAAAATCGACAATTAGCGCACCTGTCACTTATATGAACACTTTTTTTTGTATTATGACGTTAATTATAAATTTGAAAGTCATAATTTTTTTCAAAGGTTGGAGAATTTTCCAATCGAATCCATATTTTTTTCTTTATTTTCTTTGCGAATTTTAACTGCTGGTTTATTTCGAGGCCTTTCCATATATTGTACATACATATATACATACATACATACGTACGTACTAAACAAAATTTTGCGAAAATCCCCATTATTTAATAATTCATGAGCATACACACTAAAGCCACTCAAATGTTGTAAATGTTAATTTGAAATAATTTATAGCGATTTCTTCGCATATTTTTTCCCACAAGTTGCGATGTTTTACTTTTATACATTTCTATTGAATTTAAAGGCAAGCCTGATTCCCATTAACTTCCGTGCCAAAAAATGCACGCATCTATAAAATCACATGCACATACATACATATATAAGTACATACATACATAGTACAATATAGACATGTTAAACATATGCAAGCATATTTAGGAGTGAATGCTAAGCAGACATGCAAGTATATCTGTCCATGTATGTATGTACATGCAGACATATGTATTTATGTACATATGTATGTATGTCTCGTTGTCATTCTTATGTAGCTAGTGTGGGTACGTTCTCAATTTTAATTGTACTATTTACACAAATTACAACGTCGATAAAATCGTGTTTTCCCAACCCAGAAACGCAGTCAAATCTGAGTAGAGCAGCTCCTAACAATTCGAATTTGAACTGTAATAGGACAACATTGAAAAAGTGCATAGAACGGTTTTAAAAATGAAAGCAAGTATGTAGTACGAGTACCTACATGCATACACTAGGCGACAAATGAAAGTGTACACCTTGTTGTAATATAATATTCGCAATTATTTTCATGAAAAATGTTTTGAATTAGTTATTTATAAAAACATAGCGCATTCTATAATATAAACCATATAAAGTTTCACACTTTATATAAAGCGCACAAAAAATCAAAAAATTAAAAAAAAAAACATAATGAACTATATTTTTGTATGTGTAAAAAAAAATTTTCATGAAAATAATTGTGAATTTTATATTACAACAAGGTGTACACTTATACTTGTCGCCTAGTGTGTAAATGTACAATAGCAAGTACTTGCCCTATAGCGCTTAGAAGTGTTTCAGTACTTAGCAGTTTTAAATAAATACGCTTTAAACGAAAGAGTCAACCAATCGTCGAGTTTATAGTAGACATGTAGACTAGGCATGGCATGTACGCCCAACCAACCTGAAAGCCACCAAAAAATTACAATATAATTTCGAAGCGTAAAAATTCAGCGAGTATGCACTTTACTTATGAGTATATATGTATATACATACATATCTACGAGTACATACTACATTACAAATGCGCATGATTACATGCATACCAAAAAGATGAAAGAAATAGCCAGCCGTGCGATGGTGGGTGGGTGTTTGCTTGGCTTGTTCATTTGCTAAGCAGGAATAGGTGAAATTGCGATGTGGCGTTTGAGTGTGCGATGTACATATTTTTGTATATTTTGACACTGGGGAAAATCAGATACTATCAGCATTTAAAATTTCGCTCACATACATTGAAAGACTACACCGCAAAAAAAAATACCAGTAATCCTTCAAATTCGCCTCTACTAACCAAAGAAAAGCTCCACTGCGAAATTGGTATACAAACAAGTAATTTTTAGCATAAAAAAAACCGACTTCAACTCATATAAAAAAAAAATATATATATATATCTCATGATCCACTGATCGGATCTTTTCTGCGCTAAAAATCCAAAGGGCGCATAGCAAATTAAAGGATTTTTAGGATGCAATCCACTGACGTAATATGTCATAATCCAAGAATTTAACAACTAACTCAAAAATTTGTTTTTTATACTTACCCACTTAAAATAGTCTCAAATGTTATACATTTTAAAATAAAGGTCCCATATTCTTCTGCTCTCACGGCCTCATTTACTTCAAGAAAATATATGTACAGCAAAGCCGAAGTGCTTTTTCAAGCAATAAAAAATAACGAAAAATAATTCTTCAGATTGTTTGAGAAGGAAAAAAAAGTTCGTCGGACACCGCTGAGTCTTCAGTATTTTTGCAAGGCAATTTGGAAAAAAGTTGTTCTTTTTCGGCTGAGCCTAGGGGTAGGCTTTTTACATTTTTCGTCACTTCTTCAGCATGCATCGATGTTCTTGTCTCGAAGATATATATATATATATTTTTTTTTGCTCCAAAGGTCATTGACCTCAAATACCCCGTTCTAGTGCTTACCCAGTAAAGTAAAGCTCGCGAGAAATCATTAAACTTTAACAGTGTAAGTACTTCAATTCGAAGGCAATTAATATTTTTTTTTTAACGAGCGCAGGGTCGCATTTTGTAATTTTGGGCGCTTACAGTCAGATCTTAAAATTAGGTTCTGAAACTTTTTATTTATCTTTTTTTTTTTAATTGCCTTGAAAAAAATCTTGAGGGTTTTCTGTTTGCTTGTAAGATGGTGCGGTCTAATGTACATATGTACATGTATTTGTTCATACTCGTCTTGTGTAAATACATTTATATGTATATACATTAGGGTGCGCATTTTTTTTTCAACTTTGACCCACAAAATAAGACTCGCCCTCTTTAGGTTCATTTGGTTATAAAAATGTGCTCTGCGAAAGGTTTTCAAAATCGGATAATGGAAAGACGTGGCTCAAGAGCCCTAAAGTTATGCAAAGAAAGGCTCTATAACTTCCAATCCTGACGAGGTATGGAAAATGGAAAAAAATTTATAAGGCACACCCTAATGTACATACCTAGATATTACCCACCATATACTTTAGTATTCACTATGGGAGCCTGTCATGAAAGCTGTTTGCTTTAGTTGATTCCATTTACTTTTACACAATTTCAGTCGATTTTAGTTTTGAATTTTTTTGCGCTAAAGTAAAACTACGTAAAAATACCAACAATGCAGTTACAACAAATGAACATGCTTATGTATGTCCTAACATGTATATGTACTTGCAAATAGATAAAGAGCATTTGAAATTAGTACATGAATTCGTACGTTGCCTTTGCCGTTGTTGCCAAAAAAAAGCGAATACAGTGACGAACAAAAGTATTGGCACAGTGAATTTTTCGCAATGTATGCAAAGTTTTTTATTTTAATTTATTATCATTATTTTTTTTTTCATAAAAATATGATTTATACTACACGAAAACCCATAAAAATAAAATCACTAAACTTTAAGCAAAACTCAGGAAAATTCAATAAATGTGCATACTAATTTGCAACTTTTTGTTCAGATTTTTTAGAAAAATTCCAAGTATGCAGTGTTATAGCTCTTTCAACTTTAGTATAAGAAGGTTCAAGTTTGAAGAGTATAGAAAATCGCATTTATCTGAATAAAAAGTTGCAAATTAGTTGCAAATTTAATGAATTTTTCGGAGTTTTTCACAAAGGTTAGGCATTTTATTTTTAAGTTTTTTGTGTCGAGTATGAACTATATTTTTATAAAAAAAAAAAAATAAATAAGAATAGAAAACATGGCATATATTGCGAAAAATTCACTGTGCCAATACTGTTGTTCGTAACTGTTTGTATGTATTGGCAATGTTTGAAGTGTACAACAGGGCGTATGTGGAACGCAGCATTTCTCATGGAGCAATTTTTTTTTTTTTTTTTTGTTGATTTGCTCATTTGTCGTCATTGTACACATTGTATGAAAGTCTGTGCGACGAATATGTGAATCAATTTTAGTTAGATAGGAATTGAATTGGACATTTCAGTTATTTTTTGTTTTTTTTAGTTTTTTCTTGCTTTTTGCAGAATCACTGCAAATAATGAAAATAGAAGTAGAAAAGTCGAAGAGTGGCGTAGAAATAGAATTGTCACTAATTGGCCTACACTACAAATGTTACACACAAAATTCACAATGTCATTGGGTGTGGTGGCCGCGGCGTGCGATGTGTGGGTGTGTGTGTGTGTGCGGTACGAATGAGATTTACATACATTTGTGCCACAATTAAATATGTTGTGATGACTTTTCTTTTTTTTTTTTTTTAATACGCTTTGTACGAATTTGCTTGAATGGCTGGCTAGCTATTTTGCGGTGTAAAATCTCTGTTAGCGTCAATTGTATGTAGCTCTTTTGAGTTTGTGATGATTTTTTAGTAGCTATTATTTTTTTTTTTTTTTTTGTTATTCTTGGCACAATTTGTACCGAACTACTGTTTGGCAAAGCCGAAGCGTAGTACAAAAAGCTGAAAAAATTCAATTTTAAAATAAATTGTGCGCTTAAAGGTGAACAGATTTGAAATTACTTGAAAACAAAAAAAAAAAAAAAACAAAGTAATAATAAACGCCAGTGCGAGACCATAATAACGTCTTATACATATTTAACGGTGCCTATTTGGCGATTTTCCGCATTCAGAATTGTGGCAGCCGATTTGGCTTGCGCTTTCCGCCTACAATCGGCTGTTGACCTTAATTTAATGAATTGCTTGCGATGTTTTTGTGCATTTGTTGTATAGTTTTTGTTTTTATTTTTAACTTATTATGTTTTGTGCTGCTGCGTTTCTAATCAAGAGCGTAAATGTGAAAAAAAACAAATTGACAATTTTCGCAGCTTGACAAATGAGTGTTCGCTTGGTAAATTCTAAAGAAGAAAATAAGAAAGTGGGCTTCCTGTGAAACTGTTCTCAAAACGAAAAACTAAACTGACGGTGGCTTACACCGAAACTGGTTTGTCTCCAAACCAAATTGAAGAGGGACTGACGGAGTTTCGTTACAACATCTTCTCACCGTGTCGGAAGAATTAAGCTAAACGAACTAACCTCTCATCAACTTTTTATGTATATAGATACAATACATTGAATATTTACAAGGGTTAATCCGCATAAAAAAAGTTCTTTACTTTCATACAAAAACAGGGGATGCGTTCCAGCATTTTCAAAAACAGCATAAATTCAGATAGTCCATGCAAAAAATTCTAAAAACCGCATAAAATAATCCAGTGAGGCATTATTAAGAAAAAAAACTATTTATTTCTTCACCTCAACACTTATTATTCCATGTAAAACTGAACATTAATAGGTTAGGTTAGGTTAAGGTGGCAGACCCGCAAAGGGGACTCACTTAGACATTTGATTGTCCATTGTGATACCACATTACATAGGAACATTAATGAAATAAATAAAATTTTATCTATTTTAACAAAAAAATAAAAATAAAAATACCACAATAATTACATGACTTATGAAAGAATACAAAGACAAATTATTTATCAGAAGCATTGTCTCTTACACATTGAAAAAAAGTAATAAAAACTCTCAAAAAAGCAAAGTCGCTACTGCGAAATAATGATTTGAAAACCCGCATTAATTCAAATCCGCATAAAAAAAGCCGCATAGAAAGAGACCTAAGTGTATATAAAAATCTTTTGTGGGTGCTTTTGATTTTATTTAGGGTGTGTTCATACAGAATGCCGAGTGGCGCCGAGCGATGCAAGGAAGAGCGGAGCGGAGCGGAGCGGAGCGGAGCTGCTGGTGTTCGCACTTGACGAAGCGGAGCAGGGCTTTTTGCTGACTTTCTATGACAAGCGGCTAAAATATTTGATCAATTTGTTTTAAATGCTTTCTCGTAAAATAGACTTTCGTTTAATTACCTTTTTTTTTGTTCACATCAGAGTCATGAAGCAGAAAAATCATAATGAAAATTGAAAATTAAAAAGTGCTTTGCTTTAAGCTCCAAAACACTTCTGGAAAAGTTTGCTGTATGAACGCTTACATACATATGTATAGCTACATTAATTTGAAATCTCGGAACGGCTCCGCTCCGCTCGGCCTCACTTCCTGTGTGAACGTACCCTTAGGCGTTGATAATGAACTGAAGTATTTTACTTTATTGGAAATTTTGGGACTCTTCTTATTTTTCTCTAATTTCATTTTGTGGATTTAAATCTTAGCTTGGCTGTTCCTTGATGTCTAGCAAAAATTACCATAATTTAACTGTTAAACCTAGATTTAATCGTTCTTGTGGAATCTTATTTTTTATCATATTTATTATCTTGTCGATCATTTATAACCGAAAAAATAGAAGCCTTCCAAATAACGATCTCCATAACAGAAAATATCAAAATAACTACTACGATATTTTTTTGGCGCTTTTCAATATTTTTCTCGAATTTTTGCCAAAAGTTCAAAATTTTCCACTGTGGGTTTTTTCTTTAACTTTGCGAGGAAAGTGATAATTTGATTAGGTTAAATTTGGATTAGATAAGATAAGGTCTCTTGTAACAAACCTCTATCCGGCTACAGGTCTCCTTTGATCCAAGTATTGCTAGGAAGCCTCGCGACCGGTCCCTTGGCTGAGTGCAATTTACGTCATTTGCTTCTAAGGCCGGTCCTAGTCAGAGCTTCACAGTGGCACATAATTGTCCCCTTAAAATACACGAACATTGGTAATTTTTGTTGAAACTTGGCAAGAGCCCAATTCTTCCTTAATTGTGAGTTTCTTCAAAATAATGTCTCGAAAAACATGGTGACAACAATAAAAATAACTTGCGATGGCGTATTCATTCAATCCAATTCGTATCTCACGCCCACCGAGTCCGGCAACAATGTTGCACATCGCTCAACATACGTAGCTAACGGCACTCAACATTCGCCGAACTCAGCAACATCGTTGGCAACATCTACGACAACCGCAACATCGTTCGCCATTTGCAGCGACGATCCAAGCAACTCTGACGGCAGTGTCAACGAATTCGAGCATTCACTACGTCAACGTTTAAGGCATTTGAATTCTCCCAAAGTCGCGCTTATCTCGGCTACAATTAGCAGTTGCAGCAATAGCAATAACAACGACAGCAACCACAACAGCAGAGATACCAACAACGGTAAAGCGCACGCTACATTTAACTCCTTCTCCTCCACCACATCACCTTCGTCCTCGTCGCACTCGTCATTCAACTCGCACGCCTCAAATGCGTCTCAGCGTCAGCGCCGTCGCCGCAGTAATTCCTCAAGCCACCGTGATTCACTTAAATTTGCTGCTGCCTCAGCAAATGCGCACGCACCTCAAGGCAAACCGACAGCGGTGGATACGCCTCGGCGCTACTACTACAATGGTGCTGGCGGTGGCGGCGTAGGCGGCGTAGGCAGCAGCAACAACATTTATTGGTGCAAGCAAGCCATCATTGGTAGCAGCCGCAATGGCAAGGCCAGTGGCGGCGGATATGGACATAGCAGCGGTGCCGCACTAAAGCGTCGTGCCCACACGGTTGAACGTATGCCGTTGACACGCAGCGCCAGCAGCGTCACTACTCATAAAGAATTTAGGAATGCGAGCGCCGCGACAACAGCGGCTGCAACCACAGGTCTTGCGAAAGTGGTGGCAGTACGGCGCGGAAGCAACGAACAACATGGCGCGGAGATTAGCAACGACAGCGGCGATACATCGCTGAAGCTGGTAGCGGCGGCTGCATCTAATGGTTATGGCACGCGCAGCTTGCAAGAAGATTTTTATTACTCCGATGACAAATCGGTGTGGAACAATAGAAAAAACCAAAGTCAAAGCGAGGCGAATGTTAGTGGCGGCAGTGCAATAAAAGCCGTAATAAAAAGTATTAACAACAAAAACAGTCACAGCAATTGCAACAATAAAACTGCTGGAAGTAGTAGAGCCCCCTCACCGGCAGCGCCAGCGGGAAGCAACAGCAATTCGCAAAACAATTCGAATGCATTAAATACAAATAATGCAAACCCGAATACGCGCGCGAGTGTAAAATGTGTGTCAAAACCCGCGCCCGCGTCATCGCCGAGCGTATCTTCCGCTGATACGACGCGCCTATTTAATTTCCTACGTGCCGCGCGTAAATTTTATCGCAGTGCCGCGGTTGGGAGTAGTCAAGACTCGAATTTGCGCACACACGCAGATGAAGTAGATGGTGTTGTTGCACAGCGGCGGCAGCAGCCCTCCTCCGAGCCGACAAAACGTCGTTCGTCGTTGGCAGCCATCAATGATCGATTGACGATTGCGGAATACGACAAGTCATCAGCGTCAGATGATTTAAGCCAAATAACGGTGACACTAAGTAATGATTGGTTTGGTTAGTATTTTGCTAAATTTAATTTTTAATTTATTTTTATTTGTACATAAGTTGAGAGATGTTCATAAATAAGTTTTAGTTAATATTTTACCAAAAGACGTTGCTTTTCACTTAAATTTTACTAATTTTACAGAAGTCTGAGAAATTCTTTTGCGTCGTCACACTCAGCGTAATATAAAAATAAACTGTTGCGCTTTCTGGTTTTGCTGTGTTAAGATTTAAATTTGATGAAATTGAGGACTAAAACAGATCTAAGCAAATAATATGTTAGCAAGAAGGTGCAGGAATAACGGGCGCGGTAAGGTCCTGCTCTACCCGAATCACTATTGATCTTCATCTGAAATAAGTGACTATTAAATCTGCAGTGAGACTCACCAGAGTCAGGGCTGCACAGTGGATCAAATTACCAATATGGCACGGATTAATTAATAACTTGAGGACAAAAAAGGCAATCTCAGTTCCGTTTTTTTTTTTCGAAAATAGTTTATACATTAAAGCTAATTTTGAGTCTCTAAAGTCTGAGGTTAAAGTGTTGGTAACAAAAATAAGTCGGCAGTATATTCTGACAACCAGGCAACTTTATTAGCAATAGCAACTTTGGTTGTCATATCGTAAGCTGGTAGTCTTAGTCGATGATCGTATCCCTTGCCTGTATTTCCGGTCATATGAACATCGAATGCATGGGAGAGCTGATGAATTGGCGTGAGCCTGCTTGGGCGGCCAATTTGAAGCTGTGAGAGAGCAAAGAGAATTCCTTTGCATTGAGAGAGTGGACTCTGTCCTAACGAAACCAGGGCAAAGAGAAGAAATATTTATAATAATACCAATAAACACGGGTCACTGGAATTTACTGCAGATGTTAGACGATAAGCGAAGAAATTTTCCGACCTTGCGATTTTTAGGCATAAAACACAAGGCAGGCGTATAGTAACACAACTATCAGATCTATCCAGAGATACTATCTACGCAATGTATTATTTGCATAGATGATAACTTATTTCTCACAAAAAGTGCTCCAAAATACGATATTTTTAAAAAATTTGATTCTCCCTACATACTGCGAAGTTTACTTATTTTTTTAAGAAGAAAATGCTGGACTCCCTCGGTAAAAAAAAAATCTACAAAATCAACGGTAGTCTTTAGCGACTAGAAACTTACAATTTATTACACTTAAATTCAATCGGCTACAAAATGTTTGAAATTTTGATAACATTTTTTTTTTTTTTTAATCAATTTTTTTGAACTTGGTGCAAGCCAATCGTCGTACTATAATTTAAATGAAAATGGTTAAAAATAAATAAATATACCTAAGATGCAAGCAACACCATTCTGAATTTTAGTGCTATAATTTTGACCGCAACTGTATACTATGAAAGTGAATCCAATCGAATTGTAAGTTAATGCAGTTTTTAGATATCTCTTGGCTCCAGCAACACCTATCTGTTAGAAAACACTATTTCTATTTACGTGGGTAATACATGTTCTGAATTTTGTTCAAATTGGACTGAAAATATGTCTTTTTATAGAAATTTCAAGTGCAGCGCCACCTATCGGTTTTTTTTGTTGCCCTAACTCTGTCGGTTCAGTAGTTCTCTAGTCTATAAACGCCATTACAACACACACACACGTCGTTTTTATATATGAGAAGAAGAAGATGAATAAGGCCAATCGATTTTTGCTACAACAGTTTTGGTTTGAAACAAGTTTTTTTTTTTTGTGTATATAAAAGTTGATTCAACGCCACCACGCGCCACTCAAATATGCGCCTACTGACTAAATTTATGGTTTGTATTTAGCGAGATTTTGAAATGTCATCACACAAATCCTCTGGAAAGTTTTTGCTTTCCATTAATTTGTCTTTCATGTGGTTCATACATACCACTGCAGCTAATTGCCGTTTAATATGTTCGTAAAAGTTCGTAAAAACAGCCAGTCCATCGACCAGTTGCAAAGCCGCCTATCTTACGGCACTCAAATTTTACGGGAGAAAGAAATAACTGAATTTCGTTAATGGTATTGACTAGATAGGCGATATTTTATTTAACTTTTATTTTACAATTATAATTTTGGCAGATGTCGTGGTTTTTTCGATAACCCATAATTAGATATTCTTTTTCCATTTTTATAGATTAACCCTCTAACAGCCAATAAGTGAAAAAGGATATATTTTTTTTTATTTGATATGCATATTATATGAGAACTTAGTGAAGGGAAAAAACCATTTTCACTTAAATTGCTGGTGAAACCGGCAGTTAGTGCCATACAAATTTTACCGCTTCTCATCGCTTATATATATACAACGCTCAACGCTGGGATCTGCCTAATGCATTTAATGCTGTCGACACAGTGCTTATGGTATTGGCCTGGCCCACTCTTGAAATGCAACTCGCTCTGATGCATCAGCTATTTTTAAGCACACGCATGCATCATTTTCATTTTATTTTCATCTTTTATTAGCCAGTCATATCTGTGACAGTTTCAGTTCACATTTGCATCATTTGACACATATAAATGTATGTACTATGTAAATACATATGTATGTATGTACTTGCATGCCGAACAAAAGTGAAGTGAAAAATAACAACAAAGCGATGCTGCACAATTGCCAGTTGACTTGCATGCCACAACAATTAGTTTCATGCAAAAATGTTTACGCAATGCAATATGTGTGTACTTAAGTACCTTTTTTGCACTCAGTCACCACAATTGGTGCGCGCGCCCTCCCCGTGCGTGCTGTGCTGTCGCCGTGCCTCTATGTATTTGATTGCTGTGCGTACGAGTATAGTTAGTAGTTTTGTTATTACATATTTGCAGTTCATTGCCTTTGATAGTTTGATGGCTTCGTCACCAACGATATATCGTTATGTATATGTATACTTATAGGCGATCGTTGCTGTTCTAGTGACAAAGCTACCTTTCGGCATTTGCGATTTACAAACAGACATATTCATTTGCAGATTATTATTATGTAAGCATATTTAGCCGCCGCCCACGTTTACTTTTGCTTGCTTTGTGTGTATGATGACTTACTTGTTTACCCAGTTATGACTACATAGTGATTTCTTCAATTACAACCACTATATCGGATATCAGTGGCAAACGTGGCAAGCATACATATATACATATAGGTAAATAGATATGTGCAAATGTATGCATATGTCCGTTTGTATTTATGTAAGTGTCATGATTCTTTGTTTAGTCCAGCATTGCATTAACTTGGCTTAGTTAAGCATCGGTGCGAATCGTCAATTGTATTAAGCCGACTTTTTTAACAGCTTCAAATCATAATGCTTTACTTACAAAGTATGTATGTAATAATTTTATGCAGTAATTTAATCGTAAACAGGGGAAGGAAGTAAATAAAAGCACAAGAATTGTAGTATTTCCAGAAGTTACGCTGTGGAGGCTAAACTTGTTGAGTTAATCTGTTTTGAAAATTTGTGGATGATTCATAAAGTGTCGCTTCATGTTTATTCTTTAGCAAAAATCAGAATATTAAAAAAAAATTTAATAAAATATCGAGCTTTTCAATACGAGTTCTTAGAAAGATTCTGAGTATGCAGTTTTGTTGCTCACTTCACAGGACTCACCGTTGTTTTGTGTTGCTCATTTTCTTCCATATAAAAAAGTCGAACATAAGTACCTCGGGAACTTCGAGTAAACTTGATATCAAATTTAAAATATTTTATATTTTATATAAAATTTTCAGTTTAAATGAAACTTTTTTAGAATTAAATGAAAACATTTTCAAACAAAGCGACCACTTTTTCAAATTTAATTAAACCTTTTTCAGATTCAATGAAACTTTATTCAAATTAAATGAAACTTCCTTTTAATAGCCTATTTCCACCAAGCCTTAACTGCAGTTTATGCCGTTTAAAAAACGGAGATTACAACTCGAACCTCCCACCTATTAAGTAGAAGCAAACGAAAGGAAAAAAAACAAAAAAAAAAACCTTTCCGATCACCCAACGTTGGAATTACTTGAACTTTTCCGAGCTCTTAACTGCAGTTAAGCCTTTGGTGGAAATAGGCTATAAGAATGTTTCATTTAATTTGAAAAAAAAGGTTTCATTTAATTTGAATAAAGTTGCATTGAATCTGAAAAAGGTTTCATTTAATTTGAAAATGGTTTCATTTAAACTGAAAATGTGAATGAAAAAATGTTTTTTTTTTTTCAAAAATGTAAGTCGTTAAATTCGTTGCAGTATTTCAGTTTTACAAAGCCATGCATTTTCCTTTCCTTTTTATAGTGTTCTTCCTTCTTCTTCCATACCACCAACATTTTGCAAAAGAAATTGCGCATGATTTCCACTTTTAATTGTATTCATTTGAATAAATACATTTTTTAATTGTACGAAGAGCTACCTATGTATAGTAACTATAAAATAGCAACAAAAGAAACAACTCAACTCAGTAGTGCAAGCGATAATTAGTCTTAATAACTCCATCCGCTCTTGGCGGTAGGAATTTGCTTAGCTTAGCGGTTCTGTTTGTGGTTTTCCGCTGCACAAAAACAAAAGCCAATAAAACACCAGCAGCAGCAGCACCACACTACCTTGACAAACAGCAAAGACAATAAGAATGCAAGCAAAATAAAGTAAAGTATAAGTAATCGCAACATTTCAATGCAACATGCATCAGCTGTGGCGCACAACGACACGACCCTTTTTAATTTCTCATTACATTCTCTCAGTGTTGCCAACTTTTGATTTTCAAAAAGCACCAAAAACTTCGAAAAAAAAGCGTTTTACCACACTAAAAGCACCAAATGGTTTTGAATCAATGGATGCTTTTTTCATAACAGTTTGTATGTATTTAACAAAAACAAAAAGTTAACAATATTTACAAGAATGCATACATAAATCAATACACAAAACTTTTTCGCTCCTAAAGCCCTGTATGCAGCTCTCAAGAAAACGGTCAAGAAAAAATTGCCATTATTTCGCGTGTGTGTCCAAGAAATTTTGACATTTTTGATACCTCACAGCCTGTTGCCTTACTCTTTCCTCAAGAAATAATGGAACGGGCATATATTTCTGTTGCAAACCTGGGTTGCCTTGTGCTCTTTTTTCACAAAAAACTTTAGAAAACCGTAGTAGAAAGCGTAGTAAATTTCTTAAGAACTGCGTACTGCCTTAAGGAAATTTGACTCAAGAAAATTTCTTAGCCATTTCTTGTACGTCATTTTATATGGAGTTTTTGCTTTTCTTGAGAGCTGCATACAGGCCTTAACGATTGAAAAGCCACATGCTATAATGACTCATGCTTACGACGTAATACCGAAGTACTGCACATTAAAACAGATATATCCCAAGAAAGAAAAATCGAATCCCAACAAACGAAAATCATGCCCTAAGTAGAAATGAGCAAAAAAATTTATGTTTTCATTATATAACCTCAAATATGGCATTTTGAGGTTAAGATATCTCAAAATTCTAGTGTTACAGCAATTGTGCGGCCAGATTTGGATTCAGCATGAAGAAACGATGTGTTTTACTCAGATGGTACAAAAATAAAAATTTTTACAAATAATTAGAGAAGAAAAAAAAATACTTAACTTACTCGCATATCTACTAGCATTTTCAACGCGAATAGAATTGAACAAGGTGGGTTTGCAAGTTCAGCTTTTTATCAATCATGGTTGTATGTAAGTGCATTTAAATTTGTAGATTTTTGTAAATTCAGTGCTGCCACAGCCTTAAATATTTAAAAATTATTTCAGGTTTTAACTATATCGGAGTAATTTTAGTTCAGAAAAAAGCACTAAAAAAGGCACTAGGCACTAAGTAATTTTTTTTTGGCGTTTTAATTTTCAAAAAGCACTAAATCTAGTGCTTAAAGCACCAAGTTGGCAACTATGCATTCTCTCACACAGCCACAGCTTCATTCATTTTCAGCCATTCACTTTACTTGTAGTACACTTTTTTCTTACTGTTTTTTTTTTTTTGCATCAATCGCATTGTTGCGCTCAAAGTAAATCAGATTTTCTTTTACATTTTGAACCCATCGCATGTAGCAACTTTCTGGAAAGCTCCGCAAGCCATTCGCAAGGCAGTCATTTGTGGCGCGTCTCATGTGGAAAACCTACGAATGTTTTGAAGCTCGTCAACAGCAAAATAAATGCTGTACGAAGCAGAAAATAGTGTGAATATTACTTGAACTTTATGCGAGCGAAAATTGAGTTACTCCCTTTCGACGCTGCGCTGCAAGTGTTCCCTTTCAATCCACCACACATTTGCACGTGGGACCGAGCGGTAAACACCTCTACCACCGCATACTTAGCGTGAATATCTGTGGTTTCGTGCGCTCGGTATTGTTGCTTTGTTGCAATTTACTCGCAATGGGCAAGAGCAATATGCCAACGAAAGCAAATGTGGCCATTGTTGCACGGACATACATACCTACATACATACATACATTTTTAGGTTTTTTTTTACATCTTTTATTGCGGTCTACAGCTGTGCTGCATTTGTTTGCTGTCAAAGGTTCTCACGTTCTCGTCTGTTCAGTGTTGCAAAAAGTTTTCGCTCACTACTCTTCTTCCGGTTGAAATGCAACGGTGTGCAACGGTGCTTGGTTGCAGAATATTTTGCTCCCGAAAGCCGTTAAAATTATGCATGCGCATTGTTGTTGTTGTTGCTTGCTGTGTACAACTTATAGTATAATACGAATATAGAAAAAAAGAAAACAATAATAATATCTGCCACCTTTTTCTCTTCCTCATTTCAATTTAATGCAGATTCACTTGCGGATTCCGTCGGCGGTGCATAAATTTGATATGAAATGAATGAATTAATTTTGCTTTTATATTTTTATGAATTTAAAAGGCTCATTATTTACAGATGTATTTATGCATTGGTATGTATGTATGTATGTATGTATATAAAAGGAAATATGAACATACTCATAAACATAAGTACGTACATATACATATGTACAATATAAATTAAATTACAAGCTGAAATTTGGTAATGAGTGAATTCCGTGGGATCCAAAAAATGCATAAAATTTGAATTGTGTATCAAAAAATAGGAATAACAAGAAAAAGTAAAACAACAATTCTTTAATAAAATCAAGCATTAAGTAAGTCGTTCTTTTCTTATCCAATCAATTTATTGTAATCTGATAGAAATATTTTCAGCTTTTCACTAATTGAAGATTGTGAGTGGGGTGTCAAATTAAAGAGCTTTGCTTCTACGTGGTTTTAGTTTTTTTTAAATAGATAAAATAATAATAAATAAAAAAATAATAAAAATAATAATAATTAATAATAGTAAATAATTTTCGTCTTGAAATAAACGTCCCGCGAGACGAGAAAAATAAAAATCCGATATAATTATTATGAAAAGACGTAAATAACTTCCATCTGAAAATAATCGTCCCGCGAGACGGAAAAAGATATTTTTCAAAATAAATTATACAAAGACGAAAAAAATTTCTCTTAAAACGTGGCGACGTTTTTGATCCCAAATTTTAAGATAATAATAATTATGGGTTAGTATATTCATTACTAAAAAATATTAAGATATTAATTATTTTGGGTCCCTGGTTAGTATATTCATTACTAAAAAACGTGTCCCCAACTCAACAAGCGAAAGCGATTTTCCTTTAAAACTTATTTAAATTCTTCTCATCAAAACACAAAATAAAATCTATTGGACTAATAATGGCCACATTACTTCAAGTTCGCTTTAGGAAAAGAAAAATGCGAAAATTTTATCAATAGAAATATAGAAAATAGTCTCATGGGGCATCAAACTAAAATAAAATTATTTTATCTATATCAGAGTACGCCATGGTAGTACGCCAACAAAAAAATACAATTAAGGCAATTTTCTTCGTACCAACCTTTTTGTTTGAAAAGCCTATGTAACGAAGTATCGACTCAAAAATAAAAAAAAATAAAAATTAAAATTTACGGTTAATTTTCCGTTATTTTTTTCTTTTTTTAATTTCCATTTTTCGGGTTGGTATTCTATAAATAAAGGGTGATTTTTTTGAGGTTAGGATTTTCATGCATTAGTATTTGACAGATCACGTGGGATTTCAGACATGGTGTCAAAGAGAAAGATGCTCAGTATGCTTTGAAATTTCATCATGAATAGACTTACTAACGAGCAACGCTTGCAAATCATTGAATTTTATTACCAAAATCAGTGTTCGGTTCGAAATGTGTTTCGCGCTTTACGTCCGATTTATGGTCTACATAATCGACCAAGTGAGCAAACAATTAATGCGATTGTGACCAAGTTTCGCACTCAGTTTACTTTATTGGACATTAAACCAACCACACGAATGCGTACAGTGCGTACAGAAGAGAATATTGCGTCTGTTTCTGAGAGTGTTGCTGAAGACCGTGAAATGTCGATTCGTCGCCGTTCGCAGCAATTGGGTTTGTGTTATTCGACCACATGGAAGATTTTACGCAAAGATCTTGGTGTAAAACCGTATAAAATACAGCTCGTGCAAGAACTGAAGCCGAACGATCTGCCACAACGTCGAATTTTCAGTGAATGGGCCCTAGAAAAGTTGGCAGAAAATCCGCTTTTTTATCGACAAATTTTGTTCAGCGATGAGGCTCATTTCTGGTTGAATGGCTTCGTAAATAAGCAAAATTGCCGCATTTGGAGTGAAGAGCAACCAGAAGCCGTTCAAGAACTGCCCATGCATCCCGAAAAATGCACTGTTTGGTGTGGTTTGTACGCTGGTGGAATCATTGGACCGTATTTTTTCAAAGATGCTGTTGGACGCAACGTTACGGTGAATGGCGATCGCTATCGTTCGATGCTAACAAACTTTTTGTTGCCAAAAATGGAAGAACTGAACTTGGTTGACATGTGGTTTCAACAAGATGGCGCTACATGCCACACAGCTCGCGATTCTATGGCCATTTTGAGGGAAAACTTCGGAGAACAATTCATCTCAAGAAATGGACCGGTAAGTTGGCCACCAAGATCATGCGATTTGACGCCTTTAGACTATTTTTTGTGGGGCTACGTCAAGTCTAAAGTCTACAGAAATAAGCCAGCAACTATTCCAGCTTTGGAAGACAACATTTCCGAAGAAATTCGGGCTATTCCGGCCGAAATGCTCGAAAAAGTTGCCCAAAATTGGACTTTCCGAATGGACCACCTAAGACGCAGCCGCGGTCAACATTTAAATGAAATTATCTTCAAAAAGTAAATGTCATGGACCAATCTAACGTTTCAAATAAAGAACCGATGAGATTTTGCAAATTTTATGCGTTTTTTTTAAAAAAAAAGTTATCAAGCTCTTAAAAAATCACCCATTATAAAGAAAGAGTGTGTGTGTGTGGCTTTGAAATTTCAAATAATATGATTAATTAAAAAAATTATTAAAAAAATTTCAGTTCAATATAGAATAACAATGTGGGTATCAAATAAAAGAGAAAATCATGCAGAATTAAATAACTTTAAATTTTTGGTGCATAAGGACGAATGGGTATGGAAAATTTCCCTTTAAAATTTTATCCTTGAATATCTATGAAAATTTGCAATATTTATTTTTGAAAAAAATTTATATTAAGGGCTAATTCAGACACGAACAAATCCTCGAATTTCGTCCTCCTAACTTTATTAACTTAAAAAAAAATAAAATTAATTAAAAGCGCATTTTCAATACTTACTTGTCCATGTAAACCTGTAATGTTTTTCAATACTACAGAATTTTTTCTTTTTGGTACCCATATTATTATTGCACATTCCACTAATTTTTTTAAAATCATTTCTTGAATCAATCATATCTTCAAATTTTTTTTTTTTTAATTTTTTTTTTGTCGCACGGTGATATACATACGTATGAAAAAAAACGCAAAATATCTAACACAAAGTATCAGCTACCTTTCATGGATTTCACGTTCTTATATTCACGGTTTAAATTTGTAATTTTTTATGTTCATTCACCTTTTCTGTCATAAAAGCTTTTATTTATCGTTGTTATTGTTTGCTGGCTTCTTTCAAAAATGTCACTTAGCAAAAGATACTTTCTTTATTGCAGCTTTAATATGCATTGTTTTATGCATTTGTATTGTTTTTGGCCACGTTTGGTCAAATCGTTTACAAACAAAATTACTCACCCACGCGTTCAGTCCGTAGATATGTATGTATGTGCGAGTATGTACTGATGGGAATATGTACCCCAAATATAAAGGACTTTATGAGTTTATTGTCTTCACATGAAAAACTTGTTATAATGCACGGAATGCCTTTCGTTTAACGCCACATTTAATATTATTGAAATGGAGAAAAAAAAACTTTGATTTTTACAATGAAAATAAGTGCTCGAATCTTAGTCCAGCGATTGCGATATTGATCAGCGTTCGAAAAGTTGCTAATTTTTCTTATTACTTTTGGGCATGACGACGCCATTCAAGCTCGTTCACGCTGCCCTGCCTGACTTATAGCGTTTTCTTTTCTCGAAATAATGTTGCATTTATTCTGCCCTGCGCCAGGGCTGTCAAGCTTTCGTGTTCCTTTCTCAGTATCTTCACATGCATATTGCGTTCTCTTTCTTTAAAATGTTGCACCCTGATAATGTTGCCATATAAGAAGGTGACATTTTTTTCGAGAAAAGAAAACGCCATTAAAGGCTGAAAATTGAATTTTTAGCAAAAAAAAATAAATAAAAAATTGGAAACAAAAATTATTTGCTAATTTGCTTAAATACAGTAAAGCTTTGAAACATTTTGCGCTTTTTTCAATTTTTTTTTTTATATTTTTTTTTAAATATTTTTTTTTAAATATTTTTTTTTAAAAAATTTTTTATTTTTTTTTATTTGTGAGCATTTTGCAATTGTTCAAAATTCAATATTCCAAAACGAAAACACCACATGCAATGTAACGAATTGGCGTTCATGTTTTCACGTCTTTCGCCTATTAAAATTAGCTCCCCAGCCAGCGTTATATTCACTCGTCCGAACCCGCCTTCCGTCTTCCATCGTCGGCTACTCATTTCAGCTTCAACTTAGTAGCATTTTTGCCGCCATTCTGCCCCCACAACTATGAAAACAACAACAACAACAACAACAAGTGCTGCCAAAAGCTGAGCGTGTTGTTAGCAATTCAAGCGAGATATGTATTGCGAGTCAGCGCGCCCAACAAATTCCCTATCCTACAATTTACTCCACGCACAGCAGCGCAATTTGATTGCTAAATCAAATAACTTGCAAGCAGTAAGTAATACAACAGCAACCGTCCGCTCGCCCGCCCGCCTGCCTGCCTATTTTTCCGCCCGTACGTCTGTCTGACTTGCCTAAAACTTTAAGCGTCGTCCATTCACGTATTCGTGCTTTCGGCGGGTGGCTACTTGCGAAATAATGTACATATGTATGTACATACAAACAAACATATGTATGTATGGATGTATAGTTTTTGGTTTCACCGACTGCCACCGTCCCCTTTTCTATTTACCTACTACCAATGGCTGCTGCTGCTACCTTTCGTGTTACCAGTTTGTTTACGATAATAAATAGTAGGTGTTTGTGCTCGTTCACCGTTTTTTTTTTTCATGTATCGTTTCATTTCAACTGTTTCGTTAATTTTATGTTTTCAGCACTTTTTTTTTCTATTTTGATTGTGCATACTTAGCATTTTTCCAAATTTTTTCAAAATGTTACATTGGGTTAACATTAGGTATGTATGTATTTATTGCCGCAAGTGATCTTTAAAGGGGCAATAATTATAATTATGTATGTATGTATACGCATGTAGTTAAGAAAACTCAAGTAATCAACAATTTCGCATTGGCACGCAAGTGGTATCGTAAGTACATATCTGTGTGCTGTAGTGCCGAAAAGTTGAAAATTGTAAAGAGGCATTCATTCATTTCATTAACACATGCGTTAAATGTGTTGAAAAAAACCCCATAAAAATCTCAGGTGGTGCTTGATAATATTTTTCTTAATCGGGCATCGTTTGAAAATTAAAAAAAAAAAAAATGTTTATTATTCAAGACAGAAATAGATAGCTATGGCGCTACGTAGGGACATAATTTTTAAATGTTTTTTTTTTTTGCAAAAATTTTAGTAAATTCTTAACCTAAGAACGAGACATCGAATCAAAAAAATCTCTATTTATACATATAACTAGTATATACTATCAACATTGCGATAAAGAGTTTGAGGTTATAATTTGAGTCAAATCAGTCCAGTAAATTCTGAGATATCGTTTAATTTAATGCTGAGAAAATCCCCATTTTCGACAAGGTGATACCATTAAATGCCGCTGAGCTATAGAAATAAAAAAAAAAAAAATCAAAGTTCCCGTGTATTTTAAATGGAAAATCTTCACACGCCTTGGTCGAGTACTTAAAATTAATATTAAGGGCTCAAACTTTCAGGGAATTTTTTTTTGGGTATTTCCAACAAAATTTCACGATGGGACCGAAAAAAAAAAATAGTCGCAAAAAAAAAAGCACCCTAAGCTACACATTATACTAAATTTATTTTTGTGTCAATCAATAATTAGTTTACCGATACCCAACTGTTTTCTGTTATTTTCAAATTTTGATATTTTTTCAGTGCGATGCAGCCCTTTAATACATGGTAGTTGAGAAAAGCAATGTTGTATTAAAAATTACTACCCGGGAAATTTAAAAAAATCGCTTAGCTATAAAATCTGATACAGCCTCATCATGAATTTTCATTCGGTGTGGACTCGTTCACATTTCCCCCATGCAGTTCATGATAAAGTGAACCTGTGAAATTGTTCACCAGAATATTCATGATAAGGCTGTTAATCTAAGAGTTCTGGTTTCGTTACTTAGTCGTATTTTTTTTTGCAAATTTGCTTTGCAATTAAAACTTTTGCAAGAATAAGTTTTGGTTTTTGTTTTTGTTTTAATTTTAATTTTTATTTTTTTTTTTTAATAAATCTCTTTATGGCTTTAATTAGCTGGTGGTGGTCATTAATCTACTTTGTTGTATATTACAGCTTTCGTAACTATGAAAAACATTCACAAAAACATACATACATACATGTATGTAATGTAGCTTATTTATGATCAACAATTTTTACGGGATACGCAGTACTGTGAAGCCGGAAATCCATTAATTACTGTAATGCGACATTACCTCAAAAACAAAGACATTCTTTTATTTTGGATACATATGTATGTATGTAGTACATGTGTAGCCTCCTTAATATACATACTTACATTTTTGCTCCCTATAGCTTTTATTAGCAAAACGGTTCCGCGATACTGCATGTCCGCATACATATGTATGTAAGTTAAAACATAATGAAATGTTAATTCATAAATATAGTACACCCCTCTTAAGTGCCCTTCGCTTAAGGACCAAATCCCTTTAGCTTCCTAAAATTTTCTTTTACCAATCATTATTTTATTTTACTTTTCCTCTTTCAAGTAGCCAACCCGCTCCAGATACGTCTCTAAAAGCATTGAAAGAATGTGTTCCCAAAAGACAGACTTTTGTATGTAAATATAGGCGTAATTTCACAAATTCTCACCTCTAGCAGTACTATGTATAACCCATTGCATTTACATATTCACTTAAGTACATAAGTCTGATATTAATTTAGAATCACTTAAACACATTAATCCAGAGGGAATATTACTAATGAATCGAGAAGGCAACATTTCACCAATTCACTCACTGCCTGTCAGTGCGCCCAGTCATTAAGCTGAAATATTACAGCCATACATCATAGCACATACCTACATACATATGCACATGTGTATGTTCAGTACAATAAAAAGCAGTGATTCGATCAAATTTCTAATTAAAATTCTAAATGAATGCAAAGTGCAACAATAATTAACAAAAAAAAAAAAAACAGCAAAAATTCAACAATAGTGACTACTGTGCTTACACTCGCGCGGCGATCGCTTTTGCATGCAAATTAGTTTTCACCATATTTAGAAGTTCGAGATTGCGAAACAGGCAGCAGCAAGCAGTACGACGAGTACAGGCGTGTGTGGTGATGATGGCGTAACTTATGTCGGTAGCGAAAATGGCAAGCGAGTCAACAATGAAGGGTCTCACAAAAATCATCATGCGAATATGTATGTATGTATGTAGGTATAGGGATAACCATGTTCACAAAAGTCAATTTATGTGTGTATGTATTTAATTGCATTTGCATGAGAAGCTGCCTGAGTTGATGAGTCAATCAACGTTTTAATGAATTGAAAGTGTTTATATAAGAGGAGATTCCCACTGAGGCAAATGATGAGGGATTGTCGAGTTTGGCAGTTGATGAAGAACTATAATCCGATCGTTTTTAATTGGTTCCTATATACAAATTGGATTAAGATGTTGAGCTTAAAGTCATAATTTATTTGCAAAACCCTGTATAGCATAGACTATCTCACACCTAAAGTGTCTGAGCATTTGTGAGTTTAAAAAGTGGCCACAATTATAGGTCGGCTTAGTCGTTTCACCCAACGAAGGGGGCATAGAGTACAGCACAATGTCTTTTAAGTTAATTTTTTTTTGTAATTTTTCTATAAAAAAATATTGTTCACGCACTAAACAAAACCATATGATATAATATAAAATTTCGACCTTTATTTTATTTTTCCTGAATACGAAAAATGATCTGCGAAGCGCAGAAAAAAGTGTATTGAAAGTAGTTTTTGCATGAGGATATTTAAATAGAAACTTCTAAGGAAAACAAACTGCCGATAACGTCTGCATGACTCCTGCACGACTTTACAACTAACTTAAAGTTAGTTTTGTCATAGCTAATTAAAAGTTAGTTATTTATTTATTTTAATCAACTATTTTTTTTTGCAGGGTTCTATTACCACTATGCACACACTGCCTTCTGAATCCTAACTACGCATTCACTGCACTCAATTCAACTCATTCTCTGAAGGCTATGACTTTCGAGTTCAATTTGCACTCTTAATTGAATTACCTACGCCCCACTCATTAATTTCTCTGCGTGTAAGTACAAAAATGTACATAGTACATTTATATATATGTATATGTACATATATACATATACATACTTTGCGCTCCTACAACCGTCGACCGTAAAGTCACACTTCATGTACGAATGTAAATTATTGTACGCGCGCGCACTTCAATGCGACGCATTTAAAACGTGCTGTGGCGCTGACTAACTAAATAACCGACTGACGCTGTATATGGCTGGCTTTGGCTTTGGGTCTCTGACTCTGACTCATCACGAGTTGGGTCGGACGCCCGTATATTTAAAAAAAAAAAAAAAAAACATTTTCAATATTTGCGAAAAATAATGAAAATAAACAATTTGACGTGTAAGAAGCTAACTTTGCCATAAACGCTAAAAATGTTTCTGAAACGCGCTGTACATGAAAACTTGTTTGCACTTAAATTAAGTTGAACATCACGAAAATCGCATAATGCGGGCGGGAACCTTGTACTTGGCACTTTTTGTTTTTTTTTTTTTTTTTTTTTTTGTTCAATAAACTTCGTCAACCCGATATCATTTTAAGTTTTGTTGGATCAACTTATTAAAAACGTTGTACTTGTACTTATAAACTTCCCGCTCGCACTTCGGCTGAAAACTTCATTTAAATTCAAATTCCCATACAAAGTGAAGTCAACGAAGCGGAAGTTCACAACAGCCCACCTAACAAAGCAGGCAACCCAAACAGCCAAGTAATCATCCAACTAGCCAGCGAGTTACTCAAAGCCAACAACAAAGCACTTTTTAAACGCCACTAAAGCACCAAAGTGCCGAACCTAAAACAAATCGGGGTACGGGGAGAGGACGGGTGAATGAATGGCACAAACTACAGCTACAGCTCACAAGCTCTAGTGCTGCATAAGTGTATCTTTGAGTGCGAAATTTAATAGAATCTTACATTTAATTTAAAATCAAAAATAATGTTAAATGCAGAACCAAACCAATTGGGTAAAATAGTAGTAGAAGTAAAATAGTAGTAGAAGCGCGGTTTTGTATGTAGTAGCACTTATTTATATGTATTTTATTTTAAGATTTTTGCGTAGTAGCAACACTTACACCACCATCTTAAGTGTGATTCAGCTAATTTATGCGTTGATTTTTTTTTTGTTTTGTTTAAAAAGGGAAGCGGAAGCTCAATAATAAAAATCAAACGCAAATGAGCGAAAACAATCGTTGGGAAAGTGGCTTTGTTTGTTGCATGTGAGATCTAACCGTAAAACCGTATTAAGTGTATACAGCCTCATTTTTATAGCTGCTTGTATGTCTTTCTGTTTTATGCATACAACTTCCCCGCAAACCATTTCTTCAGAGTATTCTGAATTGTAGAGAATTTTTAAATAATTCGTAAAAATCTCATCCGATTTTCTGTCGAATTTTCTAAAATGACATAAACTGTAGACACTTTACGAAATTTCGGAAGAAAATGGGTAAAGCAATGAAAATAATGCCGTTATGTGAAGAGTTTCTAACTTTTTTCCATTCATTTGCCATCCTCTAAAAATTCTAAAAAAAAAAAAATTCTATAAGATTTTGCGCATTTTTTCATATAAAAAGCATGCGTGTCGGGGGGGAAAAAATTTCAAAATATGACATGCAATATTATCTGAAGCTATTTCCGTGCTTCCGAACTGAGTCAGCAGATTGAAGCTATGTATGTAGTTGCTATGCAGTCTCGGCGTAACTATACCATCTGAGGCCCGTGGCAAACTCTTTGGATGAGGCCCTCCCAGTAAAAATCGTCACGTTAAAATTTTCAAAATGAAGATTTTTGTGCATGTTTAAGTTAAAATTGTTTAATTACTTATGGATAATATCGCCAATAATATCATTGTAAGCAGCAAATGAAGGAAGAAGAAAAATAAAATATGAAATCCCCTACAATATTATCTGCTATTATCTTCTCTCGCACAGTAAAACATACACTCTAGTGCAGAGTTAGAGAGTGGAGGAAAAGAACAAACGGTCTTTTGTATCCCCTCTAGTTTAAATGCTGATGAGTCTACGTGGATAAGTGTATAACGAGAGAAAAGGAGCGGTATGCTTTATAAAATAATATCCATGTAAAAATATCAATAAAAAATCGAATTAAAAAGCTCCAAATTGTTATCGACCTTGTCGAATTTTCTTAACTTTTGTACAAAGATTGAAGTTTGCACTTACATCGTTTTTGATAGGTAACGAGCTATTCTTTCATAAAAAAAGAACAAGTAATTTTTAAACAAAAAACACAAGTGACTTCAAATCTCATATAAATATTGATCGTCAAGATCTAAACCAAATTAGTATGGGGCCACCCTTGAGGTACCACCTTTCCGATTAAAAGGAATTATCGAAATCAATTCAAGTGGTCAGTGGTCCAAAGTTATGCGGTAACATATATATGTACATAAAAATAAATATTCGTACGAATTGATAAAGTCATCCTTTTTTGAAGTCGGTCAAAACTTGCAAAATGTCGCGTCCCTATTTATATTTTTTGGCCAGTGTATATTTACATATGTAAACTGTGCTACAAATTTTGTGATGACACGAGGCAATATTCATTTAAAGTTTAAGTGGTTATAAAAAGGACTTTATAACTTAAAATTGGTCATTTTTTCAACCAACTTAATAAGGGCTATTTTCAGCCGTAAAGCCAATATCGAATTTCCTTTAAGATATTTTAAAAAGAAGATTTTTGGGGATCTAGAAGATTTTTTTAACCTTATAATATTCGCACAATGTGATGTTATTAGATTTTACAATAGTACATATTATATAAGTAATATTTCCTTACACTACATTTCATTATACAAACTAAGAACGTTTTCATTTTGTATCTCAGTTTCGGTTGGCGTACTAATTTTTGGTGATTGTAGCTAAAAATATAAAAATAAAAAAAATCTACAAGTGAAAAAACACAACTTTTAGACACGACGGTGCACATTAGAGCGATACGATACGCGATACCATATGCGGTGTGATAGCAAACCGTGTCGCTCGACCGATACGATTATGTCGCCGAAGTGTAGCTCGGCCGATACGCAAGCTATATACATACATATGTCGCCACAGTGTCGCTGTCGTGGAAGTGTGCACAGTTTTCACCGCTTCCTACCAAATTCCACGTCCTCAGCAGCATGTCGATGTCGCTTTCATATCGCGTAACGCGTATCGTATCGCTCTAATGTGCACCGTGCCTAATACTTGCGAATACGATAAAATTTAAATTTAAATTGCTTTCCACCAAATTTTTGAGTAAAACAAAATATTCGTTTTGCTGTTTTTTTTCCCCCACCATTACATACTTAAATAGTGTGTACATACTTTGTGAACGAATAGTAGGCAGAGGGGTGGGGGTACCAAGATACCGCTTACCGCCATGAGTGTAACACAGTGTTGCAGTCACGGCGTCGCTATCAGTTTTAAGCTCGTGTTCGCAATTAGCTGTGCGCCTTCAACACTTACAATATGTATGTAGGAAAGTGCATTTGTTCATGCGATGGTATCGTTGAAGAAAAATTAAAAACAAAACAAAAATCTGTTTACTTATGCTTTTTTTTTATCGTGCGAGTATAACTTGCAACAGCTTTAAATGCAATTAATCACTCGAGAAATGTCAGCAACAACTGACCTTGACTTGATGCTGGACGCATGCGCTCGGACAAATTAACAAACAAGATAACCGCGCAAAGAGTGTGTAAGCGCATGTTTGTGTGTGTCTGTCTGTGTGTGTGTGTGTGTGTGTCGTAGGATGGGTTGTATGTGTATGAAAGTTGAATGTGCGTTCAAAATGAAATATGGATGACACAAGTTTACCTTTTTACACTTTGCAATGATTCTATCTGTTTTATTATTAGCTTGTAATTCATCATAATTACGTGCATTTACATGCATCTTTGTGGCTCCTTGTTCTTAATTTTTTTTTTTAAAAGCTGACTCATATGTATAGTATGTATGCAGTGTTTGGTTAAGAAGTTGAATAAAGGAGGTATGTATATTTTGTGCAGCGCGTCTCTGAATACTCTTTTTTTTAGTAGATATGAAGCGATTGTGGTTTTGCCAGAAAAAATGCGAGACTTGAAGTATCAGTTTCTTTCTTGTGAATCCCTTAACTATTTAATTTCATTTATTGCTTAACAAAACCGATGTCTTCATCTGCTGGTTCTCTTGCAGTAAATCAATAATAAATCACTTGCTCATTTACCGAATTTGTTCACTATGCTGCATGAAATGTTTTACCCTCGCATTTCTCTCTGAAATCGCCAATGGGGAGAGAAAATTATGTAGAATTTAAAAACAATAAAGTTTGTTGGCTTACAAGGGCGATAGGAGGTATCTATTGAAAGTGCGCTCTAAATAAATATCTTTTTAAGTTAATAAAGTTTGCAGGACGAAATTCGACGATGAGGTCGTGCGTATTTCAAAGTCCTCAAACAATAATTTTTTCGAAAAAACATTTTATAAATTTTCCAGGATATTTAAGGACAAAATTTGTAAAGGACATTTTCCATACCTATTCGTCCTTATGCACCAGAAAATGTGTGCTGTTATAATTCTATAGAATTTTTTCTTTTATATGATACCCTTATCGTTATCCTACATTGCACTGAATTTTTTAAATAATTTTTTGAAATAATGCTAATCTTTAAATTTCAAAGTCCTTTTAAAAAACCCCTGACGTCAGAGAGAAAAACTAAGTACGCAGTTTTACTATAATTTACCAATCCTATTATTTTGTGTGCAGCTGTATGTATGTATGCATTTGAAGAAGTCGCGATTTCGCCCGAGCTGACACTTTGTCCTTTTTTTTTTATTTTAGGTTTTCATAATTTCTAGCTTATGTCATTCAGCACACAAACTTATTTATCATCCCACTGGCTAAAGCTCTACCTACAAATGTATATTTCAAGCATATCTGGCTGATCGACTGTCCGTGCGACTGTCAATCCATTAAATATGGTGCGCGCACAGCTAATCACTAGCGTAAACAGAATTCCAACTACCGCATTAATTTGAATTAATTTAAAAACGTGAATCAAATTGACGCTAAATAAACACACACAAAAAAAAACAAGAAACTAGCTAACAAACAGTAATAAATATAACAAAAGCACAGAAAATTCGCATTTGAACTTGAAATTTTATTATCACGTTGCTATTGCGCAGCTGCCGCGCGCGCTGCTGATTGTTGGTTGTCACTGGCTCAGCTCCAGCTACGCTGTCAGTTGACTCTGAAACGAGCGCCGGAATTGTGCTTTATTTTCAAATACATGTACATTAGGGCGTATACATTTTTTTTTACCATGCGGGTTCTACTTTGCCGAAGAAACCATGGATTTTAGAGTTTGCAAATTTCCGGAAATAGGTTTGCAAGAAAATGTGAAAATGTTCACTGTTGCGCCCTTTGGTTGAAGTTTTAAGAAAAATATTACTGAATAAATAGATTTCTTATACCAAAAAAAAAAACCCTGGCAGCATGTTTTTATACAAAAATTAACCACTTCTTTACGACACTACAGCAAAGTGCTAAGAAACCTATTTTCGCAATTTAACAAACTCCAAATTGATTTAAAGCCCATGATTTCTTCGGCAAATTTGCTTAGAATTACACGTAGCATCTTTCTGTGCTAAGCGCTCATAGTTGAAAAAAAACTCCCATACAAATTGACCCGCCCTAATGTACATATTTTTGCAGTTTGATTTTTTCTCTGTGTTGTGGCCTCATTTGCATTTTGATCACTATATGCGAGCGCTATGGTAAATTAGTTGAATGGAATTCCATTCAAATGCTTCCAAGCGATTGAAATGAGCAAACGCAAATGAACTCGGTGCCCGATTCAATGGTGGCCTGATAGGAGGTAAAAGGTACTAAGTACTTCCAGAGGGGCTATTAATATGTTTCCTTATTGCTTTCACTTAATTTTAAGATTATACATATTTACGGCTTTTAATATTTATCTTTTACATTTTTTTTTTTTTAACTGTTTTTTCTGTTTTTTTTACAGATGAGGAATCGTTAATTTCGAAAGAGAATAAACAGCCAGCAAATGACTTGAAATGTCCACAGTCGAAAAGGGGACAAAGAGAACACAAACAGCTACAACAACTGCCTGATAGTGGCGTAAACCACACCAGCACAACAGCAAAAACAACAGCAGCAGCTTTAATCTCCCTCCGTAGCACAAGCGAAACAACTGCGACTGCCACAACCGCCGCAACATCAACAAACAATAAAACACCAATTGCAACTCTAACAACACCAACGACCAAAGTAACCTCAACAACTCAGCAAAAGCCAAACGCACCTCAAACCGAACAGCTGCAGCAACTGAGTGGCCGCAATAGCAAGAGCAGCCACAGCCACAGCCACAAAAGCAACAATAGCAAACGTATTGTTGCTACACCGCACGTTCGCTGCATCAATTCTCACAACGGTCCCGTAATCAGCGCAGTCACAACTGCATCACACACTTTAAAAACAAGTGCTACTGGCGCCGCGCGTGGACAATCGGCTGTTTCAAACACCGCTGCGGGCACACCTACACCGAGTCCACTAGCGAGTGGTATAGCGTCAACGACGTCAACGGCTGCCACGCCGGCGTCGTCGTCGTCGTCGTCGTCCGCATCTTCAATCTCGCCGAAAGCGAGCTGCAATAAAGTTATGAGCAGTCACGCCACAGCGACTCAGCATAGCGGACAAACAACAGTGGTCGGTCATCATCGCGGCTTCTCGCAACCATCCGTGACAGTGGCGGCCAATTCAGCAGGCGATCCATGGTTCTTACAATCCACCGGGCATCAAATGCCGCCCACAGCGCCTTTACGACACAATAAACGTCCCGCGCCGCAACCGAATCACGGCGGTGTGGGCGGCGGCTTAGGCGGCGGCATTGGCATCGGCGTAGGTGGTGGCGGCGGAGGCGCGAGTGGCGTCGGTATAGCGAATGCTGGCAGCGTAGGCGTCAGTTTGTTGCATCAGCAGCAACTAAGCCAATCGCAGCCGCATATTGTACCGCCAAATATACCGCCACACCATCACAATAACGTGGTAATTATAGCAATAAAAGTCATTTCGTCTTGCATTTGTTTGTTTTTTGTTTTTTTGTTCATCTTTTTTTTCCTTTCTTATTGCAGAACCAACACCACAATCCAATCCACTTGTCCTCGCATGCACTTAATAGTCATAATTTAATATCAGTTGCAACCGGCGCCAATCATTCACCAAAATCACCCAATCAGCAACAACAACAGCAGCAACAGCATCATCATCAGCAGCAACAGCAGCAGACATCGCAATTAACTGGCTCAGCGGCACAGCCACATACACATACACACACACACATCTTATCCACCTTTGCGCCACCATCCGCTGTCAGTGGTGGCAATTGCGCGCCCGCCACGGGCGGTGTGACAGCCGCTGCAGTGGCTGCCGTAACGCAACAGCAACAACAACAGCATTTGCAGCTTCTAGCCAATGCTTCCAGCAATAGCAACAACAATCTTATGTCGTCTTCATTGAATGCGGCACAACATAGCGCCGCACTATCGTTGCACGAACGCGGTCTACCGCCGAAAAGTGGCGCCATTGTTGCTGGCCTAGGCGGCGCACTACACGGCAGCAACATGCTGTTACACCAAGCGCAAGCGCCCTCATCGCTATCGAGCAGTCAACAGCAAACGCAATCGGCGATATCGCTCAACACTGCTGGTGGCAGTGGCGGTGTTGGTGTTGGTGGCAGCTCAGGCATAGGTGCGACTAGCATGTCTACATCATTGCATAGTTTCGATTTAAATGGTGGTGGCGGTGTAGCGGCCAATGCCTGGTCGAGTAATTCCAATGCAGCAGCCGCATCGTTGCACTCACCCACCAACGCTATGGCTGGCGGCGTTAATCAACACCATATTCAGCCGCAACGGAAGTGCGAAGTGAAGCTGAACGCAATGCCGTAAGTAAACGAAATGCAGTTGATTGTTAATATTACCCAATTTGGCGTGATAAGAACCACGAAAAGGGCGAATTTCTCAATTACATACATATGTATGTATGTCCTTATCAGCATGACATTTATAAATTTAATCTGTTTAAGCCGTTGAAATCGAATAAACAGTATTTAAATTGCTAGCTTTAATCTGACATGTCTCTGTGCATAAACCTTTAATAACTCTTTCGATAAAGTAATGATATTTAATTAACTCGGAATTCTATATATCAGGCACGCGACTTGCTTTAAGCTCATATAACACCAAAAGCAACTGACGGCCTGCTTCAGCTTTGTTAACATATTTCGGCGTTATCTGTTTATGTTTTGTATTGCTTTACTCTTATCTTATCTGCATTTGCAAACACAAACGCAAAACAAAAACTCAAATTGCAGAAGCTAAAATAACAAATTTTGTGCCACGAGGAACGAAGTGCAAAAATTCGTTTTCTTGTAAGCTCATATTTGGTGACGAAGCATAGAATCAGCACCAAACCAAATTATGGGGCCCCCATCTATAATAACAAAATATTGTAGAAAACGTACAAAAAAACCTACAGTACAGTCAATTGTGAAATTACCGTATGTGTGTGTTTGCCGCTTATTACGTTTTGATGTGAAGCTCTAAATTGTCCACCATTCAAATATTTAATTTTCTATTGCTCACACTCAACTCACTTTCTATTTTGATAGTTGGTTTCATGGCAGCATAACACGCGACGAAGCCGAACACCTGTTGCAGCCTCGCGAGGATGGCCTATTTTTAGTACGCGAATCGACTAACTTCCCAGGCGACTATACACTATGCGTCTGCTTCCAAGGCAAAGTGGAACACTACCGTGTCAAGTACTTGGAAAACAAGCTAACCATCGACGATGAGGAGTACTTTGAAAACCTGGGGCAATTGGTTGCGGTAAGTCGCTCGCGAAAGTTTTTCACACATAGTATGCGTGTCTAATTAATTTACATTTATTTCGTTATTTGTAGCATTATGAAGCAGATGCCGATGGTCTGTGCACGCAATTGATAAAATGTTTACCGAAAAAGGGCAGGCAAGAATTCTGCATCAACTCTAAGGACTTCCTGGACAAGGGCTGGGTTATACCAGAGGCTGATTTGCAGCTGCGTGAAAGCATCGGAAAGGGTGAATTCGGCGATGTGATGCTGGGTATATTGCGCAGTGAAAAAGTCGCCGTTAAGATGCTAAAGGATGAGGGCGCTGTGCAAAAATTCTTGGCGGAAGCATCCGTCATGACGTAAGTACATATAAAAGTATATATTTATGTATGTGTGTGATAAATAACTGTTCACTTGATTGCAGCACTTTAGAGCATGAAAACTTGGTAAAGTTTATAGGCTTGGTCTTCACCAGCAAACACATCTACTTAGTGACGGAGTATATGAGCAAAGGTTCGCTGGTCGATTATCTGCGTTCGCGTGGACGGCAACACATTACGAAAAAGGATCAAATCAATTTTGCCTAGTGAGTATGCAAGCAAGTGAAAAAATAATTTAAAAAAGAAGCAATAGTTCGCTAAAATTTAAAAGAAAATCGACTGCCAGCAATTAGTCCTTCGTCCACATTACTTAAAATAAATTATTCTTTTTGTTTTTCATTCGATGCAGCGACACCGCCTCCGGCATGGAATATTTGGAAGCTAAAAAAGTTGTACATCGCGATTTGGCCGCGCGTAACGTACTAATATCCGAAGAATGTGTCGCCAAAGTGTCTGATTTCGGTTTAGCGCGCGAAGAATGCTACAATTTGGATGTCGGAAAATTGCCAATCAAATGGACTGCACCTGAAGCGCTCAAGAATGGTGTAAGTATATGAATTTCGCCAACAAATTGCAGTCTATTGACTTTAATGTGCCAATTACTTGTGCAAAATTAATTTGCCCATATATATTTTTTCAGCGTTTTTCCAACAAATCTGATATGTGGAGTTTCGGAATTTTGTTATGGGAAATTTATTCATTTGGTCGAGTTCCTTATCCCCGCATAGTATGTATTGCAAAAGAATAAAATATGTGTACCATTGGTTAGGGCAAGGTGAGACTGAGACTCATTTGAATTCCCTTTTTCACTTGCAGCCCCTCAACGACGTGGTGAAACACGTTGAAGTCGGCTATAAAATGGAAGCACCCGAAGGCTGTCCACCCGAAATATATGAAATGATGCGCCAAGCGTGGGACTTGAATCCCGCCAAGCGACCAACGTTTGCCGAACTTAAAGTTAAGTTGTTACATCTGAAAAACACCACACCAGCGTGAGAGCGCAAATGCGTCGTACTACGCGCATAGAATGTGACATTCAGCAGGCAAACATTAAACATTTGAAAACAATCCAATCCAATCGAAGTGAGCAACTTAAATTACCAAGTAATATACATACATTTATAATAAATATTTTTTAAGTTTAGGTGAAATAATGCAAAGAAAAAAATTTAAAGAAAGTAAAAAAGAAGTGGTAAGCAGAATATTGTAAAATGTGGAATTTACACTTTTTTTTAACTATATGTATTTGTTTTTATTTATGCTATGTTTTTTTGTCAATAGTCTGTTGGCAATATATTTAAGTTAAAAATTTTAAAAGCCTGGCGCCGGCATTAAACTATGATTAAAAAAAAAAACGCAAGCAAACCAACTGCACTAAATTGTGCAGCGTGCGTCTGCGCCTTAACTAAACGCAAGCAGCTAGCTGACAGGTTAAATGTGAAATAAGAAAAAAATATATTAATAAAAAAAAAAAAATACTATGCTACATAATTATAAATTATTTAGTTCTCGTAATTATTTATATGCGTATGTTTGTTTTTAGTTTATAATTGGTACATTGTACGACACATACTATTTACTAGAATGTATGTATGTTAGTACTACTAAAAAAAAAATGACTATTTACCACTACTGCTGCGACAATTGTATGTATGTTAAGTTTACTTACCTATTTACTTTATTTATACAGGAACACAATCACACAAACACTTGTACACATAGAATTTTTTGTTTATAACCTTTTCTATGTATATTACACAATAAAACTTGGACACGTACAAACGTATGTAATAAAATAATTATTTGTTTAAACGTTTTGTTTTTTTTTTTTGTTTAACAAAAGTAAAGTTTATTAAC
>NW_023458555.1:7448046-7460829 GCF_013731165.1 Rhagoletis pomonella
TTTGTTTCGTCCAAATTCGGGTTTTCATGCAGAAACATAAAACTTAATTACATTGCTGATAATTTTAAATCAAAATAATTAAAATCCACAGCAACTTTGATGAGTAAAAAAGCGGTACAACATTGTTTTCTTGGCGTTCATTGTGGCATACCTTTTGCGTCTGGCGCTTTGCTGGCAAAGTTATAAATGTCACGCAAAGCTACAAAGTTTTATCTGGCATCAGCTTAAGAATTTCCTTGCAAGTGACTTCCTGTTTCTTTGTTGACATTTTTTCTGCGCGGAAGTAAATTTGAGCTTAGAAATTACTTGTGATGTTTGCTTTCGAATGACGTTAATTTCATATATTTTTATGGTGAAAAAACTTCGTTTAATGACTTGACCTGTGTATTTTTTTCCTTATTAATTTTCTGTTTACTTTGCATCAAATTCGACACTCAAGTAATTATACCTATTATAAGTACTATGATTACAACTACTAGTTCAAGGTTTCCAGGTCGTTGAATGAATTTGTTCCGTAAATGTGACACGTGACGTCATTACTTATACTACATATAGGTATGAATACTTTTTGTGTACCAATAAATACCATGCCAATTAAGATCCAATATGATTTTTCATATCAAGGAGAAAAATCCAAAACCTTAATTATGGCATAGCAAGCGAGTTAATAATAGTGTTCACATACTCGTCGTATACACAAAAATATTGAAAATGAGCTGAAAAATGCATAAAAAAAAACTGACCCAAATATGAATGCGATTACAAAAAAGAGTGCTAAAAACTACCATATACTACATACATACACATGTATATAGTACCCCAGTGGGGAAAACGAGGAATGTATTAGCCGTTTCTACCAAGAAAAGATTAACGAATGCGATTGTAGGAAGAGATGCATGTGTAGCCGAAGATTTGAAGCCGTATCATTGATAAAACCGAGTTGTTGTATTCCTAACCGATCGAAGCCATAAACAAGCCATACTTTGTGGTTATGGAGAACACATTTTTAAGTGCGCATTTTTCCACGTTTTCTATGATTTTAATCCCAATTTTAATGCATTTTGTTAACTTCGTTATTTTCTCTTCAAAGTATTCATGTGGATTGTGTTGCGCATATGTTTGTAAATAAAAATTTGCAGAAAACTTAAAAGAAACATCCGAACGTAATGTCCGGTTAAAATTTGCCCTTTTTCCAAGACGTTGGTACCTATTGAAAATGGGCGAAATCGGACGTTAACCACACCCACCTCCCGTATAACGGTATTTTCGCGAAAATTAAAAAAAAATACTATGATATTTCCGTTAATACTAGATCCAAATACAATTTTGGTATACAAAACGATACTTATAAAATTTTTGGAAAACGTGTGCGGCAGCGCCCACTTATGAAGAATTGCGGTAACTCAGTAGCCGCTTCAACAACAACTCCCACCTGTTGAAGACTTTTGAGATCGGAAATTAACCACGCCCACTTCCCGTAGCGGTAATTTATAGAAATACGAAAACTGCGATAAATCAGTTGGCAATATGTAATCTTTTAGCAATAAATGAGACTACTAAAAATTCTTGAAAAATGGGCGTGGCACCAACCACTTTTTCCTAAATCTGTGTATCTCGGTAAGCGCTTTATCAATATCTGCCAAACACGGTACGCTATGGCCCTTGGTACAAAAAGGTAATGCATATTGGTAAATTTCGGAAATACGAAAACTTTAATATTTCAATAACTAAGGATAATCATTTACTTCTAGTTAATACTTACAACAATCACGTAACAAGAAAGCAGATTATTATAGATTTTTGGAAAATTGGGCGGGCATCATTTCTAATTTCAACTCGGTCCAATTATTTCATTAAGTGTAATTGACCATGTTATGCATATTCTCGAAAATGTTTGAAATAGAGGCAAAACCCCTTGCTCATCATGTAGATTACAGAAATGTGAAAAAATAGATTTTATAGTTTTATACAGCGACACGTGACAAATTACTTTCCTAAGGCATCGCGGCTAGGCCGATACATTCCTCGACACATGACTATAAATGCCCATTTCCGACTGGGTATGTATATGTACATATGTACGTACCTAAATATAAAGCAAAGTCAAATAGCGAACATAACTAAAGTGTGTGAATACATACGTACATATGTACATATGAGGTCATAAAATTTCATTCGAAATTCTGAGGTTGGAAATTTTTTTTGGTACCGTCCACTATTATGCCGCCATGGGTTTATTAGATTTAAGTCAGTGTTTTTAATGCAGTTACAATCTGCAAAAAAAACAAGTAAGAGCTATGCCGAAGGCTTCATACCTTTCATGAACATCTGCAAATTTTACTTTGACAGATTACTGCTTTTGAATACATCTGCATACATCGATAGAGGAGTTACATACTTATATAAAAAATCGCATATAAACAATCAGAGGTATGGAAGATATACTTTATATGGCACCAATCTAAGTGATGTTCACTGCTATGTGATCGGTATGTAAACCGGTAACACAGTTTATTGGGTTTAGTTTCCTACATAAAGGAGATATATGGCAAAAACTGGTATCTGAACAATCAGTGCTATAAAGATAAAGATTATACAGCATAGATTTTGATGATTTTCTCAGTAGACGTTGTATTATTATTTATAAAATATCTTACGAAATTTATCGGTTTTAGCTGTTCAAATAAAGGAGTTTTACCGTAAAATCCCATATCTGAACAATCAGATGTATGGAAGATATATGTTGTAGTCATCCGATCCTTGTTATATTCACTGTAAGTATTCTGTAAATAATGAGTGAAAGTGGTGCGAAATTTCATGTTCCTAGCTGCATAAATGGAGGAGTTATGATAAAAGACCTGAAGATCTGAAGAATCAGTTATATGGGGGCTGCAGGTTATAGTGGCCCGATCTTTGTTATTTTCGCTGTAAGTCTTCTGTTGATAATGAGTGAAAACAGCGCGAAATTTCATGGTCCTAGCTACATAAATGGATGAATTATAACGAAAAATCTCATATCTGAACAATCAGTTGTATGGGAGCTATAGGTTATAGTTACCCGATCTTTTTAATTTTCACTGTAAGTTTTCTGTTGATAATTATTGAAAACAGTGCGGAATTTCATGTTCCTAGCGATATAAATGGAGGAGTTATAACGGACAATTTTATATCTGAACAATCAGTTGTATGGGGGCTATAGGTTATAGTGACCCGATCTTTGTAATTTTCACTGTAAGTATTCTGTTAATAATGGGTGCAAGTACTGCAAAATTTCATGTTCGTAGCTGCATAAATGGAGAAGTTATAACGAAAAATCTCATATCTGAACAATCAGTTGTATGGGAGCTATATGTTATAGTTGTCCGATTCTTCCGGTTCCGACAAATGATTAATACATTATAAAAATACACCCACATACCAAATTTGATACGGATATCTCGAAAACTGAGAGACTAGATTGCATACAAACAGACAGACAGACGGACAGACGGACATGGTTAAATCAACTCAGCTCGACGTTCTGATCATATAAGTATACATTTTAATGGGTCTATCTCTTTTTGTTCTGGTACTTACAAACATCGGACCAAAGTTATAATACCATTTCATGCTCATGAATGGTATAAAAATGTGTAAAAAACATTTGTATGTAGCTTCTGATATAAAGCATTTCGTCACTACATATGAATTAAGGCGCGCTATCTTTGTACATACTAACATCCATAATCTCATTTCTAATCCATTTCCTTAATAACTTTATTTATGCGAACCCTTTAATTCGTATAAGTATGTATTGTTGATATTAATGGACTGTTTTCATGACAACTGAAGTTAATTTATTAGCCAGGAAACTATTAAGTGTCAAACTGTTAAGGTGTGTGATTATGTATGTCTGTATGTCTGTATGTAAATCGTTGTTTTGCGCAATTAATAACTAGGCTACTTTACCTAAAATTGGGCAAGGCGTTGGAATGGCTTTTCTGAATCAATAAAATTCAATCAATTAGAAATGAAATGCATTATACATAAATACTGTTCCTTATGCGTCTTAAAATTCTTCAGCTTTCATTCTAGTATGTAATTACGCGTTTTTTAATAAACTTGTTGGTGTGGGCTATCTACAAAATGGCTGCACCGAATTCTATAGAACATTTCCTATTAGCTCATTATAAGCTTTATGCTTAGCCTAAAAATCTTATCAGATAGTTAGTTAGTTAATTATTTAATAAATTTGTTATACTAGAACATGGAACAGTGCGGCTAGAATTCTTTTGGTACATATCTCTATAATAAGTCTCTAACCTGAGAGCTCAAGATCCCTAATATTTACATAAATGCGCACAGTACCTTATTAGACGAATACCTAATAATAAGCGGATCGATTGTAGATGCATTTAAGAGGCAAAGCATGTCTAATGTCCGCAGTACTTGTCGCGTTCTGAGTTTCCCACTTTGTTTTTGCATGTTTCCAAAACGATGAACTGTATCCACAAAGCGCTTCCGGGCCCCCCCTTGGGAAAGTCGGATGAACCTTCCCTCGGCAATTCATCGGCGACCTCGTTTGCCTTAACCCAGTTAACAGTTACGGATACCAAGCATAGTTTTGACTTGTTTCTCGTCGCTAGGATTTGAAGAGCTTGGAGGTAATCATTCTATTGGATATGGCTCTGATGGCCGCTTGGCTGTCTGAAAAGCTTACAGTTGCTCTCCGCCTATTACAATAGAAAGTGTAGTGCCGGGGTCCATAAACACCTGCTTCTATTCTGTCCGCCATCCTTAATGCATCTCTGTACCAATGTCTGTATCTGCGATCAAGGCGATGAAATTTTCCCGGACATCTTAGTCAGGGATTTTGACTCGGATAACCAGAAAACTTCCAACCCCGATATTTTACCCGAAATGTCTTTTTGTTGCTTTTCCTTATTATAAGTAACGCTAGATATTTGGATTTCTATCTCTCTGGAGTCTATTTACTACTGATTGAACAAAAATATGGAGTAGAATCCATTATACAAGCGACTCTAGGGCCGCAGTTGTAAAAGTTACGATTGACCGAATTTACGCCTACCTTTGAAGTGATTTGACAGTTTTTGGTAAGCCATTCAATTTCGAAAGCATTAGCGAAAATTGGAGGAGCCCGATGAAAAAGTCTTCTGGCATGGGTGGCTTTACTAATAGTTTTGTCTGAATGGGGATTCCAACTTAGTCTTATCAATGGTAATTCCCTTCGTCAGTATATTCAAACACTGTCCCTACAAGCGTAATGGAACCGCAGTTCATCGAATCGTTTCTTGATCTTCTGTGTTACTAACCACATCTCGACCACTCTCTGTAGTTTGGTTAAGAGGTCGTTCATTACGAGGGAACAAATGTAGAGACAAAGAACACGAAAGTGTTGCTCAAGTGCTCCGACAGTAGAGCGATATGTTCCCCATTGGACCAATACCCGCGAGTTAGATCTAAAGGCGGTTTTTCAAAAGCATCTCCCTCGAATCTAAAAGACGCACAGAGCAGCCTCGTTAGGCTCGAGCGCTCTTTCTAACTTTCTAGCCAAGCACCGTACGGCCAGGTGGTTAACATTCGGATCAATATTTGTCGTAAAATTTTGTTGATTCTTAATTTTTTTCCACTGATTTCTAAATATGCAGTACGTAATAATTCACATAAAATTTTGTACGAAAGTAGCGCGATTTTATTGCTCACTCAACGAGCAGAAAACCAGTCCTTACCGCACTATACGATGACTAATTAAAATATGTAGCTGATGAATTTACAAATACACCTTTTTGATTCTCTCGCCGACTCGTTAACCATTTTGACTTCTCGTGACCTCACGAGCAAGCAATAGTTCTGATTCTTTATGCCAGATTTAAATGCCTAAATAAATGCAATAGTGTAGTTGTGCAATCGGTTCGTAATGTAATTTGTAGATATGTATGCGTAAGTGTGCGCATTTGCTTTAACCCATCTTAGAATAATACCGTACACCGTACAACTCTAACTAAGTACATAGATATGTATAATTTTTGTTGCATTTGATAGGCAACAGAAATTAAGAGTCAGTCATGGCAATCACTGCTGCACGCATGCGCAAGATGCGCATACATACTAAATTTAGCACACTTAAGGCATAAATAATGGCGATACTTAGATAAAAAACGTGGTAGCACTTAAGAGTTGTATGTATGGGCACTTACCTTTTTAGTTGAGTATTAGGCCAAGCTTCTCCTCTAACTTTGTGGTGTGTGATTTGATGTTATCACAATTAAAGGGGGAAACCTAAAATTTTAAGCCGCCTCAGAACAACAAATGAAGTTTTCGAGGGAAGCTTTATCATGGCAGAAATGCATTCGGAGGTTTGCCGTTGATGGTGCGCTGACCAGGAATCGAACAAAGATCCTACCTAGCGTTAGTCACACCGCTAACCATTCGGCTATGGCGGTTGCGAGCTCCATAAAAGAGAAGAGAGCATTTACTTTTTGTAGGAAGTAAAGCAGATAGTGTTTTTGTGTTCGACATAAATATGTACAGTGTTGTGCAAAACAAAACCAACAAACTTAGTTAGATACAAATTGTATTATTAATTCTTAAATACCTAAAAGTTCTTTAAAACAAATATAGTATAGTATTTCATTTACTACTTATTGGTAAAAAAAAACAGAATTAAGAAACATAAACTGGTCCAGATTCTTATTCTTAATAACCTCTGTGAATCTTCGAGGCATTGATGATAGTAAATTATGTATGGTAGAATGTGGAATGTTCTTCCATTAATTTATTAAGGCTTGGAACAGTTCACTCTTATTGTGGAGGCCTTGGTTGGAAACTCTCCGACAGGTTCTCAATAGGGCTTAGATCCGTCGCCCGGGCATTCAAGAACTTGTACGCTACTATCGGATCGCTATCCCGCTGAAACACCCATCGGAGCGGCATATTCCACGCAGCATATACCGGGCAGCTTAATCTAAAAAATATTTTTAGAAAAAAAATCTAACCTATGTATATCGCAACCTAAAGGTGAAAAGGCGCCAAGTCCATTTTTTTGAAATGGTTCAGGAGATACGAAAAATCGATGTAGACTCGCAGTATCTATCATTCTGCATCAAAATTTAAATTTTGAAAAAAAGTGGGCTTGGCAACTTTTCAGTTTTAGGTAGCGATATACATATGTTTAATTGCACGTTTGAAAGAAGAACTAAACCTGCCACGAAAAATGTATTTAAGTCAAAAAAAAAAAAATTTAATAAATTCCGGAACGAGTGAACCCAGTAGGTGCACATATATGTAGATAAACGTGCAGGTATTTTTTGTGTGAGTTTAAATTCTGAGAGAAATACTAAAATTTCCATAAGTAAAGCGGAAAGCGAATGGAATCTCTCAAATTTATTAAAATTCCACTAACTTACAGCAGATTACATTTCCAGCAGGGTCTTAACGTCAGATTGTCTACATACACCGATTGGCGATTAAGTATGTATATATATGTACATAGATAGATGGCCTGTAAAGTCGGTGTACACGGCTACATACGCCCATATCTACAATCGACACGCGCAGATGCACGCTGCATTTTTGCAAGATCACTTTGTTGACTACAAACTTTTTACGGCCAAGTTTGTTGTAATGGCGCCAACTCACACAGCTGTGGCGCTCTAATCGAATCCATTCCACTCCACTCCATTCTACTACTCCACTTTTTGCGTTCCAATTATGACGATTTCATTTAGATTTACGCTTCAAAGCTAGGAAAATGGAAGAAATATCTTGCATATCTATATACATACATACATACATACATACATATATATTTGCAGCAGATCTTAGAGTAATAACAACAAAAACAAATAAAGCTTTCGGCAAAAAAAAAATAATAATAATAACATCTAATGAAGATAATAACAAAACAAATTGACGATATGTAGGCATGCTGGTAACGGCAGTAGTTTGTTGAAAAGTTGAAATATACACTCTTTGCCACCAATCAGAAATTCAATGAATATCGATTGACGTCGAACGATCGTTGCATTGATGGAATATCGATCGAGCGGGTGAATGCTGCACTGAAATTACTCGCCGTACGGATAGCATGTGCGCCCCACCGACTCTACTCGTTCTAGATCATTACTAATAGAGCACTTCTGCGGTTTGCATCTCTGACCGAGTTCGAAATCAAGATCAGTTTGGTTCGTTGGACAGAATGATGCTGCTGATCGATGTGCGATTAATGGCTCTTTTTCAAGAGCAACGCCGCGATTTCACTTGATGAGTCAGCGGTGATACAACTCAGCGACGATTTTTTAGCAAAATTTTCATACTTTTTTTTTATTTAGTTCTTCAAAAAAATACATATTTTCTGTTTGCTTCGGTCAGTTCAAAAAAATCAGGGTTCAACGACTTTGGTGAACTCGAGCATTTCTAATTGTATTTATGCTGCGATTACGTTTCTTTACGTGACTCTCGTACACTTTCGGCTACAAATTTTTTTATTTTTTTGATTTTGATTTTATCTACAAAGTTATACTGAAGTACCTAGTAGATACACAGATATTAATGAGTAATTTAGACCTGGTTCTAATTTGGAGATTTGTTATTGAACGTTTGGCTTCATGGTCAAGGTTTATGTACATACATAAATACAATACATACATACAAATCGTTACCTTAATTCATAAAGTCTCTAACCAACACTTTCTTCGAAACTGCGTTATTCACAGATTTTGGTAGAATATATTAAAATACATCTTCTATACAAATTTTAAAGTGTTAGTACCAAGAAACATGCCACTTATAGTCTTATAGAACAAGAGCAAGGACTACGCATTAGCTTTGTTGATAAGTGTAGCTGAAAAGTCTTTTTTCCCCAAATAGAACCAACTGGAACTATGAGCTATCGGAATCCCGAACAGAAAGCCACATTTCGTATACTGATTGTTCCATGACCGACCATGACGCCGGTCTTACTTCGGTCAATGGTATACAACTTAAAAGGCTCCCTACACTCTCACCTCGCTCAGCTTGAAAGCGCATGAGGTCACCCCAAAAGTGGGGCTACCTTCCACTTTTAAAATTAATTGCATCCAATAACCTGGTAACCTCATAGCACTCAGTAGCACACAAGCTGAACCCCTTACCTCGTTTATATAGATCAGAAGAACAAGAACACTCCTTTACATTTCTGATCACTGTATAACGAAGCACTTGCCTAGCTTGGGGACCTGTCATTAAAAAGCTGTGTATGTTGTTTCAGTGCTTTACGCCATTGCGGTGGGCAATTTATTAGACACACATTTCGACAGACTTTCAGAATTTCTTGCGGCTGTTGAACTAAACTAAACCGCTAAACCGCATCACACGCACCGTCGGTAAAGCAGCACGCAGCACACGAGAGCATAAATATGCTTATATGTACTTATGTTCTTAATACACTTGTGGTCAGCTGATTAAGTTAAGCGACATTTTGACCAGTTTTGGCAATTTTTTTTTGTTTGTTTACTGTTTATTACTTTTTTATAAAAGTCTACCACATTATATGTATAACAAGCACCATATAAATCCAAATTTCAAACTTTGCACAAAACTTATAAAAATTCGATAAACCTTACCAGTTGCCCGAAAAAATTTCAAACTTTTTGTTATTATTATTTTATTTAGCAGGATAAAGTGCAAGTTTCAAGACGCTAGAAAGTCGCTTTGATTTTGAATGATTTTTTGTTTGCTGACAGTGTTGTGCATTTTCTTCCATATAAAGTATGTTCGACAATTTCTTTTATATAGAACGTCAGCAAAAAAAAAAAATATTAAAAATCAACGCGGCTTTCTAGCGTCTTGAAATTTGCACTTTAATGGGCTATAAAAGTGCAAACCTAAATTTTTTCTAAAAATTCTGAATAAAAAGTTTTAAATTTTTGGGAGAAATTGGTAAAAATTATTGAATTTTTATAATTTTTGTAAATAGTTTGAAATGTGGTTTTATATGGTGCTTGTTATATATGTAGTTATGTGCTAGACTTTCATAAAAAAAAGTCATAAACATTAAATAAACCAAAGAAAAATAGCCGAAACTGGTCCAAATGTCACTTAATTTAATCAGCTGACCGCAAGGGTATTATGTACATACACATAATATGCACCCTGCAAAAAGTGTTACAAGCTCGGTTTGAGTGCGGGATCTGTCGCAACAGAACATTCGTTCAATATAATTTTCGATTTCTTTATTTAGAATGAACTAACTTTATTTGAAGATGTCTCGGCGCCGGTTGCTGTGTGTATGTTACCTAAATATGTATGCCAAAACAGCACATGCAACTTCGTTGTTAAATGGCGACTAATCATATTCAACATCAACCGTACCCGTAGTGGATGTGTCGTGAGTTAAGTAATAAATAACCTTTGGCTAGTTAGGGACTAAGTAAAAGTCAATAGTGTCCCTGGGGACCGATCTATGTACATAGGTCTATCCTGTTTAAGTGTGTCTTCTTGCACTTTATGCAACGGCGTTTTGAGCTATTTGGATTTTTCTTTTTAATTTTTTGAACTTTTTTAAATAATTTTAGCAGTATTTTTTTGTGGTTCGCACTTTTTTCAATCAGATTTGATTCGAATGATTTGTACACACATATATACATTTTTGTTGTACTCTGATTTCCATATACATAATTCCTACTTTTGCATTCTAGGTAATTTCCCTTAACCTCACTAATGAGTTGTAATTGCAGACGTTATGCCATGCAACACTGAGTGGAACTAATGTTAGGTTGAAGGCCTAATGAGCATAAACAATAAAAAAATAACTGCCCTTTAAAATAAGAATGCCGGCTATCGATAGACCAACTACAAAATGTTTACGTATATACATACATATACTTATGTATACATATTTAGTTGCAAAATTATTTTGTTATGCTAGAAATGGTTTTGCATTCAAACCGCAGCAAATTGAAATATTGCACAACATTTTTGCAATTTCTTTAAAACAGCAAATTATTGCTGAAAATTGTTATGCCTACTAATGAGCTCCGTGTGTTATCTAGAAAATTGTGTGAGCATATCTTCATAAATTTCAAATATTAATGCAGTAAACTCAAACATATTTTTTTTTTCGGTTATTTATGGCCATTCGTTTTGAGTTTTTTAATAACTTCCGTTAAAAAGAGTTATTTTATACAAAATATTTTCATAGTACTAACAATCGTAGCCGCATTCAACTGTTTTGAAATCGATCAAAAATTGCACATAGTTTTGATTGGTTCATGCTTGTATAGGACGTTTTTAAACTACAACCAGTGTTGCCAGGTTGATGATTTGGTCGTCATTTTGAAGATTTTTTACTGCCAAGGACGATTTTTCTCTATGTGCAAATTTGGTTGGTTCTCAACTTTGAAGATAGTTACATAACAATTAAAAATTGGCGGTCAAATTCGTAATTTTGGCGTTATGCCATTGTGTACTGGTACATATTTGATTGAGCGAACTTAATTATAAATAAGTTCTTTAGCAAAACTTGTAAGTATGAATGAACAGTTTTTAATGCACATCGTTATGTTGCAGTTGGAAAAAAATTAAGATGAAAATGTGATTTTATTGCAATTAAAAATATTTTTTTTTTAAAGTAATGCGAATTTTTAAAATTCACAAAAAAGTTAAACTTTTATTTTATACGTATAGCATTCAGAAGCTAGACTAAGATGAAAAAAGAAATAAAAGGGCTTCCTGGTTATGTTTATAAAAAATTTATTATATGTTGACGATTTTTACATGCAAATGACGATTTTTGAGAGCCAAACTGACGATTTCTTACTTCAATGACCTGGCAACACTGCCTGTAACTCGCAATTTAACCTGGAAAGAGACAACAATATGATTACTTCTTTTAAATCCAGCCCCTTCAGCTAGAGTTTCTATGTATGTACAAGTAATACTTACAAAGCCAAGTGCCTTAATCGCCGCCTGGCTGTCCTACACTCTAAAAAGTGCATGTAAAACTACTATTGTGTTTATTTTTCAACCAGACATGAGATGTTTAAAATATACACATAAATATACGCATGAAATATTTAAAGCAAACCGCAAAAGTTCCATATGCTTATTTAAACAAAAAACCCAAAACGAAATAATTTAACAAGTAATTTTTAGCAAAAAAAAACGACTTAAAATATATATATATATATATATGTATATATATCATGATCCAATGATCGCATCTAAACCAGATTAGTATGGGACCGCCTCTGAGACACTACCTTTCCGATACAAAAAGAATTATCGAAATCGGTTGACGTGGTCCAAAGTAATGCGGTAACATATATAAAAAATAAAAAAAAAATAAAAAAATAAAATTAAAAAAAAAATATTCCGACGAACTGATAACCTGCTCCTTTTTGGAAGTCGGTTAAAAACTGTTTACGTTTGTCTACTCTAAGGTGTAAACGCATTATTATTTTTTTTCGCTAGTCCTACAGGGTTTGCATGCACTTGCTGGCATACGCGCGCCGGCGATCATTTTTGATCAAATTTTATATTCAAGCCTGAAAGTATGCTACGATTTTGTTTATATGTACATATTTCATTCTCTCAACCAACATTCATGTTTTTTTTTACGTTCACTTTCAATGTCTAACTGCTGGCCACCTTGCTTTAATCGAAGCGAAGGAAAAAGCAAACAATGAAAGTAAGTTTATATGTATGTAAGTGAAGTAAATTAAAAAGAATTGGCGAATAGCTGAAAGTGTTTACTATTAAGTATAATTTATGCTTATCTGCAGAAAATAAAATATCGCCTATTAT
>NW_023458555.1:7460929-7474798 GCF_013731165.1 Rhagoletis pomonella
ATAATAGGCGATATTTTATTTTCTGCAGATAAGCATAAATTATACTTGATAGTAAACACTTTCAGCTATTCGCCAATTCTTTTTAATTTACTTCACTTACCTACATATAAAATTACTTTCATTGTTTGCTTTTTCCTTCGCTTCGATTAAAGCAAGGTGGCCAGCAGTTAGACATTGAAAGTGAACGTAAAAAAAACATGAATGTTGGTTGAGAGAATGAAATATGTACATATAAACAAAATCGTAGCATACTTTCAGGCTTGAATATAAAATGTGATCAAAAACGATCGCCGGCGCGCGTATGCCAGCAAGTGCATACAAACCCTGTAGGACTAGCTAAAAAAAAAATAAAAATGCGTTTACACCTTAGAGTAGACAAACGCAAACAGTTTTTAACCGACTTCCAAAAAAGGGGGAGGTTATCAGTTCATCGGAATATTTTTTTTTTTATTTTATTTTTTTTTTATATATGTTACCGCATTACTTTGGACCACGTCAACCGATTTCGATAATTCTTTTTGCATCGGAAAGGTAGTGTCTCAGAGGTGGTCCCATACTAATCTGGTTAAGATCCGATCAGCGGATCATGAGATATATATATATATTTTTTTTTTTATATGGGAGTTGAAGTCGGTTTTTTTTTTGCTAAAAATTACTAGTTAGAGTGTAGGATAGCCAGGCGGCGATTAAGGCACTTGGCTTTGTAAGTATTAGTATTAGTGCTGAATTTAGGAGAAGTAATCATATTGTTGTCTCTTTCCAGGTTAAATTGCGAGTTACAGTCAGTGTTGCCAGGTCATTGAAGTGAGAAATCGTCAGTTTGGCTCTCAAAAATCGTCATTTGCATGTAAAAATCGTCAACATATAATAAATTTTTTATAAGCAGAACCAGGAAGCCCTTTTATTCCTTTTTTCATCTTAGTCTAGCTTCTGAATGCTATACGTATAAAATAAACTTTTTTGAGAATTTTAAAAATTCGCATTACTTTTAAAAAAAGAATTTTTAATTGCAATAAAATCACATTTTCATCTTAATTTTTTTCCAACTGCAACTTAACGATGTGCATTAAAAACTGTTCCTACTTACAAGTTTTGCTAAAGAACTGATTTATAATTAAGTTCGCTCAATCAAATGCGTACCAGTACACAACGTCACAACGCCAGAATTACGAATTATGACCGCCAAAAACTACACAAATAGTGATGAAACAAAGAATAAAACTACTTATCGATAACTACTATTAGTGCTGTCACATGATATATTTTCGATACGACAATTATGTATGTATGAGCAGAAATGGTATACTCTCAAGACGTGTTTACACTGCAATTTTTAATTTTTATGTAACTATCTTCAAAGTTGAGAATTCGCCAAATTTGCATATAAAGAAAAATCGTCATTGGCAGTAAAAAATCTTCAAAATGACGACCAAATCAACAACCTGGCAACACTGGTTGTAGTTTTAAAACGTCCTATACAAGCATGAACCAATCAAAACTATGAACAATTTTTGATCGATTTCAAAGTTCAGTTGAATGCGGCTACGAATGTTAGTACTATGAAAATATTTTGTATAAAATAACTGTTTTTAACGGAAGTTATTAAAAAACTCAAAACGAATGGCCATAAATAACCAAAAAAAAAAAATATGTTTGAGTTTACTGCATTAATATTTGAAATTTATGAAGATATACTCACACAATTTTCTAGATATCACACGGAGCTCATTAGTAGGCATAAACAATTTTCAGCAATAATTTGCTGTTTTAAAGAAATTGCAAAAATGTTGTGCAATATTTCAATTTGCTGCGGTTTGAATGCAAAACCACTTCTAGCATAACAAAATAATTTTGCAACTAAATATCTATACATAAGTATATGTATGTACATATGTATGTATGTGCGTAAACATTTTGTAGTTGTTCTATCGATAGCCGGCATTCTTATTTTAAAGGGCAGTTATTTTTTTATTGTTTATGCTCATTAGGCCTTCAACCTAACATTAGTTCCACTCAGTGTTGCATGGCATAACGCCTGCAATTACAACTCATTAGTGAGGTTAAGGGAAATTACCTAGAATGCAAAAGAAGGAATTATGTATATGGAAATCAGAGCACAACAAAAATGTATATATCGCGCACCGTCTTCAAAAGAGTCACAACTCAAAATTTGGCATTTTTGAGATTATGCGCTAAAAATGTACACCGACCTTTTATTTACCTTTCAGCAAAAGCTGGAGCAAATTTTTGTTATAATTTGTTAAAAAACCTAAGGTAAAGTCGTCCTTGCCCATATGATTAACATGTGCTACGAAATAGTTTTCGCATTTTCTGACGAACGTATTATTTTGAGTTGTGACTCTTTTGAAGACGGTGTTCGATATGTATGTACAAATCATTCGAATCAGAGTCCACACGAAAATCGAATGAAATAATCGATCTCACCAAATCTGATTGAAAAAAGTGCGAACCACAAAAAAAATACCGCTGAAATTATAAAAAAAAAAATCAAATTTGTTTTTATGGTCTATATCGGCAAAAACACCGTCGTATAAAGTGCAAGAAGAGACACTTAAAGTGGATAGACCTACATAGATCGGTCCCCAGGGACACTATTGACTTTTACTTAGTCCCTAACTAGCCAAAGGATATTTATTACTTAATTCACGACACATCCACTACGGGTACGGTTGATGTTGAATATGACTAGTCACTATTTTACAACGAAGTTGCATGTGCTGTGTTGGCATACATATTTATGTAGGTAACATACACACAGCAACCGGTGCCGAGACATCTTCAAACAAAGTTAGTTCATTCCATATAAAGAAATCGAAAATTGTATTAAACGAATGTTCTGTTGCGACTGATCCCGAACTCAAACCGAGCTTGTAACACTTTTTGCAGGGTGCATATTATGTGTATGTACATAATACCCTTGCGGTCAGCTGATTAAATAAAGTGACATTTGGACCAGTTTCGGCTATTTATAAGCTTTTTTTTACCTTCCTTTTATTAGCTCGGGATGTAACTATGTAATATTGATGCGCCTAAAAGATGCAGCGATTTCTATTCTCAAGTTACATACCTGATGACAGTACGAATGGCAATTATAATAGGGAGGTTTTAGTTTTTTAAACTATAATTTTATTCTTTGGTTTATTTAGGGCGGTATTATCACCTGCGAAGCGAATGAATTTGGCGAAGCGAACGGTTTGGCGAAGCGAATGGATTGGCGGACGCAACTTAAATATGCATTAAGAGTGTTCTTTTTTACCAGCTTGTGGAAGTTCTTTGCATCGCGAAAACTTTTAATGCCTTCCCTGCCCTTAAATTCGCTCCACCAAACCGTTCGCTTCGCCAAAATCATTCGCTTCGCAAGTGATAATACCACCCTTAATGTTTATGATTTTTTTTTATAAAGGTATATAGTTATAACAAGTACCATATAAAAACACATGTCAAACTATTTACAAAAATTATAAAAATTCAATAAACTTTACCAATTTCTCCCCAAAAATTTAAAATTTTTATTCAGAATTTTTAGAAAAAATTTAGCTTTGCACTTTTATAGCCCATTAAAGTGCAAATTTCAAGACGCTAGAAAGCCGCGTTGATTTTTATACCCGAGCGCACTTGTGCACAAGGGTATTATAACTTTGTTCACATAACAGTTGTTTGTAACAGGCAAAACGAATCGAGATAGATATAGACAAATGTATACCTAAATGATCAGGATGAACAGAGAAATCGATTAAGCGGTGACTGTCTGTCCGTCCGTCTGTCTGTCCGTCCGTCTGTGCACACGATAACTCGAGTAAAAATTGGTACGTGTACTTCTTTCGGTCGTAGGACGGATGGTATTGAAAATGGGCAAAATCGGACAATAACCACGCCTACCTCCCATATAACGGTAATTTTCAGAAATACGAAAACTGCGATATTTTAGTAACTACTGAAGATTATTAACTCAAAATTGATATTTACAATAATTTTTAGACGAAAAATAAGAATGTTATAAATTTTTGAGAAATGGGCGTAGCCACGCCCACTTATGGTTACATGTGTATATCTTGGCAACCTCTGCACCGATTTCTTCCAAACTTGGCACAGTTATTGGCCTTGGTACAGGATACCAAATGGCCGAAAATTTTTAAAATCGGACAATAACCACGCCCACATCTCATATAACGGTAATTTGGAGAAATACGAAATCTTCGATAAATCAGTAAATATTAAAGCCAATTTATTCAAAATTGATGCTTGCAACAATTCCTTACCAGGAAATACGTCTATAATAAAATTTTGAAAAATGGGCGTGGCACCGCCCACTTATGATCACATATATGTATATCGGTAACTCTTCTACCAATTTGTACCAAACTCGGTATTTTTATTGTGCTTGCTACATAAAAGCAAAACTATGAAAATGATTGAAATCGGACTAAAGTTATGGCTTTTCATATAACGGTAAATTTTAGAAATGCTTGAAACGTCAATATTTTGAAACTTAAGGACGCTAATTTACTCAAAATTGATACACCCTGGCTTACCATGTAGCGGTAGCTTTCGGAAAGGTGAACATCATATATTTAGTATTTGCGCCGGGTATTTAATGTTCGGCTCCGCCCGAACTTAGACTTTCTTACTTGTTAATCTTATTTTTTTTTTTGCTGACGTTCTATACTATAAAATAAATTGTCGAGTATACTTTATATGGGAGAAAATGCACAACACTGTCAGCAAACAAAAAATCATTCCTGCTAAATAAAATAATAATAACAAAAAGTTTGAAATTTTTTGGGGAAATTGGTAAGGTTAATAAAAAAGTAATAAACAGTAAACAAACAAACAAAAATTGCCAAACTGGTCAAAATGTCACTTAACTTAATCAGCTGACCACAAGTGTATTAAGTACATAAGTATAAGCATAATTATGCTCTCGTGAGCTGCGTGCTGCTTTACCGACGGTGCGTGTGATGCGGTTTAGTTTAGTTCAACAGCCGCAAGAAATTCTGAAAGTCTGTCGAAATGTGTGTCTAATAAATTGCCTACCGCAATGGCGTAAAGCACTATAACAACACACACAGCTTTTTAATGACAGGGCCCCAAGCTAGGCAAGTGCTTCGTTATACAGTGATCAGAAATGTAAAGGAGTGTTCTTGTTCCTTGATCTATATAAACGAGGTAAGGGGTTCAGCTTGTGTGCTACTGAGTGCCATGAGGTTACCAGGTTATTGGATGCAATTAATTTTAAAAGTGGAAGGTAGCCCCACTTTTGGGGTGACCTCATGCGCTTTCAAGCTGAGAGAGGTGAGAGTGTAGGGAGCCTTCTAAGTTGTATACCACTGACCGAAGTAAGACCGGCGTCATGGTCGGTCATGGAAAAATCAGTATACGAAATGTGGCTTTCTATTCGGGATTCCGATAGCTCATAGTCCCAGTTGGTTCTATTTGGGAAAAGACTTTTCAGCTACACTTATCAACTTATCAACAAAGCTAATGCGTAGTCCTTGCTCTTGTTCTATAAGACTATAAGTGGCATGTTTCTTGGTACTAACACTTTAAAATTTGTATAGAGGATGTATTTTAATATATTCTACCAAAATCTGTGAATAACGCAGTTTCGAAGAAAGTGTTGGTTAGAGACTTTATGAATTAAGGTAACGATTTGTATGTATGTATTGTATTTATGTATGTACATAAACCTTGACCATGAAGCCAAACGTTCAATAACAAATCTCCAAATTAGAAGCAGGTCTAAATTACTCATTAATATCTATGTATCTACTAGGTACTTCAGTATAACTTTGTAGATAAAATCAAAATCAAAAAAATAAAAAAATTTGTAGCCGAAAGTGTACGAGAGTCACGTAAAGAAACGTAATCGCAGCATAAATACAATTAGAAATGCTCAAGTTCACCAAAGTCGTTGAACCCTGATTTTTTTTTGGACTGACCGAAGCAAGCAGAAAATATGTATTTTTTTGTAGAATTAAGTAAAAAAAAGTATGAAAATCATGCTAAAAATTCGTCGCTGAGTTGTATCGCCGGTGACTCATCAAGTGAAATCGCGGCGTTGCTCTTGAAAAAGAGCCATTAATCGCACATATGCACATCGATCAGCAGCATCATTCTGTCCAACGAACCAAACTGATCTTGATTTCGAACTCGGTCAGAGATGCAAACCGCAGAAGTGCTCTATTAGTAATGATCTAGAACGAGTAAAGTTGGTGGGGCGCACATGCTATCCGTACGGCGAGTAATTTCAGTGCACCAATCACCCGCTCGATCGATGTTCCATCAATGCAACGATCGTTCGACGTCAATCGATATTCATTGAATTTCTGATTGATGGCAAAGAGTGTATATTTCTTTTCAGCAAACTACTGCCGTTACCAGCATGCCTACATATCGTCAATTTGTTTTGTTATTATCTTCATTAGATGTTATTATTATTATTTTTTTATTACTCTAAAATCTGCTGCAAATATATTTGTATGTATGTATGTATATATATATGCAAGATTTTTCTTCCATTTTCCATAGCTTTGAAGCGTAAATCTAAATGAAATCATCATAATTGGAACGCAAAAAGTGGAGTAGTAGAATGGAGTGGAGTGGAATGGATTCGATTAGAGCGCCACAACTGTGTGAGTTGGCGCCATTACAACAAACTTGGCCGTAAAAAGTTTGGAGTCAACAAAGTGATCTTGCAAAAATGCAGCGTGCATCTGCGCGTGTCGATTGCAGATATGGGCGTATGAAGCCGTGTACACCGACTTTACATGCGAACTATCTATGTACATACATACATATATATACATACTTAATAGCGAATCGGTGTATGTAGACAGTCAGCCGTTAAGACCCTGCTGGAAATGTAATCTGCTGTAAGTTAGTGGAATTTTAATAAATTTGAGAGATTCCATTCGCTTTCCGCTGTACTTATGGAAACTTTAGTATTTCTCTAAGAATTTAAATTCACACAAAAAATACCTGCACGTACGTTTATCTATATGTACACCTACTGGGTTCACACGTTCCGGCATTTATTCCAGTTTTTTTTTTGGCCGTATCTCCTGAACAATTTCAAAAAAAATGGACTTGGCACCTTTTCACCTTTAGGTAGCGATATACATAGCTTAGACTTTTTTCTAAAAATATTTTTTAGATAAAACTGTTCCTATATGCTGAGTGGAATATGCCGCTCCGATGGGTGTTTCAGCGGGGTAGCGATCCGAAAGATATATCGAAGCTGGTTAAAAACTATCTCAGGGAGAGTAGCGTTCAAGTTCTTCAATGCCCTGCCCAGGCGACGGACCTAAACCCTATTGAGAACCTATTCGGTATCTCAAAGAGAATTAATAATACAATTTGTATCTAACTAAGTTTGTTAGTTTTGTTTTGCACAACACTGTACATATTTATGTCGAACACAAAAACACTATCTGCTTTACTTCCTACTAATAGTAAATGCTCTCTTCTCTTTTATGGAGCTCACAACCGCCATAGCCGAATGGTTAGCGGTGTGACTAACGCTAGGTAGGATCTTTGTTCGATTCCTGGTCAGCGCACCATCAACGGCAAACCTCCGAATGCATTTCTTCCCTCGAAAACTTCATTTGTTGTTTTGAGGCGGCTTAAAATTTTAGGTTTCCCCCTTCATTGTAATAACATTAAATCACACACCACAAAGTTAGAGGAGAAGCTTGGCCCAATACTCAACTAAAGAGGTAAGTACCAATACATACAACTCTTAAGTGCTACCACGTTTTTATCTAAGTATTGCCATTATTTATGCCTTAAGTGTGCTATATTTAGTATGTATGCGCATCTTGCGCATGCGTGCAGCGCTGATTGCCATGACTGACTCTTAATTTCTGTTGCCTATCAAATGCAACAAAAATTATACATATCTATGTACTTAGTTAGAGTTGTACGGTGTACGGTATTATTCTAAGATGGGTTAAAGCAAATGCGCACACTTACGCATATCTACAAATTACATTACGAACTGATTGCACAACAACTACACTATTGCATTTATTTAGGCATTTAAATCTGGCATAAAGAATCAGAACTATTGCTTGCTCGTGAGGTCACGAGAAGTCAAAATGGTTAACTAGTCGGGGAGGGAATCAAAAAGGTGTATTGTAAATTCATCAGCTACATATTTTAATTAGTCATCGTATAGTCGGTAAGGACTGGTTTTCTGCTCGTTGAGTGAGCAATAAAATCGCGCTACTTTCGTACAAAATTTTATGTGAATTATTACGTACTGGGTGTTTAGAAACCAGTGGAAAAAAATTAAGAATCAATCAAATTTTACGACAAATATTGATCCGAATGTTAACCACCTGGCCGTACGGTGCTTGGCTAGAAAGTTAGAAAGAGCGCTCGAGCCTAACGAGGCTGCTCTGTGCGTCTTTTAGATTCGAGGGAGATGCTTTTGAAAAACCGCCTTTAGATCTAACTCGCGGGTATTGGTCCAATGGGGAACATATCTCTCTACTGTCGGAGCACTTGAGCAACACTTTCGTGTTCTTTGTCTCTACATTTGTTCCCTCGTAATGAACGACCTCTTAACCAAACTACAGAGAGTGGTCGAGATGTGGTTAGTAACACAGAAGATCAAGAAACGATTCGATGAACTGCGGTTCCATTACGCTTGTAGGGACAGTGTTTGAATATACTGACGAAGGGAATTACCATTGATAAGACGAAGTTGGAATCCCCATTCAGACAAAACTATTAGTAAAGCCACCAATGCCAGAAGACTTTTCCATCGGGCTCCTCCAATTTTCGCTAATGCTTTCGAAATTGAATGGCTTACAAAAAACTGTCAAATCACTTCAAAGGTAAGCGTAAATTCGGCCGATCGTAACTTTTACAACCGCGGCCCTAGAGTCGCTTGTATAATGGATTCTACTCCATATTTTTGTTCAATCAGTAGTAGACTCCAGACAGATAGAAATGCAAATATCTAGCGTTACTTATAATAAGGAAAAGCAACAAAAAGACATTTCGGGTAAAATATCGGGGTTGGAAATTTTCTGGTTATCCGAGTCAAAATCCCTGACTAAGATGTCCGGGAGAATTTCATCGCCTTGATCGCAGATACAGACATTGGTACAGAGATACATTAAGGATGGCGGACAGAAGCAGGTGTTTATAGACCCCGGCACTACACTTTCTATTGTAATAGGCGGAGAGCACACGTAGGCTGCATCAAATCTTGGCGACGAAAAACACGTCAAAACTATGCTCGTTATCCGTAACTGTGGGGTTAAGTTAAACGAGGTCGCCGATGAATTGCCGAGGGAAAGCTCATCCGACTTTCCCAAGGGGGGGGGGGGGACCGGAAACGCTTTGTGGATACAGTTCACCTTTTTAGAAACATGCAATAACAAAGTGGGTAACTCAGAAGGCGGCAAGTACTGCGGACATTAGACATGCTTTGCCTCTTAAATGCATTTACAATCGATCCCCTTATTATTAGGTATTCGTCTAATAAGGTACTGTGCGCATTTATTTAAATATTAGGGATCTTGAGCTCTCAGGTTAGAGACTTATTATAGAGATATGTACCAAAAGAATTCTAGCCGCACTGTTCCATGTTCTAGTATAACAAATTTATTAAATAATTAACTAACTAACTATCTGATAAGATTTTTAGGCTAAGCATAAAGCTTATAATGAGCTAATAGGAAATGTTCTTTAGAATTCGGTGCAGCCATTTTGGAGATAGCCCACACGAACAAGTTTATTAAAAAACGCGTAATTACTACTAGAATGAAAGCTGAAAAATTTTAAGACGCATAAGGAACAGTATTTATGTATAATGCAGTTCATTTCTAATTGATTGAATTTTATTGATTCAGAAAAGCCATTCCAACGCCTTGCCCAATTTTAGGTTAAGTAGCCTAGTTATTAATTGCGAAAAAAACGATTTACATACAGACATACATAATCACACACCTTAACAGTTTGACACTTAATAGTTTCTTGGCTAATAAATTAACTTCAGTTGTCATGAAAACAGTCCATTAATATCAACAATACATACTTATACGAATTAAAGGGTTCGCATAAATAAAGTTATTAAGGAAATGGATTAGAAATGAGATTATGGATGTTAGTGTGTACAAAGATATGCATGTATGTATGTATGTACGTATGTGTGATGTGTGAATGTAAGAACGTTAACTGCGTAATCAAATTTCCTGAATGTGGACTAAATCGACCTTTCCTCCTTCAAGGGCACAGCAGTGAGCTACATACATATGTATAACAAGTAATTTTTAGCAAAAAAAAACCGACTTCAACTCCCATATAAAAAAAAAATATATATATATATATATATCATGATCCACTGATCGGATCTCAACCTCTGAGACACTACCTTTCCGATGCAAAAAGAATTATCGAAATCGGTTGACGTGGTCCAAAGTTATGCGGTAACATACATAAAAAAAAATAAAAATATTCCGACGAACTGATAACCTCCTCCTTTTTTGGAAGTCGGTTAAAAATATTATTTTTTAACTAACCTCGAAAAAAGACGCATAAAAAAAACTTCAACGAAGAAGGACTCTTAACATAGTTGACGGCGAAGAAAGACTCGTAAACCCGTATGTTTGCAGGTGTAACAGTATGCAAATTCCCAAAAGAGTTTTTAGGGAATGATGCTGAAGTGACAGTCCTTGGCCAGGTATAAATCTACTGTCAACTAGGTTTCGCGTCATTCATTGCCGAAGTTTTCCTTAAGCGTCTTTTTTCGTAAGATTTTTTTACACGTCTTTTCCCGCCGTCAAAACACTAGCGCGCCTTAATTCATATGTAGTGATGTTTACACATTTTTTTTACAGATTGTAACTGCATTAAAACACTGACTTAAATCTAATAGTGGACGGTACCAAAAAAAATTTGCAACCTCAGAATTTCGAATGAAATTTTATTACCTCATATGTACATATGTACGTATGTATTCACACACTTTAGCTATGTTCGCTATTTGACTTTGCTTTATATTTATGTACGTACATATGTACATATACATACCCAGTCGGAAATGGCCATTTATAGTCATGTGCCCAGGAATGTATCGGCCTAGCCGCGATGCCTTAGGAGTGTAATTTGTCACGTGTCGCATACCATGGTCAATTACACTTAATGAAATAATTGGACCGAGTTGAAATGAGAAATGATGCCCGCCCAATTTTCCAAAAATCTATAATAATCTGTTTTCTTGTTACGTGATTGTTGTAAGTATTAACTAGAAGTAAATGATTATCCTTAGCTATTGAAATATTGAAGTTTTCGTATTTCCGAAATTTACCAATATGTATATGGGAGGTGGACGTAATTTTAGTCTAATTTCAGACATTTTCAACACATTACTTTTTTGTACCAAGGGCCATAGCGTGCCGAGTTTGGCAGATATTGATAAAGCGCTTACCGAGATACACAGATTTAGGAAAAAGTGGGCGGCAAGCCACGCCCATTTTTCAAGAATTTTTTGTAGTCTCATTTATTGCTAAAAGATTACATATTGCAAACTGATTTATCGCAGTTTTCGTATTTCTATAAATTACCGCTACAGGAAGTGGGCGTGGTCTCAAAAGTCTTCAACAGGTGGGAGTTGTTGTTGAAGCGGCTACTGAGTTACAGCAATTCTTCATAAGTGAGCGGTGCCGCACACGTTTTCCAAAAATTTTAAAATTGTCCTTTTGTATACCAAAATTGTATTTGGATCTAGTATTAACGGAAATATCATAGTTGTTTTTTTTTTAATTTTCGCGAAAATACCGTTATACGGGAGGTGCGTGTGGTTAACGATTCCGATTTCGCCCATTTTCAATAGGTACCAACGTCTTGGAAAAAGGGCAAATTTTAAACCGAGCTATCGTGTACACGAAGAGACGGACAGACAGACTGACATGGCTCAATCGAATTCTCTATTCATTCTGAGCATTTTGGTATATGGCAAATATTGGCATTGCGGACATTACGTTCGGATGTTTCTTTTAAGTTTTCTGCAAATTTTTATGTACAACACAATCCACATGGATACTTTGAAGAGAAAATAACGAAGTTAACCAAATGCATTAAAATTGGGATTAAAATCATAGAAAACGTGGAAAAATGCGTACCTAAATTTGGTTCTCCATAACCACAAAGTATGGCTTGTTTATGGCTTCGATCGCTAAGGAATACAACAACTCGGTTATATCAATGATACGGCTTCAAATCTTCGGCTAGACATTACCAGCTCGCTTACATTGCCATGCATCTCTTCCAACAATCGTATTCGTTAATCTTTTCTTGGTAGAAACGGCTTATGCATTCCAAGTTTTCCAACTGGGTACATAGTACATACATGTGTATGTATGTAGTATATGGTAGTTTTTAGCACTCTTTTTGTAATCGCATTCATATTTGGGTCAGTTTTTTTTTTATGCATTTTTCAGCTCATTTTCAATATTTTTGTGTATACGACGAGTATGTGAACACTATTATTAACTCGCTTGCTATGCCATAATTAAGGCTTGGGGTTTTTCTCCTTGATATGAAAAATCATATTGGATCTTAATTGGCATGGTATTTATTGGCACACAAAATATTCCATAAGTATTCATACATATATGTACATATATAAGTAATGACGTCACGTGTCACATTTACGGAACAAATTCATTCAACGACCTGGAAACCTTGAACTAGCAGTTGTAATCATAGTACTTATAATAGGTATAATTACTTGAGTGTCGAATTTGATGCAAAGTAAACAGAAAATTAATAAGGAAAAAATACAGAGGTCAAGTTATTAAACGAAGTTTTTTCACCCTAAAAATATATGAAACTAGCAATTACCCGGCGTGCTTCGCTGCGCCTTAAATGTATTTTTGTGTTGTAACTCTCCCCCTAAGCTCTTATGGCCTCATTTACAAAATATTTTTAAAGAACTTTATGAAGTTAGATTTAAAAAAATCGATCTATGAAGCATTGTTTATTTTTTTTTTGAGTTAATATATTTTCGAAGGTAATTAGAAAATATGTAAAGAACCGACTTTCTCTTGGAAATTTAATTTATAATCTTATAACTGGAGTCTACTATCGCACCCTTTCCTCAAACGTGTATTGATTCAATATTCAAATAACGTATATTTATATAATTTGAAAAAATCTCCCTACTATACAAATATGTACAGCAATATTAAATAATATTTTCAAATGTTGTGAGAGGGAGTAACAAAACAAAATTACTTTTAAGGCGCAGCGAAGCACGCCGGGTATTCGCTAGTGTCACATGAAATTAACTGAGCAAAGTACAATGAATAGCTGTTAAACAATGGCACCATCTACTTTAAATGAAACATACTTATTTTCGTGGGGGATACTCACACACCATATACTTTTCTATTGAAATTTTTCCTGAATTTTCCTAGCTATAAACCTCCAACGAATGCAAAACCGTGAAAATCGGTTCGTGCGTTCTGGAGTTATAGCGTCAGGAAGGAAAACCCTACTTATTTTTATATTAATTTTTATATTAAAGAAGATTAAAGAACTGTCCGCATTAATCAATTTTATTTTTCACTAAAACGGTATTCATGAATTTTTTAATTTTTTTTTATTTGCTTCCGCATACTTTTGACATAACAGCTTTCATTTTATGCCGATATTAAACAAATACAGCCTAAGTTTACCCGGGTCCACGTTTTGGTCTGTATCTCGTGACCCAAGTCACCCAGCTATATGAAAAGTGCTCAATCTTAAAGCATTCATGAACAGCTTTCATTTGATACCCATATTAAACAAATACACCCAAGGTTACCCAGGTCCACGTTTTGGTCTATATCTCGA
>NW_023458555.1:7474808-7477508 GCF_013731165.1 Rhagoletis pomonella
CCATATTAAACAAATACATCCTAAGGTTACCCGGGTCCACGTTTTGGGGCCACGCCCCCTTTATATATCAAAATATTTTTTACCCTGTGACCATCCCTGGAAGATATCCAGTGCGTGTGTAAAATTTGGTTACGATCGGCTTATTCGTTTAGGAGCCAAGTGTGTCTATAGGTACATACATAATTTGAATTTTATATATATAGATAGATAGATTACCGTCATTCGAAAGCAAACATCACAAGTAATTTCTAAGCTCAAATTTACTTCCGCGCTGAAAAAATGTCAACAAAGAAACAGGAAGTCACTTGCAAGAAAATTCTTACTGCTTTCATGGTAAAACGAATTATCGTCCAATCGATAAAAAGCACGAGTGTTTTTGATTACAGGGAAAATTTGTCAAATAAAAAATATAGGTTTTCAAGGTTAATTTCATTTCTTTGATATCAAGGTGATTTATTGTGTGAAACTGGTGCGATTTGCAAAATATTTTGGAATATTTGTAACGAAAGTAATAAATATTTCAAATAGTAGGTGCTAAAAACACAACATTTATTGTAAAATGTTTGCCTTTTCGTTAAGAAATTTCCAAAATAAGTTTTGTAAAATGCTCGGAATTCAAATCGTATGTTTTGCAGAACATGCCAGATAGTGTTCGATTATGGGAACACTAACCAAAATTATAGAAATATTTGAGGGATTCACAAAGGTGTCGTAAGTGTCGTATTGTTGTATGTCGTAAACTTTGAAAGTTTAAATAAATGCTTAGAGAACTTGAAACGACAACCAACTATTATTTAACACCACAAAAATTCATAATATGACTTTGATGGTACTTTACGGACCCCTTTAATATATTTTTTAGGCGTTTAAAGTTTGCAACATACAACAATACGACACTTACGACACCGTTGTGAATACCCCAATTAATAATTTTCTGTATTTTTGGTCAATCTACCTTATATTTAGAAATTAATTTTGTGCTGCTGTCTTTCGAGATATCTTTCTACGAATTGCATAACGAGATGGCACCTTAACTAAGCGTATAAAACATATATGTATGTATGTATCGTATAAATATTAATACTACATGTATGGACATACCTCTTGTATTATTATTTTTCAACACCATAGTGCCCATCTGCAAAGAAAAAAAGTAGAAAAAAGTATAGAATAAATATTCATAGTTTAAAAACTAATCTAAGAAGGAAATTGTACATATTCGGCTCAAAAAGTCCAAAAGGCATCTTTGGACCCAGTTCAAGGGCCTCAGTTGCAATGGACAAACCAACAAGATCTTCCTTCTCTGGGCTACGGGCTACAAAAGCCTTAAATGTAATCAAGGGCCGATGACGTCCTTACAATAGTATCACATTAGGGTGGTCCAAAAATGCATGTGAATAAGTTAAGTTGGAATTTTTATGCCCTCACCCTCTAGGATTGTTCTAAACCGAAAAAATGTGCCCCTATCTTTTTTTTTTTTGAAATCAAAAAGTTTTTAGAAATCAAAAAAGTTCAAAGCGCTCAAATTTATTCATGTATTTTGTATGGAAAAAAACAACTTTTCGCAGATATGGTATAGAATTCTCTCTGATCTGTTTCTCTGCAGGAGATTCCCAATAATAACACCCAATTGTTTATTTAACCCGTTTTTCATAGTAACTATAATTTATAGGTTCGCCAAAACCCCCGAAATATGCTATGGTGGGACCAAAAATATTTATTTTTAAGAATTCTATATCATATTTACGAAAGGTTGTTTTTCCCATACAAAATATATGAAAAAGTGTGACTGATCGAAAAATATTGATTTTCAAGAATTCTATACCATCTCCACGAAGTTGTTTTTTCCATATAAAAAACATGGAAAATTTTGAGCGCTTTGAGCGACCTCTAAACATTTTTTGATTTCAAAATAAAAAAAATAGGGGTATACTTTTTTTCGTTATAGAATAGGGGGTGAGAGCATTCAAATTCCAACTTTACTTATTTTGGACAACCCTATATTACATATGTACATTGCTTCACAGAAGAGCTTAGAACAAATCAAGGATTGCACTGGAATTAACTTTCTGTGCAGAACTAGCCAAAAAATATATTAAAATAAAATATGTGATGAAAATTAGGAATTCTGATGGGTGTTTTAAATAGTTAATGCAGAAAAAATTCACAAAAAAAAATTTGAAATGTTATAAAAAAAATTTAGTCAAAATTGTTTATTTTTTAAGTTTTTAGAAAAATGTTGAGTATGCAGTTTTATAGATCATTATCTACATCGTAGGTACACTCTATAGAAGGTTAGGGACGTTATCAAAATATAGTATAACAATCTGCTAAGATATCAGATATCAGTTGTTTTCATTTTAAAGCTTTAATATAAACATGGTAAACTAAATAAACCAACTGGTTTCGCTTTTGATCCTTAGTGAAGGCCTTGAGTAAGATTTGGCTAGCTATTCTGGTTTTCACAAATAGAAGTTTAATCAGCGAAAATCATTTGAAAAATCTGCGCAAACAAGACTTGATTATATTTATCACAATCAACTATGTATTTAATACTTCATTCAAACGATTTTATTAGTATATTCTCAAGATGCTCATTTTAATACATATGTATTATCTTAAATATACAAGTTTGTGTGTACATACATACATACATAATAAGCAAAAAATAGCGAAAGTAAATAAGTCATTGACATTCAC
>NW_023458555.1:7477608-7478408 GCF_013731165.1 Rhagoletis pomonella
GCATGCATGCACACTTGTCGTCGTTACCAGTTTGTGTATTTCTTGAGTTAAAAAAAAAAAAAACATCACTTCTATGCCGGTTGCTGTGTCAAGTATCAAATGCAATTGAAACTGCAGATTTCCATTTCGAGAAAAGCAACGACGGGCTGCAATGGCAGCGGAAAAATAATAAGATCTTGGCTGCTGGAATGAAAACAGATGCCGTTGTTAAAAGCAAAAGTGATGGGGTGATGGCATCTTATTACCGCACACTCAGCACAATTGGCTGACAAACAGACAAACAGACAGACTGACAGGCAAACAATATGGCTTGGAGTTTCGAGTTCATGTAGTGGAGTAGACTTTACGGGAAGGCAGGGGGAGTCGATCGTTGCACTGCACGAACGCATTGTAGCTGCAAACAACAATGGCCTCAGAAATTTGCTACAGTGGTGTATTTTACTGGTAATTTATAAAAGGGTATTTATTTATATAGTGGGCGATAACAGTTTACGAACGATCAGAGTGACATACATACTAAATGCATACTCGTATACATATCTATATAGAAGCAAAAACAAGTTTTGGCTATTTTCCTTACTTTTGTTTATTATTTTTTTTTTTCGTAAAAGTATAGCTCACCATCTAACAAAAACTATGTAAGTCAAAATTCCAAAATTTTCAAAAAATGTTCATCAAAACTTCAAACTTTTTATTCAGAATTAAAAAAAAATATAGTTTTTAAAATAGTTTAGTATAATAGAGTGTAAGTTTGAAGCAGCTGGGACCTACCGTTGACTTTTAGCAATTTTTTTTTTTTT
>NW_023458555.1:7478418-7478654 GCF_013731165.1 Rhagoletis pomonella
AACGTTTTGTTTTTTTTTTTTGTTTAACAAAAGTAAAGTTTATTAACATAACGTAAGCGTAAACACAGTGAAAATGAAATGGCAGTAATAGTACTTTTTTTTATTTTCTTCAAATGCACACAAGTATGCGCACCAGACGGACACACAAATAAATGTATGCAAGTATATACATACCTACATATGTAAATCTTCTTCATATATTTGATTAAAATGAGAAATGCTTTAGCTAAGCAAAG
>NW_023458555.1:7478754-7480139 GCF_013731165.1 Rhagoletis pomonella
TAAATGCACGATGAGGTTGTGGGAGGAAATCGTTAAGTGTAGAAAACGATTTTTTGTTATGTTTGCTGCTTCCTGGTCGAAAGATGTGTCTGTAACTTAAACGGAAATTATTTTTTTAATTATTTGGAGTGGTTATTGATTTTATTTTATGTTTATGTACGTACAGCTGTCCACAAAGTAATTGTAGTGCAATATTTTGACCCGTTTATACTATTTTTTTGGTTTGTTTTATGTTTATAAATTTTTTATAAAAATATAATTTATCTAACAAAAGCCATATAAAACCAAATTTCAAACTTTGTGCATAATTCTTCATAAAAATTCAAAAAAATTATACCAAAATTTAAATTTTTTTTTACTCAAAATTTAAAAAAAAAATTAGGTGTCCAATTTTGTTTATAGCTCATTAAGTTGTAGTATAGTAAAGTGAAAATTTCAAGTGGCTACAAATAGGCAGACTTTTAATTGACGCTGTTACGCATTTTCTTCCATACAAAGTATGCCCGTAAATTTTTTATATGTAAGAAAATGCCTAGCACCGTCAAGAATAAAATATATATATATGTACAAAAAATCAACGCAATTTTACGCAACTTCAAATATGAACTTTATTATACTAAATTAATAAAACGTCTGAAATTTGGGTGAATGTTTGTTGAGTTTTTATAATTTTTGCAAAAAGGTCAAAATTTGGATTTATGTAATTTTTGTTAAATAGTGAGCTAAAAAAAAATGAGCTATAAAAAAAATTAATAAACATAAAAACTGGTCAAAATATCGTATTTCTATTATTTTGCGGACAACTGTACCTACAGGAATTTTGGATTCACTTTTGTTAAAAGTATAGAATCCAATTTTTTAGTTTCTACATATGTGCATACTATATGTATATGCTACATATGTACATACAAATGTACATATTTATACATTATTTATCTATTTTCGCTCCTCCCTCACATCACGCGTTATTTCTCAGCCACTTGAGGCTTTCCAAACTCCTACTTAAAAAAGTCTCTTGAGAATCTTCTGCGGGGTCCGCTTGCTCGCCATTTAAGCGCATTGAGTGCAATTTCATTTAAAAAGCACGCTAAGTGCTTTTAAATTGCCCGTTACGCTGAGTTTGTTTTTACACAGTTAGAGCAATTTCAACTGAACCTCCGAATTTCCCACGCATATCATATCACTCATTTCCATTCATGTGAATGGCATGGCATGTGGGTGATATTATTTTGGACGCTTTTGCTTTTGACACCTTCTGGAGTTCACAGCATGTCTGCTACGCTTTACAGTTATTGTTTTGGTTTAAAAAAGGTGAGAAGTTGTTAAACGCCATTGAAAGTGAATGTCAATGACTTATTTACTTTCGCTATTTTTTGCTTATTATG
>NW_023458555.1:7483139-7515167 GCF_013731165.1 Rhagoletis pomonella
AAGTATAATTTATGCTTATCTGCAGAAAATAAAATATCGCCTATTATAACGAATTCCATTAAAATGTGCGGCTTTTCACGCTTCTTGTTTTTTTTTTTATACGTACGTATGTATGTATGTATGTACTTTATTTTATATCGTTCTAGGTACATAAATGTATGCGCATTACTGGTGTCCCTATACTAACTTTGATATAATCTATTTATTTGTAATAAATATTTGATAGTTATTGATGTTAAGTTCTTTTATAGTCAGAATGACTTACCTAACAATACAGCGGTTCATTCAACTTCGATTTTTATTGTAATGCTTGTGCATACATATATGTACATAGATATATGCATTTTTAATAACAAATTACCTTTTTTTTCTATCTAGACACATAAGTACAGTAGCAATCGTATTTCCGTTTCATCGTTATCACCGGTCAGTATCTTCAGCCACAACGCGACCAGCAAAAAATTTAACAAACAGTAAAATGAATAAATGTTCTGCCACTAATGTCAATGCATTACAAACGCTCGCACGTTCCATGTTTAGGGTAAAAACTGCTTACCATTTCATTCTCGAACACCTCCTCGACCAAAAAGTCAATATTAGCTAATTTTATGTTATTTTGTTATTTTTTCCACCTTATGGCATGGTAGCGTAGCGCCGCCGCACGTCATCAACAGTACGAGTATTAACAATAGCATGCCGACCGTAGATAGTTATTTGTAAACACAAAGCATATGTACATATGTATGTTTGAAGGTACTTTTAGTCGTATGCATATTTAAACGCTAGTGGTTGTCAGGCGATATATACATAGACTAGCTGGCGCCAGCTGCATTCGGCGAAGATAATTTCCTAAGGGAAAATCCAGCCCACAACAGGTACTTCCTGAAAATCAACTGCCTACTCAATTGGCCACACACGTGTTTACAAATGCAGAAATATGCATAAAAGTTTGTACACTCGCATACATTCATACAGGGTGGGCCAAATAATGTTTGTTATATATTGAATACATTTTATGGGAAATTAAGAGGTTTTACGTATGAAAAATGCCACGTTTTCCGTTACACTACGGAATGTCTCGAATATTCTGCTTCAGATGTCTTAATGACCCCGTCAGAATGAGTACTTTGCGTACGTGGCGCTCAAGGATGAAACTGACAGTTGAGTAGACTGTGTGTGTGTTTGCATAGAGAGCGCGTCAGATTGGCAACCCTTGCGTCGACGGACCATTCCCAACGAACGTTGGCCAATACTCAACTTTTGACGCACGTAAATCCGTCACTGCTGACAGTTGTATAACACCGCGTTTACACAAGACAAGACCAATGAGAATATGCATTAATTTACACATTGTTTGAGTAAAGTAGGCATCCAGACAATAAACTGTCTTCGAAAAGCTAGAGACAGTGACGTTGACATCAAGAGAAGTGTGAATATATTAGAAGCGTTCCTTATCTCCCAGAAATAGTCAGAAAAAGTCCGAAGTAGCCAGATTTAGTCCAAAAAGTGTTCCTTAACTCGGAAATGACAACAAAAATGAGAGAGCAACATTCAGTGAGAGTGACTCTCATCAGTCCGAAGTAGTCAGATTTAGTCAGAAGAATTTTTTCTGGCAAAATCCTGAAATAGCGATAATTTTCGCTACGTCATAATAATTGATCGTTGACAAGAATAGACAAAATCGATAATTTTAATACGTTGTTGTATACTGTAAGTGTCCACTAAGAAATTACAAAAATTTAGTTACAACCTGCAAAAAGAAGAATATAATTATATTAAAAAGCTAGCCAATGCCCGCTTTCTTTGTGGCGCTTTAAAACACCTTTCGGGCGGTAAAACAATCATTCAATTCGGTTATGAAACACGGCAGAAAATGGTTCCTAACTAAAAAAAAAGATATATATTAAAGCCCGTATAATTTGAAATAACTTGTCTTCGGTACCACCTATCGGACCATGCTCGAAACCAAATGTCCGTTCCCGTAGCTTTGTTCCCAACCAAGAACACTTAAAACCCCAAACCGAAAGGAGAACAAAACCTTCGGGAGCGTTTTCACAAGAACTAAAGAACTGGAATTATATAACCCTGTGGAACATTTCTAAGAGAACAAAACGGGAACAAAACTCTTCCTCTCGAAGAACAATTTGGGAACTAAATTCTCAGGAACTTTTCGACAAAGAACGAAACGGGAACTATTCGCGAAGAATGAAAGCGAGAACGAAATTTGTCTTAATCCTTTCCATTGGTTTGAAATGTTTGAACATTAAAATTAATCAAAAAACAACTGAAGGATAATTTTGCAAATTAAGTCAACGAAATACTTAAGACTCGAACTTTAATTGCATAATAATAATAGATTGGCGCTTACACATATGTTAGTGTTTGGCCGAGCTTCTCCTCCGATTTGTGGCGTGCGCTTTGATGTTGTCACAAGCGGAGGGACCTACAGTTTTACGCCGACCTCGAACGGCGATAGTATTTTTATGAGAAACTGTTTTTCTGGGCAGAAATACACTCGGAGGTTTGCCATTGCCTGCCGAGGGACTATCGCTGTTAAGAAAAAACCTTTTTTCTATATTTTTTTTCGATGTTGCTTTGATCAGGGCTTGCATCCAGGTGCAGCGGGGTGAAAGCGCGCACTGCTTACCACTACACCCCAGCGGCCGTTTAATTGCATAGAAAAATAAAAATTATTCCATAATGGACAGTTCACCCTAATGATAAATGATCTGGAAGTTGGTTCTCATTGAAACGATTTTTCCTCTCAATACATAGACGCCCCTCTCGATCTTAACATTAAGTTCTCAAAAATTTTGTTCTCGTTCTAGTTTTTGTTCTTATTTCACCCTCCCTGAAAACGTTCTCGATGCTTTTGTTATCATGGGAAACGTTCCCGAAGGTTCGTTTTCACTTTTTGTTTTACACAAACATTCCCGAACCTTTTGTTCTCATTTTGTTCCCGTAGTAGTACACAAAATATGGTCAATCAACAAAATGTGAAACAAGTGAGATATTGAGAAAGACAGGAAAAAATTCTTGAATTTGGCTGCTGTTGCTCTAATAAAGTCTCCCCATTTGGTTTTCCTTAAAATACATTACGTACATTATGTACAGATATCGAGCTTTTACAATTTCACATGTACATGTAGAGATAAAAAAAAATTTTTGTTTAACATTGCCAGGTCTTATTTGGCCCACCCTATATATTCATACATAAATCGTATGTGGGGTTCGAAACAGTTGATGTGTTTGATGAAGATAGGCAGATAAATACTCATACTCTCGCCTTCTGTCATACAAAAGCAGCACAAAAGCTAAACAAACACTACGGCTAATGAACTCCTGCGATTTTCATACACACATACATACATACATACATACATACATACAATAGGTACTTATATATCTATAAATAGATAATGCACCTAAATACCTATTTGTGCACTAGCATTGTCATTAGACACGAATTACAACCGTAACCCACGCGAACGGGGCCATACATCTTGTACAAAATAGTTCTCTCGAAAGCCCCCAATCGTGCTGCGTTTTTCATTTGCCTACCGAGCCTAAAGTAGCACCTGTTGGCAAAATTATTCTTCGCTTGATCGCCAGCCTCGCATTATTGGTGGTGTTTACATTGAATCCTAGGTAGAAAAAGTTCTTCACTACTTCAAAGTTATAACAGCCAAAAGTGACAAGTGCTGCAATACCTGAAGACTTTTTACTTGCTGGCAGAAGGTACTTTGTTGTTTTCCGCGTTCGCCGCTAGACGAACCTCTTACCTTTTTAGCTTTTTTATGAGGTAAAAATGCTGCGTTAACGTCACTGGGTTTCAAGCCGACGATGTCAACATCATATGGTACCAATGCGATTCAGATTGGCAGCTCGGCTTCCGCGGTACAGCATAGATTGAAAAAGTCTCAAGGCAGTGAATCATCTTGTCTAAAACCTCATTTGGTCTCAAACGGCACCGAGAGCTGCTTCCCAATGGATCGTACAGGCAGATTCTCTTCGTGGTATCAAAAGCGGCTTTAAAATCGACAAAACGATGGTGGGTGTTGATTTGCACCTGGAAAGGACGTAAAGCCGTAACTAACTAAATATCCAAAATTCACTTTTGGATTGATTATGATCCATCATTTCATCGAATTATAAGCCCCCATATCGCTTCAGGCAATACAAAAATTCTAGTTAGCTGTGGCTTTTTTGCCACATCGATGCATCGAAGCAAAACATCGATATTTTCGATGCATCGATGTTTTTCCGACATCCCTAGTTTTGACAGCAGCTTCTCGACTTCGTACTCTAGTCGCCTTGCCTGACGCACGTTCTTTACTTCACTGAGGCAGATGCGGACCTTAGCTGCGACTAAGTAGTTATCCGAGTCGATGTTGACCCCTTAGATGGAACGCACGTCCATAACGCTCGATATGTCTAACACAACGTGATTAGTTTTGTTTTTTGATCAGGGGATACCCAAGTGGCTTTGTGACGTTTAGATGCAGATGTCTGTTATCTCTCGCATTTGCGGTTATTTCCGCGGTTGTGTGTTGGTTCACTGGCATACTACATCGCAATATAAATTTTGCGGGAATACTGAATTGTAAACTCGCAAAGAGATGGTATGTGACGCTCCTTAAGCTTTTACGCCTCTAACAAGTTTGACCTTGGAAAAGTTTTTGGAATCTATCAAAATTGTTTGCCATCTTGAACATATGAACGAGAAGTTTTTGAGGTTTGCTAAAACCCTGGTAATTCTAAAGATGTCCTTCAATACAAACCGAAGCTGTATAAGCTTTCATTGATCACTTATTTGTCCAACTATCGAACCTTAGACGCTTTGTTTTTCAAAACATCGACGGTAGCCTATTAAATATTCGTTTGTTTCTATTTAAACCTTAAGGCTTAATTACTACTTCTGGATAAGAAAAATGTGTTTGATTTTAAGTTGATACCGAAACAAACTCCACGCTTGAAACTCCACACTCATAAATAGCTGCAATTAATATCTCGTTTTTTTTTTTTGTAATCAAAACTTCCACAAATTACATTAACAAATGGTTTTCTTTATTTGCAGTTACCATAAAGGTCAAAACGATTTGAATACATTAAATGCGCCAATTTGAAACTACTTTGAAGACAACGATAAAAGAAGCCTCGACTGCGCAAGCGCCACGCTGTGTAGAGACTTATGAGCGCCCAAAATGGAAACATGGAATGCCAGCAAACAATTACGAAAAACTGAAAAGCAATTACAACAGAAGCGGTAAAAACCAAGTCAGCGTAGAGAGTATCAAAAACAACAACGGACGACTGGGCTGGGAAAAGGAACGGGAAACGAAATTAAAATTTGGAAAAGTTCAACTAAGCCTTTGGAAACCGAATATAGAAGAGCCGTAAACGTGCACTAATTCTCTCCACCCCCAAAATTAAATGCCAAAATGCCAAAGCGATTTACAACCACACTATTTGAGTTACTCATTTTTGGACTGTTTGCACAAGTTTTTGCAGGCGTCTTGTCACCCGCACAAATATTGCGGCAACCAACGCAACCATCATTCGATGACGCGGTGGAGAATTCAAAGGCCGTCACTGCCAGTGACCGTGACATTGCCGCCGTGGTGGCAGCGACAGCAACCGATCGGGGCGTCAGCTATAGCGACGATCAAATCAAATTGAAACTAAAGTCAGTAGAAGGTATCGCCGCCAATGCAAACACAGCTGACGCGGGCGGTGAAAGTGAAAGCAAGCGAGTGGAAAAAAGCACAAAGTTATTACCTGCATTGGGTAATAATCACACAAGCGCAGGTGAGCACAAGTCAAGCGAAAAGTTAATACTGAATCGGGTGGAAAGTCATGAGACGGACAGTGCGAATGGGCAAGAAGAAGCCAAAACGGTTGAGGGTAAAAGAGAGGAAGAGGAGGAGAGGGAGAGGGAAAGTCAGGATGAACGCGATTCAGAGGAGGCGGCGAATAAGCATTTGGGCGCAAACAATGCTGTTGCAGAACAGCAAATAGTGAGCAACAAGCATACAGGTGGCGTCTTTAGTCAAGCGGATGAGACGGCAGAAAAGTCGCGGACCCGCGAAACCTTAAAAACGCATGTCAACAACGGTTTGGATGAATTGGCGCTACGACTTAATAATGAAAAGACAAAAAGCAATGAATTTACGGAGGTCAAAGATGAGCCTCCAGCAACAACCGAGGGTATCTTAAAAGATGTAGAAGATGTAGCAGTGAAGGTTAGCAAAGCAACAACTGATCGTCCGATCACAAGTGAAGATCGTACTGAGGATGCTGGAAAAAGCGTGGCGAGTGTAGCGGAAAGCAGACACAAAGCAGAGAGCTTAGATGAAGCCAGCGAAACAATGGGCCGTTCAATGGATGCAGTACAGAGTAGCGAAAATAAGTTGGAAGCAGCTTTTGGGGAGAAGGCGCTCAGCGAAGAAATGCGAGGAAAGGAAATTATGGTTACATCCATGCCAAAACCAATATTAGCAACTAAAAGTGGTACTGAAGAAACTGTAAGCTCACTTGGAAAAGGGGAAAATACCGGCATGGATTTGGAAGCAACAACCAAACCGGACCAGCCAACTCAAAATAAACACCAAATAAATCAAACCGAAACAGATGTCCCCGCGCAGCAGCAGCTGCTGCAGCAAAAGGCGCAAGCAGCCGAAATAGACCTGCAGCAGCAGCCACGTTCAAGCGCAGCTGTCACGATCGAGGCTGAAACTGATACGATGACAACAACAGCAGCCGAAGAGATGATGCACACACAAGAAGAAGTTGCCAATCAGTCGCATATTAGCAGCAGCACTTCCTCAGCCGAGAAGCGAGGCAAATTCATCAGCGGCAATTCGACAAATTCGCGAAATATGAATTTGCCTGACGCGCCGGAGGTTTGGTCCCTCGCAGGTATGAGAATGGTGCCCAAAGTAATGCATAACAACGGCACGTCCACGCAGGTCACCGATGAGAGCAGAAGCAGTGCGAATTCTCGTTGGCAACTAAATGAAATCGTAACCACTGAGCGCACGCCGAATGTGAGCAGTTACAGTGAGAAAAATTTGTTAGACTGGACGAAAGTAATGGGAATGCGTGGCGAGTTGGAAACACACGACGCTGTGGAAAGAAATCACATAACAGAGGGAACGTTGGAAGAGGATGGAATAGAGACAGGGAAGGAGCCAAAGACAGACGTGCCTTTGCAGGCGCTGCTAGAGAATTGGCGAACTGAGGGACCTTCTCAGATCGAGCACAGTACCAAAAACAATGAGTCCACATTCCTACAGACTACCGAAGGCAACGCCAAGTTGAATGTAAGCGAAAAGTCCACCGTCACATATGTGATGAATGAAATTGACACACTTCAAACCATAGCAGCAACAACAACAACAATAGCACCTACTGGTTTAACCAACACACAAACGCCATTAGCAAATGACTCCCCCTTATCAATTGATAAGAATAATAAGCATGCGGATTTTATAGCCACCATTGTGGCAGCTGACGTTGGAGAGTCGCTGAATAATTCATTGTTGTCGTCGACTGCGTCCACTGAATCACCCACGCAGCGTCAGAGCGCTGACCCAACAGCTGTAGGAAATTTGAGCGCAGTTGTGGAGAGCAACACACAACAGCAGGCAAGCGATGATTTCAATTTCATTGTTACGTCAACGACGCCAGTGGCAGTGGTGTGGAAGGAAGCCGACACAGCGGCAGCTAACGTAAAAACATCGGCAATAACAACAACGGCTGCGTCGCTCCCAGTTGAGCAGTCAACCTCGACGACATCACCCTCCCACAGCGACGCGTCGGCAACACCAAAGCTTTGGGCAAATGCAACGGCACTGGAGACGCAACCTGAGACGACACTAGCTACGCTGCTGAGTAAAGTTAACGCGGGCGTCAACGCTACAGAACGGAAAGTCGTTGTCAGCAGCAATGACAGCAGCATACACGACGTTACACTTGAACAGCAGGCGAGCCCAGAACACGAAACGCTAAGCAACGAGACCGAAACAGGGACTGCGACTGAGGAGCAAACGCCATTGCTTACAGTTAGTGAGCTACCGTCTAGCGAAACGCACGGCTCGACAAGTGCAGGCGAGCAAAAATCGAACGCGAACGTGAATGCAAACGCGAATGCGACCGTGGAAACGGGTGCGGGCATTTGGACGCAAAACCGAACGCCAAATGTTGCCACGGAAACTACCACAGAAAGTAGTAACATTGCAACAACGAGCACAATTAATTTTTTAAACAACACCACTACGACATTGTCAACCGATTTGGTGGAAACAAATGCCAGTGCAAAACCAAGTGAAGTGCCCACACTGACAGTAACCGAAAGAGCAACAACAGCGCCAACAACAACGGAAGTTGGCCAAATTGGTAATGAAGTGGAATTAGAAGCACGCACTGTGCGCATTTCTGTCGCAGCGGAGGGACAAACTGACGCACCGACAGCGACTTTGAATACCGATACAGGTTCAAGTACAATCGAAGTGGTGGAAGAGACGGCGACGGCGATTGATGAGGCTAGCGCAACCGCAACAACTGTGTCGTCCATAAATGAGTTATTAATGCCAGTGAACGTAACAACGACCATTCCAACAACAAATACAACATCAGTGCCAATTACGACAACACCAACGCGCGCAGCAGTGGAACCAGTTCTATATGAGGCAACAACCCTTAAAAGCGACGAAAGCGTAAACGACGAAACAACAACGACCACATCAATCCCATTGGAAACAATAACAGTGCAGGCAACTGGGTCAGTGCACGCTAATAGCGCTGCCACCACTACGGCAACGCCTGTCGATTTTCGAAATCACACAGCTGAGGCGGCGGTGGAAGGTGCACATGACACAGAAAGCTCAATCGAAACGAATGTCATCGATCAGCTGGACAAGACGACAGCGAAAATAAGTGAGACAAGCGCTACGAAGCCAACAAATAGCACTGAAAGTAGCGTAGCGCCAGCAATATCGACAACTGAAGTGGCGTTCGCTAAGGAGAACGCTGGACTAAAAGGTGAGGCTGATGCTTCGCAGACTGTGACTATTTCCGGTACGAGTAATGAAACATTGTTACCCGGCATGCAGGACGCAGACAGGACAACAACATCCACTACAACTACTACCGACACCTCTGCCACTACAACCACCACAATGGCTAATATACTCTTGAGCACGAATAGCACACCTGTATGGCTGGCTCCTGAGTATAGTAATTTTTCGACCAGCGACACAACAACCACCGAGCCGCCGCTCATCAACCTGCTTGACGATTCGTCGACACCAAGAACAACGACGCCAATAGCTATACCCAATCAGTCGACAGCAACTATCTCCAGTATTGGCGTCAAACCACAAGAAGTCTACACGGTATTCTCCACCACCGAGGGCACCACCACCACCGTCAGCACCAGCACTGCCGCCATTGCTCCTTTAGTGCCAATGTTAAGCTCGACCACCGCGGCTGATGCGCCTTTGGAAACGTCTACATCCACATACATGCCCGCAGTTGTCACCAGTACCATTGCCACGGCAATAACAACAACAATTCTTCCTCCCACGCTGCATGCCGCTATCGGCGAAGGTGCTAGCATCGGCGGCGGAGGCGGTGCGCCCACTCACCTGCCTGACATGATCAATGCCGGCATGCGTCCGAATCCCAGCGATGCCAACGAGACGGACGTGAATGTCATCATCGCCATTACGGTTAGCATTATTGGTGTGGTGGCGCTCATATTGCTCGTCGCTTTCCTCTATCTAATGCGCAAGCGTCAGAAACAGATGTCCTATGGTCAACGTTGCCGGCCGGTGAGTTTGGATGCCTACAGTTTGGATAATGTCTCTGTGTTGGGTAGTGTGCGGCGGAAAGGTGCTTCACGCGCTTCAAAACGCTCTTACGGTAATATTGCCTTCGATGATCCATCGTTGCGGCACAATGCGCTTACCGCCGCTGAGCTGGCCAAATTTGTAGAGCGTCGGTCGAGTATTTTCGAGGAATTTAGGGATGTGCCGCAAATTATTGCGCGTGCAGATGAAGTACCGCCAGGCTGTGAAGATAAGAATCGGTGAGTGCTAGCTTAATTTAGTTCTATACTTTGGCTAAAAAAATAGGTCCACTCATGTATGGGCGATTGATATCTTATCTCGTAAATGGACAAAATTAATTGTTGAGTTTTAACTGTAATACCGTTACTGCATAGTATACGCATACTTTTATGTACATAGACACACACAAATACAGCCATATCTCATGCGAGGCAAGTGCTCTTATCTTTTTAACATTGAAGATAAAGAAGCGGTTCTTAGGTCATTTTACTGAAAATTGCTCAAATATTCGTTTGGCGTTGGGCGGTGTGTAGGCCGAAATTAATCTAGAAGGTCAAATTTTTTTGAATATCTTGTAAAGCTCATTTCTAGCGGAGATTATTTTCGACGCCATATTGCAACCATCCGACGTAACTGCCCCCAAACTAAATATCTTTAGAAATTACAGATGTACATTGCGGATTGAGCTCTCTTAAGTACAGAAAATCCTTATAAAGTACACAAAGTCCTTATAATGGAATTTGGTATAGAGATGGAACTCAGTCTGGCGAAGGCAAGATAGCTGCAGAAAAAATGCGCTCTACGATCCTCAACTTACAAATAAGATGCACACAGTGAGTCGTGGTTATTTTTTTAACAGCATACAAATTCCATAAAAGCATTTTTGGGCAATCAGCTAGAGTGACAGTCCTTGGCCAGATATAGATGTGGGTCGTTCCGGGGTCGTCGATGCTACATATGGTCACTATGTGTCTTTCCTATGGATTGTTTCACGTTATTCCTATCAGAGCTCGTAGCTCTCTCCTTCTCTGCCTGAGAAAAATTTGTCACCACCCTATTTTTGCAAAAACAATTCTAATGAAATCTCTGATATACATACATCAGTTTCGGATATGATTGACCTTATAATTGGCTCAGGTCCAATTGCATGCTCTAAAGAACCGCAGTTCGCAAAATCATCAGCCAGTTTATTGCCTTGAACTCCACAGTTTCCCTCCAAATGCCATCCAGTTCCATTTTCAGTCGTGAAGTCTCCATTATAGAAAGTTTTTACCAAACCTCTCGATTGCTCGCTTGTAGGAAAGCTAACGACGTTCTTGCTTCCAAAAGAGTCTCCACGTATCAGTTTGTCATTAGGATATTATTCTGACAAATTCCCTAATCAAATTTCTATGCTCGGAGCATCGATCATCGAAATCGTCTTCATTACTTCTCTTCTTGGATCGCTTAATCCAGGAGTAGCAAATCAAACAAAGCATCAAGAGCCGCTCCTTATGTTGTACTGCGGCCATATTGCCGAAACACACATTCCTTTGTAGCCCGTTTAAAAAAGCTCATCTTGACAACGACGTAACATTCCGTCTGATTACAGCTATTTATATCCAATGTAGAGAGACAAAGGTGGCGCGGCGCATTTAGTAGTACCGCTACTTCGTTCTTGGCGAATTTGACAGAATCAATGCTAAAAAGTCATCTTCCCTCACAAACAGTCAGAAGTCTTCTAGATAATATGAGTTGGATCATATTCACTTCATTCATTCCACCTGCCCGCAGAGTCACAGGTAGCTGTGTCAAGCATCAGCAAACACTGCCACCTGTCTTTTGCCCTGTGTCTAACCCCACTTCGATTTTTATTACTGGGTCGTATCGGTCGTATATAAAAACGGAAAAATGAAACTGTTATTAACCACATGAATCAAAATATTTCAAAATTAATCTTTATATTTGCACACAAATATACGTACAAATACATTATGTACATATGTACGCGTATGCACTTAGGTGCTTATGATACATACATGCATACTTGTTAGTAGGTAAATACGTAGTAATATAAATACATATGTATTTACATATATACAATCTATTATATGACGCGACAATAAACACTCCACAATATTATATTTGAAGTATGTAGATATGATTAATTTTTTATACGGACCGAAGCTCGCATTCAACAAATGTTTTCATGCTACATTTGTTTATTTGGCAGACATTTAAGCTTTTAAAATCCAACAAAACACCAACATGTATGTATGTATGTACATTAGGTCGCACCACTCGCCATACAAAAAAATCGGTGATGTTTTTTCTTTCAAATTAAACATTTTCTATATTTTAAGAATTCTGCCACAATATACATATGTATCTGAAAAATTTTAAGATTTACATGGGCAGGATGGATTTAAAAATACGTCTAAAAATTTAGTTCTTTTTATAAACAAAATTGGCTTAATTTTCTTATTTTATTTTATTTTTTTCAAAACATTTGCATATTTGTTCCATTTGTAAATTCACAACAATAAAATGCACACGGTTGCCATGGCAGCAAGCATAAAATTTGCAAATGCAATTCCAACTGCAAATCCCAGACCATTTCCACAACTTCCCGAACAGCCCTAATATATTGTATGATTCCGGTGGAAAGGCAGCAACCGTTTTTGTGAGGCGCCCTAGTGTAATTATTAAATACATATGAGGGTACTTACTTAAACTACATACATATTCATATGCACGTATGTATGTACATTAGGGTTACTCTCGCTCGATAAATTTGCTCGATTCTTTTAAATACATATCTCACTGAAATAAAAAAATTGTCTACGTTGTAAATCGAATAGGAAGAAACCTTATATCAACTGAAAAATTACAGACATTTCATATTTTCCGTTTTTGCAAAATTGATTTATTGTATGACCCCATACTACACAAAATTCAAAACACGCGAAATAATCAATACATTCTCCAAACTATTGGCCAAATATAGTAAAACTGCGTTTTTAGTTTTTCACTCTAACGCCAATATTTTTTAAAGGACTTTGAAATTTCCAAGATATGATTATTTCAAAAAAATATATTTTAAAAATTCAGCAGAATTTATAATAACAATATAGGTGCCAAATGAAAGAGACAATTCTTTATAATTTAAAAAAAAATAAATTTCTTTAATTTAAAAGGACGAATAGGTATTGAAAATGCCCTTTTATTTAGTTTTATTTTTTAAGCTAATAAAGCTAGAAGCACGAAATTGGAGGATGTGGTCATGCATACTGCAAATTTTCAAGGATATTCAAGAATAAAAATTTAAAAGGACACTTTCAATACCTTTTCGTCCTCAAGCACCAAAAAATGTACACACTTATTCATAAATAATAAAGTGGCTTTAAAAATAAAGTAGCTTTATAAATTGTATAAAGCTTTTTAAACCTACTTAATTTTTATGAATAAAGCTAATAATTTTTTTCTTGATTCCTATATTGTTTGTACATACATTGCACTGAATTTTTTAAACAGTTTTTTGAATTAAACATAAATATAAAATTTTAGCCCTTTTAAAAAAATCTTCACGTCAGAGAGAAATGCTAAAAGCGCAGTTTTACTATTTTTGATCCCTAGTTTTGCGAACTTATTGACTTTTTATGTGTTCAAAAATTGACTCTCGCACATATTTGTACTCTTTGTATTGTGAACAATATTAAAAAGTTTAAAATTAAACTGCACCCTAATACGTGAGACATTTACTTTTGTCTGTATGTACATATGTTATATGCCGTCTTGAGTCATCATCGCGCTTTTTTTCGAGATTTTAAGCTCTTAATTAATTAATTGAATTTCCTTCGTATCATTGCCAAGCGTTCTAATACATATTTCGTTTGTTTGTTTCTCTTTTTCTACTTTCTATGTACCGCGTCTATTTTGTTATTTGACTGTCTGTACATTCGACGACTGGCTACCGTATTTAGATATGCCAATGTAATACCGCTTCCTGAGACGCGTGTCGTACTACAGCAGCTTGGAGACGACGATAAAACGGAATATATCAATGCCAATTATGTCAGGGTAAGTACGAAAATAATAACAATAAAGTGCATACATATGTATATGTAAATATGTAATATACATAGAAAGGCCCTATCTAACATTTTTGTTTTATTTTTTATTCGGTAAATAGTTATAAACTTTATAAAACTGAAAGTTCTGCATTGGCGAATTTCTTCTAAACACTGATCTTTAAGAAATGCTGAAACTAATTTAATAATGCAAGTTTTTGTTTTTGTTTTTTTAATTCTATTAGGTCTTTAATGAGTATCCTTTCCTATTATAATGGAATTTTTTCCAGTGTTCTGCTATTATGGGTTAAATTGTGTGATAACTTTTAACTGAATTTGTTATCAAAAACTTTGTTTATAAAATCTCACAAATCATTTATGTAGTACATACACACATGTTGGTGTGTGTACAATGTACGGGTATATTAAAATTACTGAGCGATCCGCTAACTAAATCACTGGAGTAGATCGAATCGTTGCAACTAATCTTCTCAGCTGGATGACAAAGTCTCTTTGTTGTTTCACTGCCTTTGTTTTATTTATACTGACTATCTCGCTTGCCTTTGTGTGTACGTTATCTCTTTTTGTGCAAATATATGTACATATGTACAGATGTACCTGTCGAGAATGTCAGTTACTTATATTTATTTTTATTTTTATTTTTGTTGCTTTCGCTTTACATTGTTGCTTTTGTAATTATAAAGCGCAGCAAGCTCAAAATTACGCGATCATTTTGATGTTCCGTTTTTTTCCGTCCTTTCTCTCTTTCTGTATAAACGATTTACGCATAAGTTACGCGAATCTTAGATCACATTACACAAGTATAAAATATGTACGTATGTATATACCTATACAAACACACATAGATGCATATGTATGTACATTAGGGCGCTTTTTTCCGGCGACTATTTTTTTCTACTCCCACTTCGAAATTTTGCGGGAAATATCTAAAAACATGAAACCAATCAAAGTAGACTGTTTTGTTTTTAATTTTAAATTAATCATTTGAATGAAATTATTTTTAAAAAGTAAATGTCAGAGATTCTTCTTTCGGGTGACAATAAATATTCCGACATCGAGTTCAGTTTTAAGTGTTTTATTTAGAATTAAAAAAAGGTCTAGATGGATCACCCTATACATTCTGTATATCCACATACATATGAATGTATGTATGTAAGTAAGATCATCAGCTGCCGTTGAGCGCTACGTCACTTTGTCGTCTAGGCCAGCAGCGTTTTAGCGTGAACGCTTCAACAATTAAGTTACACGCTCAAAACATTAAGCTTAAATCATGAAGCTCGATGCACTCCATTGCCACTTTTATACCTAAAATCAAGTTTATCGGGAGCGGCATTTTATGTATGTAGTATGTATGTATGTACATTACACTGTGCACACAGTTGGTTGCAAAAATACGAGTATTTGTAAGACAACACTTTTCATTACGAAAATTAATTTTATTCAAACGATAACTCATCCCTAAAATATATATATTTTTTTATGTCCCGACGCCCAATTTCCCTATTAGAGTAGATATTTACCCTTTTGCAGGTCTTTTCTGTGCTGGCAACAAACATTTTGTAACTGCTAACTAAAGTTCTCGCTTTATGTTTTGTAAATAAAGTCTCAAAATTTTTCAATTCAAAATAGCCCTTCTAATCGATAATATACTTATGCGTTGCCGGTCGGCTGCCTTTTTTTAGTGGCCACCGTTGCCTGAGAAACGCTACAAAAATAAGGCAGCCTTAACATGATATTTACGCAAAGTTCCTGACAGACAGAATATATCTGCTTCAACTTTGCCGTCGAACTTATGCATCCGTAAAAATGTTGATTATAACTTTCCGCTAGAGGCTGCTGCTCTCCCATTCACTCCTAAGGGGGATATGTGTAGAGAGTCAATCACCGATTCGTTTATGGTATGAAGTCGAAGTTTCCAAAGATCACCAAGTGCTCGTAGGCCGAGTTGCAGGAAACTCCAGAGTTTCTTAGCATTACGCAGCAGCCTTACCCGCAATGTCAATAGGATCGTAGATGAGCATAGCGCTAACGCTACATTGGAGTGGTACGGAACACTGCGTTGATTTCAACAAGGACGGCCCTTTGCAAGCGCTCTGGCTTCATAACTAGAGTATACTTTTCTAGTGAATTCCATCAGATAATGACCCCACATCGACGACCGAGTGAAAGATCGGCCTAACTCGCAGCCAGTTCGAAAACACCTTATCTTAAATTTTTTTTTATGTATTTTCGTTTGAGATAGGGCGTTCTTAAATAAAATTCTGAGATAAGGGTGTTTTTTCACTGAAATTCTGAGATAGGGCATTTTCGAACTGACTTTCTTCCCGTTCCATAACATTTGGCTTCCAAGTTAGCTTTATGTCAAGGATAACGCCGAAAGACGAGCGAGCTAAAGAGAAGGAACCCATATACATACATATATTTTAGTATTTATATGGACTCAGAATGAATAAGGTGGACTAATTCTATTGGCGAAATATTGTTAATTTTAACCCAATTTCTTCAATTTTATTTGCAGTCATTTAACCAAGTTATTACTTAGTACTTAGTACTTTCGTGACTCACTGTGCACATTGATCCATGCATGATGCGCATTATAAAATTTGCCTACATACATACATACATTGTACGTAGGTAGTCAATTGGCGGGAAGTTGTGGGTGTAGACATGTGCAGTTTACCAGAATACTACATACATACATACATAGTTGTATGTTTGTAGCTTTGAAAACCACGAGTTTGGCGACTTTTCAATTTTGATATTTTTGCAATTTCGCTTTTGACTAACGATTTCGTTCTTTTTCAACTAAATATCACAAGCTCTTCTTCATAGTTAGAAATTCTGTGTCTTTTTGTGTACGCTTGTTTGGAATTATTGAAGGGCGTGATTAATGGGTTTCGAGTGCAGCAAAGTGTTGTTGGCCACATCGATTGTTGGTATGTAATACTTATGCATGTACGTATGTACATATGTATATACTTATGAACTTACGACATTTATAAAAATAAGTCGTGCTTATTGCGTTGGTGGCCTGACGACAACCCCTGGTAAATGTCACCTTAAATGGCAGATTTTAACTATTAATTTGTTTAATGTTTGTATTTACCTTTTAAAGGCACATTTTACTTTGCATTCGAGTATTTACATACTTATATATTTTATGTACATCTGCGTTCAAGTAATTATGTAGCGCCTTTAAGTATTTTCGTTAGGGGCCAATTTTTGGCCAACCTCCCGATGACAATACCAAAGATGAGTTATACCGAAAGGTGGCTCAGGAGTCGAGAAAAACCCGTATTTATAGTCCCATTTGTTTCATATTTAGAACGTATATATATTAGCCTCATGAAAAGGAATAACTGCATTAAATTTTGCCCATAGGTGGCGCACGAGCCGATATATTCGATAAACCAGTATTTATGGTCCGATTTCGTTCATATTTAGAAGGCTTGCTTTAAAAATATTATTTTTTACTATTAACTTATTTTATATGAAAAAAAATAAAAATCCGCAACACCCTCCACAAAAAAAAAATTCGAAAAAATCAACGGTAATTTTTAGCGACTTGAAACTTGCACTTTATTAAATTAAAATTGAATCGGCTACAAAACTGCGTACCCGAAAATTTTCTAAATATTCTGATTAAAAATTTGGAAATTTTGATGACAATTTTTTGATGTTTTATTACATAACTTTTTTTTGTGCAAGCTTTTAAAATTTTTATTTATGTGATTTCGGTTATAGATTGAGTTATGTTTAAAATGGAAATTATTCATAATAAATAAATAAACGTAAGTTGCAAACAGTATCATTTTGAATTTCGCTGCTAATTAGTTGAACGCAGGTGTATGTATGTATGTATGTCATAATTGCTGGTGTTTTTGAATGATGATTCATTTGCTGCTAAAACTGGAAATCTGTTTTCAAAGCCTGATTAAACAAGTGTAGCATTTCAGCTGCAAGAGATTAAAATGCCTGAAAGTGCGCATTTAAAAAACTTCCTTATGTAAAAGCTACCATTCAGTTAAGTTCATGCACTTAAAGTTGAAATAATGAGTGCAGGTAAGGGAGTTTAAATTTTAAACTGTTAGTGTATAGAGTATTAATAATACAATTGCAGCCATTATGTAGCAAATTGAGACAAATTGAGAAAATCCCGATTCAATCAGAAAAAAGTTATCTTTGGGCTTCAGGATATTCTAAAAAAATTTAATTTTATAATTCCAATTCTCTAAACATATTTCCACTTCCAAAAATAGGAAAGTAATTTTTATCTAAGCTCACTGAAATGAGCAGAAATACGTCTTCACTAAAGAGTAACTACCAATGATAAAACCAATAAACCAAACCAAGAGTAAATACCAATAATCGACCAATAATAAAACTTTAACTTTCTATCTAAGACAAATACGGGTGTCACTAAAAAGACTATAATAATTACGGTGACCATCCGTCCTTTATTTCAAAGGACAGTCCTTTATTTTAACCCCCTGTCCTTTATCTTTGTTCTTAAACTGTCCTTTAAATCGGCTCTGCATTTTTCAGAGATAAATTTTTTAACGCAGAATATGAAAAAATAAAACTGTCCCTTATAAAATATAATGAAAACCTTCGCCAGTTTGTTTCGCACCCCACTTAAGGGTTTCTATTTAATCCGTAATCTTTGTACAATCTATAAAGTACAGGGAAAGTTGTGCCCAGGATAGTGTTGCACGCTGAGTTTTCAGTTCCACTGAAAGAGAACAATAAATCCCCTACTGCACAGTGGTTAAAAACTGGCATTTAGTGTTCGTAATTCACTGGAGCTTTAATTTTTCACTTAATTTGATTAATTTTAATTTTTTTTATGAAATCTTACGCTATTTGCAAGAGACCAGTTGAGCCTGATTTCTGAACTTTTATTTGAATTTATAAAATTTTTTAGTGCAGAATGCAGATAAAGTAGTAATTTTGAAGAAAATGTATCTTCCGGTTCCAGTTAATAAATGTTACATAAAAAAAAACTAGATAAAAACAATTGTATAGTTCTCCCCCCCCAAAAAAAAAATACCAAAAAAATGTAAATGTTATAAAAAAATGTTCGCCAAAATAAATATTTTTTTGGTTTTAAGTAAAAATTGGTTGAAAAATTAACACCCCTATGCTGTAATCCGAAAGTTCGTAGTTACGAATTCGTAGCTCCGTTCCGAAAATTCGAAAATTGGTATGCTGTAATCCGATCGTAACTATCAACGGCGTTGCCAACTAAAATAGGGAAATTCGAAGTTCTTAATCAGCTGCTTTGACTGAAACAAATCAAAATAAATATAATCGCAAGTGAACAGTGAAATTAAAAAAAAATGTTTAATCGTATTTGAAAAAGCTTTTCCTTAATTAAGTAAAATAGAATGGATTCAGTGGCCGGTGCACTTTTGTCTCAGGAGGAAGAACATGCTGCAGTCAACTGTTGCATTAATATACAAAGGAGATTGCTACGAGACAGTTCTGATCCATTTACCTTAAATGATAAATATATGTTCCCTCTTTTTAAGGGCGTCCATTCAACTAAATATTGTGTTGCTTTAAATCTTGCAACGCTTTCCCAAAATTCCACCACATCCTCTTTAACTATTACAAAGCCTCGGGCATTGTCGGCCTTTCGCTCATGCTTTCCACCAGTTTTTCGTATTGCAAGCGATTTGTTGTGATTGTCGACATGATAATTTTGTAAACATTTAATAATACATTGGTTTTTATTCACACTTCAACTTAAATACATATTTGCGCGTTTCCACACTTAATTTTATTGATATTTTAAAAGAATTCGCTTCGCTCCGACACCAGTTGCTCTTCGTAGAAATTTCCGACAAATACATACAAATTACAGCTACGTCGGATTCAGGCATACCAACGTTACGAATTTCGAAGATGGTCTCCGAATTTCGAGATTACGATACGGCAACGCGGATTACAGCATACCAATTTTAAGATTCGTAGCAAAATCGAATCTACGACGGATTACAGCATAGGGGTGTAAAGCTCCGGTGCATTATGATCATTCCAATTCCAATTTGAACCGATGTGTGCTGGCTTCGTTGTGCAGTATGAATTATGGTAAACGCATTTTGGTAGCAAAGGATGGCGAAGTCCTTGAAAAGGATTTGGCTTAATTTTTCGCTACAGCAGGGGAACTTGTACAGTTAAATAATATAATTAACTGGTGAATATTTGATTTAAGTTACGATAAGGGTAAGGTACTTTTATCATACAAGTTGTATGTACGTATTCCCAAATAATTTTGAAAACAAGTCCTTTATTTTACGTTGGTTAATATGGTCACCGTAATAATAATAATAGATGGCGCTTACGCACATATGTTAGTGTTTGGCCGAGCTTCTCCTCCGATTTGTGGCGTGTGCCTTGATATTGTCACACAAAGCGGGGGGCCCTACAGTTTTACGCCAACTCCGAACGGCGATTGTATTTTTATGAAAGGCATTTTTCATGGCAGAAATACACTCGGAGTTTGCCATTGCCTGCAGAGGAGCGACCGCTGCTAAGAAAAAAAAAATTCTATTTTTGCTGTGATGTTGTTTGACCAGGACTTGAACCTAGTCGCTGCGGAGTGGAGGCGTGCACAAGCCTCGTTGGCGATGAACAACGAGAAGAGGTATATATATATTTATACTGGTAGCAGAAATAATAGACTCGCCTTATTTTCGCCAGTTTTGGCTATATTTCTTTGTAGTTATACAACAAATACCATATAAATCCACATTTCAAACTTTCTACAAAATTCAACAAATTTTCACCAAAATTTCACACTTTTTATTAAAATTTTGTAGAAAATTTTTTGGTGTGCAATTTTATAGCCCATTCGATTTTAGTATAATAAAGTGCACGTTTCAAGTGGCTACAAAATACATTTTTTTAAGGGGTGCAAGGCAGTTAAGAAAAAAAATAAGTGGCACTGTCAGCAAAAAAAATAAATTATAAAACTGCATAGCAAAACAATTTTTTTAAATTTCGAATAAAAAGTTTGAAATTTTGGTGAAAATTTGTTGAATTTTTATAATTTTGTAAAAAGTTTGAAAATGGTTGTGTACCATTTTTTTGGTCTTGGACGTATGTGTGGAGGAACGGCATATAATCGTTCATCAAGAAAATGCAAGCTCTCACACACCCCCACAAACAAATTGGTTTTTTGAAGCACTCAAAACATGAATTGTTGGGTCATCCGTCGTACAGTCCTGATTTGGCACCTATATACTTAGTGGTTATTTTATTTTTCCCGTACATCAGGAATGAACTTCACGGACAACGCATTCACTGCTGGAAAGGCCCATAAGACCACTTTTACCGGCAAATTTTTTTTTTTTTTCTTAGTATTCTAAGGCCCTGTTAGGCACCCTCGTACAATGCTACACATTTCTTACTCCCTTATTCATCGAATCTAATCAATATTATTTAATTTTCACATTTGCAGGGTCCCAAGGACGCCCCGAATTACTATATCGCAACTCAGGCCCCACTCGAGACAACAGTGGTCGATTTCTGGCGCATGATTTGGGAACAACAATCACGCGTAATCATACAAGCAACCGATCTCTATGAGAATGGCATTGAGAAGTGTGCCGAGTACCTGCCACCCTCGGTGACATTGGACAATCACACAACCTATGGTGACTTCCAAATAACATTGAAGCATCGTGAAGTCAAGGATAAATATGCCATATCGACGTTGATGCTCAAGAACACAGCCGAAAATATGAGTCGCGAACTCACACACTACTGGTATAAATGGCCCGAAACGGGTGTGCCCAGCGAAGAGGCGCCCATTATTGCAATGCTATTAGAGGCGCGCTCATCTCTCAAAGGTTATGTCAACGAAGTGCGCGAAAAGAGTTCGAATGCGGAGCGCGAGTCAAATGCTGACGGTGAAGTAACCTCGAATGGCAATGGTGTCACCGTTATATCGATGGAGGATGTGGGGCAACAAAAAACAACCGAAACAGGACGTGCGAATGGAGCAGCTACAGAGAATGGAGGAGGAGGAGGAGGAGGAGGTGCGGAAATAAATGGCAATGTTTCAATAGCGGATAAAGTGAAGGGTACGACGTTAAGGAATCAAGGGTACGTTTAAAGTGATGGCGAATAAGTCTAATAAAAATTTGTTTTTGCCCTGTGATAACAATACTTGTATTTGGCTTATTTTGAGCTTATTTCAAGGCAGACGTTGGATTAAGATTAGAAGCTCTGAAAACCGAAAAAATGCAGCAATTTATGCATATATACATGGCGTGGTTCAAAGTTTTTTCCCACATAAAAAAATGGAGGTCTCCTTATTTTCGATATTTTACAGTTCTGAGGGTTGGCAGCGGGAGAAGTTGGTTTTCCTGTATATACCCTAATATACATACATATGTCCACACATACAGTGACTCAAACAAATGACCACGTGTGGATTTGTTTTAAATATTCGTAATGTTTCTCGAGCTAAATTTTTTTGTTATTTCTCTATAAAAATACCGTTCAAGTTACAGTTCCCATTGATTTTTGAGAATTTTTTCGGTGGCGGATTTTTGCACTTTTTTTCATATCAGCATGAATTTCTTATGAAATAAAATGCGGGAGACCGATAGCAACAAACTGTTAAAATTGCTCTTTAAACCTACTCTATTTTTTATGAATAAGGGCATAAAATTGCAAATTTTCCAAACAAAATTGTATCATTTAAATTTTGACAGGCTGTTAGATTTAAAATTGATTGTGGGAACTGGGGTTAAGTGTAATAAATAAGGAGTCTTTTGGCACTCTTTTAAGCGATCCATTGGACTTGAATCCAAGATTAGGTGACGATCGTACAAAAGTTTTCGCGATTCGTCGCTGCGATCGCTTTTCGAGGCATAGATGATATATATATATATATAGTTTTTTTTTTCAAATATCAGTAGAGCTCATATACTTATGAAAATATTTGTGCTTATCTATTACAGAGCCTCCGGACCGGAAAATTGAGGTTCGCTTTATGATTAAATGGTTTGGTTAAGTTCAAATCAACTCATTTTATCATAAATCGAATTTCCATCCTCCTCTGGAATATAGTAATTTGTATAAGTATGCGGGACTTAACTTTCAGAATGCTTTAAAGTTTTGAATAAGCTCAGAATTTGCTTTTCTATGTCAATTTTCCCCCTGCTTTGTCCTCGTCATGTTTGTTTTTCTGTTTGGTCTCTATATTCTTTTTTCTACTTTTAGTCCCTTAACGATTCACTGCTCTCCAGGTACTGGACGCACCGGCACCATCATCGCCTGTGACATGGCCATACGAAATTTGGAGACACCAAAGCGTTCTGTTGACATTCCACAAATTGTTTACTATGTGCGGAGGGGTCGGGCGAGCGCTGTTCAAACTAAGGAACAATACGAATTTATTTACAAAGTGGCGCATATGTACGCGACGAAGATCACAAATCTATCAAATGATAACTGAGGTGGCATTGATCGATGCTTAACGGATTGCATATAAAAATATACAATTAATTGCCTTCAGTAGTACCACTAAATACATTCATACGTGTACATTATATTTAATATTTAAGTGTGAATGTAGGCTTATGTCATTGTATGGACCATATTACTTGATAATACTTTTTGTTGTGTGCTCCGAAAAGCCTAGCAAGTTTTAAGATCCTTATAACGCATGACTTATGTATGTACATGTGCTAGCTATATGTGTACATACAGTATTGGCCATATCTATAGCACCCCCATTTCAAAGTGATATTGTTTGCCACTTATGTTTAATTGTTAATCTTTAAGAATTTTCAATTAAAATACAGTTCATTCTCTAAAAAAAAAACCATATAGACCCAAATTTTAAACTTTGTAAAGGACTACAAAAAAATGCAACAAATTTTCACCTAAATTTCAAACATTTTCTCAAAAGTGCTGGAATTTTTTATTTTTTTTGAGTACGCAGTCTTATAGCCCATTCAATTTCAGTCTTACAATGTGCAAGTTTCAAGTGGCTAACATTTGCTGTTGATTGTTTAGAACTTTTTTTGTCGCATTTGCTTCCATATAACGAATAAACACAATTTATTTTTATATGGAAGAAACCCGCCACACCTTCGGCGAAAAAAATTCAACCTGGGTTTATATGGGTTTTGTTAAAGAATGAACTGTATTTTAATTGAAAATGCATAAAAATAAATAAACATGAGTGGGAAACAATATCACTTTGAAATGGGGGTGCTATTGTATTGGCCAATACTGTAAGTTCGTATATGCATACATACATACGTATAAGTATATTTGTAATAAAAAACATTTATACACCGAATATAATATACTCGTATGTACCTACTATAACAATTATAGTTTTATAAATCTACTGCGCGATTATGCTCATATGTACATATGTACCTACACATGTACATATGCATAAATTGCTTTCTTTTTTATCGCCACTTAGCTAAATTCAGTTCTTGCACTTAAGCTATTCCCTCTAATAATTTTGTATTACTCTCTTGTATGTATGTATATTTTTTTTAGAATAAAATATATCAAGTCAATTTTATTTGTAAACAAAAACGCATGTAGCGCCTTAACTAATTATAATATTTTTGAAATGTATTCCTCTATTATTGTGATATAAACGTACATACATACTTTTTTTTTTAATTACCTTAAGTTATGTTTTCAGTAATTAAGTTGTAAATAAGTATATAAATAAATAATAAATGCGATGATGTGAAATTGTATGTAGATTGATATCAACAGACTAAGGTGTAAAATTTACGTGTAATTCATATCATATCCATATAAAAAAAATGTATGTAAATGTAAAAAATATATGAATAGTGTACGAAATATTATCATAGAAAATGAAAAATATAAAGTCATGAGAAACAAATTTCGTTTTATATTCCAAATCTATACTACGATATATTGAGCGAACTCGTATGAAATTCGCTCTGCTATACTTTCCCAAAGATAATTCCAATGGTAAATAAAGAATTTTATATGATCACCAGCCGCTATTGGTAGGCCTTGTACTCGCTACGGTCAATTCATCTATTCTTTAACAATAGTATTAACAGTATTCAACAATTAAAGCTTAAAACCTTCTTTAAATTTATGTTAATGTGCCTTTGTGACAATAAGACCGATCTACAAAACATGCGCATCCAAGGAGATTTCATAAAAGGTGATAGCGGCAGCCCAAAAAAGCAAAAGGATGCGTACGATGACAATCAGAACCCAAAAAATGTACAACAAACACATGATTTTGACAATCAGCACAATTCGCCTTGATCCGTACTCGTATGTGTGCGGCTGACATTAGGTGTATTCTCGTATTCTTCCAGCAGAAAACTCTCCAACAGCAAAATTCTAATGGAATTTTTATCCGTCCTCTCTCAAGGAGAGAATTGTATACAAAAGTACGCGAAGACAAAACTAGGAAGCAAATTTTTACATCAGACTTACATATAAATTTTGGTCCCGATTGGAGACGGTTAAGGCGGTCGCACAGGGGCCAAAGTTCAGATTCCTCTATGGAGACTCCAAAAATTAAAATTATTTTTTTTTTTCATCTAATACCCAAAATCGATAATACCACGGTCGAAGATATCACATATATATTTTGGTCCCAATTGCAGTCGGTTAAGGCGCATAGCACAAGGGTCAAAGTTCAGATTACCCTATTAAGAAGTCTTAACCGACTCCAATCGGGACCAAAATGTACATATATGTGAACAACATTTGCTACAAGGCGAATTCAATAAGTTCAAGGCGAATTTATACAAGGTGGTGTTGTAAAATCAGCTGATTTCTTCGCTTTACATGTATTTTGATTTTGCTTTTGCTGACAGCACACCCATCAAAAGCAAAACAAAAAATACATGTAAGCTTTGGGGCGAATTGAAATTTGACATAACACCCGCATTACAAAATACATGTGGGAGTTGTTGTTGTAATCTAAATTCGCCAGTAACACCACCTTGTATAAATTCGCCTTGAATAAGATGGTGTTGGGGCGACAGCTGAATTTTTCGCCATTACGTGCGCCTTGAGTTTCTAAACGAGGTTAAAACACAAGCCCTCCGAGCGGCAAATAAATTTGTTTACCTTTCTGCTGGCAAAAATACACTTAGGAGGTTTCTGTTTGTTTGGTGACAGGAGATTCCCCACCCACTAGAAAGAGCACAGTTCGAACTCAGTAAAAAGTCATACCTGACCCCTCGAACCCTTCCCCAGACTCCTGTGGAAGCAGTGAAAATGTAAACTCGGCTTACGTCATCCACAGTATTTTTGTACAGAACACCCACTAATCAGCGTTGGCGGCCTTTGGCTGGCCATGCACAGTATTTTTGCGCAGAACTCTGAACTAAAGGGTTACATATCGTTAGGCATTTCTTTTTTATTTCCTCAACAGTGGAGGCTAAAATAAATGGCAAGTCTTTTTTTTTCTTCATGTTCTTAATTCATGATAAATTATCTCATTTTTATTTATTTTAATGAGAGATTTTTTAAGGCCAAAGCACTTGATTTCAGCACAATTTGCTGTAAATTGCAAATTAGCCGATAGTGTGAACAGGGTCTGCAGTAAAATTTAGAGACAGTCTGAAAAACCGCTAGATCCGACCTACAAATTTCGGAACTATCTCTAAACTAGTGCAAAACGCCTGCAGAGCGGGGCAGTTGAAACTTCGGTGTGCTAGTTGCGCTGCCCTAAAAGTTTCTCACAATTAGCATGTGAAAGCTGAGAAGTAAATGCACACATTCTCATTTCTCGTACAATACTAAAATAGCTCCGCGGGAGAAGACCTCCGACTCTCAACATCGTTTAATATAAAAATAAAAAATAAATAAAATGAAATTTGCAAAAGAAAAGAAACAAGTAATTTTAAAGCAAAAAAACAAAACCGACTTCAATATTCATATAAAAATTTAAGATTATAGCTAATTTTTTCATGGCCCAATGATCGGATTTAAACCGAATTACTATGTGACCTCCTGTGAGGTAACACCTTTCCTTTAAAAAAAAAAAGAATTATACAAATCGGTTTTTGTGAAGTCGGTTAAAAATAGCCAAAAATTTAATAATCAAATTTTTTTTCATAAAAAAAAACTTATTCTTATCATTAGATCTCTCGAAATTGGAACCAGTTCAGAACGAGCTCAAAAGTTCTGCAGAGGGGGCCATGGCCACTTCATAGGGCATCGCCATGTTAGAAAAGACAGTTACAAGCATGGATTAGAGATAGATGAAGAACCAGTACCGTTCCATTTCAAGCTAGTTCGGCGCTAGTTCTGAACCAGTTTAATTTGCTGCAGGGTGATTTAAGAGATAATCAAGAACCAAATGAAAATACAACCGACTTGTCGTTTATTTTAACTGTCACTTTTGAGGAAATTTTAAATGTCTAACAGGCTAACCTAATATTCGCGGCTTGCGTTTTCGTTCTTTTTTCTAGACTTCTGAAGTGGTGATCTCCGAAATAGTGCTATAACTTCTACCGCTTAGACTTTGTTGCTTTTTCAATTTTTCCTAATAAACAAAGCTCAATAAAAAATATTAAAACTAAAATTTTAATAAACCACAATAACATTGTGAAATTTTATATTTTTCCACCAAATGGGGCTCAATTTCTTCCCGTTTTTCTTCTCGGTCTACTGAGCTAAGGCAGTGTCAAAGCGAGCTGTCATAATTGATACCACCTTGTATTATTGCATCATAGTTTTGCGAGAATTATTAAAGTACCACGTTCGGTGTCAATTTCTAGCATCGTTTTATCAATTTGGAAGTTGCAAGTCTCGCGCTGCAGTATTGCCGCTTTTATTACGTGCCTCGAACAGGCCCACATTTAGGAACGAATTTCCGTCATCCATTGTCAGGCTTGATGTGGGTTTTAGTAAAAGCTGCTTGGGGATACAAAAACCCTAATTTTGAAAAAAAAAATGTCAGGCCCTTTCTACATTTCATCAACGATATTCGATTGTTATCAATATTAACTCACTTTCCTATGTAAAATGAAAAATTCATTTCTTCCAGTGCAGTGTTGCTTTTCTTAAATTTTAGCCATTACACATGTTGGCAGTACTGCAACTTATTTATCAGCAGGTCCAATTCTTATCTGCCGTATCACAGCAACAATAAACGATACCTTTTGCTGGATCTAACCAAGTCACTGTCAAAAATTTACCTTGCATTTCTTTGTTAAGTTCGTTATTTAAAAGCTTTGGAGCACAATTATTCTTTAAAAATGAAGTTACTTTTCCTGCTACTTCTTTTAACGGTACTCAGCTTGTGCACTACTGCATCGCGGGATGCAAAACCCACAGTGAAAATTGGCATTAAAAAGAGGGCGGAGAAATGTGAAATGAAGGCAGGCAAAGGCGACACAATCCATGTTCATTATAGAGTAAGTCCTAATTGAAACACCAAAAACAATCAATTCCACCGGACGTTCATGTATCTGCTCTTGCCTGCAGGGTACGTTGAAAGATGGCACCGAATTTGACAGCAGTTATGGACGCCAGAAACCATTTTCGCTAAAGCTTGGTATTGGTCAAGTGATTAAAGGATGGGAGCAAGGCCTCTTGGGCATGTGCGAGGGCGAAAAACGCCGCTTAGTTATACCTCCTGAGCTGGGCTATGGCAAAGCGGGAGCTGGCGATAAAATACCACCAGATTCAACGCTTATCTTTGAAGTAGAATTAGAGAAGATTGATAGACCGAAAAGCGATTTATAAATGCATGTAAAGATTAAGTCGAAACTATACCACTGATATATTGTTTTATAAAAAATCTTATAAGCTACATAACTTTGTATATTTAGTAAAGAAGAATCAGAAGTTGACCACTACGCCCATTTTGTTATAACTATTCAATACTTCTTAATTGTTTTCCGTATAAGTGCTAATCGTTGTTTATGTGCCTCCGTAATAGCTGCTCGCTTATATGGTCGCAACTCATCGGTTCCAAACCCAGGTATCCACATATTCCATTTGCGTTCTAAATGTAGTTGTACATCACGCACCTCCACTTTGGACACTTTTCGATGTTTGGCAAATGCACAAGTAGCCTTTACAGCGTCCTCAACAAAATCGTCAGCAATTTGTAGCAAAAGCTCTTCGACATCTTCGTCCAGTTGTGCTGTTACGTCGACCTCACGCACCAGTTCAAGCAAGCGTGGTTTGGTCAAAATCTGTAAATATATAAAGGAATCATTATATTCTTTGAAAATAATGCTTTCACGTTAATTAAGTACTTGCCGGTTGATTTTCGGCACCTGCACCAGATTTGCCTGCACCACTTCCACTGCTGCTAGCTGTTCCATTAGTGCTTGCGCTGGCAGAGCTTGCATTCTGTGCGCCACCGCTACTACCACCGGCCGTAGTACTTGCAGAACCAAGCCCCACAGAGTTAGAGTTCGAGTTGGTCAAAGGGCTGCTTTGAGATGGCGATGCCATAATTATATCCTGCGAGTCCTCGCAAGCGCCGTTGCTATCGAAATTTGTAAAAATATCCGACATTGTATGTTTTTGCTTTTTTTTTGTTACCAATGTGTCGGATTTGCAGTAAAACAACAGGGAATGGCCAGTAACCAGGACAGTTTGGGGGAAAGCTGATCTAGACTTTTTTAGTTTATGGATAGGTGGTGTGCGGGAATATATATATACGGGAGTGCATATATTAATAATGTAAAGTTAAGTGTATTTGGCAAAAGAGATGTCAACGTTCCAGAGTGGTGGTAATTTAGAATTTTGTGTCCATTTACAGAGTTCAGTGAAGAAATCAGTAGAGGGGTGTTCAACTTCGTCCAGAGTCTTAGTTTCAAAAAAATGTGCTCGTGGAGAGCACGCTAAAGTATGAAATTAAGATTAATGTTTAACTCAAGCAAATCAAGAAAATATGTAGGAATATGTAGGATGTTTGCCTTGGGCAAGGAACTACATACATAGGTTATACTTTTTAAGTTTATATTCTGCTGACGAATTAACTAATTATGTGGTAAAAACATACTTACCCCGTTTATATATTTATAACAGCTCTCGACTTGATTGGAATTTGGAGCAAATTATTAAAAAACAAAACTTTTCACCCAAACTAAATTTTGTTTTCTGCTATCAAAAAAAGCAAGTAAATGCTGCCAGACTACAATGTCCCAAGCTAAAATATCATTTATTGTGAATGTTCCTTTTTTGTATTGGCTGATTTTTAATAGGGACCTCACATTTTCAAATTGTTTGATCATGTTTGTATTAAGAAATGGCTATAAATCGAAATCGAAACGTTTTATTTTAGAAATAAAAACTGCTTTCCAAAGTCGTTTTGGGTTGGCTTTCCTTTATGGTCGTTCGTTAAAGGGGCGGTGGGCGAAAGGTAAGTGGGCGTGGCACCTCTAACCCACCTTTTTGGAGAGGGAATGAACCGCCATTGACAAAAATGCAACCCCCGACCACCTAGGTCCCCTATGGTTCCCTAGGGACCCCTTAGAAAAATTGCCAATAATCACAATTTTCATGTGCTTTTACGCATAAGCAAAAACAGGCCATTATTATTTAACAATTCTTTGCCTAACAATATAGTTGAATTTTTTTTTCTCAGTATACACATTTTGAGTTCTCAAAAAGGTACTTTATCTTATTTTATTTCATTTCATTACGAATATACTATAAAAAATTAAATTTTGTTTAGAAGATTGTAAAATTGTGTGAACAAACTGTGTGTTGGAATGGCAAAGAATAACATAATCGATTAATTAATTATATTGCTACAATAATCCCTGACTACTTGACGGGCTTCCCTAAATTATTTTGGTTCGTATCGCTGGATTGTTAAATAAATACTCTAGGTTACCAAATTACAATACAATTAACTTTATTGTACAACAAACACCTTGCAACAATTACGAATACTTGTTAAGGCAAATAAAACACAAAAGTTTCTAACACGACTGATCTGAATTTGTAGCCTGCTGATTCGCAACTGACTTACAGCTGACTTGTCTGGTGGCTTGCTAACTTGCAGCTAACTGGCTGCGCTATAGCAGCGGCTTTACATACCTGCGCTCACACTAATGGCAACTCTAGAACGTTCTACCGTCTATCGCTAATTCTCGGAAAGCTTAATATGTACGAACGAACTTTTCGTTACGCTGCAAGATTCGTTGCGATGATTCGTGTGTGGTACAAATGCTGGTATCAAAATATATATGTATATATGTGTGTGTGTGTGTACCATATATGGTAGTGGCGGTTTCTGGAACATGCCACATTTGTTCGCTACTTTGTGATGTGATAAAAAGAAAAGCTGGCGGAGTGCTGCCAGGTTGCAGAAATCTCTTAAAATATGTTCGAAAGATATCTTGATATGGAAGGAACTGCTTTATACTGTCAAGGAAAAAAATTACCAAAACACAACGCAATTTTTAGCAGCTTCAATCTTGCACTTTATTATACTAAAAAAAAAAAACTATTTACAGTCTAATTTAAAAGTTTTGCAATTTAGGTGGGGTGGGCTTTAGTAGTCAGCCGCACCTTGTGTTTTAAGAAAACCAGGTGGAATTAACAAATGAAACTTGGTCAGGATGTTAAGGGAGGTATCCTCTAAAACATGTATAACTAAAAATTATAAATAATATCATTGTTTATAAGTTATTTGTTGTTAAAATTTCTTAAGTTGTTCCACTTGGTTTCCTTAACAAAAAAGCATTTGTGCATACTTTTATATATATAAATGCACATAACACTGTACTTAATACTTTACACACTTTTCTTTTAGTTTATCTTGTACATAAATCACTTTAATTAAACTTTTATGGACTTGTAAATTACATTGAATTTCACGCATATTTACAACACATGGTTGCAAACTGACACATAACATGTGTTGCCATATTGTACAAAACAATACATACAAAGAAGGCAATGATTAAAAAGGAATACAGGGGAAATCAATACAAAAGAAAATGTTCAGCTCCTTTTCTTCGCAAAACAGAAAGGAGAATTCTATTGCCTGAGGGTTATAATCCCTAAGTGCGGCCGAAGGCCGCCTACGCAGAAAGGTGTTCTCTGCAAAAGGTGTTCAGCTCCTTTTCTTCGCAAAACAGAAA
>NW_023458555.1:7515177-7531038 GCF_013731165.1 Rhagoletis pomonella
ACTGCCTGAGGGTTATAATCCCTAAGTGCGGCCGAAGGCCGCCTACGAAGAAAGGTGTTCTCTGCAAAATGTGTTCAGCCCCCCCTTCTTCGGCAACACAGAAATAATAATTCTACTAAGTAAAAATTCCGAATTAAAAATCCTCTTTTATTATTCAAAATTCCAGTCTGGTGGCATTAAGTTGTATGTTATTTTGCTATCTTAATCATCGTTTATATGAAAACTTTAACAATAAATTATATAAGAACTATAGGGTTGCTAGAAAAAAGGGGGGTCGTTTTGAAATCAGGGGGTCCTATTCTACCCCCCCTCATCCCCCCTTTTTCTAGAATTTGCCGTCCGTCTACTAAAATTTTCCCTTTAGGTGAAACCTTGCAGATTTTTTTTTTGAATTTTTGCACAAAGTCTGATCCAAACCCAGAGATCTGCCACATTTTTTTGAAATCTACCACATTTTTTTGCAGATTCCACAGAATTTGGAAGTGCGATCACTGGTGTAGGGCCTTTAATACAAACTGTGGCAACTGTAACCATGACCAGTGTGACCGCGGGTTTGTGAAAAAATGTAGCAGAAGAGACTTAAAATGTATTAAAACGTATCACTTTTTTTCATTTAAGTATCAAAGCATCAATATGGAATAAAACTAATAATTTTTATGAAAAACTATATTCCAAAACAACTTAACATTTATTGCACGAGCAAGTTGAAATTATTTCCCGAAAACGATTTGCGTAATTTCAGTAAGTAGACTTTCGATTTCGCATTTTGATATCAAAATGCGTAGAAAAAGAGCTAGCATAGCCACGTTTAACCACACCTTTACTCTGGTAAACTATGTTTATAAACAGCTGATTCGTAGCTTTTTTCCTTGAAAACAAAAATAAATTGTAAACAAAATTTAAGGAATTTTATTTACTCAAATGCGTTATGCCTTTCGGCAGCGGGCGGATTCAAAATAGGATGAATATCGTACAGCTGATTGCAGTTTACCAACTACCAGAAGCTTCCACCACGATAACTAAAATAAACCGATACTAAAATAATTTCACAAAAACAAAATACATAGCGGAAAATTTACCGCAAAACTCCACAGGCAAACTGTCATTTTGACGAGCAGTATGACGCAAATTTTTGTGTTTTGGCACTTTGATGTCTTGATATGTATAAGCATTTGCCGCATGACGCCGCCAGACAACATTCTCTCAATTCCGGTGTTTAAAAACATTTAAATCCTAAAAAACTTGCTGAATAACTTCCTAAAACGTTATCATACATAATCCAATAGGGAACAGATTCTTATTTTGATTTAATATTAATATTTCATATGGCTGTCAAACTATCAAATTGCCTGCAATAGATGTCAAGCAATAAGCGCTTACATGCATTGCAGCCCATGAGAAATAAGCGGTATCCATTGGAAATATATTTTGTGACATGGTTATCACGACATTGGTGTTTTCCTGTGGAGACAGGGCCTTACCGAGCACCGAGTTACCGAGTACCAAGCCCTAATTTTTGTTATTGAACATAGCGAAGAAAAAATACAACGCTTTTACTGGTCGTTTATTCAGATTTTGACGTTTTTCGTCATGGACCATGAATCACAATACATCGAACCTTTCATGTGAACGACAACGAAGTTTTAGATGTACGTTGCCACAGGTGCACATGTTTTATAATGCATACAAAATTACAAATTTTTTTCTTTTGTATTTGGAAAAGTGCCTATCACAATTGAAGAAAAAGTATATCTCCGAAATTCATCGAAAAATGTAACACTTTTGATCCACTTGGAGCAAAACGGTCACACTGTCGATGACGATGAAATTCCGGGATTCCCCGGACAATCTTGCACATTACCATGAACGAAAGACATTGGTTCATGGCACATTACATCAATCGTTTGGCGCCGCAACAAGCCCATTCGATCCGCAGCGGCTAATAAAAGCAGAATTGTTTTGTGACTTTCGCGTTCTATTCGAAGTATTTATAATTGTGTGTGTCGAAATGTCGAACGACCGGACAGAGGCCGCCGAATCAAAGGAACAATGGTATGTATAAAATAATTGTGATTGAGTTCAGAGTGTGCAGCTCGAGCGATTTATTTTATTGTTGCGCGTAAAAATTTAGGAAATCGCCTTTTGCAATTTTTTTCCCAAGTAAATTCATTGTGCGCTACCATGCAAATGCGTTCCTAATATTTATTTCGAACGTAGAAACACCGGAAAAGTGGGATGTGGAGATTTAAGGTGTGATTATGCATACTTCGCTTAACTTCGCACAACCATTTGTACCAGTGCAATAAAAATGTAAGTTAGTCAAATGTGAAGCAAAATCAAAACTCAACAGATCGCTAAGTTTTGAAAAGTTCTGCTAATTTCTGGATAATGAATTTCATACAAAATACATAGAAAGTTCATGCGAAATTACAGTTTGAAGTTTATGCGAAGTTGTTGCGAAGTATGCATAGTCAGACCATTAACTAGTTTTGGTATGGTAACACTTTGTATTGTTATCCTCAAATGGTCTTGTTAGCGGATTTTTCTAGTAAGGATACGTTTATGACCTAGCGAATTCGCGTAGCACGATGCGATTAAAATCGCTACTAGCGATCTATTGTACAAATTCATATATATGTATAGCTCGAATCGGCGTAAGATTAAAAAAAAATTCCAGGAAGAAATTTTTTTACGCCGTTAGGTGTCTCCTGTTTAGGTGAACACAAATAGTCTGTTCCTTTGAACTTCGGACTAAAACCTGTGGAACTGTCAAACTACAATTTTACTCTCTCAAATGAGAGTAAAAGGAGAACAGATGCAGAAGTGCATAGGAACGCAAAAAGCACTATTTCCTGTAAAAACGTCAGTCGGTTTGTTTACCTGTCATTTGTACAACACTGATTTAGCTGAAATATCACTAAATAATTATTAAAATCTATACATATTCAAACATTTCGTTGTTTAATTCCATTTTTTTACAAATATAACGTACTTTGCTTTCATCGCTGTTTGTTTTTGCTTGCACATGCAAATCAGCTGATCGTTTGACACTTTTCATGAACTTACAGGAAAAAAAACTCTGGACTAAATCCTGTAACTTCTGACTAGGAACAGTTGCTCAGTTACTCTCTCAAATGTGTTCCCACTTACAGGTTTTATGTCAATAGGAACGACTTCCTGTAAGTTCTGACTAAATCCTGTAAACCGGACTGCTATTGGAACAGACTAAAATGAAAATTTTTCCCCCAATTGCGATATGGGAAGTGTCCGCCATCTTGGATTTAATTTTTTTTTTTACGAATGCGTGCGAATTTGGCATTTCACGCGAAAAAAGGTAAACAAATTTGTAGAGAATTCGATGCCCTACAATTTTCATGTGCCTATAATTTTTTTTAACAATTTATTGCTAATAATATGCAAAAAAATGCCCAAAATTAGGTAAGTGGCGCGGTTCCATTTGAAATAAGTGGCACATTTAAATGGCACAGTTGTAGAGGACAAAATTTCCAATAAACGCATTATTTATTTATTTATTTATTTATAAGTTCACGTACGACGTGTAGATCTCGACCAATCTCGCGCTTAATGCAGCGGCAGGGGAGAAGCTACTCAAAACTTTTCCACAGCACCTCAGAGGTAAAGTTATTGGCGATATACATAACTCATACGCCACGTACACCTAAGAGCCAATTTACACGACGACTTTTCACCCTGCGTTTTTGGCACGTTGCCTTTTAAAAAAGTCTTCGAAAATTCTCGTGCATTTACACGATGACTTTTTCTTTACGGCGTTTCTTGCGTATTTTTGACATTTAAGCTTAGTATCCAGCTCTTAAGAAAAGCAAAAACTCCATATAAAATGACGTACAAGAAATGGCTAAGAAATTTTCTTGAGTCAAATTTCCTTAAGGCAGTACGCAGTTCTTCAGAAATTTAGTACGCTTTCCACTACGGTTTTCTAAAGTTTTTTGTGAAAAAAGAGCACAAGGCAACCCAGGTTTGCAACAGAAATATATGCCCGTTCCATTATTTCTTGAGGAAAGAGTGAGGCAACAGGCTGTGCGTTATCAAAAATGTCAAAATTCCTTGGGCACACACGCGAAATAATGGCAATTTTTTCTTGACCGTTTTCTTAAGAGCTGGATACTAAGCTTTAAGCGTAAAATTTTCTTTGGTCAACTCCTTCGTCCTCATTTTTAAAGCGGAGCGAATCACGAACTCAAAGCAAAAGTACGAAAAAGTGAACTCGATAAAAGCGAAACGTCAAAAAACCCCTCGATTTCGCTCACCGTGCATGCTTGCCTACCCCGCTGACTTCGCTACACTTCTTGCCTACAAGCTCGACACGCATGACTCCACCCAGGGTGAAAAGTCATCGTGTAAATTGGCTCTAAGTAACACGCTTTTCTGCTCATATTTCACACAAAACGTAACGTGATTTTTTTTCGTAACAGAACAGGCTTTAGGGCAAATGCAAAAATTTGGCACAGAACCTGTTATTTTTTAAATTTTTCTTCTGTTAAAGTTTTTTTTATTTAATTTTTTCATTAAAAATAAAAGCTGGAATGATTAATTAATTTTTCAGAAACTATAAACCCTATCGGATAGTGATGTATATGTATACGGTTTATGGAGAATTTCATTGGCTGTCATTTCCGCTATTTAATATTAAGATTTTTAAATTGGTTCGTAAGATATATGTACGCGATTAAAAGGAACCAATTTTTGTTTTAAGTTGAATACTACCTTTACATGAGAAGATAATCGCCCCTATTTTTTATTTTGCAATCAAAAAATTTTTAGAGGTCGCTCAAAGCGCTCAAAGTTTTCCATGTATGTTATAAATATGGGGAAAAAACAACTTTTCGTAGAAATGGTATAGAATTCTTGAAAATCGATATTTTTCGACCAAAAACCCCTGTTTCTCTTCAGGAGATTCCCAGTAATAATACCCAATTATTTTTTTAACCATTTATTCGTAGTAACTTTATTTTATAGGTCCGTCAAAACCCCTCAAAATGCCAGAAAAAGCAATTGAAAAATGGTTAAATAAACAATTGGATATTGTTATTAGAAGTCTCCTTAAGAAAACCAGAGTTTTCCGATCGAAAAATATTGATTTTCAAGAATTCCATACCATTTCTACGAAAAGTTGGTTTTTCCCCCATATAAAATACATGGAAAACTTTGAGCGCTTTGAGCGCTTGATAAAAAATAGGGGTATACTTTTTTTGATATAGAACAATTCTAGGGGGTGAGAGCATTAAAATTCCGACTTTACTTATTTGGACCACCCTAATGTACATATATCTATGGTCCTCTGCAATAACGACACAATTCAAAATTAAAAAAATTGAAACTGTTACTACTGTTAAGTGGCTCTCCTGTCTCTAATCATTGTCTAATGCGTTTCCAACCCTAACTACAGCAAGCAGTAAGTATGTATTGCTAAAGTATGTACTAAAGATTAGACATGGATTCGGCAAGGATTAGAGACATGAGCCACTGAGGGTGTTTCAGTGTAGGCGATATATTTTTTTTCTGTGCTACCTAAAAATCTGATGCTTCATAGAAAACAAAAGATCATGCCGTTTGATAAAGATTTAAGTGTTTAGACCTTTCACAAATTCGATTCCCCATATAGATAACACGGAAATTTTTTTCGATTTTTCGGTATGCAAATTTTTTCTGGAAAAAACGGGTGTACAGCTTTTGTAGGGCATGAAATTTGGTATAGAAAATTGCCGACCGACTGACAGTTTTTGAGCTATAGAGCTGGAAAGATAAATGTTAATAATAATTGACATTAAATGACGATTTTTATTATTCTTACCTTAGAAATAAGCTTATAATTATAATTATAATTATATTATTATTATAATAAATACCAAGAAACTTAAATTTTTTATTTCAAGAATAACTTTTAAATTTAGTTAATAAATATTAATTTTAATCAATACCCTGTGGGGGAAATTTCTAGTTCTGAACTGGTTCGTTCTGTATTCCTTTTCTGATAGTTCTGAATCAGTTCTAAATTCGACACCTTAGATATAGATTTCTCTATGGAAAAAGGGAAATAAATAGTTTTTTAAAAGTACCACATTTCGCTGATTACTCTTGGACTGGTTCGTTTTTAGCGATAGAGATCCAGTACGGAACTAGAAATTTGGTTTCCCTGCAGAGTAATTACTATAAAATTAAATTTCCAATTTATTAAAATTTAACTTTTAGCCCCATATATTATTTTTTAAATTTACTTTAGTTCTATTTTATACCCCGATGGCGCTGCTTCGGAAATGTTTACATGTCATGACCAGAGGCATATCAGTTATAAGTTTTATCGAAAAGACGTTGTTCCAGAATAATTAGATTTTAATTAATTAATTAATCCCAATGGCTTTTCACCCTCCAGACTTTCCTAGACTTTCAGCAGTGATCGAACTCGCGTCATCGATGTGCATAGTCAGAAGTGCTAACACGATCCCTGCTGAAAGTCTAGGAAAAAAAAGAAGTCGGATGAGGAAATGTGGTGATCTCCGAAATAGCTGCCATAACTTCTACCGCTTAAGCATTTTTTCCATTTTTCCTAACAAACAAATCGTGGTACAAAGCTCACACGTGACACTATTGAAGGAAATTATTAACATTTTACCACATTATAAGAAAACGAATAAAGTACTGGACAAAATAATAGCACCACAACATTTTTAGCTGTTTTGACTATTTTTTTTGTTTGTTTAGTGTCTACTAATTTTTTATAAAAGCTGTACAAAACATAAAAAACTACAAAATCATTAAAATTTCAAGCTGCATAATTCGAATTTCTATAAAAATTTTGTGCCAGCGTTTTTATAGCTTATTAAATTTTACTATAACTCTCAGTGTAAGCTTATAGTTGCTAAAAATTTCAATAACTAAAAAGTTTTGTTTGCCGACTGTATTGTGAATTTTCTTGGATGAAAAAAAAAAATGACTGTAATGTTAAGAGATTTTAAGAGAGAAGTTTCGCTAAATCCGACATCGATAGTTTTCAAAAACTATCGATAGTTGCGACAGTTTTCAACTATCGATAGTATCCCAGCTCTAACATAAACAATCGGGCCCTATTATGGTTGTCGACGTCGACGTGGTTGTGATTTTTTCATCAAAAAATAGCCCTTGTAAGTCCAACTACAGTATTTTTGAGGAAAGGTGTTTCTCGCAAAAATACTGTGGTCTGTGTATCTGGAGTTGAACTTACGAGGGCTATTTTTTGATGAAGAAATTATATCGACATCGACAACCATAATAGGGCTGAATACTTATTACAATTAGGGGCAAATCATAGGAAGCAGTTTCCGGATGCTAATAAGAAAAAATTTATGTTATGACCAACTCAGATATTAAATTAGTATTTATTATAACTTAATTTCTAATGTAAGAATTGTAAATATCGTCTTATAAGACATTTGATGTAAATTATTATTAACATTCTCTAAAAAAGCTGTGCACTCGTTTTTCCCAAAAACGAAAATTCGAATACCGAAAAATCGGTAAAAAAAAGGTGGTAGCAATTCTTCTTCTTCTTATTTGAAGCTGTAACCGCCTAAGCGATTTTGGCCGAGTTCAACAAAGCACGCCAGTCGTTTCTTTTCTCTGTGCCAACTGGCGCCAATTGGAAATGCCAAGTGAAGCCAAGTCCTTCTCCACCTGATCTTTCCATCGCAGTGGGGGCCTCCCTCTTACTCTGCTACCACCAGCGGGTTCCGAGTTGAATACTTTCAGAGCTGGAGCGTCGGGTGTCCATTCGAACGACATGACCAAGCCAGCGGAGCCGCTGCATTTTAATTCGCTGCACTATGTACATGTCGTTGTAAAGCTCATACACGTACGTAAAGACCCGTAAATCTTCCGCAAAATCTTTCTCTCGAATACTCCAAGAGCCGCCTCATCGGATGTTGTCATTGTCCATGCTTCTGCGCTATATACCAGCACGGGCATGATGAGTGACTAATAGAGTGAGGTTTTCGTACGTAGGGAGATGACTTTACTCCTGAATTGCCTACTCAGTTCAAAGAAGCACTTCCAAACATTGTATTGATACGTTTTGGAAGCAGCAATTATTATCGGTGTTAATGCTGGTTGCCAAGTAAACGAAAATCTCTACTGTTTTGAAATTATAATAGTCAACAGTGACGTCTTTCTTGTGAGTTGGGCAGAGCACACTTAAATTCCAGTCGTCGTCGACTGCGGGCTCGGGTTCTTCTTCTCCACAACTTTCCGTGCTGCTACTATTCAGTAGGGCGGAGTAGTGTTCCCTCCATAATCTAAATACGCTCTGAACATCGTTAACTAGGTCGCCATTGCTGTTCTTACTGAAGTACGCCCTGGTCTTGAAACCTTCCATAAGTCGCCTAACTCTCTGGTAAAGTTTTCCGGCATTCTTCCTGTCGGCCAGCATTTCAAGCTCTTCGCACTCACGTATTTCGGCCTCTCTCTTCTCTATTATCGGCAAACAAGCCTCGCTTCCCTCTTCAGATCCCTATAGCGATCCCACATAGCGCGCGTTGCACCTGATCGCAGCGTGGCCCTGTAGGCGGCATCTTTTTTCTCTACATCTTCCTGACACTCGTCATCGTACCAGTTGTGCTTTGGGGCTCGCGAAAATCCGACTACTTCTTCGGCGGCGGTACTTAATGAGCGGGAAATGTGGTTCCAGTGCTTGCATATGTGGGCTTGTTGAATAGTGCTCTCTGAGAGCAGGTGTGAGAGTCGAGTAGCGAATGCATTGGCTGTCTGTTGTGATTGCAGCTTTCCGACGTTAAGCTTTCCTTGCAAATTTGCGCGCACAGTTTTTGCTGCACAGAGGCGGGTGCGTATCTTGGCTGCAACAAGATAGTGGTCCGAGTCGACGTTTGGGCCTCGGAGTGTACGTACGTCCAAAACACTGGAAGCATGCCTTCCGTCTATCACAACATGGTCGATTTAGTTTCTCGTTTTTCGATCCGGAGACAGCCACGTAGCTTGATGAATCCCTTTATGCTTGAACCTAGTACTGCATACTACCATCTTTCGGGCACCGGCGAAGTCGATCAGCCTCAGTCCGTTGTCGGACGTTTCGTCGTTTTCCGACGGTGGTTCCATTTTCGGCCGAGGATAAAAAATCAGCCAAAATAAGCCGAATACCGAAGCCAGACCGAACCTTCGGTCGGATACTAACAGATACATATATAAGTTAATTCACTCGATATCACTCTACTTTATGTAAACAAAATCTCTGACTTGGCATTACAGTTCAACAAAACATTAAACGCTAAGAACTAGTTGGGCGAGTTCCAAGTTACATGTGGCTTTGTATTGATGCGAAATATATACACAATGTGTACTAAGGCATTCAATCCCGAAGCATTTTAACAATCCTGGGATTTCGATATGTAAAAACTCTTATCCCGGGATCCCGAGATTTTTCGGGATATCGACTTCATCACATCTCTTTTACAGTGGGTTCGCTTTTTTCAAACCACACAAATTAATTGTCCACAGTTGGTCTTAGGGGAGCGTAATTCCCCTTAGTAAAAGAGTATGTAATTTGATGTTTAAATATTTTTATTCTAAAATATCTGTATTACTTGTCAAAAAAATTTACTCATATTTGCAGAAATCCTTTTCCAAAAAAGGCCAACAAAGTAAAATGAAGAACAACTGTGCCACACTATAAAAGCTAATTGTGTTTTCAACTGCTGCCCGATTTTTCGTTATTACATAGTTCTAGCACAAAATGTTTGAACAAGTACAATTACTCAGGCAGTGTATTCCAAGTGCAAATGGCTCAAGTTCACTTTGAATTCTATAAATGAATCAGTAAACATCTCGGTATCCCGGAGCTCTAATCCCGGGATTTCGGGACATGAAAAAGTGTCGGGGATCCCGGGATTGAATGCCCTAATATATACAATGTCAGTAATACAACCCTGCTGCTATGTTTCAGTTTGAGCATAACGAAATTTTTTTTATGCGCGATATGCTGGATTCATGCGTATCTACAACGCATAAAATGTAAATGCATATTAAAAGTATGTAGCCTTTAGGAACTCGATACTTTATACAAATACAAAGCAACATGCAATTTGGAACTCGCCCATTTTGTTGTCATCAGCAAAATTCATTTTTTATTAAATTGCCACTGCTAGTTATTATAAACATTGGCATTCCTTTCGAAATGCCTATGGGTTAGTATCACCTTCACAATGTGTTTTTATTCCGCAATCAAAGGGAGACAGCTCATCCCAGTGGGAAAAGTTAATGTTTGGGAATGTAAAAAGTAATTGATAGGATAGGTTACGAAAAGACGCAAGATTTCTCTACAGCGTTGTCATACAAAAGTAATGTGTCGCATGTCGCTTTTCGAAACTATAAACATAAACATAATCTATAAATACGATTAGAAAACAAGATCCGTGCCATAGGTTTTGAACTCGTGACTAACAACACGGCAGTCGAACACGCATCCATTCGGCTATAGCAACTGTTGAGATAACGTGAAAAAAAACATATTTGAGTTAGTTTTCAAACTTTTTATTTTGTTTGTGGATTCAAAAAACTACACATCATCCGCTCGCTTACACCGTGCAACAAAAACAAAAAATATTTAAAACACACGAAAGAATCGATATACTCACGAAACTATGGGCCAAGGTCATTTAAACCGTCAGTTTTGTTTTGAGTAACTAATAGGTGCAATCCCGTATTCCTCGGAGTCGGACTAGTAAAACTGTCAAAAAATAAAAATTTGCTCAGAGCGAGAGAGTAACATTGAAAAGTACGGGATCGCTCTCTAGTAAAAATGGTAACTTCTGTCAACTTCAACATAACCTCCAAATTTTGGTTGTACATTTTTGCTTAATAAGAACTTTTGCGTTGACCAATATAAAAATAGTGTTGAAATACAAAAACGGTTTGTAATGTATAGTAAACATTATTGGCTTCGGTTGAAAGGACTGAAGAGCAGAATATTCCTTACTCATAGGCCAAGAATAATAGCGCTGAGATAACATATGGTATGAGTACTAATCTCCTTCGATGCTATGAGCTTTTATTTTCACCTGTGATATATCTGCAAGTATTGCAAGGTTTAAATCCTGCTGTTTCACAAGAAACAGAAAGAGTTTTCCCGCTCAAAAGGGGTCATTGATGTCCCTGCCGTGTTCTTTTAAATTCGTCACACTTCTTCTTTATATACCGGTGATCCGTTGATGTGTCTAGGGTATCTGTGGCGCCTTAACAATTTCGCGTTTCTTTGTATTCATAGTTAAAGGATGGGGCTTTATTAAGTAATCTAAAATGTAAATTTGTAGAGGGGTATCTAAATATCTTGATTCCAGTGTCATCTATATCTTGGGTGCGTTTTTTGCAGAAGCAATTCCTATCAAAAAGTGAATACCTGGTAATCCTGGTCATACCAAAAATACGGGTTTTTTAATATCTCGACTCCAGCGCCATCTGTCGGAAATTTTTTTTTGGAAAAGTATATTTTACGATGCAGAGTGTCCAACGTAGTTCGGGGTAAACAAATAAAAATATAAAACAGTAAAAAAGATTTACCATAAATATAAGGAGACATAAACTATTTTCTTATTTAAATTAATGCCGCCTTATGAACAATGCTTTAATTTTTTGTTGCGGTGTAGAAGCATAAATACTATTCGGACATCACACTCTTATAGCTGATTAAAAATGTCAAGTCTATGTCTTGTCAGATCTCATTTTCTGTATATCCCAAGTTACGTCTGAGGTCGGTCTCTATATACCAGTTAAAGTCCCATGAAAATCCGTTCAGTAGTTCCGGAGATTAGTGAGTTCAAACAAACAAACAATCTACAGTTTTGTTATAGTAAGAAAGATAGATTTCGTAAAAACTGTATCCAGCGTGATCGCATACACAACAACTATGTACTTATAAACTAAACCACGGTATTCTGCAGAATTATATAACTTTATTAATTTATCATAGTATTTTTTTAAATTGTTTAAATCATATAAGCTTAAACAATTAATAACTGTAACAGTTTTAATTGCTTCTTATATAAATTTTAGGCTGTTGTACTTATTTTTAGAATAAGATTCCATTTTAAAGAATCCAAATTTTAAAATTTCTCCAAGAATGGAGTCACTTCAAATAGCACATAACGTTGGCTTCAGCTGCTCTGTGCAATAAACTATTTTTGCGGCCCTGTCTGCGAGACTGAATTATGTGCACCGATATGCATTTTCCAACATACCAATTATATTTCCATATTCCTCAAGCAATTATCTATCCAACCCAATGATACTTACAACCTATTAAGATACCTAAATTTTTACATTTATATCATCTATTAGAGATTCCGCCACACTGTGAATCGGCTTCGTTCTCGTGCTCACCAGTAAACTAAACAACGTTCTGCCTATTACGTCTCTACAGGGCGGGAAATTCTTAATCTTTCGATTTATATGTGCGCGGCCTGCGTCCGCAAGCTCTCAAAGTTGTTATATCGCACGTTTAATAATATAGAGATATAACTCAAAATCTACGTTTTTGGAGATTTCAATATGCAATTAATATGCCTGATAAGTAGAATATGTTCAGTCGTAACAGATAACCAAACTTCCCAAATATGGCGAAGATATGTGTCTTTCCATCTGTCTTTTTGTATACCAATTATATGAAATGATACAACTTTGATTGCACTTTCCCTCAAAATTGAAATTTTTATATATACTTACATATGTACTATATGTATAAAAAATAAAATATTTTAATATACACTCGTGGCCACGCAAAACTTACCATAACTTAAAAGATGAGGCAGAATTTTGTAAATAAAAAAAGTCTCAGTGCGTATAGTCCCTACGCGCGGAAGAAGTGAAACTTAGTAGAGAAAATGCCAGATTTGCATCTTTATCATTCATCTCTTCTTCATCTTCATCTTCAGCGTCATCTTCTTCGTCTTCATCTCCATCTTTAACCTCCTCTTCGTCTTCATCTCCATCTTTAACCTCCTCTTTGTCTTCATCTTTATCACCATCTTCATCTTCATCTTCATCTTCATCTTCATTTCCATCTTCATCTTCATCTTCGTCTTCATCTTCATCTTCATCTTCATTTCCATCTATATTGAAAACCATTTCTTTTGATACCCATATTGGGATACTTTATTTATTTTAATAACTAATAACTAATTTAAATTTGTTTTTCGTATATATGACAACCCTTTAAAAAACTAAAATCATATTACACATCTACAGGTCAAACTCTTTCATTTGACACCTCATCTTTTAAAATCGAACGAACGATACAGATTTTATGACTTGGTGTTAAATATTTAACGCAACCATATCCGAACCCGTGTAAGAATTTTCACTTCAATAAAACAAATTATTATTTTTGTATTGTAGCATAAACTATATAAATAAAAGTTTTAAACTTTGTACAAAATTTAGAAAACTGCGAAAAATTTTCTTTAAAATTCCAAAAATCTGCCAAGATGTTCAAGCAATTTTAAACTTGCACTTTATTATACTAAAATTAAATGGGCTATTAAACTGCATTTCCCAAAAATTTGTACTAAAAACTTTGAAATTTTCTTTTTAAAATCAAAAATTTGTTGGTTAGGGCCTTTGTGAGTTAAGGTAACGATGGGAACAAATTATACATATTTCGTTCTAGTGAGATACTGGTAATCGACACAGCTATGAAACTTTTAAACAACATAGAAGAAGAGAAAGAAGTAGCGGTAATTTCTGCATAGTCAACTCAAACTTTGTATTTTTTAACCGACTTCCAAAAAAGGAGGAGGTTATCAGTTCGTCGGAATATTTTTTTTATTTTTTTTTTTAATGTATGTTACCGCATAACTTTGGACCACGTCAACCGATTTCGATAATTCTTTTTGCATTGGAAAGGTAGTGTCTCAGACCATAATAGTCTGGTTGAGATCCGATCAGTGGATCATGAGATATATATATATATTTTTTTATATGAGAGTTGAAGTCGGTTTTTTTTTGTTAAAAATTACTTGTTATTATTACCTTCCTTTTATTAGCTCGGGATGTAACTATAGTTGTGATCCCGTACGAGTCCGGACTAGTCAGAAATAGTCAGAATCAGTCAGATTTTACTGGAAACCGATCCTGTACTCGGTTCTCTGACTATTGAGAGGACAAAAAAAGAGAGTAAATACGGTTCCTCTCTCTGTCAGAAGTTACCAGTTTTAGTCCGAGAATTTCTTGCTGGTAAATTCTGGTAAATGTGTCAAACGATAAGCTGTAGTATGTTTGGCAACCAAATTGTAAACAAAAGAAAAGTGCACTCTGCTAATTCATGTTGAAATGTATTTATTACTTGTTTAAGTGGATTCTAATGAATTTGAAAGTATTTTTGGTTATTTAAATGTGTGAGCTGAGTGTGTTTACATACAAGAAATATGTATATAGTTTTTGTCGCAGTGAACTGTGCATGTATAAAAAAAAATTTATTAATTTACAAAATTCTAACTAATTTTTTTAAGTCGTGGTAAGGTTTGCGTGGCCTCAAGTGTAAATAAATAGAAGTATTACATATCGACGGCTGAGTGGAAGATCGATCGACCCATCTCGGCGACCGTTTCGAAAACGCCTTATCTCAAAAAATGGCTCAAGAACGCCCTACTTCAGAATTTGATTGAAAAACGCCCTATCTCAGAATTTGGTTCAAAAACGCCCTATCCCAACTGAAAATATGCTGAAATAAGGCGTTCTTTAAACGTTTTGTGAGATAGGGCATTTTCGAACTGGCTGCCGAGATAGGTCGGATCTTTCACTCAGCCGTCGATATACATATTAGGCTGCGTCGATTTTGTATGGGGGGGGGGAGGAAAATAAAAGGCATTTGACGGTATTGTAATAGTAATATTATGTTGTCTTAGGTCTAAGCCAATTGTTATTGGCCACGAAAGATTAATTTAAAACGTATCTTTAGCCCGCGCAATCGAATCAAAGTGTATGAATCTTGAAAATGAAACTTTGGCTTGTAAAATCTATGGAATGCGTTAATTGTTATAAACATGACGATATATCAAATCAAGGGCTATTAAATTTAGTACCTCACGTTCATTTATCGTTTTTCAATAAGTCTACACGTTTTTAAGATATTAAGGTAAAACTTACAAAAACAATAATTTTCCCTCATGAATTTTCAATTCTGTAGGTAAATGCAAAAGTATTTAACATATGTTGATCAGGTAACTAATTTCATCGATCAAGGCGTAACCATGGACTCTAAGTTTGAATTCAAGTCCCATGTAAACTCTTGTGTTAATAGAGCCAAGGGCGTCTTGGCTTTCATCAAACGTTGGGCTAAAGAATTCAGAGATCCTTATGTCACTAAAGCTCTCTTCACCTCCCTAGTCAGGCCGATCTTAGAATACGGGTCCGTCGTATGGAACCCTAGAAATCCTAACGCACTCTGACAGACTCGAGTCGGTACAGAAACAATTCTTATTATTCGCATTAAATAATTTGCCTTGGGATTCGACATTAAATCTCCCACCGTACAGAAGCCGCTTGAAGCTCATAAATTTGCCAACGCTGCATAGCCGTAGAGAGATGCTCGGGGTTTTGTTCATGATTAAGATCTTGAACGGGATGGTCACTAGGCCCCTTCTACTGAACCAGATCACGTTTTGTATTCCTTCTAAGCCTTCGAGACATTACAAGCCCATTAAGCCAACTATTTGTAGAACAAATTTTGAAATGCATGATGATTTTCGTTGCCTATGCCAGGACTTCAATAAGCATTACGACTATTTTGACACCTCCGACTCACATTTTACCATTAAGAAAACCTTACTTGAGATTTTGAATAAA
>NW_023458555.1:7531138-7532213 GCF_013731165.1 Rhagoletis pomonella
TGCGCCACTTCAGGTGTCGAAACCTTCAACAGTAGCTTCACCTTGCTTAAAAAATCACACTTTGTGTAGCAAGTAAATTCACTTGCACAGACAAGCAAAATTAAATAATTAAAATAAAACCACTTGATTGAAAAACTTTTAAGTTATGCGCCAAAAGAAAGTACAATTAGGCCACTTGCGCTTAGCACGTCCACTCACACTCGAAGTCGCAAAAGGAATGTCTGATGTTTGTTTTGGTTTTTTTTGGGAGATTGTAAATTTATTGGCAGATGAAAAGATTTGAGAAACGAGCAGTGTTGCCAGTAAGCACCATTCACATACAACTTTCCTCGCTTCGCTTGACAGTTCAAACTTTAGGCTCTGTCACACGGTGAGTAGTTATCCGATATTTGGATCGCGATCCATATTGATGGATTGATGGATCGCGCACGAATGCTACAAGTTCAATATTTATCGCGTCAGTATTTGCATAATTTATTTATTTATTTATTTATTACAGTCATTTGACCTATATAAATTCACGTATATATATTTGAATTATGTATTGCAATATATAATAAAGGTAAGGTTAAAATTAATGCTTAAAATAAGTGAACCTGTTACACTTTTCCTTCTAAGCTATATAATAGTTTATGTATATTTAACTAAGATAGCATATTCTCGATGCTGTTGGAATGGACATGATTCCAAGCAGTACTGTAAATATATTGGCTGCATTTCTTTATTCATTCTGAACGTTTGGAATAAACTTTTTTGTTTATTTATTCTTTAGAACGTTCCTGATGATATGTTGACGTATATTTCAAACGCATTCTGTTTATTCCGGCTGTGAAATTGGATTATCCGGAATATATAAAGAAACGCAGCCATTACGTACGATATGCGGTCTAAAGGCGCGTTCACCGTTCGTGTTCGGACAACTTTTTAGTTGCTCTCAAAACAAATTTGCCGGAGAGGTTGCTGAAGTACGGTTCACCCATGAACGAAAGACACAAGATCACGTAAGAACAAGAGAGTGAAAAAGTCGATTTTTTAGCGGGTTCTACGCCATCTTGTTTCACTGGAAAACGAGCGA
>NW_023458555.1:7532223-7533655 GCF_013731165.1 Rhagoletis pomonella
ATGTTGAATTAACTCTTCTTTACTTGAATAAAAGTGTAAAATAGTGGAGCTTGTGATGTAAACAAACGCTCAGCTGGCGAACCCGCTTTCGCAAACTTTTTTCTCAAAACCAGTTACAAATACAACGTCGCGTTCTTACGTGATCTTGTATTTTTGGTTCATGGTTGGCTACCGTCCACAAATATAAATATGCACTCTGCATGGTTTTTACAATATATGCTTTAGGTCGAGTCCAAAAACTCACTTTACTGCACACCTTCCTTTTGGTCTACATGAAATTGCAAATACTGTTAGTACATCCATTTTTTCATGTACTAAAAATCGTACTTACCTTAAGGGCTACATGTCCAAAATTATTGCTACGCGTTCCTAATTAATCAATCTTTGTATATTTATTGATTGTTTACATATTTTTATATGCGTTTTGGCATTTTTCTCTCGTAATTGCACCAAGATGACGTCACGCAAAAATGACGCTCAAAAATCCTCTCTCATTCTCAAGTTCGGGTAAAATCAAGGCGAATTTATGCAAGGTGGTGTTGATGGCGAATTTAGATTTTCGCCGCGGTACTTCCTAATGTCAAAATGATGTGTTTGTTGTAAACAAGGCGAATTCATATTACAACAAACACATCATTTTGACATAAAGAAGTACCGCGGCGAAAATCTAAATTCGCCATCAACACCATCTTGTATAAATTCTCCCTGGATAAAATCTATCCAATATTTATGCGAAAATTATGTACAAAAACCTGGCGTCGCACTTATTTTGCAAGTTGCAGTTAGGTGTAATAAAAACATGGAGGTGCTTGGTGTTGCCAATATATAATTTTTAGAGAAGAAGCCTTATCATGAGTTTCATTTTCCCCGAACCGGTTCACTTTTCACGATTATGTGCAGAATACAAATTTTCGGGTCAAATTTTTTCGGGCGAAACTCAGAATAAGGCAGAAGGTTTTAGTTAATGATGCCAATAACAATAAATGTGAAATTCTAAGTTTTTTACAATTAAAGAACTAACAGCACTTTTTTTCTTTTTTTTTCGGTTAAAAAAATCAGTTTCCGCCTCCGGAATCTTAACGCCGGCGGTAATACGCGTCGTTTGGTACCCCTTTCGGTTATTTTGCACCATTTTTCGGTGGGGACCATGAACTGCACCATGACCTTTATAAAACCTGCAATAATATCTTCCTGACTATTTTTAACTAAATTTTGGAGTACTAGAAAAGACTGACCGTGATCAGCTGTGGGACATAACTTTCAAGTTGCCTCACGATTTGAAAAGAAAAATTGATATCAAGTCGACGTTGAAGTTGTTAAAGGGCGTTAGTAAAATATGTTGATATATTGCAACTTGCTTTTTTAGTTCTTGATACGTGTAACCTCCAAGTTATAAAATTATAAATATCGATGGCCAACATCGAATTTGGAC
>NW_023458555.1:7533755-7537417 GCF_013731165.1 Rhagoletis pomonella
AGGTTTTCTCTTAACAGCGGTCGTCCCTCGGTCGGCGTAAAACTTTAGGTCCCTCCGCTTTGTGTGACAACATCAAGGCGCACGCCACAAATCGGAGGAGAAGCTCGGCCAAACACTAACATATGCACGTTGTCATAAGCGAAAATTAAGAAAATTGCAGCAAAAAGCCACCACCAAATTGTAAACAACGAACAAATGTAAACAAAACGGCTAATAGCTGAAATACAATGCCGGCGAACGGCGAACTCACCACAGCGAAATTCGCGCTGTCAAAATTAGAACACCCGCAAGCACATGAAATTGAACACAGCCAAAGCGAAATGCGAAGTTCGCTTGGCGGCATTCGCCTTGTTTACAACAAACACATCACTTCGACCACAGTATACAGTAAACCAGCCATTGACAATATGCTTATTTGAAAATTAATACATGAAATATTGTGAATGTATAGGATTTTTTTGTCATTAACTCATAGGCAGCGACTGATGTAAGAGTACCCACAAATGTTGGTTGACATATTTGAAATGTAAATTTGAACAGCAAAATTCGTAAACAAAAATAATAAAACAAAAATATTTTAATTACTACGTGGGAGGTGTTCGTGGTTATTGGCAGATTTCGCCAAAATTTAACACTAACCTAAATTATACCAAAGGCAACTTCGACACCGACTTTCGTTAAAATATCGAAATTTTGTTCAAGTTAGCGTGTTTACAAACAGAGAGGCCTGGACCAATTCATCTCGTCATTCTGAATATTTTGATATATATGTATGCATAAGTGTATATATGTACATACATTTTATACGGTTAACAAACGCGCTTGCTTATCTGCATAAACCGTCTTTACTTGCATTAATTCATGCATTATCCTCTTTCAAATGTGAATAAGCGGCTGAAGAAATACATACAAATTTTGTACATTCCAAAATAAGCTAAGTAATGCTTGTTTTACCGCCTAATCGATGGGACCATTTTACAAGGTCAGCCCACCATTATTCACTCAAAGTTGTGTTCGGAACACGGTTTGACTTATGTAGGAACTACATGCGGTCATAATCGCTTACGCTTCACGCTTGGTTTGCTTGGAATTTGGTTTTTCTCGTTATTTTATTTTATGTGACTTGAAAATATTTTTCACTATAAGAAAATATTTAATTTTGATTTCATTTGGGTTAACGAAAACGACAACTGTGAAAAAATATCAACCAATACATTCAAACAAAATGTCAAATAAGCATATTTACATTTTTTGTTTTGGCTATCTGGATTACTGTATACTGTGACTTCGACATTCAGTAGTACCGCGGCGAAAATTTAATTCGCCATCAACACCACTTGTATAAATTCGCCTTGGTGGTGTTGATGGCGAATTTAGATTTTCGCCGCGGTACTTCTTAAGTTCTGAACACATTGAAAACGACGAGCTACCGACCACAGCTTCCAATTTGTCATCTTTATTATCTAAGCGCTTTTTCGATGGCGACATGATTTCTTTGAACGCGGCAACGACATCATGAATTTGTATGAGTTTGACATAAAAGAAGAGGAAGAACCTTATCTGTCGCCAGAAAAATAGAAATAGATCTAATCTGGCCACAACCACAGCCGTCGCGTAGCCCGGTCGTCGCCAAAATAATTATCTACATAAGAGTACGTGTTAAAATAATTTGACAGCTGTGGTTTGTATCTCGTCGTTTTCATTGTGTTCGGGCTATTATCTTTTTGGACTAAAATCTGAAGTGTCAAAATGCCAGAGCGTAACAGTAGCTACACACGACGAGCATATCCGCGCACATGTGCGCCAACATGCTGGCTGTCGTTTGCTACAGACGGCGAGCGGCTCATAAGTGATTTTGTACTCAAAGTGTAAACATGGAAAGGAAAGACGCGGATGATGCAATTGAAATACTTATGACTTAGGGTTTTTTATGTATGTGTTACTTAAATTTATTTATATTTTACTTATATGTATGTACATACATATACATATAGTAAATTAGCCTCATTTATCAAAAAGTCAATTAACACATATGGCTTGGATGCATTTATCCGCCGATGTGCACACTTCAAGCATCAACACAAAAGGTTCATTCCTTATCTTTTTGGACTAAAATCTGAAAAGTGTCAAAATGACAGAGCGTAAGCAAAATGCGCTCACTAAAAGAGAATAACGAGAAAAGTAAAGGAACGCAAAAAACCAAATTTTTAGTCCAAAGAAGGGCAACAACAAAGCTAACGTCAAATAAGAATGTAAATGTATGTACAAAACACCTTCACACAAGCACAATAAACACTTTCTATATCAATTTTTTTTTGCCTCCTTCCAATTTCAATTCACTTTTTTTACTTTTTAGATTATTCTCACTTCTTGCGTATTCTTTAATTTCCGTTAATTTAAATTCAGTCGAGTTTGACACTTTTCAGGATTTTGCCAGAAAAAATTCTTCTGACTAAATCTGGCTACTTCGGACTGATGAGAGTCACTCTCACCGAGTGTTGCTCTCTCATTTTTGCTGTCATTTGTGAGTTAAGGAACGCTTTTTGGACTAAATCTGACTACTTCGGACTTTTTCTGACTATTTCTGGGAGATAAGGAACGCTCCTAAAGTGAGTTTTTGTTTCCAATGCGATGCTCGCAAACCCCGCTACAAACGACGAGCATGACCCGCAAGCCGCGCATGTGCGCGGATATGCTCGTCGTGTGTAGCTACTGTAAAAGAGAATAACAGGAAAAGTAAAGGAACGCAAAAAAGCAAATTTTTAGTCCAAAGAATGGCAACAACAAAACTAACTTCAAATAAGAATGGAGATGTATGTACAAAACATATTCACACAAGCACAAGCACAATAAACACTTCCCACTGGGAAAATAGGTAAGCACCTTGCGAGGTAAGCCATGTTTTCTTTCAGTTTTTAGTACCAAAATTGTCATCACGGCCAATGTCATCTACTAGTAAAGGGCAAAATGAACACCTCCGAAGACACATTACGTTGTCAGTTGCAAAATAACGTGCAGCCGAAGTTATTTCCAAGCACCGAACTACTCCGAGCGACTGCTCTGCATTACACGTAACTTACTTTGTAAAGCGGCTCAGAAGTATGTCTGATACCAAATGTACATTCTAAATTCCTACTTACATAAGGCGGCCATGCCTTTGTAAAAGTAAGGGACGTTCGGCAGGGAAATGGTAATGACTGCCAGGTGAAGAGTAAGTTGCTAATAAGGTATTATTACGTGCTCCTAATTCCCACTGGGTTTCTATATCAATTATTTTTTGCCTCCTTCCAATTTCAATTCACTTTTTTTATTTTTTAGATTATTCGCACTTTTTGCGTATTCTTTAATTTCCGTCAATTTAAATTTAGTTGAGTTTGACACTTTTCAGGATCCAGCTTTTTCGTGCTTTCTCCCACTGTGTGTTGTCCGGTTAACAAAATAATAATAACAAATAATAGTCAAAAGGCACGATTTTATTTCATAATCGGCAAGAATAATAATATTGAAAATACTGATAATCTAGCAATTAGGATTGTTTAAATGTGAACTATTATGTTCAGAATAATCTTAAAGTTACATGTATTGATAGTCGTTAGGACCTTGTGGGTAGGCGGGTCTCGTAGCTCCATCCATTTCAGTCGCCAGTGTGTTACTGCTCAACA
>NW_023458555.1:7537517-7543222 GCF_013731165.1 Rhagoletis pomonella
TTACGTTTTTTAAAATATATTATTAAAAGAAAAAATTAAATAAAACCAATGCGGTAAAACAAGAAAATCCAATCCAGGACCCGCTGCGCTAATCGGTGGAGCATTCGAGTCTTCAAATGATGAGTTCCCCTTATCCTTTCTTAGTTTAACATTCAATCAAAAATGTATTAAATTTTTTTCAGAAAAGTTCATCAATGAGAATGGCGGCGATAAAGCGCAATATATAGCTGCATCGATGTCCCTTTTCCAATTTGCCAATAACCGCAAGTAATTGAAAGCACGCAACAAGGTGTAATAATTAACTTTTTATGCTTAATTTGTATGTGTTATTGTGAATTTGTATGCTAAAATGTCTATTCCCTATTTATATTTTCGCGACTGTAGATGAGTCCGCGGAAAATTCGCATTTCGTTTAGTTTCTAGATGTTAAGCAATCTATGTATGAGGTTTTAATGAAATATCTTTAAATAAAGGGTTATAAAAATGTTTATAAAAAGCTTTATTTTGAAAATTTTTAGTAAGTTTATATTGATACGCTTATATAAAACTTTTTTTGAACCTTTATTATAAGTTTACACTTTTACGCTTATAAAAAGCTTTCTTTTGAACATTTATTACAAGTTTATATTTCTACGCTTATAACCAATGTTCCTTTTCGATTATATTACGCTTACTTTCAAGCGTTTTATAAACAAAAAATCAACGTTTTGTAAGCTTAATGTTTATAATTGAAAACTTAAAAAAAACTTTCTTTAAGTTTATTTTGCTTGTTGGGTTGTGTTTGTGCTTGTGTGAATATGTTTTGTACATACATTTCCATTCTTATTTGAAGTTAGTTTTGTTGTTGCCATTCTTTGGACTAAAAATTTGGTTTTTTGCGTTCCTTTACTTTTCCTGTTATTCTCTTTTAGTGAGCGCATTTTGCTTACGCTCTGGCATTTTGACACTTCAGATTTTAGTCCAAAAAGATAAGGAATGAATCTATTACAACGAACACGTCGTTTTGACATTAAGAAGTACCGCGGCGAAAATCTAAATTCGCCATCAACACCACCAAGGCGAATTTATACAAGTGGTGTTGATGGCGAATTAAATTTTCGCCGCGGTACTACTGAATGTCGAAGTGATGTGTTTGTTGTAAACAAGGCGAATTCATTTTACAACAAACACATCATTTTGACATTAAGACGTACGTCGGCGAAAATCAAATTCGCCATCAACACCACCTTGTATAAATTCGCCTTGTTTGTGGGTGAGAGATCTGAAAAATTGCAATTTTGTAACTTTTAAAGTATAGTCATCATGGCCTTTTTTTGTCGTTGCCGTTGACCGCGGCGATAGAAATAAATCTATCGTCGCCAACAGTCATCGAGCAAACTTCGTCGTTTGCTTTGGTTGTGCGCGTTCTCATATAAATCAGTGTGTTTTAATTATTTCGGCGAACATTCGCGACGAAAAATTTGCCGTTCGCCGGTGTTGTGCTTCAGCTTTTATGAAAGAAGTTGGGCGACTTTGACATTAGCCGTTTGTTTACATTTGTTCGTTGTTTACAATTTGGTGGTGGCTTTTTGCTGCAATTTTCTTAATTTTCGCTTATGACAACGTGCATATGTTAGTGTTTGGCCGAGCTTCTCCTCCGATTTGTGGCGTGCGCCTTGATGTTGTCACACAAAGCGGAGGGACCTAAAGCATCGTACAGTTCCATAAGTAAAGTAACTCTTCTTCTTACCGTTTTTTCTGGCAGGCTGTAGGTGTGTTTTTGGCAGGCTGTAGGTGTGTTTTTGGTTATTGTATTTGTGTTTTTGGTTCAGTGTGTTAGTGTATTTTGAATAAATTGTAATAGAAATAAATGAAATTGTAATAGAAATGAAAGAAATTGTAAAAGATAAGAGCACATGCCAAAAAACAGGTGATCTCAGCTGTAGGCATATTTTGGCAATCAGCTAATAGTGTTTTTACTTATGAAACTGTACGATGACCTTAAGCTGATGCCAGATAAAACTTTGTAGCTTTGCGTTTTATAAATTTGCCAGCACAGCGCCAGACGCAAAAGGTATGCCACAATGAACGCCAAGAAAACAATTTTGCACTGCTTTTTTACTCGTCAAAATTGCTGTGGATTTAAGATATTTTGCTTTAAAATTATCAGCAATGTAATTGAGTTTTATGTTTCAGCATGAATACTCGAATTTGGACGAAACCAAATAAATATTAAACCGGCTGATTGTCAAAGCGCGCAAAAAGATGGGAGTTGGCCATCTTTTCGCTTCGCGCTGCAGCTTCAATGATCTATGTGGCATGCTTTGTGCATTTTCATACAATTCATCTTAGCTGTCAAAGCGAATCTGTCACGTAAAGCGAAGCAAACGTTTTATGTGGCATCAGCTTAAAGTTTTACGCCGACCGAGGGACGACCGCTGTTAAGAGAAAACCTTTTTTCTATATTTTTTTTGCGATGTTTCTTTGACCTGGGCTTGAACCCAGGTGCTGTGGAGTGGAAGCGCGCTCTGCTTACCACTACACTACAGCGGCCACAGAATGCGGCATATTTTAAATAAAAAATTAACGAAAAAGATTTATGATGGAAAACATTTTGAATATTGTGAAAAAGTAAAGTACGAACACTTCTGTGAGTGACTGTATGTATTATATCAACCAATTGCAGTCGCCCAGTCGATCCCGTTGTGCCAGTGCATATTTGTAAGTGAAAATTTTTCTTCTGCCTAGTTTTAGTCAATAACTCATACATTTAATATACCTTTTGGTTTTTTTCAGAGTACGTTTAAAGTTTTTTGTAGATATTGAGTGTAATCGTGTAGAAATTGAAATCAGGTGCCGTGTTTTTGGATCTGATTATCTGATAAATTTTTCGCTGGTAAGTATGGACAATGGTCGATCCGCAGCCGGTAAGATACACAGGCTCTGACGTGTGACTTTTTCGTTCTATTTGAAGTATGTACAATTATTTGTGCAGGAAGTAGAAAATGGGCAACAATCAAACGACCGGGCAGAGGCCGCCGGATCCGCCGCCGAATCAGCAGAACAATGGTATGTACATATGTATGAAATAATTGTGTTCAATCTATAGTGCAACGCATAGAGTGTTGTTAGGGCCAGTTTTTCAGTGCACGGCAGTGTGGTTTAAGCCGAAATTAGTCGAGAACGCAGAACGTATACTTAAACGCAGTCTGTATACGCATAATTTTGTCGATTACTGGAGCCCTCAGTGTTGCTTACTACCTCAGTATATCCAGTAAAAAAACTGTGGTGAAGTCCTTTATGGGGATAAAGTTTCCAGAGGTGAAATTTTAGGTAGCACACAATTTCTTACACGCATGGTTGCTTTTCAGCACTCATGAAAGAAACTTAAGAAATATTTGAAAAAAAAGTTCATATAGTACATTAATTTTGAAAGAAATACCATATAATGTATGTACTCTGGTTAATAATATCAAAAAATGTATTAGAACCACCGTTTAATGTTATATTTGATTCAAATTAATATTGCTGCCCCGAACGCTCTGCGCCTTGCCACTGAATAATAGGTTTACTTAAAATTACATCCGTGGTCCTTGTTCTTTCTGTATCGCATCGTGGTGAATTCACATTTCTCAGAAATTTGACAACAAAACAAAACAAAGCGAGTATTTTATTTGCTAATTTTTGCGATTTCTATTGTTTAATGTAAATTTGTCTTTTTAGGATATGTCGAGCCAACGAAGAAGGCGCAGTTGGAAAATTGAGTAATTAGTAATGAAGTAGCAGGCATATTTGGAAAATTATGCCGATAAGCAGGATGGAATTTGGGAAAGTAAGTGCATGGTTGCAGCATATCTATGTATAAAAAGTATTTAATTAAATTGTTTATAGAAATGTTATAAATCGAGTGGCTCATTTACGATGTGCTCCAAACATTTGGCGAACTTTTTTTCGCCTTTTCAGCGTGCTAAGTAACAAGTTAAGATGACTGCCATCACGGCCGGTAAGAAACCGCAAGCAAAGGGCAGACAACCTTCCAGGAACCTGCCTCCTGTCCCCGAGCCGAAGCTGCAGTTCTGCAAGAGCAGGTCAGCAAATTGCTACCCTGATCAAACGTAAACTAAAGCGCACTGCTGTGATTGCACTCCGTAAATGTGAAAACTTGGTGCATGCTGAGAAATATCAAACAAGAAAACTCTGTGATGGACGCCGTGAGATGGAGTAGCGCTGTGTGGCAAAGAAATACGGCCAATTCGACGGGCCTGAAAAATCCAAATTGGCTTTTGTGATCCGCATCCGCGGTATCAACAAAGTTGCACAAAAAGTGCGTAGTTTTACAGTTCTGTCTTCGCCACATTAAAACGGTGTGTTCATCAAATTGAGCAAGGCAACCATTAATATGCTACGTATGCCGAACCCCCTATATGGGGTTATCGAAATCTTAAATCAGTTTGTGAATTGATGTACAAACGTTGAATGGTCAAGCGTGTCCCAATCTCTGCTTTGTGATCGAACGCAAATTTCGCGAAGCGCACGAAATTCAGTGCGTTGATTCACTTCACTTCAAGAAAGCCCCCAACTTCCTGTTGCTATTCAAGCTCAACACATCAACCCGAGGCTGGCGCAAGAAGGCTAATCACTACGTTGAGGTTGGTGATTTCGGTAGCCGTGAGGATAAGATCAACAAATTGCTGCACAAGATGGCTTAAAGAAATTGTTGTTTTGTATTTAAGTAGACAATATAATTTGGCACATCTTCAAAAGACGCCCAAGCAAAAAAAAAAAAGAAAATTAAAAAATTCCTGAAGTTGTCTTTTCACGGGTCGATTTCTGTCGACTGGAAAATTTACTTAAGATATCGACTAGCCAAAACGCTTATATTTTACGGTTGAATTGCAATTTACACGGGTAGATTTTGGTTAAACGACAAAAATCGACCGTGTAAAGGCAGCTTAAATAACGTTCAAATTAATCACCCCCTTTGAGATTGAAAATACCAATAACCATTTCATAATTTCGAAAATTATTCCATTTATATTTGTTCTTGCATTTTCCACACCACTTGTGAGGTATGCTTTTACGCGCGTTACCGATTTTTTGTTTAATGTGCTCGGTTGCCCAGGAGGCCTATTTTCACCTTTACAACTTAACTTAAACAGAATTAAAACTAAAACATGCAATATATAAAGAAAATTAAAAGTTGTCTTACATCTAGTAAACTTAAAAAATTGCACATTAAATTCATTTTTCATTATAAAATAAAATTAAATATCACAATTCAGTTTACAAAATGTGGTCTGTTTGCACCCGCAGTAAGTTCCCATGAAGCCTAGCCTAAATTCAGAATTGAAAAAAAAACGAGCAAATGGGGTCGGAAACTACTAGCCCTAAAAGCATAATGTGGAAAATGTTTGAAGAGCTGCGAAATTGTATTGCAATAATAAAAATAACAGTGCATAAATTGGAAAAAATGGTTTTTGTTTTGCTTTATAATTTTTGGGAATATTGGTTCAGATGGAATTTTTTTATTTGTTTGGTTTTTCAGCTCGTTAATGAAGCACCCAGGGTTGCACTTACTGTCTATGAAAATGTTTCGTGAAGCGTTCCAAAATTAGCTCCGAGCAACTAAAAGTTGGTTAAGCTTAAATGAAATAGTTTTTTATTAAATATTTATTCCTGGTATTTAGTAAAAAACATCAATACTAATGTATGAAAAACAAAACATC
>NW_023458555.1:7543232-7550083 GCF_013731165.1 Rhagoletis pomonella
CTAGTTCATGAAATTCTTAAATTATCTTATTTTTTTTAGTTTAGTGTCAACCATTTATGAGTTTAATAAAATTTTGTCGTATACGACATTTGTCAAAAAATTTGCAGTCAGTTTTAGTGATATACGCCAAAATGTGATAACAATTTTTATAAATTAACCATACTTTTTACTAATCAGCCTAATCGTGAGTTTCGCCCGAACAAAATTTCGCCAACAATTTTTTCATCCACCTGTAGTGAACACTCGCAAACGAAAAGTGACCCGGTTATAGAAAATGAAACTCATGATAAAGATGAATATGTCGGAAACTAAAGAAGAACAGATAACTCTATTTGAAAGATCTTGATTAGTTTAGTACGACAGCAATACTAACGCAATTTGTACCAAATAACCGAAAAAATTTTAGTCAATTAGTCGGAAACTAAAGAAGATATCCAAAAGCCACAAATTGTCAAAATGACGCTTCCGGCAATTTTCCATCCAGGCGACGATATTTGAATAGGTTTGTAAAATTACCAATAGTCAGTACTAATTTGTACTGGAACCTGCAAACTTTTACTGGAAAAGTGTATGATAACCCAAAAAATTTGCAAGAGAGCACTGAATCGAGAGCGTAACAACACGAGAGAGCTGCAAATTCTTGCTAGTGAAATTTTTACTAGCAGAAATTAGCTAGCAGAAGAAGAAGAATTAGAATAAATGTCAAAAGAATATATAAAAAGTGGTGTTACTAGCTCAGTTCATTTTGTGTATGTGTTTCGCCGCACGGCTTCTGATATCAAATTGAAAAATTTTGTTTGAATTTCTACTCACACTTACAGGTTTTGACAGTTTATGCCGCCAAAGCAAAAACAAAATACATGTAAATTTTTGTTTTTGTACTCCTGCAATCACCTTATATTGATTCGCCTTGGCACAAACAAAAGTAAAATGAGTGGAAACAAAAATATTAATGATGTACTGGACAGTGTTAGTGCTTGTGTGTAAAGCAAAGAGTTTAAAACTGATTTATAAATAGTAAAATGTTTACAGCAGATTGTCAAAGCAGTGCAACAACTGTTCACTTGCAAGTTATTGCTAGTTTTGTGTTCAATAAGTTCTTCTGCTAGTTTTCTCTTCTTCTCAATTTAACGCTCTATTTTGCTTTTACGCTCTCGCTGCAATGTTACTGTTACTATACAAACCTAATGTTACTCGCATATTTTCGAGCCTGTATGTACATTTTCGGGAAAAAGGTTAAAAAGTGTATCCATCTGCTGAAAAAATATTTTCGCAGATTCACAATTTATTTAAAATAAATCTATTAGCCCAATCTCCAATTCCATGTGAATAAATCTCCCCAGTGCTTAAATAATTTTCACCACATTAAATAGCTGCACAACACCCTAATTGCCGAAAAAGCGTTGCTTGCAACACTAGTCCTTTATGGGGACCAAACTTGGCGAAAAAAAATAGCTAAGTTTGTTTACTGGATATACTGAGCTTACTACACTGTTGCCACTCATCAATGCCTTTTCATAAACTTACCCTTTCAACTACAATTTATCGTGCTATAATAGATTTTAGCTAAATATAAACTACTTAGTTTTCAACAAAAACCTTATTCAATAGTAAATTTCAAATATTTTGAACATATTTTGAATAGGAACTTATATCTTTTTTACCATCTACAAGGAGAAATCAGCTGACACGGAAAAATCTAAATTCCGCAGATTTCTGCGTTACGGGCTACAACTACAGAAAAATTCTGCGGTGTTGAGTTTTCATTTACATGGCGCTTTGGTAAGACAGATCGTGTCAGCTGACTCGGGTTTACGTACCGGTATTTTTACGTTCTTGACTAATTTCAGCTTTAAACTAAGTTCAAACGCTCGAGCTGGCTAGTTTAAACTAAGATTAGCCAATAAAATGTCAGTCTATTGGCATTGAAAACTGGTCCTTAATGTACATACTCATTGTGCGTACTGCGTGGAGAATTGAAATTTGATCATAACAAGCAAGCAATATAAGAAACGAACCCTGTGTTCAGAAATGCATTAACTCAAAGCATCCGACTATTGCACCGTGCGACAGTAAATTTTACACACACAAAAATTAATATATTCGCGAAAATATGGGCAAAATATACTAAAACTGCCTTTTTAATTTTTCAATAATATGATTAATTCAAAAATTTATTAAAAAATTGCAGTGCAATGTAGGTATCAAATAAAAGAGAAAATCCTGTAGAACTAAAAAACTATTAAATTTTTTTGGGTCATTAGAACGAATGGGTATGGAAATTTTCCTTTTAAAATTTTATCGTTGAAAATTTGCAGTATTTATTTTTGAAAAAAATATATATTAAGGACTAATTTACAAACGACCACTTCCTCCAATTTCGTCCTCAAAACTTTATTAACTTAAAAAAAAATAAAATCAATTAAAAACGCATTTTATACGTCCTTGTAAACCAAAAGTCTTTAATGTTTTACAATTCTACTGCATTTTCTCTTTCATTTGGTATCCATATTGTTATTGTACATTCCAATGATTTTTTTAAATAATGTTTTGAATTAATCATATCTTTATTATTTCAAAGTTATTTAAAAAAATCCTGACGTCAAAGTGAAAAACTAAAAACGCAGCTTACTATATTTGATCCATTGTGTCGTATATTAATTGTTTCGTATGTTTTGAAATTTTTTTTTTTTTTGTTACACGGTGCTATATTTCTAAACTATAATTAATGGAAATGGCCAATATGCTCAACCTAGTGTTCGTCCGATACCACCATGTACTCGATGCCTGTAACACTAAAAGTATCGAATAGAATACGCGATGCTACCTAAAGTATCGCTAGGAAATACTCGATTCTACTTGTACTGGAAAGTACCCAGACGAGAAATTTTAGTTCAATGACCGTTTACAATATAACCACATACAGTGGAGAAAGGCTTATAAAGAAATGCCTTATCATATCCTTCTATTAACGAAAACAAAAAATTAGTAGTAGGGTATTTTTGATGCAGTTTACTTCTACTTGACACGTAGATCGTAGATCCACAGCCTTGCCCCTAAATTTCGTATGGGAACTTTCCGTCATATTGGATTTTAAGTTTTGGGTTTTTGCGATTTGCGAGTTATTTTGCACTTTTCGAAAATAAGATAAATACAGATTTATAGAGAATTTAATTTCCCACATTTTTTTATATGTAAGGTAAAAAAAAAAAAAAAATGATTGTAAATAATTAGCAAAAAGTGCGAAAAATTGGTACATGGATTTTTGGTGTAGATGATTAAGAATCTGAAGCCAGAATGGAAAAATGGCGAACCCAATATGGCGACAAAGAAATTTAAATCGATTAGATTCGCTTAAAACTTTATAATCAAGGGTTCTTACGGTCACTAATTACGAAACTGAAATCAGAATTAAAAAATCTAAATGACGCATACATATTGCATCTACCATTTGTCATGGGCGTACGTGCCTGGCTTATGAATAACATGTTATTAAGAACCTGATCTTGATTTTATAGTTGTAAACGATTTAATTTTTTTTATCGCCATATTGTGTAATCTTTCGTTTATTCATTCAGCTTTTGTGAATGTTTTAAAAGTTACTCTTCGACTTTCAACATGTATCGTGTACCTATATAAATTTAAAAATCACCGCCATTTAAAATTTTTAGAGTTTTGATAGTTTTTAATTTCTTTGAGTTTCCCCTTTTAAACCCTCTAGTAGGCCAATTTATGTATGAGTTGAAAAATTCAGGAATGGGTGATTTTAGCACGAGAAATCCAAAAATGATGTCCATTTCGATCTGTGACAGTAACTTTTTCCTACAGAGAAAAACCAAGACCGTCTGGAGACGGGCTCGCCGATATACTTTGACGTATTTTCAGCTTTCTCTTACACAATGTTGACCTACGAACCGGCAATCCCGTCTGCAGACGGTCAAAAATGCAAACTGGCTAAAATGATGCCGCCGGACAGTCGGGTCTACGTAACTGGAACGACCCAGATTTATATCTGGCCAAGGACTGTCACTCCAGCAACACTCCCCAAAACGTCTTTGGGGAATTTGTATGCTGCTACAACAACAACATGCCGCCGGACTAATTTTTGAAGCATTCATCTGCAGACGAATCGTTCGTGTTGCCTATCGTTCGTGATACAGAGTAAGGCTGTAAATTTATTGTTCTATGAATTTGTTTGTTATTAGAAAAGAAAATTTTTAGTTATTAATAAGCTAGCTTTCAAACAAGAAAGAAATAAAATTTTTAAATTGAATACCATATTATACGATATATATTGGATTCGGCATTTTGAATTTTCCTACCACAAAATATAAAAAGATTTTATTTTTCTTTTTCAGTGTTGGGTTCTTCAGTGGCACAAAAGTTGTAAAGCAAAATTTCATTTACGGTTAGTTTAGACGCCATGTTGAATTTTTCAAAAGGCAACACTGTTTTCAAAGTGGGACATCTATGCGATCATTTTAAGACCTTAATCTTTGTAATTCGTCCTATAGAATTTGGCCATCGTACTGTACCGGTTGACGTGTATTTAATCATCTTTTTACAAAATATGCAAAATAAGCCTGCAAGTCGCAAAAAAAAAACAAAAAAAAAATTGTATTCAAGATGGCGGAATGTTCCCATATGAAAATTAGGGTCAAGACTGGATCCATGATCTACGTGTCAAATAGAGGTAAACTGTATCAAAAGTTACCTACTACAACAGGGCTGCTCAAAATTTGTATATTGAAGTGAAATCACAATACATCTACAAAATTTATGTGTACACTGAGATTTTTTTTTGATGAAGCAAAAAAGTCCAAGTTTATTTTTATTGTACGATTAGTGAATGCAAATTTTTAACAATGGGAATATTTACATATCGTCGCCTAGGTAAAAGATTGTCGTAAGCGTCATACGTACGTGCGTAACATACGACAATCTTTTACCCAGGCGACGATATATGTGGAACAATAGAGTGCGTTAAGAAATGATAGCGACCTAGTGGCTGAAAAGTCCAAAAATTTAGTCGGACGAATCCTTGCACATTTTTCCATCATATCGCAAGCTAAAATCTTACATTTTCCTTGGGAAACTCCTCGCTTATAAAGGTCCCCCTTTAATGCGTTAATAAATAAGCAATATGCAATTTAATGAGGGTTTGGAATTTCTCCAACCTTAAGCCCTGTATGCAGCTCTCCAGAAAAAAATGCCATTATTTCGCGTGTGAGTCCAAGGAATTTTGACATTTTTGATACCTCACAGAATGTTGCCTCACTCTTTCCTCAAGAAATAATGGAACGGGCATATATTTCTGTTGAAAACCTGGGTTGCCTTGTGCTCTTTTTTCACAAAAAACTTTAGAAAACCGTAGTAGAAAGCGTAGTAAATTTCTTAAGAACTGCGTACTGCCTTAAGGAAATTTGACTCAAGAAAATTTCTTAGCCATTTCTTGTACGTCATTTTAGCCCTGTATGCAGCTCTCAAGAAAACGGTCAAGAAAAAATTGCCATTATTTCGCGTGTGTGTCCAAGGAATTTTGACATTTTTGATACCTCACAGCCTGTTGCCTCACTCTTTCCTCAAGAAATAATGGAACGGGCATATATTTCTGTTGCAAGCCTGTGTTGCCTTGTGCTCTTTTTTCACAAAAAACTTTAGAAAACCGTAGTAGAAAGCGTAGTAAATTTCTTAAGAACTGCGTACTGCCTTAAGGAAATTTGACTCAAGAAAATTTCTTAGCCATTTCTTGTACGTCATTTTACATTGAGTTTTTGCTTTTCTTGAGAGCTGCATACAGGCCTTTATTAATTTATAATTTTATTTTTTTTTTGCGCGAAGTTTGCCGGCCATTTTTTGATATTTTCCCCCAATCCGACGTTATAAAAATATCTGCAATTCTATAAACTTTACGCGATGTGATGCTCCCAGGCATTTAAATTGAATTTAGATTGGAAATCAATCATTGTCTTTATCCCCTTTGAAGTTTTCCAAAAAGTTTTGGTGGCAAGTTACAAAAATGGCGTTGCAAGTAATATTCCGCCATTCGTTTAATAATTACAAAGCACAACATACACTACCCAACAAGCAAAATAAACTTAAAGAAAGTTTTTTTTAAGTTTTCAATTATAAACATTAAGCTTACAAAACGTTGATTTTTTGTTTATAAAACGCTTGAAAGTAAGCGTAATATAATCGAAAAGGAACATTGGTTATAAGCGTAGAAATATAAACTTGTAATAAATGTTCAAAAGAAAGCTTTTTATAAGCGTAAAAGTGTAAACTTATAATAAAGGTTCAAAAAAAGTTTTTTATAAGCGTATGAATATAAACTTACTAAAAATTTTCAAAAGAAAGCTTTATAAACATTTTTATAACACTTTATTTATAGATATTTCATTAAAAACTCATACATAGATTTCTTAACATCTAGAAACTAAACGAAATGCGAATTTTCGGCGGACTCATCTACTGTCGCGAAAATATAAATAGGGAATAGACATTTTAGCATACAAATTCACGATAACACACAAAAATTAAGCATAAAAAAGTTAATTATTACATCTTGTTGCGTGCTTTCAATTACATGCGGTTATTGGCAAATTGGAAAAGCGACATCGATGCAGCTATATATTCCACTTCATCGCCGCCATTCTCATTGATGAACTTTTCTGAAAAAAATTTAATACATTTTTAATTGAATGTTAAACTAAGAAAGGATAAGGGGAACTCATCATTTGAAGACTCGAATGCTCCACCGATTAGCGCAGCGGGTCCTGGATTGGATTTTTTTTTTACCACATCGGTTTTATTTAATTTTTTCTTTTAATAATATATTTTAAAAAACGTAA
>NW_023458555.1:7550183-7556126 GCF_013731165.1 Rhagoletis pomonella
ACTCACATTTTACCATTAAGAAAACCTTACTTGAGATTTTGAATAAATAACATGTAAACCCTTACATAACATCTTATCGTTCAGCTGGTTAACTGTATTTCTGTTCAGTTTATGAGGTAAACGTAAACGTGAATCGCTTTTTTGTAACCAAATAAATTAATATCTTTAACCGGGAACGATAAATTACACAATATCTATGACTGCTTAGTACAACTGTAATCGGCTTCGTATATTTTCGCGATCGCGTAAGACAATACGAGCATGGATCGGAAACTCGGCCTTTCCGACCATGATCAACAGCTTGTCCACAGCGCGCAGCTGAAACTAGAGCTTTCCGCCTGCCACACATTCAAAGTAATGACTCCGGGAACATGGATCGGAAACTCGTTCTTTCCGACCTTGATCAACAGCTTGTTCATAGCGCGCAGCTGAAACTAGAGCCTTCCGCCTGCCACACATACGAAGTAATGTCTTCGGGAACATGGATCGGAAACCCGGCCTTACCGACCTTGATCAACAGCCTGTCCGCAGCGCGGAGCGGAAACTAGGTCTTTCCGCCCGCCGCACACAAAAGTAGACTGAAGACTAGGCCTCGCCAGCTACCAAACTTGCTATTTTATGCTGACATTCAGCCTCATTGCGTAAGTCGTAAATTAGGCTAAATTGTACCACTCGACAACATTGGCATTGTTTACTGTCGTGCTGAAATAAGTAAATGACGAAAATCGTCGAAAACTATACAGTGCTGCCAAGTTTTTCCGTTTTAATACACTAGTCGAATGGAAATTTTAGGCAATGACGTGCAATTTGCGATACGATTCGACTCTCGAAAAACGACTTGCATACGACACCACTCTCGCAACGAGGGTGATTATTATTATTATTATTATTATTATTATTATTATTATAAATTACTATGTATCTAAATGTTCTATTCTCATTTGTCTGTAAGAAAACATTTTTCTGTAGACCAAATAAATAAATATCCTGGGAAATCCGTTTGAGGACTCTCCGATCGGACGATATTGCTTTGCATTCAGCTTGAACGAAAAAAGTCACTCCCTGGCACACTTTTTTTTGTAATCCGGTTCTTTCCTTTAAAGGTTATTTATACAATTGAAGAGAAATATTTTTGATCAAAAAACTGGAGATCCACTTAAGTTTTTCGATATAACTTTGGTAAATGTTACTCGATTGGTACGGAATAATTACCAAATTGAAGGCGAGACTTACTGTTACTGATTTATGATAGTTTAATGATGAAAATCGTTCAGATTATAAACAAATTATTTTAAAATAAAAAAAATGTTGAACAAAATTTTTTGTAATTTTACTATATTTGCAATTTTTATATTGTAAGCATAAACATAAGTACACGAATTATTGTTTCTAGAAGTTGTACCTGTTCAGTGTTTCCATACTCATTTTCATAAACAAAATTTTTCCACGTTGATGGAAAATAATGGCTTTTCTATTAGAGCTACCGAAATTGTTCCTAAATTTACAAAAATTCGCAAACTAGAGCTAATTTTAAAAAAAGATTAGAATATTTGGAACCAGCGACATAAATGCACGCCATCTTTTGACTATATTCCAGTGCAATTATCAAGAGAACAATTAAAATTTTATTGAAAAAAGATAACTTTGAGATTAACGATAAGCTAAAGGGCTGCGAGAAATTATATTTGAGTTTATCTTTTGCGTTAACGGATTCATTATCTAATAACATGCAACAAACATTTTTGCTGAACTCAGAATTTTTAAGAAGAATTTTTCTTATTCGACTAGTGTGCTGTGGGTCACTCCGCGGTCGATGCTCGGGCTCTCACAATTAAAATAAAAGACTAATATTTTGCAATATACTTTCACTATTGCCAAGGGATTTGAGATAAGTTAGATTTTCGACCCGCCCTAATACATACGTATATACATACAATCGCACATGTATATAAAACAGCATAATTTTATTGAAAAGGTCAAATGAAAAATTATTGTATTATATTTGTGTATTTCAATAGCAACGAGCACAACCTAGGACATCTAGAACAGCCGATGAGGCAAAGTGCTAACCATCAATACAATCAAGGGCCGCCAATAAAGCCAGGTAACAATCAAAATGATCAAAACCCGCCAATAAGGCCAGGTAATATTCAAGATTATCAAAGACCACCAATAAGGCGTGGTAACAATCAAGATTTCCAAAGACTATCAATAAGGCAACATAACAATCCACGTAATAAAATAAGGCAAAGTGGAAAGAACCAACACAATGAACAGCTGCCTAGAAGGAGATATGGTAACTACCAACATCATCAAAGACAACAAAGAAGGGAAACCAAGCGAGAAAATGCGTCTGGTGGAAAGAGTTTTGATTTAAAATACTTAACTGAACTAGGCACAAAGAATAGCGATGAAATAATAACTGCGTTGGCAAAAAGGAAGGATGATTTTGATAAATTTTTAAATGACGATATTCGCCCAGATATGTTTGTGCTAACAATTCAAGTTTTAACCAATCTTTGTCAAGCGAGTTTTGTTGAAATGGTTACAAGTGTTCTAAGCAATGCTTGTTCTGCAAAATTCTTAAAAACTTTGCAGGATTTTTTGGTTAAATTACTCATTGAGACGGATATGGACAAACATCGAAACAAACTGTATCATGAAGATAAAAACAAGTTTTGGTCTAATTTGAGTAAATTTTTCAAAAAAGTTATTGAACTTCTTCCTAATAAAGCTCGTGATGAACTGGCGCCTATCTTAGAAAGAGTAACTAAAATGTTTACAATCATTGAAGAGAACCAAAATTTTCGAATTGACGAAAAAGTCAAGAATGATCTCCTAAATATGGCCAAAGACTTACAAGAAGAAATTCAAAGAATTGAAAAAAAGAATAAAGATCGTGAAACACGTCCAGGTATAGCTGAACCTGAAATAGAACAAGAACCACCTGAACACTTTAAATTACTGAGGGTCATACCAACAATGCAAGATTTGCTCGACCAAAGACCTTACATTAGGAAGTGCAAAGTCAAAGATGCGTACACATCAGTTGAACATTACTTGGACGTTCAGTTCCGTTTGTTGAGAGAGGACTTTATATCACCATTGCGAAATGGAATAAATGAATATTTGCATTCAGAGAAGAAGCATAGAAATCAAGAAGTTCGAGTTTACCAAAAAGTCACTTTAGAACGTCCCGATATTTCCGAAAAGATTGTCGGTTTTATATTAAATTTTGGGGAGATAAAAAATATAAATTGGCGGCGTTCCAAGCGTTTTATGTACGGAGGATTACTGCTTCTCAGTAGTGACAATTTCAAAACTGTTCTGTTCGTTACTGTTGCAAATAGAGATGAAAAACAGCTTGAAAAGGGATATATTTTAATAGAACCTTGTGAAGGAACCTCAATCACCCGAGAAATGTATAAAATGACTTTTGTTATGCTGGAGTCAAAGATATACTTTGAGCCTTACTTGGCAGTGTTAACTGCTATGCAGCATATGAACGAGGAAAATTTTCCAATGGAACCTTATTTAGTACGTGGAGACACCACCCAACGACCGCCTAGATACCTTGAAGATGCTGATGAGGAAGACACTTTAAGGTACAAAAATTGGGATTTACCAGTTGCCTATAACGAGCCTTGGCCGACCGCCAATGAAATGGGTCTCGACGAATCACAATTCAGAGCTTTCAGATGCGCTTTGACTCAAGATTTTGCAGTGATACAAGGACCGCCAGGCACAGGAAAAACATTTATCGCGCTGGAGATCGTTCGCACTTTGTTGACCAATAAGGCTTATTGGAAACCCTACGGACCGATCGTCGTCGTTTGCCTAACGAATCATGCTTTGGATCAATTCTTAGAGGGCATCCTCAAAACCACCAATTCCATAGTTCGCGTCGGCAGTCGATCGAAGAGTGAAGCCATGAAACCATACACATTGATGGAAAGAAGAAAGACTGTCAAACCTCCAAGACAACACGACGCAATGGCAGTTATGTACGAAACGAAACACGAGCTGGAGACCATTTTGAGTTTGATGAAAAAAGCGCGTACTTGCATTGATCTTTTACTCACGGAAAATGCTATAGTACCGTTGGCTTGTCTCGAAAAGTATAGCGATGACGAAACACTACAACACTTTGCCTCGAATGAAGAATTCGTAAAGTGGCTTATAGGTAGCGAGATAACGTTAATTCTGCTCCATGAAAAGCCCGCAATGATACAAGAGCAGCCAAAAGACGACCAGGGAATGACATATCACGACGATCAGGACAGACATATGGACAATGATCTAGAGCTCGATTACGACTTCAAAGTCGACGAAAGCTATGATCCCATTTTCCCTGTGAAAAGTTTAAATGTCATAATCGCAAAGGTTCAGCAAGATATATATGAATGCTTGTCTAGACGCCAATATCTTGAACCAACTATACAGTTGAGAGAATATCTTGGAGTATTATTGGCTGAGAAGGTGTCCTTGGAAGTAAGCATAATCTGTTTCAGCCTCTATTTATATCTGTAATATATGTACATATGTATATACATACAGTTGTCCACAAAATAATAGGAGTGGGATATTTTAACCTGTTTTGGCTATTTGTCTTTAGTTTATTTAATGTTTCGTATTTTTTTGTAAAAGCCTAGCTGGTAATACAACAAACACCATTTAAATTTACATTTTCAAGTTTGTACAAAAATTATAAAAATTCTGCAAATTTTCACCAAAATTTCAAACTATTTAACCAGAATCTTTAGAAAATATGTTGGTATGCAGTTTTGTAGCCCATTCAATTCTAGTCTGAAGAAGAGCAAGTTTCAAGCTGCTAAAAAATTCCGTTGATTTTTGAGAATTTTTTCGGTTGAAGGTGTTTCACGTTTTTTCCATACAAAGTATGTTCGACAATTTTCTTTTATATGGGGACAGTGCCAGCAAAAAAAATTGCCAAAAATCAACGGAATTTTTTAACAGCTTGAAACTTGCACTTCTTCAGACTAGAATTGAATGGGCTATAAAACTGCATACCAGAATTTTCTCTGAAGATTCTGATTAAAAAGTTTGATATTTTGGTGAAAATTTACAGAATTTTAATAATTTTTGTACAAAGGTTGAAATCTGAATTTATTCGTTGTTTGTTGTATACCCAGCTTGACTTTTGTATAAAAATAATAAACATTAAATAAACAAAAGGCAAATAGCAAAAACTGACCAAAATAACGCACTCCTATTATTTTGTGGACCACCGTACGTTGTAATGTAAATATTAAAGAATTAATAAATATTACGAATTTTCAGCGTAAATTAGCTCAGCACCCATTGCTGCATGAACAGCGCCATCCTGCTAGTAATAGGCGTTGGGAACTGTACTGGCACTGGGTGACGACTAGTCACTTAAAAGCAATGAATCAACTTGCTGAACTCGAGAGAGAGTATCAAAGACTAAATTCCAAGTTGAACGAAGCCAAGCAAATTGTGGACTTGGCTGTGCTCAGAGAGCATGATATAGTGGGACTAACAACAACTGGCGCGGCGAAGTTGCATGCATCCTTGCGTGCCCTTAAAGCTCCAATAGGTCAGTAATTTAATTTACTACTCTCACATGTTTATTGAAATCAAAGTAAATTTAAAATAACATATATTTTCTAATGTTTTAGTATTGGTAGAAGAAGCCGCCGAAATTCTCGAAGCCCACGTTGTCTGCTCTATGACCAGTAACTGCCAGCATGCTATTCTTATAGGAGACCACAAGCAGCTGAGACCAAAGGCGTCGGTGTATAAGTTGGGCAAAGATTTCAATTTGAATATCTCGCTGTTCGAGAGAATGGTCAACTTGAGAGGCGATTGCGCTCAACTCGCGCATCAGCATCGAATGCGACCTCAATTTGCCAAATTATTAACGCCGTCGATTTACGAAACCTTGTACAATCATAGCTCGGT
>NW_023458555.1:7556136-7620796 GCF_013731165.1 Rhagoletis pomonella
TGTCCTAAATTATTACCTTGTGGACACCCTTGTACTAACAAATGCAAAGAGGCTTGCACTTCAAACTGCAAGGTCTTGGTTAAGCTAGGAAAACCTGCACTGTGTGGACACTCTTTGCAAGTACCATGCTATCTTCAAAAGACAGGTCAGCGTTTCAATTGTAGCAGTCATGCAACCGCAAATAACTCTTGAAGTTAACATTCGATTTGATTTCTCATTGTAGATCCAAATTCACGAGAATTATTGAAGTACTGCAAAGCACCGTGCATAGTCGAATTGGAGTGCAAGCATTTATGCAAAGGAACGTGTGGTTCGTGCCTACAGGGACGAATACACATAAACTGTGCTGAGCCTTGCAACAATATTCTTATTTGTGGACATCAGTAATCAAACTTTTTTGTTCTGAGAACACTACAGCAAACATTATTTGATGAATTAAAATTGTCTAAAATGTATCGTATTTACAGGTGTGAAGTGCCCTGCAGACTGGAATGTCAGCCTTGTAGCAAAAGATGTGAACTGAAATGCTCCCATAGTGTATGCGGCAAAAAGTGTGGAATTCCATGTGTACCCTGCAAGGTGAATAGATTAATTATTTTACTAAACTTTTGTTGCCTAGACTCGCGAGTCAACACGTACACAAATGACTCGCGAGTCAGACGCACTATTATAGTTATCGATAACATACGGAATTTAGATTCAATTTGGCAATATAAAAATAGTTGCGTTCGATAACAAAATTAGCCAACACCAGCCAACAATCAAAATCAAGAGAGTTAGGTCGGTGTTATGCAGAAATTTTGTTTGGCAAACTGCGTGCAATTGTTGTTGCAGCAAACTCGGAGAGAGCGAGTTTGGCGACTCTCACAGCAAACTAATTTTGTTTGGTCAAACTGCAGCAAATTCGGTGTTGCCATATACAAAATTTTAGACAATTGTTGCTATACACAAAAATTGCCGTGATACCGAAAGCCAGAAAACTGTATTTATGCTGTAGGAGCTTCAAAGATTAGGGCACAGTTAATTGCCTATGCAATATCAAAAAAAATATATTAATTGTGCGCGTTATGTACATCTGAAATTCTCATTTCGTGTTGCCAATAGCTATGAAAACCATAATGAACGTGCAACCCTGTGCCAAACTCGACATAACCACCTCCGAGCAAACTAAGCAGCCGCCATTTAATTTGGCAAACAAAAGTTTGTCTGCATAACCACGACCTAAGCGAAAATTCTCTCCCAAAGAGAAGAAAAAGCAAAAAAGTTAACGAACAGGAAATTAGCCATCACTTGCAAAAACCGGAAGAAGAAGACACACCAGCTGACTTTGTTTATGTTTTATTTGTAAACAAACTGAAATTCATGTTGCCTCCATGGAAGAAAAAAGGGAAGTGAACGTTCAATGTTCGCCAGGAACATTTCTAGAAGTAAAAAGTAGTTAGTAAAGTCACATAGCAGGCAGCTAAAAAGCATATAAATACCAAAACTCGAAAAATGCAATTTTGTTTGTTTACAAAAATTGCAACCATATGTTTGTGATCATACATATGTTTTCGTGTTGGATAATTTTTGCTGACTAAAATTTTGACAGTACAAAATGAACGCTTCTCTTGCATCAAAATGAACGCTTGCTCTCTCAATTTTTGTGTGTTGGATAATTTTTTGTCGTTATCGAACGCCATCCAGTAAAAATTTGGAAAAATTATTACAAACTTTTGACTTGTCGAACGCACCTATTAACGTATTTGACTATACTTATATAGGAAAAATGTTCGCGCGGTTGTAAGCATCGTCAATGCTCGAAACGTTGCTCAGAACTATGTGATATTGAGCCATGTAACGAGCCATGCCAAAAATTATTAAAGTGCAAGCACCCTTGTGTTGGATTATGCGGCGACCCTTGCCCACCATTGTGCCGAATCTGCGATAAGGAAGAGTTAACAGAAGTTTTCTTTGGTGAGGAAGATGCGCCAGATGCAAGGTAAATTAACATTTCGACAATTCAAACATGTTTACTAACACCCCTATTCTGCAACTCTTCCGTATTCGGATTTTGCTACGAATCGTAGAAATAGTATGCTGCAATCCGAATCGTATTTTCGAACTTTCGAAATTCGTAACAATGCCATGCCTAAAAACGAACGAGTAAGGGCCGGTTGTTCAAAGTCTGATTAGCACTAATCGGAGGTAGAAGCTCTGGTTAAATACAACGACTGCTTTATCGATAACATGTTATATGCACAATGTCGAAAACGTCGACAATGATGTTTAACCGGCAAGTAGTTATAACCACACATTGAACAACTGGCCCTAAGCTTTTTTGCGTAATTTTGTACGAAAACATTTCTGTGTCGGAGGCGAGATAAAAGATGTAAATCGATGTGTGTTTACAAGAAATATTGGTGGTGTTCATTTAAACTGATAAATTTGCCTTTCTCATATACGTATATTCTTATGCACTGTTTTATATAAACAAGCAAAAAATAATATTTGATGCCCCTTATCGAGAAACTTGGGTCCGGTTTAGTTATTTGTACAATGATTTTCGGTTGTTGTGTCCAAACGCATAACCCGAACCCAAATACTTTAACATAGATGTGTAACCAAAGCATTCAACTTTTATTTAAAGTAAATTTTCAAATTTCCGACCACTAGCTTATTAATTAATGCGGCACTTTTGCAAATTTCGACGTGGGTTCTGCGCAAAAATACTGTGGACGGCGTAGCCGGAGTGATATGCACAAGAAATGTTGTATAGCTTTGACATGCGGAAGCCCCTCTTCCCCGCAACACAGAAAGGAGAATTTTACTTAGTAAGGGTTATAATCTCGCGTGCGTGTTTTCAATGGCCTGGAAGAAGCTGTTATTGCATTAACTGGATTGAGAACCAGAGCTTCAGGCATAGGAGGAGTTTTGGCTTGTGGTTCAACAATTCAACCAGAAGCTGACATAGACGCGCCCATGGTTACTATGCCTGACAGCTCCACATATCTTTGTGAAATCATTCCCATAGCACGCCCTTATTACGCTGTAGGGTTGCCAGATTTTGAAACGGAGAAAGGAGTACATTTATATTCTCGATAGAAAAAAACAGTACATGACATAAAAAAGGAGTAAAATTTTTTTTTAAATTTTTTGTGCAATTTATTGTTACAAATTACCATTAATTAGGTACAAACAAACAAAGATGTCTTACAATTTTTTTTCAAAGCAACAATAAATGTGAAAAATAAATAACTATATGGGTTGGCTTTCCAATAGGGACGGTTGTTAAAGAGATGGTCATCGAAGGGGGAGTGGACGTGGCACCTTTTCCGACCTTTTTGGAGAGGGCATGAACCGCCATTGAAAAAAATGTTACTCCAGACCACCTAGGGCCCCTATGGGTCCCCAGGGACCCCTTAGAAAAATTGCCAAAAGTCACAACTTTCACTTGCGTCCACAGTATTTTTGCGTAGAATTCGGTTCTCAGTGACCGGGAATTTTCCCCAACTAAAAAAACTAAAAACTACAAAAGAATTCCAGACTCTTCCTGAATGTATGGTAATTTTTTTAATTTAAGCCTAAAGCGAAGCGCACATTAGCGCGATTCCATCGTTGCGAATTCGGCTGTTAACTTCGAATCCGCAACCGTGCGCACACTTGAGCGATTTTTTCGCGGCGATTTCCGATGTACAATTCACTCAATTTTCCCTTTATTTCGTGTATTTTCGCACTCGGCGTACCCAAATCGTACAAAATACTATTATTACGAACGTTTTTATTAGTTATTGTACATTACACGTTTTTTTTCTTTGCCTTTATTGCTGTGACACCTTTCTTCTTCTTCTTTGACGCCTTCAAAACGCTGCAAGCCGCGTTTCGAACGCGTCAATAGAGAGGAACATTGAATGTTCGAAAAATTCGCAGCGACGGAATCGTGCAAGTGTGCGCTAGCGCATTAAAATGTATGGGTAGCATTGTTGTAATTTTTGGGCTTGCGGATTCGCAACGACAGAATCGCGCCAATGTGCGCTTCGCTTTATAATTAATTTAATATTTTTCTGATTTTTATACCCGAGCGCCCTGCCCCTAAGGCCATGCTTACACCTTTTCACTATCACACTTAACTTTGCTTACTAAGTAGTGTTTGCCACAATATGAATGGCCAAGTACTGCGCGCAAAATAATAACTGTCGCACAGGTTTTTTGAAAAATAAAAGCGTTCTTTATAGATTTTATGTTTTTTTTGTTAACTTTGTAAATATTTTACTTTAATTTTATTAATTGGTTTTAAAACTTTAATCCTGATTTGCATTTGCTAGCTTTGGGAGATAAGTACATGCGGCACGAACCTCTTTTTCAGGTGTATTTTTTCTTAGATTTTGTATAAAAAAAAACTGTATAGGGTTAGTCGAATGAATGCCCTCCTAGTCACCAGTTTCGAGTCTTTTCGATTGCTAAGTATGAGGCCTTATGTTGGACAAAAGACCCAAATGGGGGAAATTAGCCTATGGTTACAGAAGATATCGGTGGCCCTCTACTGTTGCAAGAATGCCATAGGGAAGAGATGGGGCCTCTCCCCAAAAGTGATGTATTGGCTATACGAAACCATAATTAAGCCAATAATGTTGTATGGGGTCATCGTCTGGTGGAGTTCACTGGAAAGGACCACTCATGTTAGGAAGCTAGAGCGCGTGCAAAGGGCAGCCCTCGTTGGGATCAGCGGGGCGCTCCGAACCACTCCCACCTTAGCGCTAAACGCTATACTCAATGTCGCACCTGTCGACATTTCGGGCAAAGTAGCGGCGGTTCGCTCAGCCATTAGGCTCAAAAGCTCTGGGTTCTCTTTCAATCCAGCGCACGGACACTCGACAATTCTCGAAAGCTTCGACTTCGTGCCGAAAGAAATGGACCGGAGTCACCCGTGGCTGGCCCCTAAAGGATCCTTCTCCACGCACATCCCCTCAAGGGATGAATGGAAGAGGGGTAGTCTCTGGAGAAGAGGTCCAATAAACATCTTTACGGACGGATCGAAGCTGGAAGGGAGAGTTGGAGGAGGTGTCTACTGTCAGGAACTCTCAGTAGATCTTACTTTCAGACTGCCGGATCTCTGCAGCGTCTTTCAGGCAGAGGTGGCCGCTATAAAGGAGGCAGCCGATTGGCTACGCACCAATGTACTGTCAAAAAGGAGGGTAAATATATATACTGATAGCCAAGCGGCAATCAGGGCGCTGGGATCGCTTGCAGAGTTGCAAGGTCCTTCTGGCCGGTTGTGGACCGCGGGCGGTCAAGGGAACTACTGCAGCTGGCTAAGCGTCAGCTCTCGATTTTCACAGGTGTACTGACCGGACACTGTCCAATGGGAACCCACGCGGTGCGACTCAATATCGTCACTGATCCCTACTGCCGCAGTTGCCTGGAGGACGAGGTGGAATCATCTCAGCACTTCCTACTCAACTGCCCGGCATTCGCTAGATTACGGTTTAAGCATCTCGGTGCGCACTTCATCGACACTCCCGAGGGACTCTCCGGAGTGGACATCAGCTGTTTGAAGAACTTCATTATGAGCACCCAGCGCTTCTCGTAATTTTTACGCAGTTACCGTTCCTATGTAATGTGGTATCACAATGGACAATCAAATGTCTAAGTGAGTCCCCTTTGCGGGTCTGCCACCTTAACCTAACCTAACCTACAGAAGATATGTAATAAAGTAACCGACGAAGACTTGCGCTTTTCTCCCAAACCCCCTGGTAAACCCAAATGAAGGTTAAATTTAAAAACTATACAATAACTACTTTTTTTACTTGCGCTTTTCTCTCAAAGTGTTTACCGCCAGTAAACCCAAATGAAGGTTAAAATTTAAAAACAAATTAATAAAATTGAAGTAAAATCTGTGGATAATTAACAATAAACTACTTTTTCGCAAAATCTATAAAGGCCCCTTTTATGTCCAAAAAAAACTGCAACAGATATTATTTTACACCCTGTATATGATAAAATATTAATAGCTGGAAAAAGGAGCACAAAAGAAGTACAAAGCTAATAAAGGGGTACGTTTACTCCCAAAAGCAGTACGTCTAGTAACCCTATTACGCTGCTATAATTGCAAATGCAATGAAATCCATAGTTTCCTCCAAAATATGTAAAATCAAACAATTTTACTATAAATAAGCATTTCATGACTGTTTTTTTATTACTTTCCACTTTGTTTTCCTTCATTCAGTTGTCTTCGAAAAACAACTGACAGCTAGCAATGCTGCACATTGTTCCGCAAGGGTTGCAGCATGTAGATTTTTTGTTTTTCGTAGCGTAGCTACGAATTACGAAAATTTGGGTTCTAGAATAAGGGGGGAAAAATAACATTCGGGACATTTTTGCAGGTTTGTCTTTTTGGAAGATTGTCAACACTGCATAGAAAGTAAAGCGCTGACTAAGTGGGTGGAGGATTCTAACGAATCGATTCAAATGAAAGCGTGCCCGCGATGTAAAACACCCATCAGAAAATGCATGCGATTGATGAATCAAATAAAAAAAGACTTGAAGGATGTACTACTTGTAAAACACCAGGTATTTACAGGCAATCGTTTGGATTGGAATAAAAAACGACTTAAATATGTAGAAGCATTGTCCGCCATATTAAGCAATCCAAATCTAACAGGTAAATCAATCACCAAGAACGTTTTATTTTTTAGCAAAACATCTAACATGATCGGTTGAAAACATTTTAATAGTAAAAAATCGGAATTTTTTGGCTTTATAATAAATTTTTTACTTACATGTTAATTCGAAATTTTCTCTTATTATAATTTAGAATATCCGGAATTGAAGAACTACGTCGCAGATTTGCGTGATAGAGGACTTCCTATAAGGAATCACAGAAAACAAATTTTAAGTGCTCAGGAAATTGAAGCGTTCAGAATTTTATTAGATATCATGAGTCGTATGTTGAAAATATTGTCTCTTGTTAAAAGTCGCAGTGTCACATTTTACCGTTCCGTAAAAGAGCACGTTGTTATGCTAGTAGAAGCACTTCCAACTAGATGGCAAATTTCTCCCCAAAAAATTACTGACATTCAGTTGGAGCTTCAACGATTAAATTACATGGTAAGGGTAACGTTGCAAAGCTTTTGAAACACTTTTGAAAGTCTAACTGCGTTTTTTATTCAGGTGGAACTGTGCAAAGAAGATTACATATATAACACACTATCACAATCAGAAGAGTTTAGTTCGGCATCAAACAAATTGCTAAGTATCAACAGGTTCACCGACAAATTAGAAGCCGAAGTCAGAAAGGATATAAGCGGCTTGCAGCATTTATTCGCCGAACAAATTAAAATCGAACGCCAAATGATTCACAAAGCAATGGGCTACAAGCAAGGTCACTGGTATAAATGCCCTAACGGACACATTTATATGATAACAGAGTGTGGCGGTGCAATGGAAGTAGGCAAATGTAACGAATGTGGAGCCCAAATAGGTGGCAGTCAGCACCGATTGTTGAACAGTAACACCCTCGCGACTGAAATGGATGGAGCTACGAGGCCTGCCTGGCCACAGGGTCCTAACGATTATCAATACATGTAACTTGAGGTTTATTTTGATATAATAGTGTTTTCAATATGATTATTCTTGCTGATATAAAATAAAAACGTGCCTTTTGACTTCTACGTGCAATTACCATTTTGTTAACTGCACAACACTATTATAATTTATTTAGAACAGATACCTAAACAATCCGTGTTTGGGTGTATAACTTCAAAATTTAATTAAATTATCCAGTATCCATTTATTTCGCAGATGAAATTTGGCTCTACGCAAAAGCAATAAACTCTTCCAGTGACTTTGTCGTATCAGTCCGAAACAAAGTGCTTATGTGGCCCGGTCCGTACCTAAATGGGTCGAAGCTTAGAACACACATGCGGTGCGTGCCAGAGGGGACGGCAGCAGAAGTTGCGCGTACATATGTATACACTAGAGTCCAGCGCAAGTGTATTTGCCGCATTTCGTTCAATAAGTACTACTTGCATTGTACTCTACTCCCAACACATTGTTACTCTTTTTCCGCATACATACACTACTTGGCGTTGAGAGAGTAAATACTTGACGTACTTGCTATTATTCCACCAAAGTACGTACTCTACTTTCTCTCATCGCGTACGAGAGATATTTGCTGCTGCCAAAAGGGAGTAGCAAATCTACTCTCTGTATACTTGTAGTACGGTAAGTACTTGCGTATTAAATTTCAATTCTGGTTGTTAGCCTACTAGTTGATATCGTTTGCAGCGCCGGTCAGTGAAATTGAAAGAGTAAAAATAGAATATGGAAATTGACGATGTAAGGAAATGTTTACGGCCTTATTTATAAAAAATAACATAGATTTAGACAGTTGTTTAATGTGACATTTTCATAAAACTTTTGTATTCAAGCAGCTTTTTAAATCTATGTATGTACTTAAATTTTTATGAAAGTATTATTTCTCGTCTCTAATTTTCTATAAAACTATTTGCAGTCATTAACCAACAAATAAGTTGTCAAAAACAATAACTTAAGCAATGCTGCTATACGAAATAAAATTATTAGTGGCAAATCAAAATTTTGAAAAGTGCCGATTTTCACATTCGATAGTTGGACATGGTAGCGACGAGATGTACGAGCATTTTTTTCTTAAGAGCTGCATACTGATTTAAGAAATTTTTTATAGAAGAAAATTTATTTTCCATTTTTTGTGCGTAATTTTATGTGAATTTTTAGTTTTTCTTGAGAGCCTTTACAGATAAAAAAAATTTCGGAATATGTACATACATACATATGTACATACATACGCAGCCATATAACTTCCCTACAAGACAGCTGAGTATCATATGAGTACTCATATTATCATTATCCCTAATCACAAAAGTGCTTATCAAAGTCCTCATTTTCGTTCAGGCCATGGGAAAAAATTGAGTACTTTCCCATCAATGTTGTCATCAGAAAGTCCTCAGTACTAATCAGGGTTCGTATTTGCACACACATGCTCTGCTCACACACACGCCAGAAACACATTCAACTTGCACTCACTGCTCATACACATGTGTGTGCATAAGTGTAAAACAAACTCTACTCACAGAAAAGTGTGTGCTGTTTGTTATTAAGCACATGCACATGTGTGTGAGCCGATTTTTGTACAAATTTCAGCCCATGCACATGCACATAATATATTCTTAAAAGAATTTGTTTATTAAACGTTATTTTTTGAAAGACAATTCAATAAAAAGTGAGATGTTGTTTGTTTTTTATATGACAGAAAACATATTAAAAAATTATTTTAAGATTTGAGTTAGAATTCGAAGTGTATAAGTTTCTCTACGCATAGCACACACATGTGCGTGTGCTTTACATTAATAAAAAGAAAGTACACACATGTGCCCGTGCTGTTTACCAAACGGCACACACATGTGATGTGAGCAAATTTTTAATTTTTTATATGCACAGCACACGTGTGTGAGCTCAAAATGTTAGGATGTGCTGCACATGTGTGTGCAAATACGAACCCTGGTACTAATAGTCAAACTACTCATTTATGCCGTACTACAAAAACAAAAGTGTAAATGTGTGAGAATTTTTGCCTAAAGTGCTCAGCAATGTCTTGTAGGGTTGATTTCAAGAGAAACGAATTTTCATTTGGCACGTTCAGAAGGCGCAACAGCTCAGTAACTGGTGCGATTGCACCTTCTGAACGCGTTGTTGCGTACTTCTGATCAACTGAATAGTTGCGTGTTAGATAGATAGATAATTAATGGAGGCATGCACTGCGACCAGCAGGTCTATTGTGCCCTCAACCATTTACAGTACCTCATCTAATCCTAGAGAGCCCAAAAATTTGAGGAGATCCCCAGGGATTAGCGATTGTATTGCTTCGTTACTTGGCCAGTAGTGGCCCAGGTACCTCTCCCGTCTTCTCGCGACCGCCACGCATTCGCTAAGCAGGTGCACGGGAGTCTCCTCGGTCACGTCGCAGAAACGACATAGGTCGTTGGACCAAATCCCTAGCTTGTGCAGATGGCCTCTCAGTCTGCAGTGACCCGTCAGAAAACCTGTTATGATCCTTAGTTTTCCCTTGGATAGATTAATAACTGCCCTGTACCTCGTGAGGTTGTAGCCTCCCAGTAGTTGTTTTGCTTGACGTAAACCTGTAGTGTTGCGCCAGTGTTGATTCCTTTGTGTGTTCCTTTCTTTCCTGAGCTCTTCCTTGATTGTACTGGGTCCAATCGCTAGGAAGGGCTCAGGCCCTATAGGCGACGAGGCGGCCGCCAGTCTAGCTAGTCGGTCCGCTTCTTCGTTGCCCGCAACTCCTATGTGTCCTGGTACCCAAGTTAATTGGATTTTGTTGTGCACTGCCAGGCTGTTGAGCCTATCTATGCACTCAAGAACCAAGGATGACTTGACCTCAAATGCTGAGAGGGCCTTGAGTGCCGCCTGGCTGTCGCTCAATATTAAGATTCTCTCATTACGGTAATTCCTCCGTAGGTTAATCTCTGCACACAGACTGATGGCATAGACCTCCGCCTGGAAGATACTCGGGTACGCCCCCATAGGTACCGAGAGCTGCAGCCTCGGCCCGTAGACGCCAGCCCCAATGCCTTCCGGAGTCTTCGAGCCGTCTGTGTACCATTGCAACGAGCTCGATTGGATCAGCCTCTCCATGAGAGAGGAGCTCCAGGTCGCCTTGGTGCAAAGCTCTATTTTGAAATTCCTGTCAAAGTTAACCACCTTAGGCCTGTCGTCTCTGGGGAGTAAAGCTAGCGGAACTTGGGAGCCTAGCTTGTCTCTGTTCCTTAATGATATAGTTCTGCCCCTGCCAAAGCCTTCCCTCGCGGAATTTAGTAGAGTTCGCTTTGCAGCCTGTTCTATGGTAAGGTACAGCGGCTCGAGCTCGAGAATCACCTCCAGCGCTGCCGTCGGACATGTGCGCATTGCCCCCGTGATGCATACACATGCCAGCCGTTGAAGCTTGGTGAGGGTTTGCCTCACCGTGGTGAGGGTGGTTCTCGAGGCCCAAGCCACTGCTCCATAGGTGACTATTGGTCTAACTATCATGGTATACATCCATCTCAGAATCCTGGGACTGCAGCCCCAGGTCTTTCCTGCCAGGCGTTTGCATACCATTAGTGCCCTCGTAGCTTTGGAAGTGACCGCGTCAACATGTGCCTTCCACAGAAGTTTAGAATCCAGGGTTAGTCCTAGATATTTGACTTCGGTGGCGACGTTGATGGCGACCCCATTCAAAGAAATGTTCCTCATGCCTGGAAGCGTTCTTCTTCTAGTGAAAGGGACAATAACCGTTTTAGAGGGGTTGATGCTGAGGCCCATGTCCGCGCACCAGCCTCTTGCCAGGTTTAGTCCCCTTTGCACTATGTCACATAGAGTGCTCACGAACTTTCCTCTGGCGATAATCACGATGTCATCCGCATAGCCTTGGCAGCGGATGCCATTGTCCGTGAGAATCCGTAGAAGTTCGTCCACAACTAGGCTCCACAGGAGAGGGGATAAGACTCCTCCCTGCGGGCAACCTTTCGTAGTTTTTAACTGTACCACGCTGTCCCCGATATCGGTTTCAGCGATTCTTGAATTTAGTAGCCTGGCTATCCACCTGCGGATCGTTGCCTGCACATTGCGTTTTTCGAGTGCCCGGTCGACACTGATATGAGAGGTGTTATCAAACGCCCCCTCAATGTCGATGAAGGCACAGAGTACTGTTTCCCCACACTCAAATGCATCTAGTACTTCCGTAGATAGGGTGTACAGTGCGGTGTCCGTAGACCTGCCCACTCTGTAGGCATGTTGGTCGGGGTGTAAAGGCACCTGTTTAAGGGTGCTGTTCCTGATTTCATGGTCGATCACCTTCTCCATCGCCTTAAGCAGGAAGGAGGTAAGGCTTATCGGCCTGAAGGACTTAGCTAGAGAATAATCTCTCTTACCTATCTTCGGGATAAAAATGACCCGAGCCCTTTGCCACGCCTCGGGGATGTGAGCGAGCGCTAGGCTAGCCCTCATGATGTTCACGAGGTGTGGAAGTAGGAGCTCCTTGCCCTGCATCAGCAGCACTGGACTGATGCCATCCACCCCCGGGGATTTATACCGGTCAAAGGAGTCCAACGCCCAACAGACTGATCGGTGGGTAAATAGACTCCTAGCCAGCTTCCAGTCCACCGGGGACGGCCTGGTCCGTCGGCACGGTGTCTCTCCCGAAGTGGGAGTGGCATCCGGGAAATGGGCCGAAAGCAGGGCAAGTGCCCTTTCCTCTTCGTTGCCTGAGTACGTGCCATTGGCTAGCTGGATTGCTAGTCTGGTATCTGTATGGTCCCTTGCCAAGGCCTTGTGTAGCCTGGCAGCTGAAGGAGTCGATGAGATGCCCTCACAGAACTTCCTGAAACTGTCGCGTTTAGCCCTCCTGATTTCTTTACTGTAGTTAGTTAGACTTGCTGAATACTCATCCCAGCGCCCTGTGCGCTTTGCTCTATTAAATAGCTTGCGTACCTCCTTTCTGAGCACCGATAACTTCCGAGACCACCAGTTGGGCTGCGCCTTCCCTCCTGGTTTTGTCTCCGGGCAGCTTGAGTGAAAGGCATCTACAATGGCGCCATTTAACTCATTGACGGTGCTCTCTAGGCTCATGCAGTTAGTGTACCTGTTCCTGGACTTAATTCCAGTTAGGTTTGACTCTAAAGTCTCGCTGTACTTTGTCCAGTCAGTTTTCCTGGGGTTCCTGTTTGCCTGCCTAGTTATGACCTCTACTCCCAGTGCAAACTGGATAATCCTATGGTCTGACAGTGAGGGCTCCGATGAGACCCCCCACTGGGTGACCAGAGGGCTAGCCAGTCTGTTGCTAAGCGTGATGTCTAGTACCTCCTCTCTAGCCCTCGTTACAAATGTCGGTGTTTGGCCAACATTGTGGATGCTTAGTTCCTCACTTAAGATGTACTCTAGGAGACACTCACCTCTGCGGTTCGTATCCGTGCTGCCCCACTCGACATTGTGGGCATTCGCATCGCACCCTATGATGAGGTGGAGCCTTCTCTTCCTGCAGAATTCTACTAGCTGCTGTACCTCTTGCGGAGGGGCGTAGTTGCTGTCCCCCGGGAAATAAGCCGCGGCAAACACCACCTCTAGGCTTCTGCCACTTAGCGAGAGCGACGTCTGCACCGCGACCAAGTCCTGTGTTAGAAACTCTGTAATGCAAAAGTAATCAATGTTCTTCTTAAGCACCACACATGCTCTGGGCCTCTCGCAGGAGAGGTCCCAAATTACCTTGTTGTTGTTGTGGTTGAGGCCCCTAACCTGGCCTCTGTAGGTCCACGGCTCTTGGATCAGTAGAATGCCCAGGTCATCCGTGGCGAACCTGCTGGAGATGACCGCCGAAGCAGCCACCGCATGATGCAGGTTGACCTGGGCTACTGCCAAGCGACGCGTGGTCATAGTTGGGGCTCGTCGAGATCGGAGAGCTGTAATTCGCTCTCGCTTCTCCTATCGAGCTCAAGTCGCCTAAAATCGATGCCTGCTAGCAACTCCTGCGTGGATGGCACGTCTTCCGCTGGCTTGGTGGTGGTGGCTGGCTCGGACGTGCTTGCTGGAGTTGGTGTCTGGGTGACGGGTAGCTGACTGAGGGGTGGCTGTGCGAGGGGTGGCTGTTCCGCCGGTAAGGTCGAGGTTGACTGGATCGACTGGGCAGCGGAGGAGTCGGCAGCCGCCTCGATTGGGATCTCCTGCGACTCCGACTCCTTGCTACCTGTCGCCTTTTGTCGCCACGGCCTCACCGTGACGAAACTGAACCTATAATTCAGGTTGAAGCCAGCCCTCTTGATGCTGACATAAGATTCCTCGTCTATGCCCAGAAATAGTCTGAGCCCGTTCTCCTCTACGGAGCTGGACACTACCTTCCACGCAGAGATGTGGATGCCCTCATTCTGCGCTTTTAGTAGCCCCAACGCAAACTCCGCCGACTTGTCGGCGCTCCTTGGCAGGAACACCGTGATGTTATGCACTGGAGGGATGTCATCCCCCCTCTTCGTGCACATCTCGGGTCCCTTCCAGCCCTCAAGTGCTGGTGCTTTCTTCACCAGCCAGGTTGCTGTCCTCTCGTCCCTGCAGTCTACCAGTAGCATGCCGGATCTGAAGTACACACCACAGAACACCAGCGGGTGCGACCATCCTTTAAAGACCTCTTCCATAATGGCATCCTGGAGTCTGGTTAGGTCTTCCGAGCTCAGGGCAGCAGCTGGGTACTCACAAGGCAGCACAGCTACCCGAATGCCTTTGAGGGCTTCCGAATAGCTGGGTTGCTGGGTGGAACCCCCCCTGCGCCTGTCCCTGCTCGATCGGCCCGCCCAGGCTCCTAGACCATGAGTTCGGAGTGGGTGGCTGCTCCCGCTGCCGTTTGGTGCCCGGTGTCTCTGGCGGAGTGACCTGGTTGCTACCTCTTTTGTTGGAGCCTGTTGGTTCCGCGCTTTTCCGCTTTTCAGCGGGCGCGGGTCTGTGCTGCTGTTGTCGCTGTGGCCCGCTCTTCTGCTTTTCAGCAGGTGCGGGTAAGTGTGCCTGTTTGTGGGGCCCGCTCTTCCACCTATCGGCGGGTGCGGGTTTGTCGCCTTTCTTGTGCCTTTCGCGTCCCTCATTCTCGATCTCCATCCTGACCTCTGCCATGGCTCTGGCTTCGACTGGGGGTTTGCCTTGCCCGAGGTACCGGAGGTACCATTTGACCCCGGAGCCGCTTAAGCCCTCGCGAAGCCGATCGTCTAGGGACCCCGGTTGACCTGGCTGCGGCATCGGAGGAGGCTTGGCCCTGCGGTGCTTCCTACTCCGTTGCTTTTGCCACCCGGAGTCGTCGGACGCTGCTGAGGCGCTTCTGCTGTGCGACCTATGGAGTCTCTCCTTCTCCGCCCGGTGACCGCTTTCGGAGCGGCGCCGGCTCTTGGAGCGCCGCCGGCTCACTGAGCGGTGTCGACTCGTAGAGCGACGCCGACTACCCGAGCGATGCCGGTTCTTGGAGCGGCGACTACCATCGGTGCGGTGGCTGCTGTCTGACCTTGCTGTCTCTCTGTACCTGCAATGAGAACTGCCGGACCGGTGTTGCGGCCGATCTGGTTCGGCAGGTAAATTGTGATTTCCTGTTAGGTTACTGTTGTTAGAACTACCTGTTTTGCTCTGTCCCATGCGACGTAGCGCATCTGCACTGGTCCCTGGTTGGTCATCGTCCCTTGCATGTTCGATGAACAGCGCTGCCTCCTCGGCGGTTAACTGGTCCAGGAAACTGCCTTTCCGCCCAGCACTTCTTGGGCCTTCCCACGCGCTGCTGTTTCTTGGCGTCTCCAGTGCCTTTGTTGTACCTGTTACAGTTGCACCTACCGCAATTGAAGCCGCGGGTGTTGTTGTTGCTGTGCTAGCTGTTGTTGTGGCTGTCGAGTTTTGTGTTTTTGGTTTTTTGGTTGTTTTTTGTTGTTTTGTCATCATCTTGTTGCGTGTTAGATGATCGTACAATTTGTCTGATCATTTGAGACAACATGTTGGTGTGTACCTTTGAGAGTTGAATTTGACAGCTAATGTATGAAGTCGTTCAAAAGACGCATAACGATAACTGATTTTTGTTTAGCAACGGTTGCGTAAATTGTTCTCCAGACGGCACTACCCAATTCCTATGTAGAATTGATCGGTGATTCCGAAAATCGAGTTAATTTTTTTTCCATGAATACCTTTTTCAAGATATTTGCAATTTACCGTTATTCAGCTTAAAGCAAAAATTGGTTCCTTTTAATCACGTATATCTTACGAACCAATTTAAAAATCTTCATGTAAAATACGGCAAATTAAAGCCGATGAAATTCTCCATAAATCGTATGTATGTACATCACTTTCCGATAGGGCTTATAGTTTCTGACAAATTAATTAATCATTCCAGATTTTTTATTTTTAATGAAAAAATGAAAAAAATTAAACTTCAACAGAAGAAAAATATAAAAAATAACAGGTTCTGTGCCAAATTTTTGCATTTGTACTAAAGCCTGTTCTGTTACAAATTAAAAAAAATCAAGTTACTGATGAAGAAAATCGATGGATAGATACGAAATATGAGTGGTCAAATGAAAATGAGCAAAGATTTTTCGTATGAAATACGAGCAGTAAAGCGTGTTATTCGGGTGTACGTGGCGTATGAGTAACACGCTTTAGTGCTCGTATTTCATACGAAAAATACTTACGCATTTGCCAGTAATATTTCGTATTTATCCATCAGAAACTTGATTTTTTTTTTGTAACAGAACAGGCTTTAGTACAAATGCAAAAATTTGGCATAGAACCTGTTATTTTTCAAATTTTTCTTCTGTTAAAGTTAGGTTTTTTTTTTTAATTTTTTCATTAAAAAATAAAAAAAGCTGGAATGATAAATTAATTTGTCAGAAACTATACGCCCTATCGGAAAGTGATGTATATACGATTTATGGAGAATTTCATTGGATTTCATTTTCCGCATTTTGTATTAAGATTTTTAAATTGGTTCGTAAGATATACGTGATTAAAAGGAACCAGTTTTTGCTTTAAGCTGAATAACGGTTAATTACAAATATGTATTTCGGAAACGAAACAAAAACCAAATTGAAATTTGTGATCCAGTGTAATTATCCAGCAAATTAGTCTTATCACTCAGGAGAATTCTTCGAACCTTCTTCCTGTTCCAATTCATTCCCATCGCCATGGTTTAATATGAACTAAAAAATTTCTCTCGCTTTACCTTTATTTCGGCTTACAGAATTTACAGAATCTTTTACAGTAATGGCTATGAATTTTGGCAATCAGTTGCTCATCGTTGACAAATCGAAAGCAACAAAAACTTTTTAACTGCGCAAATTCTGCAGCATTTCAGTTGAGCATCAGCAACATATTCTGGTCTATCGCTGAATCCATCGTATTCCGATTTTCGTGAACGTATGCATTCAAGGTATATGCTACGTTTGTAGCTATTCGGATTCTAAAAGACAACAAGGTCTCAATATTGCGGTAATTATTACGAAGCTCGAATACACCCAACTTCTACATATAGTCGTTTAAAGCACAAAACCGCGTATCGTGCGTAACGATAAGAACGCGACAGCATGAAAATGACTTGAACACACTAACACATTACCACTTTAAGCTCACGCTTGTTTGTGGTCGTGCCCACCTCTGAACATAACCAAAAGACTCCTGCAAATTCCAGCTGGTAAAATTTTTACTTGCAAGAATTTGCAGCTCTCTCGGGTTGTTACGCTCTCGAATTTGCTCTTGCAAATAATTTGGGTTATTGAATGAATTTCCAGGAAAAACTTGCAATGCAATTCGTAAAAATTTTTTGATATTAAATGGAACGCAATTTTGCATTTTGGTGGTACGCGGTTTTGTACTTAAAATGACGACATGTATATGTACGTACATATGTTTATGGGGCCTTTTCCATTGTGGCGTTCTGTGCATTCTGCAAAGCATTAATTCTTGATTAACATATCTTTATTGATGACAATGCAAAGCGGCTTACAAGTATTTTTGACGAATAATTTCAAGCAAATTTTTGTAATGGTATATTTAACCTTCTGGGAACTCCCTTGTTTTGCAATATCGTACTACGTACATATATATTTTTCTACCTCCACTGTTTTATTGTAGTTATTTTTTTTTTTTTTAATTAACGCTTAGCAAGCTTTAATGCAAAATATACACCCATTACAAACACCAATACAATAGCCAATTTTCTAAGATTTGCCCGATTAACGCCCTTTATAGAGCGGACAACATCACCGTTGTAAATAAAAACGTTACGGCTTTCTTCAATGAATTCCGCGCGAAGTCGATCATCAAAAGCTCCATAATTATCGTTGAGCACTTGGCGTAATTTATTCTTCAATACAGAAATTTTTTCCGGAAAAAATGTTGCAGCACATCCTACTGGACAAATCGTAACTTGCCTTGGCATTGGACGATGCTCCAAGTCATCATCTATTGCATTCGAATTTGCTGGTTTCGGCTCCTCGTCTTCCTCATCCTGCCTACCAATCCATAGTTTCCTCTTAATCATTCTTTTCTTTTGCAGCAACTGACCCCCTGACATTAAGGCCATATACATTTGGTAAGCATAGGCAAATAACAGCAGCTTATTTTTTGAATTCACTTCCTGCAAATGACCGAGGTACTTCTTAACACTTTCACGCGGTTCATATGAATCCTTCCAATTTTTTCCAAGGAAATATGACAAATCCTGCTCAAATGCGTCTTTACGGTGAAGCTCTTTTGGAAGCAAATTTTCAGGTAGATTTTCTTCAAGAAATTTGTATATTTCGAAAAATGCTAACAAGCCGTCATACCAAACCGCATCATCAGATAATGCTGAAACAAAGTAAATAAATAAAAGTTGTTACATTGGGCCTCATGCATAAAAGGCGAGTTTGAGCTCAAACCTCAATTTTTGCACTGATGAAGTGAGCTCACACTCAAGAATTTGTAATGAAAATCTATTTGGGAGCTTAAGCTCACTTTTTATGCATGATTCCCATTATTTGTGCCCTTTGTTACTTACCCAATGCAAATTTAGCATTCACTAGAACATCACTAAGCTTGTGTACATCTTTTGTGGCTTGGCGTAATTCTCTTGTAAAGGTCATATCCACAACGGGTTCATTCGCATCTTTAGGATTTGCTTGTCCTGGTGATATTTTTTCTTCCGCAGAATTTGATTGCGACGCAGTTTCCATTTAGACTTCTTTGTTCTTTATGTGCGTACGATATTTTTACTATATGCTCTATGGCAAAACCAATTTCACATCCGCGGTTGACCTCTGATGTTTGTTTTGGTTTTTTTTGGGAGATTGTAAATTTATTGGCAGATGAAAAGATTTGAGAAACGAGCAGTGTTGCTTGACAGTTCAAACTTTGGGCTCTGTCACACGGTCAGTAATTATCCGATATTTGGATCGCGATCCATATTGATGGATTGATGGATCGCGCACGAATGCTACATGTTCAATATTTATCGCGTCAGTATTTGCATAATTTATTTATTACAGTCATTTGACCTATATACATTCACGTATATACATTTGAATTATGTATTGCAATATATAATAAAGGTAAAGTTAAAATTAATAAAATAAATAAAATAAGTTAACCTGTTACACTTTTCCTTCTTATGTATATTTAACTAAGATAGCATATTCTCGATGCTGTTGGAATGGATATGATTCCAAGCAGTACCGTAAATATATTACGTACGATATGCGGTCTAAGTGTGTAATTTCCAGAGCCGCCACAACTGCGCGGTAGGAAAGGACTAGTTTCCAAGCCGCCTCTTATAAACTTCTCTACCGGCAGGCGATCTGAATGGACGAAATCCAGAGTCGCGCTATTTGATCGGACGGAAAGGACTAGTTTCCATGCCGATCTTTTTATTTCATACATTATGGGTGATCTGAATGGACCAGATCCAGAGTCATCCAGCTAGTACGGATGGAAAGGACTAGTTTCCATGCCGGACCTTTCTATCTGATAGCCCATGATTCAATAATACAAGGTTCGATAAACTGACAGTTGTCTCTCTCGCACCGCTCCCTTGGCGGCGGCACGGTGTTGCTTCTTTGCAAATTTGCTTGGAAAAAGTGTAGCTTTGGTGTGAAATAGAAATATAAGCTTTTGTGAAATATGCTTATTTGTATATGCATATGAAGCATACTTAACTGATAAAAACATAAATTGTTTTTAAATTGAAGGTACCAACGTTTTCACAATTTTTTATTTGAGTCATTGTTTTATGTTAAACACGAATTTCATAGCGTGATAGAAAATTTGCTGTTTCACGATCAGCCAGTTTAATTCTGCGATCATTTCTAATATGGGTGTGTCGTACCGCTTGTTCAAGATAAATCGCATAGCCTTATCTATTTGTGTGTCGCTTGCTATAAAAAAGATTGTTGGACAATATATGAAATGTGGTTCAGCTAAAGATCTGTAGACCAGAGTCTTATACCTCCTTCCTAAGTACTTACATGATCTTTTCATGAGACCAATTTTTTTACCAATTTTTGCTACTGTGTAGTCAATATGTTCCTCAAATTTTAACTTATCATCGATATACATATATACCTAGATATTTGATGATTCTTACTTTCTCAATTACTTCATCTTTAATTTTTAAATTGTAATTATCGGAGCCAACGTTAGCTGCTCTAGATATTACTATAAACTTTGTCTTATTCACATTTACTTGCAGTCTGTTTTTACGCACAACCATTTATACAAACAATGAAGATCTTCTTGCATTTTAATCATTGCATTGGGTAGATTACAGTCACTGAGGGTTAAGAGGGTATCGTCGGCGAACAATTTTACCTTACAATACTTCAATATCGAGTTTATGTCGTTGATATAAATATTAAAGAGAATTGGAGCTAACACCGACCCTTGTGGTAGACCAATATCTATTGCTACCTTTGCGCCAAATCAAAACAGTGGAGTTTATCGTGGTTGGCTACCGTCCACAAATATAAATATGCACTCTGCATGGTTTTTACAATATATTCTTTAGGTCGAGTCCAAAAATTCACTTTACTGCTCACCTTCCTTTTGGTCTACATGAAATTGCAAATACTGTTAGTACATCCATTTTTTCATGTACTAAAAATCGTACTTACCTTAAGGGCTACATGTCCAAAATTATTGCTACGTGTTCCTAATTAATCAATCTTTGTATATTTATTGATTGTTTACATTTTTTATATGTGTTTTGGCATTTTTCTCTCGTAATTGCACCAAGATGACGTCACCCAAAAATTACGCTCAAAAATCCTCTCTCATTCTCAAGTTCGGGTAAAATCAAGGCGAATTTATGCAAGGTGGTGTTGATGGCGAATTTAGATTTTCGCCGCGGTACTTCCTAATGTCAAAATGATGTGTTTGTTGTAAACAAGGCGAATTCATATTACAACAAACACGTCATTTTGACATAAAGAAGTACCGCGCCGAAAATCTAAATTCGCCATCAACACCATCTTGTATAAATTCTCCCTGGATAAAATCTATCCAATATTTATGCGAAAATTATGTACAAAAACCTGGCGTCGCACTTATTTTGAAAGTTGCAGTTAGGTGTAATAAAAACATGGAGGTGCTTGGTGTTTCCAATATATCATTTTTAGAGAAGAAGCCTTATCATGAGTTTCATTTTCCCCGAACCGGTTCACTTTTCACGATTATGGGCAGAATACAAATTTTCGGGTCAAATTTTTTCGGGCGAAACTCAGAATAAGGCAGAAGGTTTTAGTTAATGATGCCAATAACAATAAATGTGAAATTCTAAGTTTTTTACAACCATGAACTGCACCATGACCTTTATAAAACCTGCAATAATATCTTCCTGACTATTTTTAACTAAATTTTGGAGTACTAGAAAAGACTGACCGTGATCAGCTGTTGGACATAACTTTCAAGTTGCCTCACGATTTGAAAAGAAAAATTGATATCAAGTCGACGTTCAAGTTGTAAAAGGGCGAGTGGGTTAGAAAAATATGTTGATATATTGCAACTTGCTTTTTTAGTTCTTGACACGTGTAACCACCAAGTTATAAAATTATAAATATCGATGGCCAACATCGAATTTGGACCGGTATCGATGTTTCAAAAACATCGATGCATCGTTTGCATCTCTAAATATTATAAGAAGTTTATACATTGTGTTTACAGAACGCACTTTGTCACAGCTATATTTCGAATTTCGGGTAAAACCAAAATATTAGAATTTAACAAAACTATATACATATTTAGAAAGACATGAACACGTGCAAACGAGAAAAGCCTAAATGCCGTACATGTTTAGATACAACTGATAAGAAGTTCCACTCATTGAATGCAAAACTGATAAAGGGCGAACAGCGAACAAGCCTGGCTGAATTTTTATGGGAAATATCAAAAATGGATGTAAGTAATATAAATTGCTTAGTCTATGCAGAACTAATATATTCAACGCCCCACAGAATTTTTCGGAAACTGCCAAAAGATTACCGCAACAGATATGTGACAGTTGTTTGCGTAAATTAAAAATTGCATTTTCATTTGTGATGCAAGTGCAGAAGGTTAATGGGAGCATGATAGTTGCCTTGCAAAGGGAAATGCCTATTAATTTTTGTCAAACTGCGGATGAAGCTCGAGAATGTTTTGTAGATTGTAATTCCTCATTAGCTCTCGATTCGCAAGGTAGGTAAATTTGAAAATGGATTTGCATTTGAAGTCTAGGATTTGCAGGTTTTGCGGAATTTAGAGAATTTATAGCGGCAGGTGATATAAAAGAAAAAGAAATACTGGACGTGGTCCGCCTCTTTCCACTGATTTCAATGATGATTTTTTTTGGTGCAAATTTATTGGGAGGTGAATAAAAGTGGAATTTTCAATATTTTTAAAAAGGGGTAGGGTAATTGAAAGACCTTTTATTTGATAAGCATATCTATGTATATACATATATGTATAATTAAAAAACGGAATAATGAAAATTTTTTAATAAAAACCTTTTTTTTTTTTAATACGTATCAAGAGATATGTTTAAAATAGCATGAAGATACCTTTAAATTGATAAATAATTTTATATTGCTTAGTGTAAGTACACCTGTGAAGAGTTAAATTAAACAACTGTATAAATTTCTACGTAGTAAGGGCCGGACGTCGCCTACGCAAAATAATTGTTTGCAAAAAATCATACATCAAATTAAAGGTATTTTTACATCCCTTTTATTAGCTCGGGATGTAACTTTGTAATATTGATTCGCCTAAAAGATGCAGCGATTTCTATTCTCAAGTTACATACCTGATGACAGTACGAATGGAAATTATAATAGCGAGATTTTAGTTTTTTAAACTATAATTTTTATGCTCTTTTTAATAATCGTATTTTGGCATATATAGTTTAATATAGTTTAGTGTAAGTACAAATGTCAACAGTTAAATAAAACAACTATATATTTCTATGTAGTATTAGTGCAAGTACAACTGTCAACAGTTAAATAAAACAATTAAATAAATTTCTGTGTAGCAAGGGCTATAAACCCCAGGCGCGGCCGAAGGCCGCCTATGCAAAATAATTGTTTGCAATAAAACATATATCAAATTAAAGCTATATTTATGCTCTTTTTAATAATCATATTTTTACATATTTAGTTAATTACGTATTTTTTTCAGAAAAACATTTTTTTTTAAAATTGTCATAATTTCTTTTTTTTAGTTTTTCTCAAAATATGTAAATAAAATATATATACATATGTAGATATGTGTATCAAGGTCTTTCAAATACCTATCCAACCATATCCCCATTTGGAAAATCGGTTCATTAGCATATGAGGTTTTGAAAATATTGAGAATTCCTCCCTCCCACGAGCACCCCGCTATTAATTTCCACAAAAAAAAATACACCATTAAAATCAGTAAAAGGGGGCGGACCACGCCCACTTTTTTTTCTCACCTGCCGCTATACTGCACTTGGTCCGGAATCAGTCCGAAGTCGTTCCCGTACGCCGCGTTCACCTGCAAATCCTTGAGAACCGGAACAGGCTATATGATAAATTATTAAATTATGTATTTAAAGATCCTATTGGAATAGCCCGGGCAAAAAAACGGAAATTGTCATTCGAATTTATTAAAAGGTAAATAATCTACTTTATTCTCTAACTAAGCTTTATAAGTGTAAATACATATGAATGTAAACTTATTCAAAATCTCAATTTGATTTGATTGAAGGCAATACATAAATGAAGACTCCGCGGATTCGATTACAACTATATTTGAAGGTAATATACTATTTGTATCAACAAACACTGTACATAGCTGAAACTTATTTTTATATCAACAGGTGGTGAAGAAACGACAGACTCTAACTCGTGTAAAAATGGATGTCACAAAGGTAAACAGCATATCATTATCATCATCATCAATGCAAAAGACACTTTCTGTATTTTTTCAAAGGGTGTTTCTTAATATTTTTATACCCGAACGCACTTGTGCACAACGGTATTACAACTTTGTTCATATAACGGTTGTTTTTAACAGCCTGAATGAATCGAGGTAGATATAGAAAAAATTTACATATAAATACTCAGAATGAATAGTGAAGTCGATTAAGCAGACATGTGTCTGCCCGTCCGTCCGTCCGTGTACACGATAACTCGAGCAAAAATTGAGATATCTCGACGAAATTTGGAATGTAAGTTGCCCTTTATCCAAGAACCACGCCCACTTGCCATATAACGGTATTTTCGAAAAATGCAAAATACGATATTTCTGTAAATATTGGATCCAAATTGTTGAAAATTAGTATATGGGTAATTTCCAAACCTGTACACTTGGTTATAGCTATATATTTTTTAACATTTATAAATTTATACTCTGAAATCGTTTACTGACGTGAAAATCTGTGCAGAATACGAAACTGCTTTCGGGCTCTTCAAAAAATAGGTCCATTCAATAACTTTTCCAGTAAGTACTTGCAGCGAGAGCGTAAAAGAAAAATAGAGAGTAAATTTGAGAACAAGAGAAAATTTTCAGAAAAAGTTATTAAACGCAAAACTAGTAAAAACTTGCAACTTAAGCCATTTTGACACTTTCTGACGGTTAAGTTTTGGCGGGCAATTTTCTTTTTAATTGGGAATAGCTCCCATCGTCATAAAAAAAATATATATAATAGATTTAAATTTTTCATCCATATTTTCATTTCACTAATTATAGGAGTGTTCGCTATGCAACTGCCAGTAAGAATTAGCCAGTAACAAAATTCAGAGAATAAGGTACCTTACTCTCCCAAAAAGAGAAACTATGTTTTGCGCGAACAGGAATTAGCAAACATTTGCGAGCTTCCCTGCCAGCTGGCTTCCACGGTTGCATTTCGAGCATAATAAATTTTTTAAATTATTCCAGGTAGAAACCAAAACAGGACCTATACGTATATTTCTTCTTATTCTGACTTTCTTCAACATACGCTTCAATTTCTTTGTGGAAGTCACTGTCGGATTTCCTATATCGACAGTGGTGTCGAGTGCGTTCCGACTACGAATACAGCTTTTTCAGCCGAGTACCTTTCAAATGTTTGGAATTAATTAAATTAATTGAATAAACGAATATTTACATACTTTTTTCATTTGTAAATCGCAACAAGATTGTTCATTTTTAAATTTAACGAACTCGTTGATTCAAATTAATGTTGACAAAAATGCAACCGTGTGCCACAATCCTGCTTGCAAATTCGTGCTGGGAAAATTTTTGCCTTCCCCTCCAAATGAAATGTCAAAATTGTGATCTCTCCTTGCAAGTTTTACTGGGTTTTTGGCTAAACGAATACGATTTGGTAACAATTGGTACCAACTTGTACACATTTTTTGCATAGCGAACACTCCTTATGTTTCATCAAATCATCCTCTTAACCAGTTTGTTTACACTTGAATTTGAAACATAACCTTACTTTTGGCTCCTGCAAATTCTTGCTAGTAAAATTTTTACTAATACCTAATATGTAAATCGATAGGTTCTTTCCCTAACAATCCGCACCGGATCCGGTAATTAGAAAGCGAAAAGTTTGCTCTCAAAAACGGAACGTAGTCCAGAAGTACGGGAACGCAAAAAACCACATTGAGTGCCCAGAATTTGAGAAACAGTTGATTCACGTTGTTTTTGTTCTTGTTACTTAAATGCAAACACTTGGAAATTGAATTTCGGTTTCGCAAATTTGATTTTAAGTATATAAGTATTGAAAATCCATCAACAGGCCATTCACTATTCCTCAAAAGCCCTAAGTAAATGCAGACGACATGTAAACACAAAATAGCTGATATGGCACTTTGACAGTTTATCCCTTTTTACCCGGAGAAAAAGTCCGGGCTGTTTCGGGCAGGAAGAAGAAGACACTTAAGATCCAATACATTCCAACTTTCGCTCTCTATTACCCATTTTGTTGAGTACGGGAATGACTTCTGGGCTGCTTTGGGCACCCGCGGGATCCTGCGTTGCGTACGGGAAAGAACCTGATGTGTGTTTGCAGGAAATATTAGTGGTGTTCTTTTGAAAAGACAAATTTGCCTTTCGTATATACGTATATTTTTATCCAAGGCTTTATATGAACGAACAAAAAAGAATGTTTGTTAGTTATTTGTACAATGATTTTCGGTTGTTGTGTCCAAACGCATAACCCGAATCTAAAAACTTTAACATCAAATGAAAGGATTTAATTTAACATAAATGTTTCAAATCTCCGAGCAATAGTTTATTAATAAATTCGGTTTGCACTATGCACTTTTTTGTAAATTTCGATGTGGGTTCTGCGTAAAAATACTGTGGATGGCGTAGCCGGAGTTATATGCACCAGAAATGTTGTACGCCTTTGACATGTGGAAGCCCCTCTTCTCCGGCAACAAAGAAAGAAGAATTGTACGCAACAAGTGGTAGACCCAACAAAGTGCATGTTATGCCCGACTTATACTTCTTTACTTGTTGTTAGTAGAGTTGGGTTGAGTGGGCATGTAAAGGGTTGGTTGGTGTCATGAGGGGATTTACATATATTTGGCCCAGGGCTGTCTGTCACATTCCCAAAAACTGCTGTTTACAACAAAAACATGGGCACACTTCTTGTGGTTACCTAATATTTCATTAGCTTGCTTTCTTATGCCCCCTTTACAAAATTTCAAAACCAAGTCTTTTAAAGAACATTATACATTTGCACCATTTGAACATCCATGTAAGCATTTCATGAGTTAGTTAAAAAAGTGGTTTGATTCTGTCAAACTTCAAAGAGTCAAATGCGGCCTTTTGCATTGCTGATGTCGATATGTACAAGAAGTTAACTGATCGAAAACTTCTGTAATTCTTGCAATAGAAATTCTACATACCCTGAAAAGTATTACAGATCGCTTGGATACCGTTGAAGGAAACGTAAGTATTCAACAAAGAAAAGAAAGTGTTTCTTATGTCATAGGTACTCAAATTAGAACTTGAATATTTGTTGATCAAAAAGAAACCTTTTGTGAATATGTATTTAATAACAAACTTGTACTATACATATGTACATAAAATTTGATAACGAAATATTTTTTATAGCAAAAGATCATTACCACAAACCAGGGCATATTGTTCAAACAAGTTAAAAAAGATGAAACGAATGTAAGTTGTAATGTTACGAACTTAACTTTTTATGATTTTCATTAGGGATGTGCGATTAATCAATTACGGACGAGCTGATTTATTCATATGCATGTATACGTATATGTACACTTGTGGACAGCTGATTAAGTCAAGTGTTATTTTAACTAGTTTTGGCTGTTTTTCTTGTGTTCATTTCATGTTTATATTATTTTATAAAATTTTAGCACTTTACCTAACCAGCGCCACAAATCCACATTTAAAACTTTGTACAAAAATATGAAAATTCAACAAACTTTAGCATTTGCACCCAAAAATTTTAAACTTTTCATTAAAAATTTCTAGAAAAAAAAGTGCAAATTTCAAGACGCTGGAAAATCGCGTTGATTTTTAACAGTGGTTTTTTGCTGATGGTGCCAGGCATTTTCTCCCATGCAAACGAACTTGTCGAGCATACTTTATACGGAAGAAAATTCGGACACCGTCAGCCAAAAAAATTACTTAAAATCATACCCAAAATTTCTCTAAAAATTCTGAATAAAAATTTTCAAAATTTCCGGTGCAAATGTTAAAATTTGTTGAATTTTCATAATTTTTGTACGAAATTTGAAATGTGGATGTGGAAGATCTTGACTTTTATAAAAAAAAAAAATATAAACAAAAATTCATAATCCTGATTAATCAAAATAATCGCACTCCCTAATTTTTATTAAACTATCCTATATACATATGTATGTATGTACATACATTTCTAATAAGCTATATTTTAAGGTGATTGAGAAGGAAGAAAGCCACTTGGTAAAAAAAAACATCAGGCGACAGGTGATTGTGCAGAAAGTTAAACCATTAGTCCAGTCGCCGTTGGTCACGAGACAATGCAAAGTTTTCATAAAAAAGATGAAACAGCCGCTATGCATCAAGGAAGAAAGAGGAAATGTTTATGGCAATAATGAGTTATCCATACGTTTACCATTCGATTCGCATGCTTCTATTTCGCGTATGGAAGAACAAATAGAGAAATACCCAGAGTACGCCAAAGCATTGGTAATTAAATTGTGTGCATTTGTGCTTTAAATTTTATAAAGTTAATGTAAAACTTTTCTAAAGACGGCAACCTTCGAAAAATTGAGGGGCTTTTCCGAAGACGTTTTCACGGTAATGAGGAATATTTTCAGTGATGATGTTTTATGGGATTATAACTGGAATGGCAGCTGGCGAAAAAAGGCCTTCCGCAAATTGAAAGTTCTCAACATTCTAAGAGGTTTATACTTATAGCTCATTTACTTCAATAGTGTCATATCTCAAAAAAAAAAGCAAAACTTGAGAAAAACGGCTTTAATGTTTTGAATTTACATATACTTCCATAGTAAAAATGAATACATGTTTTGTTCTAATGAAATACTGGCAATCGATACGGCTATGAAATTTTTACACAACAAGAAGAAGAGGTAGCGCTAAATTCTACATAGTCAACTCGAAATTTGTATTTTTTGAATTATGGCGCTATTGAAGTAAATGAGCATTATGTTACATGATAGGTCAAAACTGTATATTGGTTCCTTTTTTCCTTAGATGTCTTTAAAATGCAGCCATATCACAGCTTTGAACTAAGCCTCAAGAGGAGCTTTAATGCCAGTCGCAAAAGTACCTTAAGTAAAAACAAGAATGTACATATATATTAAATTTCAACTAAAAATCATGCTGAAAGAGATATGCATGCATAGAAAAGTAAACAATATATTTTTACCTTAATTTAGAAAGGTCCTGTCCTACTTTTTTGTTTCGTACTTAACAAATTTTATAAAAACCAAAGTTTTTCAGTGTCGAATTTTTTCAAATCACTGGTTTTTAATAAACACTGAAACTAATTTAATGATGTAGTAAGTGTTTTTTAAATCTTTTTGGTTCTGGGTGAGTACTCTTCCGACTCTTGTATAATCGGAATTTCGAAAGAAAATGAGTTAGGGACTTTCTATATTAAGGTAACGATATGTACTTGTTACCTAGACGATAGACTTGTTACCTAGTACCGTCCGAAAACACTATAGTACAGGGCTCGAATCGTTACATACGATATCGTACTACTCGTCATGTAAAAACACATTTTTTGGATTATGACATACGTGAACGTACTTTGACCTGAAAACTTTGACGCTTATTCCTTTATTAGGATCTCGCTCCCTCTGAAAAGGATACGGCGGAAATCGCTTTGGTATAGCTTTTGATTTTTGTGAATGATCATTATTCTTAAGTGAAAAAAATAAAACTCAATAATAATTATTATCTTTGAGCGAAATAATAAAAATCTTAAAATAATCATTATTTTTGATCGAAAAAATAAAAATCAAGTAATAATAATTACTTTTGAGCGAAAAATTAAAACTCGCATATTTATTATTATTTTTAATCTTTATTGGTGTTTAACCAATAACTCGAAAAATAAAAATCATTGTAAATTACAGTGGGACGTATGAAAACAAATACGTGGGTATATACTGTGGGTATAAATAAAACTGTTTTACGACGATTACAACTTGTTGATTTTTTGGTTAAAATTTAAAAAATAATGATTATTTTCCATCCCTGAAAATACATAAATGAATTTTATAGAAATTTTGAAAAATTTTGCGGCGAACTTTCCAGCTATTCTTATCGCTTTTCTACCCGGAAATATTTAACTAATGAAAATAATCTTTGGAAATTTAAGCAACGTGAATTTAACAAGGTGAAAGATTGAATTGCAATTGTAAATAAATTCTTACTACAAAACGTATGCGATTATGAAGGCCTATCGCTTTAAAAGATCAGAAAAGAAAGACTTCGAAACTTTGAGCGGAAAAATTTAAAAATTATTTTCAAGAGTACCGTTCACTTTTTAGAGGTGCTTTTAATTTTGTCGGTATAAAAGTGCTGCTTTTTTTAGATTTTTCTTTGCAATTAGCTTAGTTTTTCGTGGCCATCTGGGCACACTTAGGGCCAAATTCACAGTGCGTGGTTAAATCAGAATCGGCAGTTAACTACAGATTTTTGTACTTCGCGATTGAAGCTTGGAATGCAATTTCTCAAAAACGCGAAGATAGGTTTTCTCGAAAGTCTCTGAAAATGTTACTAGTTCAAAAAATTATTTAATTTTTACCGTTTATTTTTAATTAGTTTCGAGTTTATGAAGGATTTTTTTTTGGTAAAATTTTGTCGTAAGCGTCATTTGTCCAAAATTTGGCAGCAACTCTGTATGAAATACGACAAAATGTGATCCAAATTTCCACAAAATTAATGAAACTTTTTACTCAATATATCGGAAACAAAAGGAGATATCCAAAAATGGAGAACGCCATTTTTAAAATTTGATTAGTTTAATATGATTGCATCACTAACTAAATTTTTACTTTTTCGTGCAACCCTGCGTAAGTTGAGTGCAAAAGTTGCCTGAAATATCGCCGCGTGTGAAAGCCCCATAAAAGTGATGTGTTTCGGAGTCGCTTTGAGGAAATTGAAGTGGTTATCGAAGTGATGACTTTCAAGCACAATTAAAGCGCAGTTAGTCAACGCCGTAGCGTAAACGTAGGTTGACGTACGTAGCAGCATATCAAATATACTGTTGATAGAGAGAGAGAGAAGCAACGGCAACGTAACGTTGGTGAGTTTTCGTTAAAGTGTGTTTGCATTGTTCAACATTTGCGTTCAACTCAGCGCAGGGTTGCACGAAAAAAAGTTGAATGGCTAAAAATATCAAAATATGAAAAAACATCAAAATATTCGCCATAAAAAGGTGTTTTCATTGAAGTAATATATTTCAAAGAAATTTTTATTTATTTTGGAGATAAATCTAATTTGTGGAAAGTGAAGTAAAATGAAGGGATGAAGTGAAGGCTTCCAAAGTGATGTGAAAAACTTCAATTGAAGTGACAGCGGCAGCACTGAATGGGGTAATTCGCGATCGTAATTGGGGGAGCGAACAAGGTAATTCAGTGTGATGTGGAAAAATGGTATAAAACTCTTTGAAGTGCTATCGATTACATCAAAGTTACAGTTCTAAAAGCATCGATTGATATCGGGCAATTAACGAAAACTATTGTGAGATACTCGTATTGTAAAAGAAGAAGAGTGTTTGCAAAAAATTTCAGTTTCAATACATCCCGCAATTTAACTAAAATATACGGATACTAAATATTTCATGTCTTAGGAAGCAAGCGTACAATCTACGAAATGATGCACATTTCCAAGACAGTGCAGCTGAAATGCCGTACTTGTTTAGATGCCACAGAAAAGAAGTTCCACTCTTTGAATGGCCAACTTGTGAAGGACGACCAACGAAAGTCTCTGGCCGAATTTCTGTGGGACATATCGAAAATGGATGTAAGCAATATTCAGATATGAATACTATATATGTTGTCATTTAATAAATATACGAATCCTACACTGAACAGAATGCTTCGGATAGTGCCAAAATGTTACCACAACAGATATGCGATAGTTGTTTGCGAAAATTAAAAATTGCATTTTCATTTGTGATGCAAGTTCAGAAGCTGAATGGGTGCATATTATCCAAGAATGATGAAAGTGCCACTGCGGATAAAAAAGAACATGCCCGCATGGACTACCATGATGAAGCTCCAGAATGTTTCGTCGACTGCAATACATCATTTTCGCAATGCCTGGAAGGTGGGTCGAAAGGGGTACAGTTCGATTATTTCTGTGTTCATATGGAAAAGTAGCTTATGTTGAAAGGCTGGCTTTAGTATAAATCGGCATTCGCAGCATACGATTGCGAATGACTCACTGGCGGTAAGCCGTTGAACAACTTTTAGCAAATAAACGTGGAAGAAATAGTTCCGATACTAGCAAGTCAATATTCTTATTAAGTCTCATCAAAAAATTCCTTGCCGTTTAAAAAATAAAGGGATTGCCGCATTATACTAAAGCCAACCTTTCGACATAAGCTACTTTTCCATACGAACACAGATTTGTACAATAATGTTGGGTTATTGCGTCCAAACGGATGACGCGAATCAAAACCGTACCCGTGTGGTTAAAGTACAAAATTTAAATTCAAAACAAAATTTCAAATTTCCGAGCACTAATTTGTTAATAAATTCGGTTAGAAATATGCAAGTTTTTGTAAATTTCCGCGGTTATGTTTTTGGGCGCGGCCGAGGACGCAAAAATACTGTGGTCAATGCTGCGGGAGTCCATGGCCATCAAAGCGGAAAGGTGTTCTGCGCCAAAATACTTTGGTCAGCGTACCCGGAGTTGGGGTTACTATTTTCAAGGCAGCCGAAAGTCGCCCCATGGTAAATCAAATAGCGGTGACTTCTTACAGTTTTGACAGTGCCCTCCGCCCTCACACCAAAACCATTGTACATATAACCGAACACTCCATAATAAGCTTGTTTCCAGAACTCCAGAATTTGCATATTTTCAGGATTTAGAGGAAAACCTGTTTCCACCATTAATAAACCTTGTGAAAGGTGGTGTGCTAGATCAGCTTTCCTGTAAAACCTGCAAATCCTGGAGTACCGGGAATTGAATACTGCAGCCGGATTCCAACATTTGCTATCGCTAATTCTGATCCCTAAAAATCTCCAAAAGAATAGCAGACGCCCTTAACAACACGCAACATCTTGTTGCATGCCCGCAAGGTGCCAGATTTGGCCGATTACGCATCGCTTGTGTTACTCTTTCAGGTTGTATACTTTTAGGCCCTACTGCTTTTCAGTTAAAGAGTTTTAGCGACGAAAATTTAGCGTAGCGATTGTCAGAATCCCACTGCTCCTCAACTAAGTTTACCAGAAGTAAATGCTTACTTTTATATATATTTTAAGATCCCATAGCCATTTCACAGCCACGGAAAAGGAAGTTTTCGTCGGAATATAGTAATGACTGGGAAGAAGACCACCAGGAAAGGTAAATATATATTAATATGTATATGTGTGCGCTTACGCTCATCGGGATACACAATTTGAACATTTAAGGCGTCAATATTTCAGTGAAGATTCTGCAGCTTCGAGCGCATCAGGATTAGAAGGTGTCTGCATACGTAGTTGCTTTATAAATAAATAATAACTGAAATTTAATATCTCTCAACAGACAATGTAAGGGATAGAAGAAACCCAAAATATTGTAAAAATGAATGCCACAAAGGTAACCAAATATGTATGTGCACTAATGTATATATAACGATTCATACGTATTATATTATTATTATAGAAATGAAATCCATGCTTCATGATTTGATGAACATACAGAAACAGATTAACACCAGAGTTAAAGGTGTTGTACTATATACCAACATTAATGTAAGTTTTAAATTAAAACGTATCTATCTATAATATGAAATATAATACATAAATGTAACAAAAATTATTTTACAGTTGCCTGACGAGGGGGAAAATACTAGCCAGAATAAAAACGTAGCGGGGAAAGACAAAAAAAGATTTCTATCAGGCAACCATAAGTCTGACCAAGGTGACCGTAGGGAATCGGTACGGAGTTGGTTCCCAATATCTTCCATCGAGGAGGCACTAAGAGTTGAGAGAAAATTACGAAGCCATGATTATGCACAAGATGTTGTAAGCAATTAATTATTTATTTTATCAAATTTTGCATTTATTCATATCGGAAGCAGATTGCTTATTTAAAGGGCATGAAAGGATATGGAGTTGGCGACGTTTTACGCTTTATTTTTAAAGATGATCTGGTAGAGCAATATAATCTCGACGGAAGACATGGAAAGTTGTCACTTAATAAATTTGATTCAATTTTAAAATGCGTTCAAAGTAAGAAGTTTTTCCAGCCATTCCATAAAAAGAAATATAAATTCAAATATATATTTTGTTATTTCGCAGCCATATTTTCCAATCTACCTTCCAATGAATTTTTAAGAATGGTTCGTAAATATGTAGAAATGTGTCATAATCGAAATAAGCAGAAGAGACGTAAATTGAGGAGAACACAAGATTTCACCGGCGAGGCAAAACAGATAGAATTTCGTGATGAAATAACGGTACGCATAACTTTATTAGGTACTGAAGTGGGGCTTAAAAGTAATCAACTGGGTAAAAAGACGGCTGGTAGAGAAAGTTAATTAACATAATTAATTGTGATTACAATAATAAGGCGATTTATTTCATTTGGTTGTTGTAACAGCATAACAATTCCCCAAAGAGTTTTTGGGGCACAATGCTGGAGTGACAGTCCTTGGCCAGATATGAATCTAGGTCGTTCTGGTGTGATACTTCTGGGCTACCCACTATATTCAAAAGTAGTTAAATTATTAAATACCACTTTAACGCATAGGTACACGACGAAAGTGCGAAGATAGCTCATACAGTTGCGGCTGAAATCAATAATGAAAGGTAATTATTCTATACAAAAATATTTATATATGGTTGTATTACGTACATTTGTGACAGGGAAAGTTAAAAAGAACATATCATGTAGAGTCCGACCGATTCCCAATTTTTGGCCCATGCCGATGCCGATTAATCGGTTGTAGGGCAAAGAATCCGCCGAGGCCGATTCCTTAAAAAAAAAAATACCTGAATATAAATTCATTCAAGAACAAATGTTTTTGACAAACTTTTATAATAACATAAAAAACATAAAAATAACATTATAAAACAAATAATTACTCAAGAATCTATTTACTTATTTATGTACATGTCTTCTCCTGGGTAAAAGATTGTCGTATGTTACGCACGTACGTATGACGCTTACGACAATCTTTTATCCAGGCGACGATATGTACATAAATATTTATTAAAAGTAGTATATCGCCTATGCATACTTATCATTGCAATACTTTGTTTAATAGTCTTTTTCTTATTCAATGTTTAAAAATAGTTCATTCGAAATCACATTTCTTAGTTGTACTCATATTTAGTAGTAAAAATATGGAGCTTCTGATGACTATAAAGGTTTTGTAGTGAATACAATTTGTTAATAAACAGTAACCGTAGATTTTTAATGATAAAAGTATTTTTGTAACGTAAACAATGTAATAATCCAGTGAAAAGAACCCGAAGGATTTAGGAATTCAGCAATTAATTTAAGGATAATCGTAACAATACTTACAGTAACGATATTTTAGCATTCTTTGGCTATTTCCCTTTCGTTTATTTAATGTTTCTTATTTTTTTATGAAAGCGTAGCTCGTTATCTAACAAAAACCATGTTATTAAAAATTTCAAACTTTTTTTTAAACATTCTGAGTATGCAGTTTTGTAGTCCATTCAATTATATTTTATTAAAGTGCAAAATTTAAGTAACTAGGACTTACTATTGATTTTTGTAAATTTTTGTTGTGGAAGGTGTTGCGAATTTTCTCCATACAAACAAATTTTCGAACATACTTTGTTTGGAAGAAGATGCGTGAACAAAAATTTGTAAAAAATCAACACTTACAGACTAGCCTAATATTCGCGGCTTGCGTTTGGGTACGCATATCGTCGAATTGGTTTTTTTTTGCGTCTCCCGAAATTGGCTTGCGTGCGTTTGCATTTGATTTCATTGAGCGAAAGGTCAAATCATGTCACGCAGAACAAAAATTGGAAATTGAATTAGCTTTATACTCACGCCGCACAGTGGGGCAAAAAAGGTTGCTGTGGACAAATCAATTTTGAAAGCCCAAATATGAATCGATTTTAAGTTTCTTTTTTTAAATAAAAGATAATTAAATTTTGCGTCTAACTATCCGTGGCGATTTTTTAAAAAAGCTCTGGTTTTTTTTATTTATTTATGTTGAAAAATTAAAGAAAAAAACTTTCACATTTGAATGCTTCCACTTTTTTGGAAAATACTTCAAATCAATTTCAAATGCCTGCAATTACTTAAAAAACTATTCATAAACATTTTGTCCACAGCAACATTTTTTGACCCACTGTGCGCCGTTCAATTTTGGTTGGTCCCATACAAGTTGCATGTGCATGAAAAATTTTTGACAATAAATTGGCGGCGTGCGTGAATATTAGGTTAGCCTGTTGCTTAGCTACTTCATTATAATAAAATGTAAAAACTGCGTACTAAAAAAATTTAAAAAATTTCAAACATCGTACAGTTTCATAAGTAAAAACAGAATCAGCCAAAAAAATGCCTACAGCTGAGATCACCTGTTTTTTGGCATGTGGTCTTATCTTTTACAATTTCTTTCATTTCTATTACAATTTCTTTTATTTCTATTACAATTTATTCAAAATACACTAACACACTGAACCAAAAACACCTACCAAACACAAACCTACAGCCTGTCAGAAAAAACGTTAAGAAGAAAAGTTACTTTACTTATCTAACTGTACGATGGTTTCAAATTTTGATGAACATTTTTTAAAAATTGCGTTTTTCATTAAAAACGGCCTCAAGCTCAATAAAAATTTGGTAAAAAGAATCGGCTAAAAACGGCCGATACTAGCCGATGCCGATTAATCGGTCGGACTCTAATATCAAGGGCTTATATTCAATACCCTCTATCTGCACTTTTCACAAAAATGAGATTCTGATATAAAAATTATACCTAAGACTTAACTGTCATTGGTGATATTAATGTTGCGTAACGCTTGACAGAAGAATTTACTATTAAATTGCAGAGTCAGAATTAACATCAGTGATGACAGGTAAATCACAGATGGGTTCTAATATTACAAAGCAGTTTTTGTGAAGATTTCAGGTAGAGAGTTAGTCAAAATAATAGGGTCAATAAAACAAACTGATATCATTGTTTGCAACTTATGTTTATTTATTTATTTTTAATAATTTTCATTTAAAAATGATATTTTACATGATATAAAAATATTAAGTTAGTTTCACTCATACTTTTCGTCAGCCATATTAGGGCGCTGTTACGCAGACGATCATATGAACTCTGGTCACCAGTTGTTGTTGCTTTCTCTAGCGAGTTTTTATAAAAATCTGGATTTTTCTTTTCGAAAATAGTTGGCAGCACAGCTGGTCATGCAGTTCAGTTCCCTCCAATTTTTCATTGTGCAGTGAAAGCAACAACAATTGATGTCATATCATAAGACCTCTGGTCACGGTGGAGAAAATACAGAAGGTGGCGCCGATGGCAACACCGCTAATCGGCTCTCAGTGAACTTTACAGAATCAGCTGTTTTGCTGACGTCACAGTCGAGATGACAGCAGTAGTGATTTGCTGAGTCAAAAATTTTTGAGTATTAATCGATATTCGGTACCGATTTAAAAAGTATCCAATGCTCCCGATACTCACCTGAAAGGCTTCTTCATCCGTCAAAGCACTTTATTTGACGCTCTCAGTTGTTAACTCTACGATGATATCACGCCAAAATTACTATCACAAATTTTGCTGCAATCGGCGCCATCTTGTATTCTATAATTTCCGGCATAACAGTATGTTGGTCAAAGAGAGTAAGAATGGAAAAAATGAGAGAAAAAGTCCGTGACCAGGGATTAAGAATGATATTCGTTGCGTTCGATAACAAAATTAGCCAACACCAGCCAACAATCAAAATCAAGAGCGTAAGCGAAAATTCTCTCCCAAAGAGAAGAAAAAGCAAAAAAGTAAACGAACAGGAAATTAGCAATCACTTGCAAAAACCGGAAGCAGAAGACACACCAGCTAACTTTGTTTATGTTTTATTTGTAAACAAACTGAAATTCATGTTGCCTCCATAGAAAAAAAAAGGAAAGTGAACGTTCAATGTTCGCCAGGAACATTTCTAGAAGTAAAAACTAGTTGGCGCTATCATAAAATCACATAGCAGGCAGCCAAAAAGCATATAAATACCAAAACTCGAAAAATGCAATGTTGTTTGTTTACAAAATATGCAACCATATGTTTGTGATCATACATATGTTTTCGTGATGGATAATTTTTGCTGACTAAAATTTTGCCAGTACAAAATGAACGCTTCTCTTGCATCAAAATGAATGCTTGCTCTCTCAATTTTTGTGTATTGGATAATTTTTTGTCGTTATCGAACGACATCCAGTAAAAATTTGGAAAAACTATTACAACTTTTTGACTTGTCGAACGCAACTATTCTCACTTTTTGTGTATTCTTCAATTTCCGTTAATTTAAATTCAGTTGAGTTTGGCACTTTTCAAGATTTTGTCAGCATAAATTCTTCTGGCTAAATCTGACTACTTCGGACTGAAGAGAGTCACTCTCACTAAGTGTTGCTCTCTCATTTTTGCTGTAATTTTCGAGTTAAAGAACGCTGTTTTGACCAAATCTGACTAGTTCGGACTTTTTCTGACTATTTCTGGGAGATAAGGAACGCAAATAATGTTAACAAAATTTTAATCTTTGTTTTTGAAAAAATAAATTGCCTGAAAGCCTAGTAAAGGGTAAACACACCAAAACTGCGACACTTTGGGAAGCTTATAACTTACCCAAAACGAATTCAATATTTTGAAATTCAAATACCATAAGCTGACCACATGACTTTAGTTGGACGTAGAAGAAATTTCATTTGAATTTGATTCCTAGTTGAGTTAAAAATGGCAACCGAGTTAGAAACGAGACAAACCATTTTGAGTTTATAAATGATCCGGCCTTAAGTACACGTAAAATTGCTAAAAAATTTAAGATTGCACTATTCGACAGTTTGCAGGGTTTTAATCGATACAAATAAGTTACGAGAAAACCAGGGAGCGGGGGTTAGCATGGTCAAAGTGATAAAAACAGTGCTCGGAAGGTCCTCAGTGCGTTTTCGCGAAATCCGAAGATTTTGTCGCGTTATGTTGCAAAACCCGTACGCAGATCGCAGATTTTCGTACAAAAGGTAAAGCGGAAAGCTTCATTGAGATGTTCTACAGCTCAAACAGCGCCAGACCGAGGAGCAAAGTAGAATGTTACAGCGAAATACCGCGTTCGGAAGTTGTATGAATTCTAAATTTAAAAATACAACTGCATTGTTATGGACTACGAAACCTACTGCTATAAAAATTCAAAATATATTGCAGGTCAAGACTTTTATACTGCTGCAAGTCGTCAAGATGCCCCTGAAAGTTGCAAGCTGAAAATGAAGTCCAAATTCCCAAAAAACCACATGGTTTGGCAAGCTATTTGATCCTGTGGCCGTAAGAGCAGCCCTTTTTCCCATCCGGGACAATGAATGATCAAGTTTATCGGGATGAGTGCCTCAAAAGGCGTCTTCTGTCATTTATCAACAGATCAGGAGTAGGCCACTGTTCTAGGCGGACATGGGAACCTGCCACTATGCCAAGGACACATTGCCGTGGTATAATGCAAATAACATCAAGTTTGTACCTCACGACTGCAATCCACCCAATAGCCCAGAGCCACGTCCTATTGGGGGAATATTGGTCAATTGTCAAAGAAATCTTGCAGAAAACAGGTGAAACAGTGAAAAATATTGAAGAGTGCAAACGAAGTAGTTGCGCGCATCGCGTAAAGTCGATGATGCAGTCGTGCAGAACATGATGGCGCGTGTGCGATGAAAATACCGATCACTTGTATATGGAGCAAATAATAACTAATATTTTAACATTTTAATAACATTTAAACTTCCAAGTTATATAATACAAAAAAAATATAACTTCAAAGCCTTCTAGTTTGTTTCTGGTAGTAATTTCTAAGTGTCGCAGTTTTGGTGTGTTCACCCTTTAGAACCCGAGAACAACGTAATAAGAAAAATGAATTAATCCTCAAGGTGGCGCAGGTGTCGATATTTGAAAATCCCGTTTTTATGGTCCGATTTTTTGATGACATCGTTGTTTTGTCAGTATCGTTTGAACGACAATCGTTTCAAAGTTATGTGATTCATACCCTGTTGGTTGTGCTTCCTTACTAATATTATAAATCCGAAAGTGAGTTTGTTCCTTTGTTACGATTTCACGCTTTAACTACTCCACCGATCATCATGAAATTTAGTGCACTGATGTCATTTAGCTCAACTTAAAATATAGGATAGATTTAATCTCGAGCGTACAACGGGGCGTGGCACCTCTCATACAAAGGAATTTTTCACACTGCATATCGCAGGAAATATTTGCGATACTGGAACTTGGTATGGAGTTATTTGAAATCATATTAAAAAATTGATGATAAAGTTGTGGCTTGAAAATATTTTGAAAGGGGATGCCACCTGTTTGAAAAGTCAAATTCAAATGAATTATTCGCAAGCTATGTATCTGAATAATTAAAATATGGGTGTCAAACGAAAAATTGTTAAGAAACTATTTGTTTCAATATTTTGAATATAATTGAGGCGTTTTACTGGGGTTGCCACCCGATTAAAAATTAAATTCAAATAATTTAAATGAATTACTTCAATATGGGTGTCAATCAAAATGTTTTTGAAAAGGGTTTTAGTTTTAAACTATATGAAGGACTCAATAGTCCTAGTGGCAATCCACCTGTTTTGAAATAATTCTACTTTAATTAAGGGAATTACATAATTGAAATATGTATCACAATACGGGTGTCAGACCAAATAGGTTTAATAAGATTTTAGTTGGAAAATATTTTGGAGAGGGTTGCCAATTGTTTTGAAAGTCGAACTTAAATGAATTATACTCAATTTACAGTGTCAAACGTAAGAGTGTTTAGAATTGTTCAGCTTGAACATGTTGAATCTTCTGAGGTGTATGAAGAGGGCTACCACCTGTTTTAAAACAAAATTAAAATATGTACAATTATATTGTAAGTTAAATGAGTTATTAGAATATAAGCCACAAATACTATATAGCAGGGATTACACATATTTGACAATTAAAATTTAACTTGAAGAATATGTATTGCAATATGAGTGTCAGACGAAGGAGCTTTAAAAAGGTTGCCAACTGTTAAGAAAGTTAAATTCAAACTATTCAATAATTTCAATGAAGTATTACAAGAGGTGTATCAATCGAAATGGTTAAAAAAAAAGTTTAAAAACTACCGCGTTTGGCGTAGTTTAAGTAATGTAGCACGTAGAAATTTCATACACTCAGCGAAGCGGGTGATGGCGATCCAGTTTTTTATAAAAAACTAGCAAAAGCTTATCTTTTTTTGAATTATTTTATTAACTTTCTCTGTGGCATACTAGTATTACAAACTATTAATTACCAAATGTATATCACCATATTCGTTTTTATAATTTAAGTGAGCAAATATATGATGAATTATTATATGAAGACCCATTTGTATCAGACACTCAGTGTAATGATGAAGTGCGAATAGCCTCATTAAAACCAGCAATTGATACTGAACGGTGTGGTAAAGGAACTCAACCCGCTATTGAAGCATCGCCACCAGAGAAACGTCGTAAAGGTAGTTAATCCTAATAAGTTACTGTATGACTTTATTGAATAGGTATATTATTAAATACATACTATAATGTATGCATGTTTTTGTTTTTTTTAGAAATGAAACATGAGCCTTTGGTTCTTGACAGTCCCGAAGAAAGCCAGGTAAGAGCAAACTATAAAACTAATAATTTGTTTAATTTCACTGGACTTGTAATTAATTTAATACATTTTTAGCTGCCTGGAGGTTCAGGCTGCAAGTCGATTTCATTCAAGTTAGATCGAACTAAGAGCAAAGGTAGCAAATCAACAAAACTTACGGAAATTTCCATGTTGTTTCCTTTATCAACGCATGAAAAAGTATGTGAAGTTGAGGAGAGTCTTAAGGACCCTGATTACGCTGAGAAAATTGTAAGAGTCTTTAGCTTACAATTAAGATTTACAAAATAACAGATTATGTGTTTTATTTTTCATGAAAATCAGCGTGGACATCTGAATGTAATGAAAGACTATAAAGGTGAGATCGAAAAAGTACTACGTTGCAGTTTCAAAGATAATATCATCGCAGATTATAATTTGGAGGGTATTAAAGGGAGACGCTCATTTCGGAATCTACAACTCATTTCAGATTGCCTTTATAGTAAGTAAATGTTTTAATAATTTTAAATGTGTCACAACTCAAAAACAGGATTTTGAGCTAAGGATGTAGAATTAATGTTATAATTCTCACTTAAATTAAATAAAATCCAGAATAGTTCCCGCGTGAGAAGAGAATATGCACCTCCAGTTTCTGCGTGGTGAGAGTAAATTGTAAACTTTAAAGGCTTTTAAAAAACAGCGTTTTTTTTTTTGAGATGTGACATTATTTTAGCAAAGGAGCTTATCCTTTTTAAAACTTAACATTTAATTCAAAACAAATGTTATTGGCGAAATCGACACCTATGTATATGTATATATATTTTTCTTCAGGTGTATTTCCAGAAATCACGATGTTTGACTTCTCGAAAGAATTGCGCAGGTATATCTATATGAGTCACAACAGATATAAGCAAAAAAAATTAAAATCGAAACGTCATTTGTTCTAAGTTCTGAGAAATACTTCGTAATTAAGTTTCGAACATGATTCAATAATAAATAATTATAATAATAATTATTGAATCATGAGTTTCAAGTACTTTTATTATTATTTAGTGTAAAATAAAATAGAAACCTCCGGATATGTATTTCTGTGTCAACGTTGTGGAAAGTTATGTTGATTAAATTGTTTTACTGCTTCTCGACTGTCACCACGAAAGTCGGCTCTGTGTAATCGGGACGACCCAGCCTAGTACTGATTACGCTATTACACCAAAAACACGAACAGGTAAGGCTATAACTCCATGTTAAAGTTGCAACGCTTTTAAAAAGTTTGGTATAATTCATTTGGAAATTGAATATTGACTTCAGGGCCTGGACTACGAAAAATGTTTACACTTAGAAAGATACAAAAATGGGAGGACATTTCGATGGCACAGTGACAGATATTGGGTAGACAGAGAGACTAGTAGGTCTATTGTGGCCCCAGCTCATCAGAACAGCTTAACTAGCCTCAGAGACGCTATAAATTTCAGAATAGATCCCTTGAGAAGAGAGCGTAGGCGTTCCCCGTTGTTGTAACAGCATACAAGCTCCCCATTCTGTGACTAGATATACGTACATATGTACATAAATATGGGTCGTTCTTGTTACGTAGACCCGACTGTCGTGGGAGCGTACGTGTTCCTCTCTTCATCATAAGTGCATAGGACTCCTCTCCTTCCTGCTTGCACCGGCCTCGCACTTCAGAAGGAGGTGTAATGGAGTCTCCTGGGCAGCGTCACAAAAGCGGCATACAGACTTCCCGTAATGACCCTTAGTTTCTCCTTAGGGCGACCCACGAGTAGCCTATACTGCAAATAAAGGGCTCAGGTCCTATCGTCAGCGGCCACTGTGACGTAGCTGCTCCGCCTCCTAATTTCCCTCGATTCACATGTGTCCTGGTATCCATAACAATTGGATATTATTATACTCTGAAAGAGCATCAGGCCTCTACACATTCCAAAATCAAAGAGGACTTGACCTCGAAGGATGAGAGAGACTTAAGAGCCGCCTGACTATCGCTTGCAATGAGTACCTTCTCGCTTCGATAATTCTTTCAAATGTTGACCTCATTACACAGCCTGTTGACCCTTCGATCTGAGTACATATTTGTATTTATCGCAGTCGTTTTCTCGGCATTTCTCTTAGGTTAACCTGTCTGAGCCTCAGCTCCAAGTTCAAATTGGATAATCCTGTGTTCAGACAGTGAGGGCCCAGGTGAGACCCACCACTGAACGATCAGAGGGCTGGGCAATCTGCTGCTGAAAGCATTGTCGTGTACTTCCTCTAATGATATATTCTAAGAGGCACTCACCACTACGGTTTGTGTCCGAGCTGCCCCACTCCATATCAGGGAGTCGTCTCCTGCCCCCAAATTCTTTTAGCTGCTGTACTGCAAGGGATGGCACGTTGGCGTTGTCCCCCGAAAACTAGGCTGCGGCCAAGACTACCATTACTGTCAGTATCTGGTGGCGTCCTGTGTAAGAATCTCGGTACTGCAGAAATAATAAAATTTTTTTATTCAGCGCTACACACGCTCTGGGCCTCTCACAGGAGATGTTCCAAATTACTTATTACTGTTGTGATTGAGGCCCCTAACTTGGCTTCTGTAGGTCCACGGCTCCTGTATTAGTAGAATTTCCCGGTCCTCCGTGGCAACCCTGGTAGCATTGCCCGCAGAAGCGACCAAAGCATGGTGCAGGTTGACTTGAGCTACTGCTAAGTCTAGTGTACTCATAATTGGGTCTCGTCGTCGATATCCGCAAAGAATTTTTGGGGGCGCTCGCAGGAGCTGGTTCCTGAGGGCGAACGGGTTGCTGGTTGGATGGTAGGATTGTATTCGACGCAGTCGCTAGAGCAGCAGAGGAGTCAGCTGCCGCGTCGATTTGCATGTCTGCCACTCTGAATCCTTGCTGCCTATCGTACCGGAAATTTACGTTGAAGCCGGCCGCTTTTCAAGCGACGCTTAATCTATACCCAGATTGAGTCTCGAGACCGTAAAGCGATGGTTATAGGCACCATGGACGGTGCGTCTGACTCGCGAGTCATCTGTGTTCGATAACCAGCGAAGATCGAAAATCGAATGTAACTCATAATAAGGGCCAATATATTTGGGGTATAATTTTTTAAACAAACTGTACATATTTTGCATATTTTCTGTAATAACCGTATTTGGTAAAAATATATTATACGGTGACTGATATCACATGTAATGTAATTCTTCAAAACTGACCCCCAAAGGTGCTTTCAAAAATATAAACATATAGGCTGCATTTCTTTATTCATTCTGAACGTTTAGAATGAAAAAAATCGTACAATCGTACAAAAACAACATTTACCGTTGGTATGAACTCCTTGTGCCATCATCAGCTTCTTTATCTCTTCATATTCGTATGTATATGTATACCCTGCATACCAGGATTTCAGAGTATTCCGAAGGGTTTCATATATTTTTAAAAAGTTTTCTTTAAAAAATCGTAGAGAAATTTTTTGACTAGTTCTTGTAAACCGCTTCATATGTTTTTTTTGAAGAATCGTAACGAATTTCCGATACTCTTAAAGATTTCGGGAGCATTTGTTTGCAGGGTATATATTTACGTATACGTGTATGTATACGCGGAAATGTAAACAAAGCAAAACAGGCGCTAATTTGACACAAGCGTGCTTATAGGAAGAAGCATGGCTTCTATCGCTATCACCTGTAGTTGATACGCCTTGACCCTGTATAACTTGTCCTGTTTTTAAAGTGAACTGGTATACATTTAATGACCAATTTGTAATGTAGAAACCAATACATGAAACGAGCAAAATATCAATATTTAGACAAACCCTTAGCGGAAAAGGACTCAAATAAATGGGGTATTTATGAAAAAAAACATCGATAGTGATTGAAAAACATCGTTAGGCTGGAGGCGGGGGGGGAATAGAAAACATCGATACTATCGATAGTGCCTTCGATTGTTTTCCAGTTCTACCTCAATCAGGGATGGAATTCCAAAATTTCAAAATGTACCTAATGGAATGCAAAAATAGTGCCAAAAAGGGTTGAAAGTGCCCCAATATTGAAATCGCTTTCTTTTGAGGCTTTTTGAGAACCACATACATATGTATTTTTAGAAATAGTATTTTTAATGACTTCATTGAATTATTAGAGTAAGATCCTAGTAAAATAACACAATATTCCAATTACGAAAGGGAAAAACACTGAAATATAGCTACTCGGACCTGGTTAAACTTATACACATCTATGTGCGAAATAATAGCAGTGCGACATTTTGACCAGATTTGACTATTCTTCTTTACATTGAATAATTTTTATTTTATTTTATATAATGACCCTTATTTTACTTTCTAAGTGATTTTAATTTTCACTTTTCGAATCAATGACTAATATATGAATGTTTGTTATATACTGGCTAAATTTATAAAATTTATGTTTGTGCCGAAACTGAATGAATTGTGCCAAAAGTGCCTCTGAGAATGAAAGAACCAAAAATGTCACTATTGTGCCTACTTTTCCCTCACTGACCTCAATCCTAGTAGCATCGAATCGATGTTTGCGCGTTATCAGCGATTTTCGTCGAGTATTTCTAGTTGAACATATTTAACATTTGCACTAGTGTATAAAATTTCGCTTATTTTCATAGTTTACTCCAATTAATCAGAGAAAATCACTAAAAACGTAAAAGTTGCACGTTGGCTAACTGTGAAAAGAATGGCTTCATACCAATGTCGCACCTGCCGTGAGGCAAATGTTGGCAATTTCTATTCACTATCAGATCTTTTGGATGAGGAGCGCTACCCCAAGAAGACACTTGCAGACTTTCTTTGGGATGTCGCAAAAATCAATGTAACTAAAAAGTTTCTGCTTCCAACCCGTATTGAGTGAATATAATTTATTTTAGAATAAGTCCGAAGAGGCCAAGCGTTTGCCCCAACATATATGTGGAGGCTGTTCACGCAAGCTAAAAAATGCATATGCATTTGTGGTACAAGCGCAGATTGCCGACAAAAAGCACTTCGCTAGCTTGTATATAGAAAATATCTCGGCTAATGTTGAGAAAGAATTGGGTGGAAATCATAACGATTGTCTGTTGGAGGCCCCTATTGATATACCCTTAGGACAACCGGAAATTAAGAAGGAATCTGATTTCCATGAGGAAGATGATGGAGGTGGTACAGAGAATTTAACCGATGTCAACAAAGAGGCAGGAAACCGTGCAGATGATGTTGGTCAGTTGGTAAAAGAAGAAGTGCACATAGAGGCGGATGCAGAAAGTATCAGCTCAGGTGCGGTGTCATTCTTAATATTAATTTTGTTTAGTTACTTAAATTTACGTATGCAACAGATGACAGCACAGGGATCGATCCTATAAATACTGTGGAAACTAGTTGGAATATTGATAATACAGAAAATGATTTTGAAAATCAGACGGTTCTAAAAAGTGACAAGGAGGAGTAATTTACGTAAGGCATATCTTAAAGCTTTGTTATTACACCATTTTTTGTTTTTAGTGAGACTCCACCAGTGAAACGACGTCGTGGTAGACCTCAAACTACTTTAACATTAGACTATACTTATCGCGAAGAAGACGCCCGATATCACTGTAATAAATGTGAGAAAAGCTTCGCTTGGAAAAAAGATGCAGGGCGACATATGAAAATACATTTAGGTATTTTTCCGTATGAATGCGAAAAGTGTAATCAGCGTTTCCAGCGAAAAGATAAATTTGACAAACACATGAAGGTACATTCAAAAAACTCCACTGGCAATACTACAGGTAAAAATGCTATATTTTAGATCAAAGTTTATAAATGTAAAATAAATTGATTTCTCAATCAGAAGATGGCAAGGAAGTCGTTGAATTAACCTTGCAACAGAAAAGAGACGAGGAAGACACCGAGACTAGTGATGATCAGAGCGATGAAGATAGCGATTTACCGAGACGCCGCCGTGCTAGACCCCTTTCCACAAAAAAATTGGAATTCACATTTTCCAATGATGATGGGCGTTATCACTGTAATAGGTGTAACAAAGACTTTGCTTGGAAGAAAGATGTTGAACGTCATATAAAAAGCCATTTTGGTATTTTCCCATACGAGTGTAAACAATGTAACCATCGTTTCCAGCGAAAAGATAAGTTCGCCGACCACTTGAAGACCCATTCAAAACCAGAGGCTGTAGTCAAACGTTCACGGCCAACAGTGCGGGCAGAGTGGAACTTCGCAGAACGCCTTTACACAGAGCAGCGTTTCCGTTCGGTTGAATGCAAACTCTGCACTGACGCTATTCCGAACATTGAAGCTTTAAGGCAGCACTTGCAAACACATAATCAACCAGATTCTTTGTGCTTAAATATTGAGGGTGAAGTAGTTCAAGAACTTTTTCCTAATTCTAATGGCGATATTGGTAAAATTAAAGCACAAATATGCAAAGACATCAAGGATCAGCGCTACGCAAAATATTACGCAATTATTAATGCATACGGTTACGAAATGGCTCTTAGCGATTCTGATTCAGAACCTAATCCAAATGAAACGAAATACGAATGTGAACTGTGTCATGTCAAGTTTGCACGCAAGCATCAACTATTCCAGCATTCAAAAACGGAACACGCACAAGAGAAACTGCCGCATAAATGCAACGTTTGCAAGTTAGAATTCGTCAGTGCTGCCATGTATGAATTGCATGCACGGACCCAGTGCAGAAGTCGAGATAAAAAGTACCAATGCCTTAAATGTCCTGGCAAATTTGTGTGGCTACAGAACTTACAAGGTCATAATTGCTCTAATCGTCTCAATGTCTACGTGCCCAAATGGCCTGATAAGCGCAAACGACATCTATTGCAGTGCAATTTTTGCGATAAAACGTTCCGTTATGCGACAGATTTGAAACGACATCAAGAGACACATAACTTAAACAGTCGCTCGCATGTGTGTGCTATTTGCAGCCAACCTTTCTTGAAGGCAGAAAATTTGCGACAACATCTGCGTCAGGCGCACGAGCAAATAAAACGTCGAATTGAATGCTGCTTATGTACAGAAAAACCGAAAACACTCGCTCAACTCCGGACCCACTTGTCACAGCATTCGGATGGTTGGACTGGCATTCGTTATACGGAGGCAAAGTATTTTAAGGTACATTGGCCGCAAGGTTGCCGCGGAAAAGAAGGAGAGGTCGAGCAGAGTATTTTAATTGATTTTGCTGGACAAAATTTAACTAACTACTATTCGGCTATGGATGAGAGTGGCAACGAGTTAGATTTGTACGACTCTGAGACTGATTTGGACTTGGAATCAGGCACTTCGACCAGTGAGCCACCCTCGTCTATCTCTTACACGTGCGACCTGTGCGGTCAGGTATTTTTCAGGAGAAAACGCATACTCCAACATCAACATAGTGCACATGCTGAGGAGAAGCAACCATTTCCACATTCTTGTACGCGTTGTGATAAAAGATTCATTTGCGCGGGCTTATTGGAACAGCATTATAAGCGCGACTGTGGCAACATATATAAGCGTTTTGATTGCCAGCGTTGCTCAGCCCGCTTTGTGTGGGAGGAAAATCTCCAACACCACATGCAACGCCAGCACATTGATCCGGAGCAGCAGATAAGTCGACAGCTAGCCAATAAACTCCAATGTGACCAATGCAACAAAGTTTTTGTTTGGCCAAAGGATCTTACACGACACAAGCGCATACATATGCCCGACGATGAGAAGTTTGAGTGTCTATACTGTGAACGAAAATTCTATAGAAAGGACCATTTGCAAATTCACTTGAAAACGCATGGCGCAGGCGGTAGCATGGCAGCTGCAACTACGACCGCCATTGCTAGCAAACGGGAGCTTAATCGGAAGGTGAATGGTAAGAAGTATCAGTTGAATAAATGCATATATGTGTATATATTATGAAAATTCAACTATTTTGTTATTATATGATTTAGCGGTCGATCCGCATCTTTGCCAACCGAACGGCTTGAAATGCGTCCAATGCAAAATATGCTTGTCCAAGCACACCAAAATAGCCGATTTACGCATACATCTCTTAGAGCATCAAAGTAATGTCTCTTTAACACAACATGTTACAACAAATTCGGAGTTATCTTTACTTTTCTATCCCGATGAGGCACCGATGTCTAAGGAGCTGTTAATGGCATGCATGAAAGCTGATATAAATGCCGGTCAATTAGATCGATTTTATTCGATCACCAATGAATTGGGCCATGAGTTGAGCATTAGCGGTTCTGATACTGATGATACAGATTCGGACTCCGAACCTGATGAAACATTAGATAACGCAACGGGATACAATGTTCGCCATCCGAGACGTTCAACGTACAATTGCGATTTATGTAAATTAACTTTTTCGCGAAAGTACAAATTGTTTGCTCATCAAGCTAATAATCATAGTTGGGAAGAGGCACCACATGTTTGCCAACATTGTCAAGCGCACTTCTTATGCGACAAGCTCTTACAGTCGCATTACCGTCACCAATGCAAGAACTTGCTTAAGCGTTACGTGTGCCGCAAATGCCCGCAACGCTTTATGTGGAAGGAAAATCTAAAAATGCATTTGCGTTCAATGCATCCGGACAGCGAGGAAGTGAAGAAGGTATGATCGATGAGCTCCTTAAATTTGGTTTATTCATTTCACTTTTCTATTATGCAAGGTGTTTGCACCCAGTTCCTTCGATTGTGAGGAATGTTCCAGAAGCTTTCAGATGCAGAAGGACCTAACACGTCACAAGTTGACACATCGCCCTGATGCTACCGTTTTTCCTTGCCTCTGGTGTCCACGCAAATTTTTTAGAAGAAGCAATTTATATCTGCATATCAAGCGACATGGCATATTATCGCATCAATTGAGCGCTGCGGCCTCTCACATTACTGCTAGTAAAGGACCAAATGGAAAGAAGCAAATCCAGTGTCGAGTATGTAATATACAGTTCAATAGCTTGTCTACTCTACGCGAGCATATTCGACAAGAGGCGTCGGCTTTGCTATCTACGCACCCAAATTATAATTCCCAGCAAAATTATTCGATTATGAATGAGTTAGGTTACGAATTGGATATCGATGATTCGGATACAGATGCAGAAGACAATGAAGCTCAGCCACCTAAGGCATACAAGTGCCAAATGTGTGGGTTGGTTTGCAAGAGACGCTATGAGATGGGACAGCATCAACTATCGATGCACAAACACGAACACATAACACTCCAATGTGAAAAGTGCATTTTCAGAACTGTTTCGAGTGTAAGTAAGAAGTTCATTGCAGTTCGGTCCCTACTTCACACAACATTTCCAATTTAAAATTTACAGGATATCATGGAGCATCATTTACGCACACAATGCAATAACACCGAAAAACTACATCAATGCACACAGTGTTCGTACAGGTTCATGTGGCCCGAGAATTTGGATATTCACGTGAAGTTGGTGCATCCACAACCGTTGGATGAAGGCCAGACCACTGTAGCCGTTATAGACGAGCCTATCCCTTCGGGACGTATTGAACCCGTCCCGCCGCAAGAATTCCATTGTGATAAGTGCGAACGTAGATACAATCGTAAAGATCGACTTTTTGCGCATATAAAAAAGATGCATGGCCCGGAAAGTGATGGTCCCAGTTGCAGCAAAAATGTATCTACAAATATGCCAACAAATACCAAAAAAGCCACACCGAAAGAAAAAAAGTTTCTCTGTGCATTTTGTGGCCGCGCAGTGAGCTCATCGTCAAACTTGATAGTACACATGCGACGACACACTGGCGAGAAGCCATTTCAATGTGAGTTCTGTGACAAGGCTTTTCCGCGATCCTCCGATTTGTCTTGTCATCGACGAACGCACACAGGCGAAAAACCGCATCGTTGCACCGTTTGCAACAAATCATTTTCACGCTCGTACAAGCTGCAGACACATATGCGTATACATTCTGGCGAAAGGCCATATAAGTGTACCTTCTGTGAGAAGAGTTTTACGCAATCCAATGATCTAGCACTGCATGTGCGCCGTCATACCGGTGAACGCCCATATGAGTGCAATGTGTGCGGTGAGGGCTTTATTCAAGGTACGGCTTTAAAGAATCACCGTACAATTACAGGGCATTTCAAACCAGCCGAAATGCCGGATATGTCGATGGACGAAGAACAGCCAAGTAATTTGTTACAATTGGATGAACAGGGTAACATTTTAATACAGTTGTAAGAGCACGAGTTTAAGTTAACCGCGCAGATATATGTATAAAAAAAAAATCGCATCGATAATGATAATAGTATGATTGTGGTTGCTCACGCTCGCCTGGTTATCAGGTTATCTGGTTAAAAATAATTTTTTCTGTAGTGTATTTTATTGTTGTACAACAACATGCTTGCCTTGTTATCAACAAAATACACTACAGAAAAATTAGTTTTAACAAGATAACCTCTTAACCAGGCAAGCGTGAACAACCATAATGTAATTTTAATACTAAGTGCATTTTTTTGCAACCGAGCTACAAAAGGACACTTGCCTAACAGGCCTATTCTGCGTTGGTAATACAAATTTTGTTACCGGTTAGTATAGTTACTGTCAATTTTTAAACCCTTTTCATATTCTCCACACTCTTGTAACCGGTAAATTTTGTTACCATCTCATGAGCAGGTAACAAAATATTGCCCCGTGAAATATGCAACACCAGAATTTCAACAAAGCTCCATAGCTGAATTGCTGAATAAATTAAAACGTTACCAAGGTAAATGGAATTGCGGTTTCAAGAAGTGGTGACAATTGTTGGTAACAAAATTAGCTTGTTACAAAATGTTCGGTTACAAGCAGAATAGCCCTGTAAATGACGAAATACACGCAAAGCAACAACACAAACTCGGCTATTTATCCGAGCTCAGCCAGTGGAGCTATTCTCAAAGGAGTTAGCGACAAATATCGTATTGCTATCTCAACCCTGCGGCATTCATAACACACGTCGGCAACTTGCGATAGCGATTCGAAAACTGTCGCTAATAGGGAATTCACATGAGGCGATTTTTCAGGCAACTTTTAGTTGAAAGCAACAATCGCCTGGTGTAAACGGCCTTTAAACTAATCGCTTTAAATTAAGCTGGTCGGCTGCCTACTTTCGTTCAACTTTTGATTCAACTATTCGCCTGTGAAAGTGGAATCATGCAAATTCTCTAGATGGAGAATAGCCACACAGGTCGGTTAAAAAATCCGCGACCTGAAGCGTAGTGTTAAGTGAAAAATTCATTGTTTACTTCTTACAACAAAGATGGCGTCGCGATTTCGGCAGCTAGAAAATAACTTTTTTCGTTCTTTCCTTCCCGCGTGGTCTTGTGTCTTTCGTTCATGGAAAAAATTGATCTTTGTGAATTGTTAATGGGAAAGTGGAGAGGGTGGCGAATATATATTACGCAAATACCTCATAATTACCCATTTAAATAGGTTTTTGTATTTAAATCCCGTTAAACTAATTACATGTTTCTTACCAGCTACCAACAGAGTTGCATAAGTAGGTACCTAAAAGAAAATTTTATCTGAGTTGAGCGTTCTTTTTTCGCTCGCTTACAAAAAAAATGCAGCTACTAAATATTTAAATTTATTCTGAACATAAATTAACTATGTACAATTATTATGTATTGGTATATAAATAAAAGTTTAAATATCATTCAGACTTGATGAAAGTATGAAATTGATTTCCGACTTTTTGGGTCCTCTCAACTTGATCGCATATTTTGTGAAAAATTCATTGCCATCGGTTATGCTAATTCCCGTCTTCAAATGCTTTACAACACTGAAAAAAGTAATGGTGAATACACCCTTACTTAAAAAGAAGAATTAACTCATTCTATTGCCAAGTGAGAAATTCGAAAAATTCGTTATATCTTTGTGATTCAGTCGTATTTTGTTGGATATTTCATTATATTTTTATTAATTATAACGTGCAAGATAATAATTGCAAATATAGTACGTGCATGCAATGAGTAACCCGGCCTTATCGGCTTCCGAGAGTGATGCTTCAGAATGCGCCGACAATTCATTTTGCATATTTTTGCATTTGGTCGAAGGTGGGTTTAGTCAACACAAAAAGTGGAAGTTGTTTTAATCCTCAGATATATGTATATTTCATCTCTTGTAAGGCATTGGTTTGCATCGACGTGATGGTATTGGCGATTTTGCCGAGCGTCACAAGGATAAGGTTATCCTTACAGCAACGCTAAATGGTGTAAAGTTCGAGGTGGAAGGTCACTCCACGGAGACTGTGACCATCTTCAACAGCAATTGCGTTTGGGAATGCGAATTGAGTGATATTAAACGGTATGTTTATTAAAGATTAGTGTTGGCATTTTATTGAAGGTTGTATTGTATGTAGTATGAAAACCGACAATCGGCCAGTGAAAGTTGAGATATTTATCAAGAGTGGTCGAACGGAAACTTCCCCTCGTCGCGGCATTGGTTCTTTGTTACTTCCTATTAGAGGAGTTCCAGTAGTCGCGGCTTTAAAAAATCTACAAGTAAGGATATTAATTCACTCAATCATAACAACGCACTTTTTATACATTTATTTAGTTAAAGCTACATTGGCATAAACTTAATGTGATGAGTTCGGAATGGCGGCAAAATAAACCAGAAATTTATTTACTTCTGGTGATAGTCAAAAAGAATCTTCTTGAAAATGGGCAATTTGACGTATTAATGGGCAAAGTAAATCTAAATGTTGAATATTCAACAAATACTTAATAATTAAAGTTTTTTGTTGCAGAAGAAATGCGTGCTAAATGATGGACTTTCTCCAAAGTCCTCCGAGACATCACTTATGTTGCAATCGCAAAGTAATGTATATGTACAGCTTTTGGAACAAGTGGGTCTCATACAAGTGGGCAACAACCCTGACGTTGATTGCGACATCTTCAACGTGTCATTAACTTTTAAACAAGTGAAGAATCTAATGATGGTATTGGAGATGGAACAGAGCTACAACCGCAAAACTAATGTGTTTGTTTTTCACTATGACTTCCTGGGAAGTGCTTCTCAACTAGAAATGGTCGTGAATCAGTCTGATTGCTACACCATCAATGAAAAAATATCCCTTAGCTTCAAGTCGTCCTTGAAGAGCTTACGCACTTATTTTCAACGAATTTTTTATATACCAATAAGTGTTTATATAAATGGCGCTGTGGTGGGTGAGTCCGTTTTTTACGAATCAAGTTAAATCGTCTATAATACCAATTAATTTTTAAGCAAAAAACAAAACCGATTTCAAATTTAAGATTATCGTTAATTTCTTCATCATCCAATAATCGGAGTTAAACCTCCACGTCTAAGATAATACACTTTCTTTAAAAAAGAATTATCGCAATTGGTTGACGTGGTCCAAAGTTATGATAACCTTTTCCTTTTTGTGGAGTCGGTTAAAAATGAAAATGATTGGAGGGAGTGAAAAAAACGGAAAATATTAAAGAATAAAAGGATATCTTTTTATTTTTGCTGTATGTGTGTATGTAGATATGTATGCTTAAAGTACACAACCGCGTATCAACAAAATGCAAAACCGCGTAAGTGAGGTTGCATAAATCATTTTCTAGAGAGTAAAAGCACTCATATTTCAAAATAGTTCTCTTTTTTATAAAGCAATCGCATTTCTGGCTAGTATATTTCAGGACGAATGGATAAGGATTGAGCCAAGAGCTTGGTGAGCAAATCCAATTTTTGCCAGCAAACGCGGTTTTGCAGAATGACTTTGTACTTTAAACGACGATATACATATATCTATGAACTTCTGGAAATCTTAGTTGTTGTTGTTGTTGTAGCGGCTACAACAACCCCGCCCAGATCGGTTGGTATCTCAGTCGTTGTCGTCAAGTTCCACTAACGGCAACCCTAGGAAGCGTGCAGCTTCTGTGGGGTTTGTCCACAGGGACAAGGCCGTTAGGGTTGTCGGGTTTCTTAGTTAATTTGTGTGGTTAAAAAATACATATATATGTATATGAATATGTTTATTTATCGTTTTCGGAATAAGCAACCGACTGAATAATTACTAATTTATTTTTTCTTTCCTTGTTACATAGCAAATTATCGATTGGATTTCTCAAGGCTCTTACCCGACGATTCATTTTTCAACGCGACTAATGTTTTTAGTAAAAATGGTACATTTTATTTCGATCGCATAAATAAGATAATAAGCCCGCGTGCTACAAAGCCTTCGGTGGATTTTATATTTTGTGTGCAACTCGTAACAAGCTACTCCAAAAAGTCCAGTTACGAGCTAGTGCCGATGAGTGAGGCATATGCATCGTATAAGATCGACGATAAGGGTTCTGTCGATATAACAGAACGCTATCGAAACTTGGATTTCCCCACTACAATGCAACAAATGCGTGCCCCTTATGATGTTGGCCAAATAAGCAATCGTAATTTCAGTAACTATGAAATTTATGAACGTAATTATATGAAAATGCAGGCCGACGCTGTTATAATTGGACACGTCTTGGAACAAAATGGGGAATTATTTGGTCGACCATCAGAAGATCTTTCAAAGTGTTCGATCACGGGCAAGGATGATAGCAAAGATTCCTTAACAAGTCGTCAAAGCAAGGCAAACGTTGTCACCTGTTACGATAAGCAGGTTTTCCATTCGAAAGGAAGTGTTTTAAATGATGAACTGTCAAGCAAAGAGACTCGATCCGTCGGAGTAAATACCGACCCATTGGATATAGATCCCGAGGAGATGACAATAAAAATAGTTCAAGAGCTGGAAGATTGGAAGGCACAGCAGATGGAACACTTCATTCGAGGTTTGGAGCAAAAAGAAATCGGCTACTTGGCTGAGCTCGATAAACAATGGGAGCAACAACGTTCAATTTTGCAAGCTAGATTAGAAGCAAAGTTGTCCGAATGCGAAAAACTGAATGCGAAGCTTGAACTGGCCCATGCGGAATTAAATGCGAATGCTCTTAAACATCAAGAGACTATTAGTATAGTGCAGACCGTGAAGCAAGACATAGAACGAAGTTATGCGGAGAAATTTCAGCAGTTAGATGACGAGATGCAACGCCTTAAACATGAAATACAGCAGCGGGCGACAGAAAGCGCAGAACGCGATGTAGAACAAACACAGCAGCAGACACAAGCGGCGGAAGCCAATGACTTAGAGTTAGACGAGAAGCTACAAATGAAGATGCGAATCGAACAGTTGGAAAAGCAATTGGCGGATATGGAGAAGACACATTTCTCCGCCGAGCAACTGGCGTGCATGTTGGCTGATTTGGTAAGCTGTTTGGCATGTAATATTCTTTTATTTTTTGTCTAGTTTGGATATAAGCATTCAGGTAAAATAATTTATTTCGTACAGCACAAACAAACAGAACGTTTTGCAGATATCGAAAAAGCCAAGAACTTCTATAAAGTACAGTGGTCAAAATCAACAAAAGAGTTGCACAAGTTAAAACTGCATTTATTGAAACAACAAGGGAAAGCAATGGAAGAGAAAAAGGATGAAAATATTGAGTGAGTTTAGCATCGATTGCAGCTTAAATTCGGTTTGTGCTTGAATATTTAATTTTTTTTTAAGTATTTGCTTGGAGGAAATTCTCGAAGAGGAACAAGAGGCCTTGAACAGTGATCGTAACGAATTGAAGTATATAAAGAATTTACTGTATGATTCATCAGAGTCTGCGTCAGATGACGAGTTAAATGCCGACTAGCCAATATTCAGTTACTATTTGGCTTTTAGATATTTGTTGTATCAACTAAACAAAATTGAACTGTGATATTTTTATGTAGGTACTATTTTATAAACTTTATATATGTAAATGCATAGGATAGTTTTTTACATTAAACGATTGTCACATTTATTGACGAAATTTTGTATACTAACAATTTTTATATTTATTTTATGAATAATTGTACAACGTTGCTTACACATATTTCTAATTTTAAAAGATTTAAATGATATAATCTTATATCTTTAAACTACATACATACATATGTATGTGCAAACGTCCTTTGAAACGCAAAAGGCTAAAACTGACAATAAAACTAAAATTCACTTCTTTTTAATGAAAATGCCGCATTTCATCGAATTTCAACTCCTCACTTTATTGAATTGGTTCGTTACAGCTTTTTGTATTACAGGTCAGGACGATATGTAGTTATATCACACATTAGTTGTGCTCGCGCACAAAATAAGGCAGCGTGTCCAGTGGTGCTTTGTATGCCATCAGCCATTTGGGGCCTTGGTACACTACGCCTGTATTGCCATCTTTCCAATTTCCTTTAGGCAAATATATATCGCGAACAACAGCATCCTCCTCAACGACTGGTGCAGAAATGATGTCATCGCCGAGCAGAAATTCTTAAAAAAGAAAACAATAGATATAGATTTAGATTAAGAAAATTTGTATTCAATCGCAAACGAACTTACGATCGTAAACGCCTTGCGCCACTTTATCGCTTGGATCAACCCACCAGAGTGGCAAATTCACAGGTTCGCCGGTTTCCGTTGCCAATTTGAAGCGCTTGATGATTTCAGGAGCGTAATCAGCATGCATTTGCACGAATTTCTTGCTTATCTCAATAGCTTCTTCATCGAAATTCCATGGTACGTACGAGAACTGCAAGCTAGGCATGAAAACATTTGCTTGCAACCAGCGCAAAAATAGTTCTTTACTCGGTGGTTTATCGTCATAGCCATTGCCGCCAATCATGTCGGGCAACACGAATGGATAGCCATTCAAATTCATTTGCAACATTGTCGTTATGAGTGTAAGCAAGCCATTGTTCCAACCCCACTCGGAGTCCTTATCTACTATACGCACAAAAATTGGAAGATCCTGTGTATTTTGACCGGAACGCACTTCCACCATGGGACCGAAGGCACCTACGGTACGCACATAGTCGCGCGTCATTTGTGTAGGTGATAGGCTCAAGTCACCCTGCAGTACAGGATCGGAGGGCATCCAACTTGACTCGCCGGCATCGAATTTGAAACTGTCAATACCGCCTTCCTCCTGCAAACTCTTCAGGCGATCGCTGAACCAAGTGCGCACCTCAGCCTTGGTAAAATCAACATAAGCAGCTTCATTCGGACCGCTATTCCACCATTGTGTATCTGGATTATTATTATGATCAAGGATCAAGTAACTAGAAGAACGCGAAGGGTTTAAAATGTTATCATAATCAAAGTATAATGTTTAAAATTGTAATCCTATGCTAATAGTAGTCTGTGAATAGACCAGTACAAAGCGACTTACCCCTTATTTAACGCATCACTATAGATCGGTTCGCAATTTTTATTGATGAAGGGATGTATCCACAAAGTGACACGGAAACCTTTCGACTTCAAGTCGTCAGTCAACTGCTTCATGTCAGGAAATTTAGTTTTACGATATGACAATGCGCCATAGCAATCTTCCCAGTCGTCATCGATTTCCAGCTGGCTATTGTTGAAACCATTGCTCAAAATTTCTTCACCGAATGCGCGCACAACAGACTCATTGATATCTCTTTTATAAAGCGCCCATGTGGACCAGATCGGATGGGCAACCATGCGCTCATCAGGATATTCAGAAGGATGGCCAAGGAATTTCTTTACGACATACATATGTGCATCCTTAGCATTTGATGCTATACCAATGTGATATACAAAAGTTACTTTATCAACGCGTGAGTTGAACGGTAGCGCACTTAATGCACTGAAGCACAACTTGTTTTCATAGCCTTCGGAATTTTGTTCGACGAAGAGGGGTGTATTATCTTCGACATAGAAGAATTCACCTTTCGTATTGAGCCAATAACGCTCAGCTACGCCCATGTTCTCCAATTCTTTAGTGACATACGAGAAATTGGTCAATGTTTGCTTCTCTACTGGCCAATAATGATTCTTGTATTCTGGACCACCATACCAGTGTGCATTAGAGACATCCAGATCGAAGCAATCAATAGGCTGCGTGCCAGCAGGAACATTGCGGGAGACGCGGACATGCACGATACCAGTGCTGCTGGGAATCAAATCGAATTGAATTGTGGCATCTCCTGTACTCAGTGTAAAAGAACCAGTTTCTGTTTGTTCCAATTTATTGTTGGTGGACGTGTTTTCTAGGGTAACTGTCTGAAGTGTTTTTGAACCTAAAAAAGTGAAAGAATATTTTGGGATTTAAGTGCTTCACATAATTCGAAGTGGAATAAAAAAACGAACTGAATGGCTCATATGTAAATATGTACCTTTCATAACCTGATATTGCAGTTTTGAGTTGTGGACCAAACGTAAGTAGATATCACTATTAGGAAACTTAAACCGTTGCTCAACATTTTGGCAAGATATCACTTGGAGCGGTTGTAGACACAAAGCAAGGAAAGTACATGTAAAGAAAACACTTTTATAGCACATTTTGGCGAGTTTTCAGTCTCTTATTTTTACGCGTTAAAAGAATTTTAATTTTTAATTGCCTCTATTGTTTGTGCGGGTTATTACTGTCGCGTTAGAAGTTAAATTTTGCACTATGCTCGAATTTTCTGTTCAAACTCTATTTATACACGAAATAGCAACTTGATTTCCCACAATAATAAGCTGAAGGAGAAGCTGTTGTGTAATGTTAATAAGTAAAGCTATGATAAGATACTATTTATAAGTGATTTTGGCAAACCTAATAGAGCGCTTTTTTATACAAATATAAACAACACTCTTCAAATGTAATTTTCAAGAGTGGGGTTTTTCTAGTATATTTCAAAAGTTTAATGTGACGTCTACGTGCATGATAAATGCACCTTTCGCATTTACTTTCGCATGCACTCTTATCCCTCAGGCGAAATATGGAAAGTTTCCATGTGGAAGTAATGTAGCAACATTCATCTTCGTTGCTTATGGATACAAAGCAGAAGTTTTCAATCGAAATTGTTTCCATTTCGATTCTTATGAATACAATGTTTTCTCATTCTCAAAGAAAGCTTGAGGAAGTTTATTGAAGGATTTTTTGGAAAATGTTTCCCCCTGCATTTCATGGACAGCGAGGAGGAGCCTTTCCCACTAATGTCATCGTATGTTTAAAACAAAATTAACTGTCCGAAGAAAGCCATAAAGGCATTTTTCACTTTGCTAGAGGGATATGCTTACACACAAAATAATCAAAAATATACACATTTATATATATGTACATAAACAAATATATTTTTTATGTTCCGATACTCGTAATAGGTATTATCTTTTTTGTTTTTGCAAATTTCTAGATTGGCAATCTTCTATTCATTATATCAATTTCGAAGTGCATGGATCTATGATCGCTGAGTGAAATGTTTTAAGTGGCCACCAACGTAGAAAAATCAAATCGTGGAAATATATATTTATACATTTGTTTCATCATTAGCTGTGAAGTGTTTTGCACTACAAACGCATAATAAGAACCTCGTGGTAGTAAGTATCGTTAGTTTTTGGGAATTGTACACCCTGTTAAAAAGAAAAGATGTACGAGTAGACACAAGTCTAAATAAGAATAAAAAAATTTAGTTTTAAAACTACTTACATACATACTTACATAAAGATACTGTTTCAATTGAAGCTTAATAAAAATATAAATTTTTTGTAGTCTAACTTACTGTTTTTTTTTAATCCAAAGTCAACCCTTCTAAGTTAACTTAAGTTGTTTTATCAAAAGTCCACGGATTTATCAATTGCATAATGGAGGAAGTTCGTATTCATTCTAAAAGAAGTTCTACGAATAGTCTACATATTCATTTCTAAAGAAGATTCTTGGAAGGATTCGGCGTTCATTTTATGAGCAGCTTTGTTGGATGTTTCCCTACACTTTCTACAACCGCCAAGAGGGAATACCTCCTCCCAATGACACCATGTGTTAAAAAACTAACAAATATTTCTTTCATTCTGCGATATATTTTCGTCATCCATGGTGGAATGCAAGAATTTCTTAAAGGGATGTTCGTACACACATACATATGTACATGCATTACCCCAGAAAAGAAATTTATTTCTGCTTATGTAGCACCTTGTAGCATTGAGATAAACCAAATTTACACTTTTGATACCTTTCAAATTGGTTGAAAAGACATCTGCAAATGAAACATACTGACTTTTAAGTGCTTTAAGCCAAATGCATTTTAAAGTAGTTAAAATCAAATGCAGAGTCGGACATGTCTGGCTGTAGCTGGGGGTGCAGATATGCCTGCTGTTACTGGTTAGCTTCCAGAAGATCTGGCTTCGAATTTCAACAGAGACAACGTGTGAAAATAATAATAAAAATTTTTTGGTGTCTTGGAAATATGAAAAAGCATCTGTGAAGTGCAGAATGAAAGCGTATTCAAAGGAAACATACTGACTCTGAAGTGCTCTAAGCCAAATGCATTTTAAAGTAGTTGAAAAATCAATTGCAGAGTTCGTTCCAAGGAAGAAAGTAAGATTTCAATTAGTTATGGTGGGTAAAATACTAGTTGAACATCAATATTTAAACTAGTTTCTATCCGTACTGGGTGTATAGCCACCCTGCAGGGAGTGAGGTTAGCTTATACCTAACTTTAATCTGTTTACGCTAACTATTACCTGTATATTTTATTCGAAAAAAGCTAACTACTGTTGTGGGGCGATGGCCGCAAAAAAGTCAGAACTGGATACCTCTGCAACTAACTACTTTTGGACATAAAATATCAATAAAAAACATTTTGTAAATTTTTTATTTATTCATTTTTTTCTATAATTTATATTCAACATTGCAGCTTTGTTTAAATATTCTGCAGTAGGTGGTCCTATAATGGAATTCCGTCAGACATAACATCAAAATGATAATATAAAATTTCGAACTTCATTTTGTTTGCCCTAATTCGAAAAAGAATTTGTGAAGTGCAGAAAAAAAAATATTTAAAGTAGTTTTTGTATGAGGATTTTTATATGGAAACTTAAAGTTGGTTTTGTAATAAGTAGCTAAATAAAAGTGAGCTATTTATCGAAATCCCGCCAACAACTTGGCTATTTTTAATAATTGACAATTTTTCATTGCAGGGCAACAATGATGTCGCCCTCATCGCACATCTGTTCAGTGATCACATCGGCGATTTTGTTGCTAAATATTACTTTACGTAGGTATATATATATATAGGTATGGTCTAATATGTAGTACAACTGGTGCTCGAAATGGAGAGGTGCTTATTGATTCACTAAAATGCCAATTATGTATATTCGAAACTTATCACGGCCACTAAAAGTGGTTGTTACAATTGCACATTGTGATTTATTGTATAGTGCATAGTGCTTGTGCTCCAAAAACTGCATAGAAAGTGTCTACGGACGCGTGTTTCGAGCGTGCGAGAACTGCATGCGGAGCCCAAACGCGTGTGGGTTACAGTTGTGAAAGTGTTTATTTTTTTTGTTTTGCTAAAATCGGCAGTCAATAAGTTAATGAAAGGCAAATTAATTAACTGAACTCTTCAAGTGTAATGTAAGGCAGTGTTTAAAGATTGATCTGACCATTTTTGTATACATACATATGAAAATTCTGTTGAAATTTGTTTTACACGTTTTTGAATATATTTTTTACAACTTATTGAGCATCAAATATAAAGATGTATGTACATAATTCGCTTTTATGTAAATTGATGGTTCACTGAGTTAGGAACTGTTCACATGTAAATAACTAGTAAACATTTTGGGAAATTTCCTGACCCAAATAAGTTTGAAATGTGCAATATTTACATACTTGCATTCAGCTATACATCCAAGTAGATTTACATATATGTACATTAGACTGCACCACTCCCCATACAAAAAAAAAAAATCGGTACTATTTTTCCATTGGAATTATAAAATCTATTATATTTTAAGAAGTCCACCAAAATATTTCGAAAAAATATTAAGATTTAAGTGAGCTGGACAAATTTCAAAATACCTCCAAGAATGCAGGTTTTTATGAATAAAAATAGTTTCTTAAATTTTTTTTTTTGAAAAAAACCTCTCAAATGACAAAACGGTTTAAGCTTAAAAAATTTGCATAAAAATATTTAAAAAAAAATTTGAACGGAATCGTAATGATGAAATTTTTGATGTTTTTTTTTAACTTTTTTTTCAAAGATTGGTATAAGAAAAACTTGAATAACTGAGCCTAAACTCTTCTGATTTAGACTTAAGAGGTGTCGGTGTAAAGGTATTTTCTCACCCTTTTTATTTCTTTGCTAATAAACTCATTCAAAGGATGGAAGAGAAAGGTAGGATGAACGAACGTCATTCAAAGTTGAATTAAGATGTGTTGGTATTCGAAAAAACAAGATGGGACACGAATGTAATTTTTTTTGGCCAGAAATAAAAACAGTGTGAAAATACCTTTCTACTGAGATCCCATAAGTCTACATCAGAACATTTTTGGCGCAGTTATTCAAGTTTTTCGTAAACCAATCTTTGAAAAAAGTAAAAAAACAGCATAAAAAATCTCATTTTTACGATTCCGTTGAAAAGATTTTTAAATATTTTTATGCAGATTTTTTAAGCTTAATCTAATTTGTTATCTGAGGGGACTTTTATCAAAAAGTTCTTTAAGAAACTATTTTTATTTTCCGAATTATGAAAAAGCTTCAGCGAAGTGTAGAAGGAAAGTCTATGAAACGAAATATTCAATCAGAAAAATTTCAGGAAAATATCTGTAAGCGTTGCCGTTTTACAACCATTTTCAATACATTTCCAGTCGTGCGTTTCTGCCGCAAACTTTAGTGGGAAAAGTTTGCGGAAATGAAATCGGTAAATGAACAAAAATCTGCAATACATCCATCCACATTTTTTCCCGTTTTCGGACCCATTTACGCATTTTTTGCTAGCTGGGTGCATACATGTGTGCGTGTGTGTAGTTTGCATGAAAGCCTTCAATAACGTTGCATAAATTTTGGCGCTTTAGCAGGGATATACAGAGTGGCAAACTTGAGATTAAAGTTAGGAATAACGAAGAATTTTAGTACCTACTATTTTAGTCTGTTCGACAAGCTTTGGCCTAAGCTGACCATTTCTTAGTTTCTAGATTAGCTCTAGCTTTCGAGATATTTGAGATTGAAAAAATTTTGAATTTAAATTAGTGATGTGTCGGGTACTCGGCTGTTATATGGTTATCTGACTATCCGGCCGGATATTGCTAAAATCCAGTAGGATTTCCGGATTTGATTCTATTTATAAGTTTTAATTGTAAAACCTTTTTCTGAAAAAAAAAAA